>NC_084541.1:0-1200000 GCF_024500275.1 Phycodurus eques
GCGTCAAAGCACTCGGTTTCGCTCCAGTAGGAGGCCTTTATTGACTAAATTGTAACATGAAAACCTATGTGACTTTGGCAGGACATTTTAGCGCTTACTTTTGAGCTAGTGCGCTAAGATTTGAAACAAACGATCGGTGGGAATCTAGCTTTCAGGGGAGGCCTCCCCCGAGTCTCTGGACGGCTTTCGGGGCGAACGGCGAGCGTCAAAGCACTCGGTTTCTCTCCAGTAGTTGGCCTTTATTGACTAAATTGTAACATGACGACCTATGTGATTTTGGCAGGACTTTTTAGCGCCTACTTTTCAGCTACTGGGCTAAGATTTGAAACAAACGATCGGTGGGAATCCAGCTTTCAGGGGAGGCCTCCCCCGAGTCTCTGGACGGCTGTGGGGCCGAGCGGCGAGCGTAATAGCACTCAGTTTCGCTCGAGTACCATGACGACCGATTTGACTTCGGCACAACTTTAGGTCGCTTAATTTCAGCGGAGCGGGCTAGGAATTAACACAGACAAGCCTTGGGAATCCAGCTTTCAAGGGAGACCTCTTCCAAGCCTCTCGGAGCTTGTGGGGCCGAACGGCGACCGTCGAAGCACTCGGTTTCGCTTCAGTAGTAGGCCTTTATTGACTAAATTGTAACATGACAACCTATGTGACTTTGGCAGGACTTTTTAGCGCTTACTTTTGAGCTAGTGGGCTAAGATTTGAAACAAACGATTGGTGGGAATCCAGCTTTCAGGGGAGGCCTCCCCCGAGTCTCTGGACGGCTGTGGGGGCGAACGGCGCGCGTCAAAGCACTCTGTTTCTCTCCAGTAGTTGGCCTTCATTGAGTAAATTGTAACAACGACCTATGTGATTTTGGCAGGACTTTTTAGCGCCTACTTTTCAGCTACTGGGCTAAGATTTGAAATAAACGATCGGTGGGAATCCAGCTTTCAGGGGAGGCATCTTTCAAGCCTCTCAGAGGTTGTGGGGCTGAGCGGCGAGCGTCAAAGCACTCGGTTTCGCTCCAGTAGTAGGCCTTTATTGACTAAATTGTAACATGACGACCTATGTGATTTTGGCAGGACTTTTTAGCGCCTACTTTTCAGCTACTGGGCTAAGATTTGAAACAAACGATCGGTGGGAATCCAGCTTTCAGGGGAGGCCTCCCCCGAATCTCTGGACGGTTGTGGGGCCGAACGGTGAGCGTCAAAGCACTCAGTTTCTCTCCAGTCGTAGGCCTTTATTGACTAAATTGTAACATCACAACCTATGTGATTTTGGCAGGACTTTTTTGAGCCTACTTTTCAGCTACTGGGCTAAGATTTGAAACAAACGATCGGTGGGAATGCAGCTTTCAGGGGAGGCCTCTTCCAAGCCTCTCGGAGGTCATGGGGCCGAACGGCGACCGTCAAAGCACTCGGTTTCGCTCCAGCAGTAGGCCTTTATTGACTAAATTGTAACATGACAACCTATGTGACTTTGGCAGGACTTTTTAGCGCTTACTTTTGAGCTAGTGGGCTAAGATTTGAAACAAACGATCGGTGGGAATCCAGCTTTCAGGGGAGGCCTCCCCCGAGTCTCTGGACGGCTGTGGGGGCGAACGGCGAGCGTCAAAGCACTGTTTCTCTCCAGTAGTTGGCCTTTATTGAGTAAATTGTAACAACGACCTAAGTGATTTTGGGAGGACTTTTTAGCGCCTACTTTTCAGCTACTGGGCTAAGCTTTGAAACAAACGATCGGTGGGAATCCAGCTTTCAGGGGAGGCCTCTTCCAAGCCTCTCGGAGGTCGTGGGCCCGAACGGCGAGCGTCAAAGCACTCGGTTTCGCTCCAGTAGTAGGCCTTTATTGACTAAATTGTAACATGAGAACCTATGTGACTTTGGCAGGACATTTTAGCGCTTACTTTTTACCTAGTGCGCTAAGATTTGAAACAAACGATCGGTGGGAATCCAGCTTTCAGGGGAGGCCTCCCCCGAGTCTCTGGACAGCTGTGGGGCCGAACGACGAGCGTCAAAGCACTCGTTTTCGCTCCAGTAGTGGGCCTTTATTGACTAAATTGTAACAACGACCTAAGTGATTTTGGCAGGACTTTTTAGCGCCTACTTTTCAGCTACTGGGCTAAGCTTTGAAACAAACGATCGGTGGGAATCCAGCTTTCAGGGGAGGCCTCTTCCAAGCCTCTCGGAGGTCGTGGGCCCGAACGGCGAGCGTCAAAGCACTCGGTTTCGCTCCAGTAGTAGGCCTTTATTGACTAAATTGTAACATGAGAACCTATGTGACTTTGGCAGGACATTTTAGCGCTTACTTTTTACCTAGTGCGCTAAGATTTGAAACAAACGATCGGTGGGAATCCAGCTTTCAGGGGAGACCTCCCCCGAGTCTCTGGACAGCTGTGGGGCCGAACGACGAGCGTCAAAGCACTCGGTTTCGCTCCGGTAGTAGGCCTTTATTGACTAAATTGTAACATGACGACCTATGTGATTTTGGCAGGACTTTTTAGCGTATACTTTTCAGCTACTGGGCTAAGATTTGAAACAAACGATCGGTGGGAATGCAGCTTTCAGGGGAGGCCTCTTCCAAGCCTCTCGGAGGTCATGGGGCCGAACGGCGACCGTCAAAGCACTCGGTTTCGCTCCAGCAGTAGGCCTTTATTGACTAAATTGTAACATGACAACCTATGTGACTTTGGCAGGACTTTTTAGCGCTTACTTTTGAGCTAGTGGGCTAAGATTTGAAACAAACGATTGGTGGGAATCCAGCTTTCAGGGGAGGCCTCCCCCGAGTCTCTGGACGGCTGTGGGGGCGAACGGCGAGCGTCAAAGCACTGTTTCTCTCCAGTAGTTGGCCTTTATTGAGTAAATTGTAACAACGACCTATGTGATTTTGGCAGGACTTTTTAGCGCCTACTTTTCAGCTACTGGGCTAAGCTTTGAAATAAACGATCGGTGGGAATCCAGCTTTCAGGGGAGGCCTCTTTCAAGCCTCTCAGAGGTTGTGGGGCCGAGCGGCGAGCGTCAAAGCACTCGGTTTCGCTCCGGTAGTAGGCCTTTATTGACTAAATTGTAACATGACGACCTATGTGATTTTGGCAGGACTTTTTAGCGCCTACTTTTCAGCTACTGGGCTAAGATTTGAAACAAACGATCGGTGGGAATCCAGCTTTCAGGGGAGGCCTCCCCCGAATCTCTGGACGGTTGTGGGGCCGAACGGTGAGCGTCAAAGCACTCAGTTTCTCTCCAGTCGTAGGCCTTTATTGACGAAATTGTAACATGACGACCTATGTGAATTTGGCAGGACTTTTTAGTGCCTACTTTTGAACTAGTGGGCTATGTTTTGAAACAAACGATCGGTGGGAATCCAGCTTTCAGGGGAGGCCTCCCCTGAGTCTCTGGACGGCTGTGGGCTGAGCGGCGATCGTTAAAGCACTCAGTTTCGGTCCAGTGATAGGCCTTTATTGACTAAATTGTAACATGACGACCTATGTGATTTTGGAAGGACTTTTTAGCGCTTACGTTTGAGCTAGTGGGCTAAGATTTAAAACAAACGATCGGTGGGAATCCAGCTTTCAGGGGAGGCCTCCCCCGAGTCTCTGGATGGCTGTGCGGCCGAGCGGCGAGCGTTAAAGCACTCAGTTTCGCTCGAGTACCATGACGACCGATTTGACTTCGGCACGACTTTAGGTCGCTTAATTTCAGCCTAGTGGGCTAGGAATTCACACAGACAAGCATTGGGAATCCAGCTTTCAAGGGAGGCCTCTTCCAAGCCTCTCGGAGCTCGTGGGGCCGAACGGCGAGCGTCGAAGCACTCGGTTTCGCTCCAGTAGTAGGCCTTTATTGACTAAATTGTAACATGACAACCTATGTGACTTTGGCAGGACTTTTTAGCGCTTACTTTTGAGCTAGTGGGCTACGATTTGAAACAAACGATCGGTGGGAATCCAGCTTTCAGGGGAGGCCTCCCCCGAGTCTCTGGACGGCTGTGGGGACGAACGGCGAGCGTCAAAGCACTCGGTTTCTCTCCAGTAGTAGGCCTTTATTGAGTAAATTGTAACCTGACGACCTATGTGATTTTGGCAGGACCTTTTAGCGCCTACTTTTCAGCTACTGGGCTAAGATTTGAAACAAACGATCGGTGGGAATCCAGCTTTCGGGGGAGGCCTCCCCCGAGTCTCTGGACGGCTGTGGGGCCGAGCGGCGAGCGTTAAAGCTCTCAGTTTCGGTCAAGTAATAGGCCTTTATTGACTCAATTGTAACATGACGACCTATGTGATTTTGGCAGGACTTTTTAGCGCTTACGTTTGAGCTAGTGGGCTAAGATTTAAAACAAACGATCGGTGGGAATCCAACTTTCAGGGGAGGCCTCCCCCGAGTATCTGGACGGCTGTGGTGGCCGAGCAGCGAGCGTTAAAGCACTTGGTTTCGCTCGAGTACCATGACGACCGATTTGACTTCGGCACGACTTTAGGTCGCTTAAGTTCAGCCTAGCGGGCTAGGAATTCACACAGACAAGCCTTGGGAATCCAGCTTTCAAGGGAGGCCTCTTCCAAGCCTCTCGGAGGTCGTGGGGCCGAACGGCGCGCGTCAAAGCACTCGGTTTCGCTCCAGTAGTAGGCCTTTTTTGACTAAATTGTAACATGACGACCTATGTGATTTTGGCAGGACTTTTTTGCGCCTACTTTTCAGCTACTGGGCTAAGATTTGAAACAAACGATCGGTGGGAATCCAGCTTTCAGGGGAGGCCTCCCCTGAATCTCTGGACGGCTGTGGGGCCGAGCGGCGAGCGTTAAAGCACTCAGTTTCGGTCCAGTAATAGGCCTTTATTGACTAAATTGTAACATGACGACCTATGTGATTTTGGCAGGACTTTTTAGCGCTTACGTTTGAGCTAGTGCGCTAAGATTTGAAACAAACGATGGGTGGGAATCCAGCTTTCAGGTTAGTCCTCCCCCGAGTCTCTGGACGGCTGTGTGGCCGAGCGGCGACCGTTAAAGCACTCAGTTTCGCTCGAGTACCATGACGACCAATTTGACTTCGGCACGACTTTAGGTCGCTTAATTTCAGCCTAGCGGGCTAGGAATTCACACAGACAAGCCTTGGGAATGCAGCTTTCAGGGGAGGCCGCTTCCAAGCCGCTCGGAGCTCGTGGGGCCGAACGGCGAGCGTCGAAGCACTCTGTTTCGCTCCAGTAGTAACCCTTTATTGACTAAATTGTAACATCACAACCTATGTGATTTTGGCAGGACTTTTTTGAGCCTACTTTTCAGCTACTGGGCTAAGATTTGAAACAAACGATCGGTGGGAATGCAGCTTTCAGGGGAGGCCTCTTCCAAGCCTCTCGGAGGTCATGGGGCCGAACGGCGACCGTCAAAGCACTCGGTTTCGCTCCAGCAGTAGGCCTTTATTGACTAAATTGTAACATGACAACCTATGTGACTTTGGCAGGACTTTTTAGCGCTTACTTTTGAGCTAGTGGGCTAAGATTTGAAACAAACGATCGGTGGGAATCCAGCTTTCAGGGGAGGCCTCCCCCGAGTCTCTGGACGGCTGTGGGGGCGAACGGCGAGCGTCAAAGCACTGTTTCTCTCCAGTAGTTGGCCTTTATTGAGTAAATTGTAACAACGACCTAAGTGATTTTGGCAGGACTTTTTAGCGCCTACTTTTCAGCTACTGGGCTAAGCTTTGAAATAAACGATCGGTGGGAATCCAGCTTTCAGGGGAGGCCTCTTTCAAGCCTCTCAGAGGTTGTGGGGCCGAGCGGCGAGCGTCAAAGCACTCGGTTTCGCTCCGGTAGTAGGCCTTTATTGACTAAATTGTAACATGACGACCTATGTGATTTTGGCAGGACTTTTTAGCGCCTACTTTTCAGCTACTGGGCTAAGATTTGAAACAAACGATCGGTGGGAATGCAGCTTTCAGGGGAGGCCTCTTCCAAGCCTCTCGGAGGTCATGGGGCCGAACGGCGACCGTCAAAGCACTCGGTTTCGCTCCAGCAGTAGGCCTTTATTGACTAAATTGTAACATGACAACCTATGTGACTTTGGCAGGACTTTTTAGCGCTTACTTTTGAGCTAGTGGGCTAAGATTTGAAACAAACGATTGGTGGGAATCCAGCTTTCAGGGGAGGCCTCCCCCGAGTCTCTGGACGGCTGTGGGGGCGAACGGCGAGCGTCAAAGCACTGTTTCTCTCCAGTAGTTGGCCTTTATTGAGTAAATTGTAACAACGACCTATGTGATTTTGGCAGGACTTTTTAGCGCCTACTTTTCAGCTACTGGGCTAAGCTTTGAAATAAACGATCGGTGGGAATCCAGCTTTCAGGGGAGGCCTCTTTCAAGCCTCTCAGAGGTTGTGGGGCCAAGCGGCGAGCGTCAAAGCACTCGGTTTCGCTCCGGTAGTAGGCCTTTATTGACTAAATTGTAACATGACGACCTATGTGATTTTGGCAGGACTTTTTAGCGCCTACTTTTCAGCTACTGGGCTAAAATTTGAAACAAACGATCGGTGGGAATCCAGCTTTCAGGGGAGGCCTCCCCCGAATCTCTGGACGGTTGTGGGGCCGAACGGTGAGCGTCAAAGCAATCAGTTTCTCTCCAGTCGTAGGCCTTTATTGACTAAATTGTAACATGACAACCTATGTGACTTTGGCAGGACTTTTTAGCGCTTACTTTTGAGCTAGTGGGCTACGATTTGCAACAAACGATCAGTGGGAATCCAGCTTTCAGGGGAGGCCTCCACCAAGTCTCTGGACGGCTGTGGGGACGAACGGCGAGCGTCAAAGCACTCGGTTTCTCTCCAGTAGTAGGCCTTTATTGAGTAAATTGTAACCTGACGACCTATGTGATTTTGGCAGGACCTTTTAGCGCCTACTTTTCAGCTACTGGGCTAAGATTTGAAACAAACGATCGGTGGGAATCCAGCTTTCAGGGGAGGCCTCCCCTGAGTCTCTGGACGGCTGTGGGGCTGAGCGGCGATCGTTAAAGCACTCAGTTTCGGTCCAGTGATAGGCCTTTATTGACTAAATTGTAACATGACAACCTATGTGACTTTGGCAGGACGTTTTAGCGCTTACTTCTGACCTAGTGTGCTAAGATTTGAAATAAACGATTGGTGGGAATCCAGCTTTCAGGGGAGTCCTCCCCCGAGTCTCTGGACGGCTGTGGGGCCGAGCGGCGAGCGTTAAAGCACTCAGTTTCGCTCGAGTACCATGACGACCGATTTGACTTCGGCACGACTTTAGGTCGCTTAATTTCAGCCTAGCGGGCTAGGAATTCACACAGACAATCCTTGGGAATCCAGCTTTCAGGGGAGGCCACTTCCAAGCCTCTCAGAAGTCGTGGGGCCTATCGGCGAGCGTCAAAGCACTCGGTTTCGCTCCAGTAGTAGGCCTGTATTGACTAAATTGTAACATGACGACCTATGTGACTTTGGCAAGACTTTTTAGCGCTCACTTTTGAGCTAGTGGGCTAAGATTTGAAACAAAAGATCGGTGGGAATACAGCTTTCAGGGGAGGCCTCCCCCGAGTCTCTGGACAGCTGTGGGGCCGAACGGCGAGCGTCAAAGCACTTGGTTTCTCTCCAGTAGTCGGCCTTTATTGACTAAATTGTAACATGACGACCTATGTGACTTTGGCAGGACATTTTAGCGCCTAGTTTTGAGCTAGTGGGCTAAGATTTGAAACAAACGATCGGTGGGAATCCAGCTTTCAGGGGAGGCCTCTGCCAAGCCTCTCGGAGTTTCGTGGGCCCGAACGGCGAGCGTCAAAGCACTCGGTTTCGCTCCAGTAGGAGGCCTTTATTGACTAAATTGTAACATGACAACCTATGTGACTTTGGCAGGACTTTTTAGCGCCTACTTTTCAGCTACTGGGCTAAGATTTGAAACAAACGATCGGTGGGAATCCAGCTTTCAGGGGAGGCCTCTTTCCGAGCCTCTCTGAGGTCGTGGGGCCGAACGGCGAGCGTCAAAGCACTCGGTTTCGCTCCAGTAGTAGGCCTTTATTGACTAAATTGTAACATGACATGACAACCTATGTTGTCACGTTTGTTTCAAATCTTAGCCCATATATTTTAGCGCCTACTTTTGAGTTAGTGGGCTAAGATTTGAAAAAAACGATCGGTGGGAATCCAGCTTTCAGGGGAGGCCTTCCCCGAGTCTCTGGACGGCTGTGGGGCCGAGCGGCGAGCGTTAAAGCACTCAGTTTCGGTCCAGTAGGAGGCCTTTATTGACTAAATTGTACCATGACGACCTATGTGATTTTGGTAGGACTTTTTAGCGCCTACTTTTCAGCTACTGGGCGAAGATTTGAAACAAACGATCGGTGGGAATCCAGCTTTAAGGGGAGGCCTCTGCCAAGCCTCTCGGAGTTTCGTGGGCCCGAACGGCGAGCGTCAAAGCACTCGGTTTCGCTCCAGTAGTAGGCCTTTATTGACTAAATTGTAACATGACAACCTATGTGACTTTGGCAGGACCTTTTAGCGCTTACTTTTGACCTAGTGCGCTAAGATTTGAAACAAACGATCGGTGGGAATCCAGCTTTCAGGGGAGTCCTCCCCCGAGTCTCTGGACGGCTGTGGGGCCGAGCGGCGAGCGTTAAAGCACTCAGTTTCGCTCGAGTACCATGACGACCGATTTGACTTCGGCACGACTTTAGGTCGCTTAATTTCAGTCTAGCGGGCTAGGAATTCACACAGACAATCCTTGGGAATCCAGCTTTCAGGGGAGGCCAATTTTAAGCCTCTCAGAGGTCGTGGGGCCTAACGGCGAGCGTCAAAGCAATCGGTTTCGCTCCAGTAGTAGGCCTTTATTGACTAAATTGTAACATGACGACCTATGTGACTTTGGCAGGGATTTTTTGCGCCTACTTTTCAGCTACTGGGCTAAGATTTGAAACAAACGATCGGTGGGAATCCAGCTTTCAGGGGAGGCCTCCCCCGAGTCTCTGGACGGCTGTGGGGCCGAGCGGCGAGCGTTACAGCACTCAGTTTCGGTCCAGTAGGAGGCCTTTTTTGACTAAATTGTAACATGACGACCTATGTGATTTTGGCAGGACTTTTTAGCGCCTACTTTTCAGCTACTGGGCTAAGATTTGAAACAAACGATCGGTGGGAATCCAGCTTTCAGGGGAGGCCTCTTTCCGAGCCTCTCTGAGGTCGTGGGGCCGAACGGCGAGCGTCAAAGCACTCGGTTTCGCTCCAGTAGTAGGCCTTTATTGACTAAATTGTAACATGACATGACAACCTATGTTGTCACGTTTGTTTCAAATCTTAGCCCATATATTTTAGCACTTACTTTTGAGCTAGTGCGCTAAGATTTGAAACAAACGATCGGTGGGAATCCAGCTTTCAGGGGAGGCCTCCCCCGAGTCTCTGGACAGCTGTGGGGCCGAACGGCGAGCGTCAAAGCACTCGGTTTCACTCCAGTAGTTGGCCTTTATTGAGTAAATTGTAACATGACGACCTATGTGATTTTGGCAGGACTTTTTAGCGCCTACTTTTCAGCTACTGGGCTAAGATTTGAAATAAACGATCGGTGGGAATCCAGCTTTCAGGGGAAGCCTCTTCCAAGCCTCTCGGAGGTCGTGGGGCCGAACGGCCAGCGTCAAAGGAGTCTGTTTCGGTCCAGTAGTAGGCCTTTATTGAATAAATTGTAACATGACGACCTATGTGATTTTGGCAGGACTTTTTAGCGCTTACTTTTGAGCTAGTGGGCTAAGATTTGAAACAAACGATCGGTGGGAATCCAGCTTTCAGGGGAGGCCTCCCCTGAGTCTCTGGACGACTGTGGGGCCGAGCGGCGAGCGTTAAAGCACTCAGTTTCGCTCGAGTACCATGACGACCGATTTGACTTCGGCACGACTTTAGGTCGCTTAATTTCAGCCTAGCGGGCTAGGAATTCACACAGACAATCCTTCGGAATCCAGCTTTCAGATGAGGTCTCTTCCAAGTCTCTCGGAGGTCGTGGGGCCGAACGGCGAGCGTTAAAGCACTCAGTTTCGGTCCAGTAGGAGGCCTTTGTTGACTAAATTGTAACATGAGGACCTCTGGGAATTTGGCGCGACTTTTATGGTTCTTAATTTCGAACTCGTGGGGAGTGCATGTGATGACCTGCAAAGTGCACTTTATTCATCTTATAAAACCATTAAAGTAAGACAAGAACACACGGGATGTATCTTATCTTTTCATATTTCAGTCTGGTTGGCCTTCTATCAAAAATAATTGATAATAGAACATACTAAAATACTCAAATTTCTTGGTGTTTTAATCTCACAGAAAAAATACAATTTACTGGATTTAGTTTGTCGTTTTAATAGGTTTATATTATCTCATGTCCTCGACGGAGGAGCAGATGTTAGGTCACGTTTCCTTAAAGCTGACATGATCGTTTTTTGAAAGACGCTATTGTTCAAAAAAATGGACATTTAAGAGTTTACTTCTGAGTTCAGTTGAACTCTGTTGTTAACCAAAACAGGAGCACCTCCCGTCTACCACGTCAAGAGCCTCTCAGATGAATTAAGTCCACCAGTTGGGCAAATTAATGCCTCCCTCAAATTGACTCACATGACGGTGATTCAGCCTCCAGGAGAACTCTGTTGCGAACCGAAACAGCAGCATCTACCTTGCCGTGTAAACAGTCTCTTGGATTCATGAAATTGTTGACTTGGCTCACGCTTCCCTCCAATAGACACCCCACGACCACCGTAACACTATTTTTCAGATCGCAGATGTCGCAAACCAAAGCAGCAGCACCTATGGAAGAGTTTCTCAGATTAATTAATAGTGCAGAGTCTATCATCATCAGTCTTATTTTGCTTCAAACTCCACTTTTACTTGCCACACAAGGCAATACTCTTCCTCCCTCTCCCATCTGCAGTTGAGTAAATGATGACGTTTTAGCCTCTCCCCCTTACAAAAAAAAAAAAGGTGCACGTGAACTTTGTTGGAGTGCAAAAGTCAAGAGGAAATCTTCTCCGGTTTTGGGGGGCGGTCCTTGCAGGAAACTACTTCCCTTCTCCTCCTTGCACACTCCTCCACATCTGCCCCCTCCTTCCTCACTCTCGTCTTCCTCCTCTTCCTCGCGCGAGCAAATTGCAGAGTGCCGCTCAGCCTCGACCGCGCTGCTGCCGCTTGACGCCGGGGGTCCCTGCAGAGAAGCGCCCGCCCGCCTCCATGTGCGTGTCCGCTGCGTGCTGAGATCGCGGCGAGCTGCATTGTGCGGCTTGGTGGTGGAGCTCCGGAGACGGAGGAGTCGAAAGTGCGATTTTGAAGTGTTTGACAGCGCCGAGGGTTTCGTGTGGCGTTCAGGTACCCAATTAGTTGTTGTTTTGTGTTTGTTCGTTTGTTTTGTCATTTGTATGGATTCAACATTTTAAGCCAGAAATCATGAGTTTATAGTTGTTTGGTGGAATGATACGTTCAAGTAAGATTTGTAATATATGGAATTGATTTATATGGACCGTAATACTAGTTTTTCCCCATTTATCAAGTTTCTCAGCTTCTTAAAAGCTGCGTATGGAACTATTTCCGACAGAAATCATGCTGTATTTGCAGATTCTAAGGCATAAATCCTGACTTTATAGTTGTATCTTGGAATGATATGTTTAAGTAACCAATTAGATTCAAGATGCACCTGAATTAGGTGAAAAATAACTTTTTTTCGGGAAGATTTGTGGAATCTCACTGCATTATTTAGATGCATTAAAAGACTAGTTTTTCCCATTTATCAAGTTTCCCCATAAGAATTCAGCTTCTTAAAACTGTATATATAACAATTTTCTACAGAAAACATGCTCTATTTTCATATTTTAAGGCAGAAATTCCATGTATATTCCTTTATACTGAAAAAAATTGCATCTTTTGTGTCGTTTACTGCAGGAATCCTGCTGCGCTTTATACATTACTAGAGCATAGTTGTGTGCAGCAATCCCGAGTTTTAATAATGAAGCTACAGTTGAAAGTAACATTGCAATTGTATGATGCGTTCAAGTACCTCATTTGTGTTCAAGCTGAGCCTGGAGCAGGAGAAAAGACATATTCCAGTTGTTTACAACTTAAATCTTGTTGCGGTTTAACTTTTTAAGGCAGTGATTCTCAAATTTTTTCACAAAGTTGTACCTCAAAAAACAAACAAACACTTAACTCTCCAAGCTCCACCATAATCACCAACATTAAAACACGGAGGCATCCAAACATTTGATTTTTTTTTTCCATTAGCCACAGTAACCTGCAGAGTTTGAACATTAACACTGTGCTTTAAAATAGAGGGAAAAAATTACTTAAGTAATTTCATTAAAATGTATTGCACGTACAAGTTAAATAAAAGTTTCACCTAAATTAATGTTTAAAAGCAAATATTTCTGAATGGTTAAAGGCAAAAATATTGTACCTAAAAGGGAAATACAACCGAACTGTACTTATGTACTGTACTGGATGAAGAAAAAGAAAAGTTGAAGCCCATGTAACATTTATGCACAATGTGAACAATGAATTCAGTGATCTGTTTGGGTACCACTAGAGGGAGCCAGCATACCACAAGTGGTACTGATACCACACTTTGAGAGTCAGTGTGTCAAGGCAGAGTTGTGTGCAGAAATGCTGCACTCACATTTTTTTTAAGGGTATAAATATGATGCGTTCAAGAACACAATTAGTTGTCTTGCATCTGAACTAAGAAATGATTTCTTTGACTCCAATCAAGTATTAACTAAGATTTTGCAATTTTTTTTTTGCACAATGTGCAATTAAAAGACATAACTCCCACCTGCAATGTATTCATTTGCATGTATTTACATGATACATTGTGACTCTGAACTTACATAAATGTATGACTGCCTCATGTTATTACAAATACACAAAAAATTGATAGATAGCTGCTTTTGAATTCAGAAGTGACATAAAAGTTTGTTTGTTTTTCAACTTTCGGCCTTTATTGACTAAATTGTAACATGACGACCTATGTGATTTTGGCAGGACTTTTTAGCGCTTACTTTTGAGCTAGTGGGCTAAGATTTGAAACAAACGATCGGTGGGAATCCAGCTTTCAGGGGAGGCCTCCCCCGAGTCTCTGGACGACTGTGGGGCCGAAAGGCGAGCGTCAAAGCACTCGGTTTCTCTCCAGTACTAGGCCTTTATTGAGTAAATTGTAACATGACGACCTATGTGATTTTGGCAGGACTTTTTAGCGCCTACTTTTCAGCTACTGGGCTAAGATTTGAAACAAACGATCGGTGGGAATCCAGCTTTCAGGGGAGGCCTCTTCCAAGCCTCTCGGAGGTCGTGGGGCCGAGCGGCGAGCGTTAAAGCACTCAGTTTCGGTCCAGTAGGAGGCCTTTATTGACTAAATTGTAACATGACGACCTATGTGATTTTGGCAGGACTTTTTAGCGCCTACTTTTCAGCTACTGGGCTAAGATTTGAAACAAACGATCGGTGGGAATCCAGCTTTCAGGGGAGGCCTCTTCCGAGCCTCTCTGAGGTCGTGGGGCCGAACGGCGAGCGTTAAAGCACTCTGTTTCGCTCCAGTAGTAGGCCTTTATTGACTAAATTGTAACATGACATGACAACCTATGTTGTCACGTTTGTTTCAAATCTTAGCCCATATATTTTAGCACCTACTTTTGAGTTAGTGGGCTAAGATTTGAAACAAACGATCGGTGGGAATCCAGCTTTCAGGGGAGTCCTCCCCCGAGTCTCTGGACGGCTGTGGGGCCGAGCGGCGAGCGTTAAAGCACTCAGTTTCGCTCGAGTACCATGACGACCGATTTGACTTCGGCACGACTTTAGGTCGCTTAATTTCAGTCTAGCGGGCTAGGAATTCACACAGACAATCCTTGGGAATCCAGCTTTCAGGGGAGGCCACTTTTAAGCCTCTCAGAGGTCGTGGGGCCTAACGGCGAGCGTCAAAGCAATCGGTTTCGCTCCAGTAGTAGGCCTTTATTGACTAAATTGTAACAGGACGACCTATGTGACTTTGGCAGGGGTTTTTTGCGCCTACTTTTCAGCTACTGGGCTAAGATTTGAAAAAAAACGATCGGTGCGAATCCAGCTTTCAGGGGAGCCCCCTCCCGAGTGTCTGGACGGCTGTGGGGCCGAGCGGCGAGCGTTAAAGCACTCAGTTTCGGTCCAGTCGGCGGACTTTATTGACTAAATTGTAACCTGACGACCTATGTGATTTTGGCAGGACTTTTTAGCGCCTACTTTTCAGCTACTGGGCTAAAATTTGAAAGAAACGATCGGTGGGAATCCAGCTTTCAGGGGAGGCCTCTTCCGAGCCTCTCGGAGGTCGTGGGGCCGAACGGCAAGCGTCAAAACACTCGGTTTCGCTCCAGTAGTAGGCCTTTATTGACTAAATTGTAACATGACAACCTATGTGACTTTGGCAGGACTTTTTAGCGCCTGCTTTTCAGCTACTGGGCTAAGATTTGAAACAAACGATCGGTGGGAATCCAGCTTTCAGGGGAGGCCTCCCCTGAGTCTCTGGACGGCTGTGGGGCCGAGCGGCGAGCATTAAAGCACTCAGTTTCGGTCCAGTAGTAGGCCTTTATTGACTAAATTGTAACATGACAACCTATGTGACTTTGGCAGGACATTTTAGCGCTTACTTTTGAGCTAGTGCGCTAAGATTTTAAACAAACGATCGGTGGGAATCCAGCTTTCAGGGGAGGCCTCCCCCGAGTCTCTGGACGGCTTTGGGGGCGAACGGCGAGCGTCAAAGCACTCGGTTTCTCTCCAGTAGTTGGCCTTTATTGACTAAATTGTAACATGACGACCTATGTGATTTTGGCAGGACTTTTTAGCGCCTACTTTTCAGCTACTGGGCTAAGATTTGAAAGAAACGATCGGTGGGAATCCAGCTTTCAGGGGAGGCCTCTTCCAAGCCTCTTGGAGGTCGTGGGCCCGAACGGCGAGCGTCAAAGCACTCGGTTTCGCTCCAGTAGTAGGCCTTTATTGAATAAATTGTAACATGACGACCTATGTGATTTTGGCAGGACTTTTTAGCGCTTACTTTTGAGCTAGTGGGCTAAGATTTGAAACAAACGATCGGTGGGAATCCAGCTTTCAGGGGAGGCCTCCCCCGAGTCTCTGGACGGCTGTGGGGCCGAGCGGCGAGCATTAAAGCACTCAGTTTCGGTCCAGTAGTAGGCCTTTATTGACTAAATTGTAACATGACAACCTATGTGACTTTGGCAGGACATTTTAGCGCTTACTTTTGAGCTAGTGCGCTAAGATTTTAAACAAACGATCGGTGGGAATCCAGCTTTCAGGGGAGGCCTCCCCCGAGTCTCTGGACGGCTTTGGGGGCGAACGGCGAGCGTCAAAGCACTCGGTTTCTCTCCAGTAGTTGGCCTTTATTGACTAAATTGTAACATGACGACCTATGTGATTTTGGCAGGACTTTTTAGCGCCTACTTTTCAGCTACTGGGCTAAGATTTGAAAGAAACGATCGGTGGGAATCCAGCTTTCAGGGGAGGCCTCTTCCAAGCCTCTTGGAGGTCGTGGGCCCGAACGGCGAGCGTCAAAGCACTCGGTTTCGCTCCAGTAATAGGCCTTTATTGACTAAATTGTAACATGACGACCTATGCGACTTTGGCAGGACTTTTTAGCGCCTACTTTTCAGCTACTGGGCTAAGATTTGAAACAAACGATCGATCATAAATCCTGACTTTATAGTTGTATCTTGGAATGATATGTTTAAGTAACCAATTAGATTCAAGATGCACCTGAATTAGGTGAAAAAGAAAGTTTCACCTAAATTAATGTTTAAAAGCAAATATTTCTGAATGGTTAAAGGCAAAAATATTGTACCTAAAAGGGAAATACAACCGAACTATACTTATGTACTGTACTGGATGAAGAAAAAGAAAAGTTGAAGCCCATGTAACATTTATGCACAATGTGAACAATGAATTCAGTGATCTGTTTGGGTACCACTAGAGGGAGCCAGCATACCACAAGTGGTACTCATACCACACTATGAGAGTCAGTGTTTCAAGGCAGAGTTGTGTGCAGAAATGCTGCACTCACATTTTTTTTAAGGGTATAAATATGATGCGTTCAAGAACACAATTAGTTGTCTTGCATCTGAACTAAGAAATGATTTCTTTGACTCCAATCAAGTATTAACTAAGATTTTGCAATTTTTTTTTTGCACAATGTGCAATTAAAAGACATAACTCCCACATGCAGTGTATTCATTTGCATGTATTTACATGATACATTGTGACTCTGAACCTACATAAATGTATGACTGCCTCATGTTATTACAAACAAACTTTTATGTCACTTCTGAATTCAAAAGTAGCTATCTATCAATTTTTTGTGTGTTTGTTTTTCAAACTTTCGGCCTTTATTGACTAAATTGTAACATGACGACCTATGTGATTTTGGCAGGACTTTTTAGCACCTACTTTTCAGCTACTGGGCTAAGATTTGAAACAAACGATCGGTGGGAATCCAGCTTTCAGGGGAGGCCTCTTCCAAGCCTCTCGGAGGTCGTGGGGCCGAACGGCGAGCGTCAAAGCACTCGATTTCGCTCCAGTAGTCGGCCTTTATTGACTCAATTGTAACATGACGACCTATGTGACTTTGGCAGGACATTTTAGCGCCTACTTTTCAGCTACTGGGCTAAGATTTGAAACAAACGATCGGTGGGAATCCAGCTTTCAGGGGAGGCCTCCCCTGAGTCTCTGGACGGCTGTGGGGCCGAGCGGCGAGCATTAAAGCACTCAGTTTCGGTCCAGTAGTTGGCCTTTATTGACTAAATTGTAACATGACGACCTACGTGATTTTGGCAGGACTTTTTAGCGCTTACTTTTGAGCTAGTGGGTTAAGATTTGAAACAAATTATCGGTGGGAATCCAGCTTTCAGGGGAGTCCTCCCCCGAGTCTCTGGACGGCTGTGGGGCCGAGCGGTGAGCGTTAAAGCACTCAGTTTCGCTCGAGTACCATGACGACCGATTTGACTTCGGCACGACTTTAGATCGCTTAATTTCAGCCTAGCGGACTAGGAATTCACACAGACAATCCGTGGGAATCCAGCTTTCAGGGGAGGCCTCTTCCAAGCCTCTCGGAGGTCGTGGGGCCGAACGGCGAGCGTTAAAGCACTCAGTTTCGGTCCAGTAGGAGACCTTTATTGACTAAATTGTAACATGACTACCTATGTGACTTTGGCAAGACTTTTTAGCGCCTACCTTTGAGCTAGTGGGCTAAGATTTGAGACAAACGATCGGTGGGAATCCAGCTTTTAGGGGAGGCCTCTTCCAAGCCTCTCGGAGGTCGTGGGCCCGAACGGCGAGCGTCAAAGCACTCGGTTTCGCTCGAGTACCATGACGACCGATTTGACTTCGGCACGACTTTAGGTCGCTTAATTTCAGCCTAACGGGCTAGGAATTCACACAGACAATCCTTGGGAATCCAGGTTTCAGGGAAGGCCTCACGCGAGTCTCTGGACAGCTGTGGGGTCGAACGGCGAGCGTCAAAGCACTCGGTTTCTCTCCAGTAGTAGGCCTTTATTGACTAAATTGTAACATGACGACCTATGTGATTTTGGCTTTACTTTTTCGCGCTTACTTTTGAGCTAGTGGGCTAAGATTTGAAACAAACAGTCGGTGGGAATCCAGCTTTCAGGGGAGTCCTCTTCCGAGCCTTTCGGAGGTCATGGGGTCGAGCGGCGAGTGTTAAAGCACTCAGTTTCGCTCGAGTACCATGACGACCGATTTGACTTCGGCACGACTTTAGGTCGCCTAATTTCTGCCTAGCGGGCTAGGAATTTACACAGACAAGCCTTGGGAATCCAGCTTTCAGGGGAGGCCACTTCCAAGCCTCTCAGAGGTTGTGGGGCCTAACGGCGAGCGTCAAAGCACTCGTTTTCGCTACAGTAGTAGGCCTTTATTGACTAAATTGTAACATGACGACCTATGTGATTTTGGCAGGACTTTTTAGCGCCTACTTTTGAGCTAGTGGGCTAAGATTTGAAACAAACAGTCGGTGGGAATCCAGCTTTCAGGGGACGCCTCCCCCGAGTCTCTGGATGGCTGTGGGGCAGAGTGGCGAGCGTTAAAGCACTCAGTTTCGGTCCTGTAGTAGGCCTTTATTGACTAAATTGTAACATGACGACCTATGTGATTTTGGCAGGACTTCTTAGCGCTTACTTTTGAGCTAGTGGGCTAAGATTTAAAACACATTATCGGTGGGAATCCAGCTTTCAGGGGAGTCCTCCCCCGAATCTCTGGACGGCTGTGGGGCCGAGCGGCGAGCGTTAAAGCACTCAGTTTCGCTCGAGTACCATGACGACCGATTTGATTTTGGCAGGACTTTTTGCGCCCACTTTTCAGCTACTGGGCTAAGATTTGAAACAAACGATCGGTGGGAATCCAGCTTTCAGGGGAGGCCTCCCCCGAGTCTCTGGACAGCTGTGGGGCCGAACGGCGAGCGTCAAAGCAGTCGGTTTCTCTCCAGTAGTAGGCCTATATTGACTAAATTGTAACATGACGACCTATATGATTTTGGCAGGACTTTTTAGCGCCTACTTTTCAGCTACTGGGCTAAGATTTGAAACAAACGATCGGTGGGAATCCAGCTTTCAGGGGAGGCCTCTTCCAAGCCTCTCAGAGGTCGTGGGGCCGAACGGCGAGCTTTAAAGCACTCAGTTTCGGTCCAGTAGGAGGCCTTTGTTGACTAAATTGTAACATGACGACCTATGTGATTTTGGCAAGACTTTTTAGCGCTTACGATTGAGCTAGTGGGCTAAGATTTAAAACAAACGATCGGTCGGCAGCCAGCTTTCAGGGGAGGCCTCTTCCAAGCCTCTCAGAGGTCGTGGGGCCGAACAGCGAGCGTCAAAGCACTCGGTTTCGCTCCAGTAGTAGGCCTTTATTGACTAAATTGTAACATGACGACCTATGTGACTTTGGCAGGACTTTTTTGGGCCTACTTTTCAGCTACCGGGCTAAGATTTGAAACAAACAATCGGTGGGAATCCATCATCATCATCATTATCATCATCATTATCTTTATTATCAAACAGTAATGGATACATCATCTCCATACGGTTCTCCATGGGGTTATGGCTGTGGTGATTAATTTACTGATTAAAGCCCGAATGCATGGGATACAACAACATCCACAAAATGTCAGAATGGCTGCAAAAACAGCAATTGATATCAATATTGGTGAAATTAGGGTTTTATATTTACCAAAAACGTCCATCCAGCTGTCCCACAAGGAGTGTTGATTGAGGGTCCGTAGACCATCGATGGCTCTGGTCAAGCTGCCATCTGAAGCAGTATTGTTTGTTCTCCAAACATACCGCAAACACCTCCCTCTCTTGCAAGGAGCATGTCGACAGCTATGCGGTTTTGGAACGTCCTTGAAGAGGTAGCTTTGAGCTGCTCATGCACAGCTTCCAACCCACTCTGAGTCCAATTTCCTAATCTCTGTACATTGAAGTGGATATAGTTTATTCCATCAACATTTTTATTAATCGTACACCACCAGCATATGAAGTCCTCCTGCAACTTGGTCAGCTAATTTGTATTGATTAGGAACCCCACGAGGAACACCTATGGCGTTGATGTATATTTTATGTTGGATAATCTTGCCTCTGCCAGGATAAATCTATTTTTTGTCTATGTTCTAGATTGGACAAAAACATTGGTGCCCTTTCCATTAAATCTTGAACAGGCATAGGGTATACTGACACATGTAATATCAAAGTGATAATAGTTCACAATCCAGATCTTTAGGTAATCTATCAAACAGTCTATCATCTCCGGACCACCACCAGCTGCTGCTCCGTGATACTGGCATAAATTTTGGTCCGACTTTTAAGGTTACTTTACACCGTGTGTCGTTAAGTGGTCCTATTTTTTTTTTTCCTTTACTAATCATGTTTATACAAGTGAAATTATTCGGTGCTACTAGAATAGAATTTTGTCCCGAAACTCCTGTGACTACAAGGAACCAATCATAAGTAGTTATGTTATTAACCATTAAAATGTGTTCACTTTTCTTTGAAGTTTTTTAATGGCATTTCTGGTTCAACACGGTTGCCATAACACAATGCTACTCGGAAGTGGGGATCTTTTCCACCAGAATATGCCCACAAACTCATCATCAAACACACTGGGTGACTTGATTTGTATTTCAATATTAAACTATGGGCCATTTTGCTTATGTTAAACTTCTTTCTATATTCTTTTGCTATTTTTTGTGATCAACTGGACCATTCATAACCTGTTTCACCTATCCTCAATTCTGCCCATTCTCTTGAGCATCATTGGTGAGAGCCGCATATGGAATTATGATTAAAGTATCTTGATTTTGGGGGGCACAAAATATTAAACTGTTCTGCCGCATTTGGAGGTCATGCCCACAGTTCTGATCATCAACTGTACTCCTTTTGGTACGAGTTAATGCTTCCAAATTTCTTATTATTGGGTTGGTCATATTGGTCCAGTTGGTAGGTGATTTCCTATCTAAAAAATGCGTTGTATCATTTAGGGTGGGACGCCCCATGTACCACAAAACAAAATCAACACTATAGTAACCAAAGTTGCTATGTAACAACTCATCGAATCTCCTAACCAACGCGGGTCTGCCATTCTGCTGAGTTCTCACTAAACGGGTTGGTGTCTTTTTTCTTCACTGACTAGCAAGCGTTTTCAGAATCTACACATCTGCTCCCGCTCCGTTATCAGACTTTTGCTCACCTTCCCTATTTGAGTACTCAGCTGAAATGACTCTTTTACAGTGTGTTAAATGAACCCACGTGTTTCTTTCTGCTATTTTTTATTGTCCCATTCATTCTTTCCACGAGACCTGCACTCTGAGGGTGGTGGTAAGCACAATGGTTTTTCAAATTGATGTGGAACATGGTTCCTATTTTATTGATTATTTGATTTACAAAATGAGTCCCATTATCACTGTAAATGGTTTCAGGTATGCCATATTTTGGAATGATGTCTTTACATAGTGCTTTTGCCACCGTCAGAGCATCAGGTGATTTTGTTGAGAATAATTCCATCCATTTAGAAAATGCATCTATGATAACCAAACAATACTTTTTTCCTTCACTTTGGTTTAATTCAATATTCCTCTCCTGGGCCTCAAATTGCCTTGTGGATTATACCTAGCACAAATCATACATGCTCTACAAATTATTATTATTATTATTATTTTAATAGGAATTAAAACCATAAGTTGCATAATATTGATTTATCTGTCTTACCATCCCTCCTGTTGAGACATGTGACACAGCATGGCTCAATATAGCAGCCCATTTGAATAGTTTTTTTTTTTTTTTTTTTTTTTCTCTTTGCTAATGTAAATTTCATTTTGTAGTTTTGCACTTTGAATTGCGTTCTTGTTGTGGAACCCTCTTACTGGCTATCAGTATAGATTGTACCATCTTTATTTATTTTTAGTTTGCATGCCTCGGTTAATGCTACTAATTCAGCAGTTTGTTCGGCCAATTCCTGACAATCATGCTGCGTGCCTTCATCAGGTAAGGGTGTTAGCGTGGCTGGATTTAAGGTTGTGCATCGCTCAACAGTCAAATGTGGTTGTGACAGCAAGATGGCCATGCAAGATAAATATTTTGCAGGTGTTAAAAACGCCATATTGGTTTGCAATAGGAGAGCAGACCCTGTATGTGGGTCCTTAAGAGTTAATGAATGAAATAACACAATCGTGGAACTGCTCTCTACTGCCATTGAAGCTGCCACAACTGCTCTGACACAATGCAGTAATGCACACGTCACGTTGTCCAATTTAGTCAAAAAATAAGCCCATTTTTCTTAGTATATCACCGTATTGTTGTGTAAGTACGGAGGTCATGTCATAGCTTTTACAATCTACCATTTGAATGAATGTTTTATCATTAAATTTGGAAGGCCGAGCGCAGCACTGGACACCAAATGTTGTTTAATGTCACAGAAGGTCTTTTCCGCCTCTGTATTCCATAGAACAGGTGATGTCATTTTAAGGTTTGCTTCATACATAAATTTTGACAATGGTGCAATAATTTCTGCATAGTTTTGAATCCATGCTCTCCCTTACTTTGTCAGACCTAAAAATGAGATCATATGTTTCTTTGTTTGTGGTTTAGGGTTTTTTAAAACTGTAGCTTTTCTGTCTTCTAATATAGTCCTTCCTCCTACACTTAGATTATGTACCAGATATTTGACTTGTTTTTTACACCATTGCAATTTATTCTTGTTAACTTTATGTCCCTCCTCTGCTAGATGACACAGTAAGGCTAATGAATCTTTGCATGTCGCGCCCTCCTGGGGGAGTGAATTTAGACATGCTTGTTATTATTACTTGTGAATAAATGGTTGGACTTTCACAGTAACCTTGTGGTAATCTAGTAAATATATATTTTCTCCCTCAAATTTAAATGCAAACCAAATTTGACTGTTCTTTTCTATTGGTATAGAAACGAAAGCATTGCTTATGTCAATATTTCTTCATCAATTTCAGTGAGGATCATTTGGTCCAATCATACAGGATGCATGTGTCTCCCTTCATCAGCCTGCGTTGTCCAAAACATCGCATTCCTGATTAGACCAGTTGACGCACTGTATTCCAGTTTGTTTTCTATTTGTCGCCAATCATTTGTCTCCTATCCTTGTTTCAGTAATGTTCCCACATGTTTCCATTGTGACCCATAATCTTTGCACAATGAAATACGTGGGACACTTGTATTTTTATACAGTTCCTTTAATTTGTCCAGTAAAATAATTCCTGCCGCGACTTTTGCTTCATTGTCTGAGTACAGATAATCTACAGTAATTTTATCAGGTGTCGCATGTCGTAACTTGTTTTCATATACTGGGTCTTGCATTGGCGTGTTTTTGTACCACAGTGTTATATGCAGTTCATCATTGTTTTTTTTTTTTATCTTCTATTTGTGTGATAAGCTGCAAGGCTGCAGACAACAGGGCCTCTCCCATGTTTAACGGTGGTTTGTCTGGGATATCGATTGTATAATAGAATGTACTCTCTCTGTTTTCTAGTGTCATATAGAGGTTGTCTCTTTTTAATTCATGTTTTCGTTTCACTACAATATTTTTATTTGAAGATGAAATGAGTATAAGTCCTAGTTGGAATAAGCCATCTCTTCCCAACAAATTCACAGGGCACTCCGGGACTTTGAAAATTGGCATTTTACAAGTTCTCCCCTGAGGGAGAACTCTCTCTAATCCACACAGGCTCAAATTCAAGTTCCATGGCAAAAGTAATTTGCGTATTTGCAGATTTAACTATTGCCTTATGTCCCGATAGTTTGGAACCTGGGATCTTTTCCCTACATGCTTTTGTATCGCAAGGAAATTTCATTTCTTTCCCATTTATTGACAAGGTTATTTCAGGTTTTTTTTTTTTTTGTGTCCAAACTCAGAATGTCCTGTAAATTGAAATCCACTTCCTCATTCTCTGTAATAATTAAACAAGAGGATTTGTTGAGTTGGGAATCAGGTTGGCTTAGTCATGCGGTTGTTTGTCCGTATTCTCTGTTATTTTTCTTAGGGCAGTTACGTGCGATGTGGCCTTTATCTCCACAGCACCAACAGATGGTATTATCATAACATTTTCGACCATATCTTACTCTGCTGCGTCCTCTAAAATTATCTCCCTCTTTGCCTCGATAGTATTTCTTTTTCTCCTATCCTTTTTCTCTTTTAGACGCCATGTTTAGCCAAAAAGTAAGTCGTCAAATCCATCTTTTTCCATTTGTGATATATTATTTTTTGTGTCGACCCTCTATTTTGTTTCGAAGTTGAACTAATTTTATCGAATTCAGCTAGCCAGCGAAACCGTATTTGGTTATCCGCGTGTTTAAATGTTTTATTTTGGAAGGGTTTTGAAGTTGTACACATTTCCAATCTTTACACGTCAGGCTTTCTGTTGGATTCGTTTTATTGTTATTGTTTCCCATTTTTGTGAATTTGGAAGTCAGTTTATTCGCACCTAGAGTGACCTAATACTGACTTTATTCAAACAATGACTGGGTGACAATGAATGTCTGAGTTATGGTAAACCTCAACCTTCTACCCCAAATGGGGCGGAGGATTCTTGCCTCTGCTTCCAAACTCAGTTGTCACTTACAATCCAGTCTCTTACATCCATACTTTTACACACACACACACACACACGAAATTAGTAACGTTTTAAGAAACACACGAAAACATGGAAACACGGAAACACAAAGGCACGGAATTTTAAGTACGTCTAGGACTCCGCCGTCCTTTATTTTTAAATTTTTTTTTTTATTTTAACACGGAATTTTAGCACGTTATAGGACTCCGCCGTCCATGCGGAATTTATAGGACTCCGCCGTCCATGCGGAATTTGTAGGACTCCGCCGTCCATGCGGAATTTGTAGGACTCCGCCGTCCATTTACTTGCCAGTGTCTAGTATTACACAAGGTTTATTTCGCCGCAGACTTCTTTGTCGCGCGATACATTCACTACACGGAATTTAAAAAAAAAAAATTTAACTCACCAGTCGTCTTCAAGCCTGTGGATTGTCGTCAACCTTCAGATCCCAGTTGAGGAGTACGAAGACCAGTCCCGGAAAGGGTCTCAATTGCCGTGGCCACGGTCTCTTAACTGGGTGTCGGCTCCACAACTGGAATCCTCGGGTGTGTTGACATCCGGCTCGAAGGACCAATTTAATGTTGGATTTATCTTGCCCAACATTATAAAAAATAGACACAAAAGGAATGAAGACGCTGGTTTCTTTTTCTCATGAGGAGGGCGCATGGGAGATTGTTCAGGTTACAGCCTCTCAACACGCTCTAAACAATCTCCCCCGTCGTTCCTACATTTATTTGAAAATAGGAGGGTTCTACAAGACATAATGTTCTAAGCATTAAGACACAACACAAAACATAGGACCAGACGACACCTGTCCCGTCCCCGACCACATCCGATCACGTCCTTGGTCAAGGCGCACTTCCATCAAATGTTGCTGAGTCATCTTCTTGAAGGCGAGACATCTTTCTATCTAAATATTGTCCATAATACTAATGCAAGCTACTAATGCAAAATACTAATGCAAGCTACTAATGCAAAATACTAAGTACAAGCTAAGCAAATAAATGATAACCTACTAAAATATATCTAACAGTTTCAAAAACTTAAGTCGAGCTTTACCTCCGCTCCCATCCTTACTTTGCCAGATCTCCAACAGCAGTTTGTGGTAGAAGTCGATGCGTCTGATGCCGGAATAGGAGCAGTGCTCTCCCAGAAATCTCTCAAGGATGATAAATTACATCCTTGTGCTTTTCTCTCCAAAAAACTGACCCCAGCTGAGAAAAATTATGACATTGGTGACCGTGAACTGCTGGCAGTCAAGGTGGCCTTGATGGAGTGGAGGCACTGGCTAGAGGGGTCACAGACTCCGTTTTTAGTATGGACAGATCACAAGAACCTTGAGTATATTAAGACTGCTAAAAGATTAAATGCGAGGCAGGCTAGATGGGCTCTGTTCTTTACTAGATTTAATTTCACGCTATCCTACCGACCCGGTTCTAAAAATGGTAAGCCAGATGCTTTGTCACGCATTTTCTCCGAAGAGAATTCTTTGTCCGACCCAAAGACTATTTTGCCCAAGTCATGTTTTATTTCCGCTTTTGTTTGGGACATTGAAACGGCGGTTAAAGGGGCTCTGAAAGACACTCCTAACCCTGACGATTGCCCTGAAAACAGGCTTTATGTGGTTCCGACCTTAAGGGGAAGAGTCATCCACTGGGCTCACACGAACCGCACTGTATGTCACCCAGGCATTGCCAAGACTCAATCAGTGGTCGAACAGCGCTTTTGGTGGCCTAATAGTTAGGAGGGATGTTATTGATTATGTCAATGCTTGCCAGGTATGTGCTGCCAACAAGCCCTCTCATCAACGTCCTTCTGGGGAGTTGCGACCCCTGCCAATACCACAACGTCCTTGGTCAGACATTTCCGTAGACTTTGTGACAGGATTACCGGCCTCTAAAGGCAATACCACCATTCTTACAGTTGTTGACAGGTTCTCTAAGATGGCACACTTCATTGCACTTCCCAAAACTCCCCTCAGCTAAAGATACTGCAGAGTTAATGATCAATCACGTATTCAAATTCCACTGGTTTCCCCAAGAATGTGGTGTCTGATAGGGGTCCCCAATTCATTTCGCAATTTTGGAAGGAGTTTTGCAATCTCATAGGTGCTACCGTCAGTCTGTCATCTGGGTTTCATCCTGAAACCAACGGCCAAACCGAGAGGCTGAACCAGGACCTGGAGACGGGGCTCCGATGTCTCGCTTCACAGGATCCGCGATCCTGGTCTCAGAAATTGGTTTGGGTTGAATTCTCCCACAATTCCCTCCCCTCTGCATCCACTGGTCTATCGCCTTTTCACGTTGTGCATGGTTACCAACCATCTCTGTTTCCTGCCATAGCCCCTGAGTCCACAGTTCCAGCGGCATTAACCTTGGTGAGACGCTGCAGGAGGACCTGGGAGCGAGCCCGACAGATGCTGCTGCGCCAGGGGCGGTCCTACAAAGCCGCTGCTGACCGTCGGAGGACACCGGCCCCGAACTACAAAGTGGGTCAGCGAGTTTGGCTCTCGACCAAACATATTCCACTCCGGGTGGAGTCCAAGAAGCTCGCTCCCAGGTTCGTTGGGCCCTTCCCCATCACAAAGATCATCAACCCTGTCACCGTGAAGCTGAGGCTCCCAAGGTCGATGCGGGTCCACCCTGCTTTTCATGTCAGCCTACTCAAACCAGCCCGGGAGTCCCCTCTGGTCCCGCCTTCCAGGCCCCCTCCTCCCCCCCGGTTTGTGGATGGGGGCCCTGTCTTCGCTGTGAAGCGGCTGTTGTCGTCTCGTCGGAGGGGGAGGGGGTTTCAATATCTGGTGGACTGGGAGGGCTATGGGCCTGAGGAACGTTCATGGGTACCGTCTGCGTTTATCATGGATGATTCGCTCATTCGGGACTTCCACGTTGCGCATCCAGGGGCCCCAGGGCCGTCTGGGGCCGGCCGTTAAGGGGGGGGTACTGTCGTGTGTGTGTGTGTGTGTGTGTGTGTGTGCGTGTGTGCCAGGTTTTGTCTTCCTCTCTCGTTTCTCACACACCTGCTCCTGTGAGCATCTTCACCACCTGTGCCTCGTTCACATTAATTACCTATTGTATTTAACCTCGTGCCTCATTCCCTCTCGTTGCCAGTTCGTTGTACCTTGTCGTCACGTTCCAGCATTCCTTGTCACAGACTCACAGTAAGACTTTGACCCTGTTCCGATTATCGACTTTGCCTCATGTTCTTGGATACTGTTGCCCTTCTTGGATTGCCTGCCCGTGTACCGACCTATGCCCGTCTATTAAACCTCTCTTTTTGGAAACTGTCCATTTGTTTTGGAGTCTTGCATTTTTGGGTCCTAGCCTCTGTTCCGTTCATGACAGGGTGTAATCCTAAAAAGCAACCATTTAAAAAGGTACATTGGTGCATTCAGGATGCATGGATTCACTGATAAAATACTACAATAATAATAATACTATAATAATAGGATTGAAGGGAATCAAGGCCTCCACAAAAGATAACTCCATTTCAATGCTGCAAAACACTCAAAATAATGTTTTTGGACCCGAGTACTAACAATTGGGAAAAGATCATGATTGAATAATTTAAACTTGAGCAGATTTGATAAATAATCATGTAGATTAAGAAGAAAGACCTTCTAAATCGTTATTTTAAATCATATGGGAGGGGGTCAAAGTAGAGCCACTGCTCCTCCGCATCGAGAGGAGCCAGATGAGATGATTTTATTATACTAGATTATACATTAGATAGACTGATGGATAGAGCAAATATTTATCAGCCTAGGTGTTAGTAATCATTGGTCAGTCATTTTGCATCACTTTTATGTTGACTTTTATCTTAGCGTTAGCCTGTTTTTAATGCCATTCGTCAATCATTACGTATAGCACCTATTCATCAGTCATTTACACACAAGGCAGTTGTTTTGCCGCATTGTCTTGTTTCAGGCCATTTATGTGTTGTAAGGTCAAATGTCATTCTGTAGATGGATGAGTATGAGTGATCCTTTTATGAATCCACACTATTACACCACATAGCCGATGCAGCCATCACCATCCAGCTACTACACCCTGTGGTGTAAAAACATGCCACATTAGTGTTTCAATTTGTACTTTGCTGAGCTAGACTTAACATTTGATTTAAAAAAAACGGATTTTATTCCTGCTTTTTCCCCCCCAGATATTGACGAGTGCACAGAACAAGTGTGTCCGCCGTAGAACCCAATAACCCCTTGACATGTCACTCTTATTTATTCATATACGGTATGCAATACACACTCAAGCACTGTGCACATGCTGTACATACACATCTTATATTTAGAGCAGGGAGCTCTGTATACGCACAATCAACTTCAAACCATGGAAGGAGCCATGTTACAATCAAACAGGTTGCCAGCTCCTCTCCCTCCCCATTAAGAAAAACAAATACATTGTTTGGACAATAAATATGTTTGTTAAGGAAATGTTTTTGTAATGAATTATTGAGATTGTTTTTTTTCTTGTCAGTATCGTTTTCCACTCAAGCGCATTTGAGATTTGTACATTGTTTGAAGGCCAAACATAGCAGTATCCCTCTTTAGATCTGCATCCACATTCATTAATATTTAATTCTAGATTGCCCCACTTTGATTTGTGTGTTATTCAACACCGATCGTTGATTGTGTTATTGTATAGTTTTTGGCTTGAGAGTTGCTGTAAAACGTGTCAATTTTGTTGATGTAAAATATGAGAGACCTGAAGTTTGTGTATAATTTGAAATGTGCACCGAAGTAAACTTTAAGCACTTAGCAATGAATATTGGGAACGTTTGCCAACTGTATGTAGCAGATTTTGGAAAGATGAGAATGTTTTGCTCCATTGAACTATTTGAAACTGGGTTAAGAATTTCATATTAAAAAAATATTTCAATCTATTTGTGCATTTGTAATTTGTGTGTTTGGATGTTTATTTTTTTGCATGAGCGCATGCTTTGATTAATCACACAAGTGCAGAGCAAAGAAATGGCTGATTCACTTTAACCACATTTAGGGGTTCAAGAGATGGATTAAACTAAATAATAAGTGTTAATACTGTAAACAATACAATAGATGGATAAGACTCGCGTGATATTATTGTTTTGTTTTTTGCCACAAATGACCCAAAAATATTGCCAAGATTTTCCACTAGAGGAAGCTGCCGGTACCTGTGTGCAGTAGGTGTGTTTTCAATAAAGCCAGTTGCTTTTTCACCACTACACGACTAAGTGCAGGGTCATAAACAGAAATGGTCGTAGGTTGCATGTACTCTAAGTCACAGAATCAATACAGCGATTGTATAAAGTATTTTTTTTAAATTATTATTATTTTCTTTTATGAATGTCAACCTGATCTTATAGTCAAAATACAATGCAGCAATATCTTATCCCATCCACTAGTTTAAACTCAGGATATTTTAGAATTTGAATTTATTCAAGGATAACGGCTTGAGATTCAGCAGAGATTACATTTTTGAGGGGGTCCCAAAACCTAGATACAACATGCATAAAAAAGTTACAGAACAAACTATACACATTACATTAAAAAAAAACAACAACAATAATAATAATAGTAAATTAGCTCACTCACCCAGTTCCACCCACATCCTCTAACTTCAGATACAATGGTATAACAGTGACCCAAAAGATTGATAAGTTCACAATCATAGCCAAGACAGTGAGATGATCTGTAATCATTCAGTGACAGTGCAAAATATGTTAAAGGAGTAACATAGACATTAAAAACATGAACATGACGTTTTAGGATACAAGAATAAAGAAATACTCAAGCAATGCATATAGGTAATTGAGTTCAATGAGCATTTTTAAACATTTTATATTCATCCATCCATCCATTTTCTGAGCCGCTTCTCCTCACTAGGGTCGCGGGGGTGCTGGAGCCTATCCCAGCTGTCATCGGGCAGGAGGCAGGGTACACCCTGAACTGGTTGCCAGCCAATCAGCAGGGCACATAGGAACAAACAACCATTCGCACTCACAGTCATGCCTACGGGCAATTTAGAGTCCCCAATTCATGCATGTTTTTGGGATGTGGGAGGAAACCGGAGAGCCCAGAGAAAACCCACGCAGGCACGGGGAGAACATGCAAACTCCACACAGGCGGGGCCGGGGATTGAACCCGGGTCCTCAGAACTGGGAGGCTGACGCTCTAACCAGTCGGCCACCGTGCCGCCATTTTATATTCAGTATATTGGATATACAGTAATATATGTGTATGTATCGCTTTTCTCTGTATTGCTTTAAAATATTTTATTAAACATTTTACAAGAATATTTTTTTTGTGTAGGCGACACGGTGGAAGACTGGTTAGCACATCTGCCTCACAGTTCTGAGGACCTGGGGCACGCGTGGGTTTTCTCCGAGTACTCCGGTTTCCTCCCACATCCACAAAACATGCATGATAGGTTAATTGAAGACTTAAAATTTCCCGTAGGTTTCAATGTGAGTGCGAATGGTTGTTTGTTTATGTGCCCTGCAATTTGGCTAGCGACCAGTTCAGGGTGTACCCCGCCCCTCACCCAGAGTCAGCCGGGATAGGCTCCAGCACGCCCACGACCCCAGTGAGGATAAGCGGTACAGAAAATGGATGAATGGATCTTTTGTGTATATGTGCAGCATGGTGAACTAGTGGTTAGCATGTCTGCCCCTAATGAGGACAAGTGGTTTAAACAGATGTTCAGCATGATGCAGTGGAGTTCTACTCAACTGCAAGCGATACCACCTCAATAATACATTTAATTACTTACTCTCCAAGTGTTAATAAAAACGGTCTCCAATATATTTTGCATATGTATCTATTTTGAAGACTGGAAAATGTGCAGGTTATACCTACCTAACCCAAATCAACATGTTAATCCTTCAGAAGTACAGTATCATTAGACTTTTCCTTTTCAGTGCAAGTGTGGATTGAATATTTGCAACTCCGTTTCCTATTTGAAATGTTTGGTCCAGACGTAAAGATGATGCTCCTCATCCTGTGGGTTCAGGGAGTCGCGTTGCTATGGCGCCGCAGCCCGTCACTGTCCTGGTTCCATTCTGTCAAATCATTATGTAATTTAGATCTGGAACAGCAAGGTGACCTTCAGCTACGAGTTTCAGCAAATAAGAAAGAGGTCACGACGGAAAAAAATGGAGGCTGAGCAACAATTACAACAGGAATAGAATAGCTGCCCTTTGAGATGACTCAAAAGGTGGTGAGAGGATATTAATACATTTTAGTGGGTCGCACTGCCCGGAGAGTAACCCTCTGATGGCTCCGCACTGCATTTGCTGAACTGAAGTGTTCTGTGGAAGTGGAAGGACAAATAGGGAGCAATGACTTTCTGAAATGACCTGTCTCTTCCTATAGGTCCCATGGTTAGACACAAACTTTAGTTTTTTTGTTTTGTTTTGTTTTAAGCAAGTGCAAATCAAACACTGTCAGGGGGGGGGCAATCAGAGCAGCTGATGTGGTTTCACATGACTTTTTGTGCCATAAATTAACCACCCTGTGTTGCAGTTAATGCTAATTACCTCACCCATTTACAAATGTACAGTAACTCTTCTGTGGTTAATATGGAAACAACATGGCAGTGTTGGAATCCATGTTTTCAGAATGTAGGATTAAGCTGGAGTACCTGAAGAAAACCCATGAAAACTCAACAATTCATTGAAATATGCTAACTAAACTAAATTAAATATGAATTACACCTAAATAAATGTTTAAAAAACAAACAGATTATAAAAGATTAACTGCAACTGGATTGTACTTCAAAGTTGAATATAACTATACTGTACTTAACAAATGTACCGCATTGGATAAAAACATGTTTAAGACTACTGTAACATTATGCACAGTTTGAACATTTAATTCAGTGATTCTTTCAAGTACCACTAGATGGAGCCCTCATATCAGTGAGGGGCTGGTACCGGTAGGGCACGTTGAGAATCACTCAATAGGCAATCCTGAACATTTTACCAGAGCATCTTCACTAATTGCCATAGTGCTCACTCAATAGTGGGGGATTAATCAATATTACTGATAGGGACCAAGGGGAAAAAAAGAAATTGATATAAACTTCAAACGCCGAATACTCTCTACAATTAAAGAGATGAACACACCAGAAACTATTTCTTGAAGTCCAATAATCAAGTGTGCAGATAAAGGTGAATTCTGTAGTGACAGAAAATAATTTACTTCTCTCATTATATATTATTTTCATATTATATGAATACTTCATTTCATAGCAGGTTTACTGTTTCTGTCCTCCAAGCAGACTACTCTCTCTTGGACTTCTTTTCATTCTTAAAGGGTAGCACAAAGACCACCCCCTTATCTCTCCTCGACGTGAGTCATATGATTCAGCTTTATGGTTGGGAATATCGTTCCGACATTTCACTGGGGGAAAATAAGAACAGAGATCATGTCCAACCATGTGTAAGCACAGTCACACCAACGTAGCCAAATGCATGCCTGCCTACCGCGACTCCACCCTCGTTTCTGCACGCACCAAAGATGACCCCGCCTGCCCGGGTCCCGTCTATAGAGAGCTGACAGAGGAGGGTTTAGCTCAAACTGCTGCAATCTGCAGAAAGCACTGTGCTGGATGCACTCTGGCTGCCAGTGGCAGACTTATATTCTGCACTCAGCTTTTTCTCTTTGTCACAGTGGATTGGGGATGAGCTCCCTGCACAGGGTGTGGGTCTGGTCTCAGGGTTGGGGACTGGGCCCAGGGGTGTAAACATGCTGGGTGTGTGCTAAACATGTTGACACATATTCACACAAAATGTTGACAAATATTTACACTGACTCATGTGTGATTGGAGGTGCTTTTCTCATGTAACACTGAACCACACAAATTTCTGTGCTTTGGACCGCCCTGTTCAGCTCATACAGATTTGGGTGTTTTTTCTTTAATCAAGCTTTCGGGGAAGGTTAAATGGGAAATATATTTGTTAGTCTATGACAGGAGGATCCAAAATCGATATTGATTGATCGATATATGACCAAATTTGGACATAGGAGGTTTCCACCGGACAGTGACGATATGCCGTGGGCAACTAAAAATGGACGGTGGTTCACAAGTGGTCCATGTGCCAAGACTTTGGACAACCCTATTTTATGCAATAATTCACTAATCACTAATTTATGCAGCAGTACAGTAGTAGTCTGTTCCATCACACCTGTGCAGTGACGCCAGAGCAGATGGTGATTCAGTGCCTTGCTCAAAGGCACCAAAGTGATGTTGCCCAACAACCCTTTAAGTCCCATAGAGGGGGGGGGGGGGGAATGTATTGGAATATCCTTCAGTGAGGCATTATTGTTGATATGAAGGTGTTGGGTGTGTAATGTCAAATATTGCAAATGAATAACCAACTGTTAAGACTCATTGGAAAGCTGCGGCTGCAATCAAACATCCCCAGCAAAACGCAGCTCGGCTTTTTCACTACCACAAATTGCTTGCAATGAATTGGATGATATTTTTCCAACTGCACAGCCCTCCCAAGGAGACCCAACATCCCATAAAGTCCTCACCCCTACCACTTAGCCGAACCCACGTGCACACATGTACCCACCCTCTCCATTGCAGATGGAGCACACAAAGACCCAAAAATAGGTGCTGCGATCTGCCCTGCTCACATGTGTGAAAGCCACCGATAATGGTGTCTTGGGATTTTAGAGTATTCCAGGACTTTGTGACTTGCTTGATGCATTGCAATTGCCAGAGGTTCCAGATTCCAATCTCAGCTCCCGCCTTTCTGTGTGGAGTTAACATGTTCGCCGTATACAATAGGGAATGTGTGTGTTAATTGCTGTCTACATACAACGTACAGTATATGGCTTTGGCTTGGCACGGTCGAGTTTTAACCTGCATTTGTAGATGTAGCGACAAACTGTGCCAACTGGCAATGGATTTTCTGAAGTGTTCCTGAGCCCACATGGCAATACCCTTTACACCGGGTTATAGGGGTGCGAACCACAGCAGGACGATAGTTAGACAGTCTCGAAGCAGGAAGAATTTTAAACTGAAAAAATACAAAAGACATTATGGTGGTGGGGACTAAGGATAATTTTGAGATTAGGCTCCTGTAAAAAATGTAATGGTAATAGTTCCTAGGTTCGAGTTCTAAATGCCTTGTGACTTAAAGTTTTGTGCCTTAAAATACAATCACTGCGAACAGTTATTATGCACACATTGTCGATGACAAACTGAAGCAAAATATTCTCCAAAAATATGAGGTTGTTTTGTAAAATGATTTTTTTAAATCATTAAATATAAAGGTTTTCCTCATGTATTTGATTTGTTTTGCATTCAAACAAAGGGAAAACGTATTTATTATTATACCAGGTATGGTAATATTGTAGTGGTCTTACCTCTTTGACATCAAATTAGGCTTTATGTGGCCCCTGAACTATAATGAGTTTGACACCCCTGCTTTACACTAGGATGCCAGTTTTTAATGTACTGTCTGAGGGGTCAAAGGTCACGGGCAATTATTGTTGGTTTTCAGCCTTGCTGCTTAAGTGCAGAGATTTCTACAGATTCTCGGGATCTTTTGATGATATTATGGACAGATGATGAAATCCCTCAATTCCTTGCAATTGTACATTGAGAAATATTCTTAAATTGTTGGGAGTATTTAGTCATGCAGTTGGATCAGACTACAAGACAAATTTGGTCTTTCCCAATTGCACTATGCCAGACTACTGGAATAAAATCTTGCCATATCTCGGTCAGACCGTGGCAACACTACACGACATGTATTCCGATACCATCGCATCGCGTCTTTTACGATCACTGGGCTTTATCTTGTCAGAACTAGAAAACGTGACACCGGTCAATGTGATCAGATACTCGATACCATTGGCGCCGCGCCAATATATTGTGCGGGTGGAAAAAAAGAACAAAATGAGGAAAAACGAGTGGTGGTCATCACCGGTGCTCGGGAGAGGACGTTCATCAAGGATTGCTTGAGGTATGCTCACGTACTGTTAATACGATACGGCTCGCAAGCAGGCAATAAAATGTTATGTAACCTAGCAAGCCAGTGGTAGCACTAACGGTTTTATGTAAACATGCCGGCATTCTGTTGAATCATGCTCTAAAGCTTCGGTAAAGATTGTTTTTTTGTGAATAAATGTTGACAACGGCGACACAGTATGTTGTCAACGGCAAGAACAGGGGGCGAAGCGCCGATCACAATACGCAATCCTATTGGTCGACGTCCGGGTGCGCTGTCGGAGAGTTGTCGTTGATATGTCACACTACACGGAAGATATCCCCCCAAAAAATCATTCATTTTGGTGTCGTAGGGCTATCGTAGGCCCAAATCGTTGGTCGTGGATTATGTCACACTTCAAGAAATTTGGTCATTCCCGACAAAATATGTCGGCCCGATCTGGGAAATCGGCTGCGATAGCTAATCGGGGCAGTAATATCGGGCCTAAAATCCTGTAGTCTAATCTAGCCATCCTTTCTTGCAAACAACTGAGCCTTTCATGGATACTCCTTTTAAACCCAATCATGCCACTTACCTGTTTCCAGTTAACCTATTCACTTGTGGAATGTTCCAAACAGGTGTTTTTTGAAAATGTTCATCAGTTTGAAAATTAAATATCTTGTCTTTGTAGTGTATTCAATGGAATATAGGTTGAAAAGGATTTGCAAATCATTGTATTCTGTTTTTATTTGTGATTTACACAAATTTCTATATCAATTAATGAATTAATGAGGGTTTGTACTACAACCCAAAGAAATTAATAATCTGAATCCAAAACTAGATGGTACCAGGCTTTTCCTTTTAGCACCAGGGACAGCACCATATTGTGCTTCTCTTATGATTCGTCGGTTCGTAGTGAAGGAAGACCACCGAATCTGTGCACACTGCTTCGCATGTGACCAGGAAGGGTCAGCAAGCGCCCCCCCCCCCCACGCACGCACACGCCGACCACCAGCAGCAGCACCCTGTACACTTTTTCTTCTTTCGGGCTGCTGTACGGGGAGTGCAGGCAGCAGCGGGAGCGTGAGCGAGGTTCGAGCCGAGCGGAGCGTCGGATGCTCGGCCACGAGCTGCTGCGGATATCCGCCTGGTACCTGCCCCTCATCAGTTATGTTCCCCAGGCGGACCCTTTTCTTGTGTTTCTACTAGATTCCGAAAGGGCCTTTTTTTTTTTTTTTTTTTGCTGCTTTTATAATACGGCGAATTGTTAGTAAGTGAGGAGGAAATTGTCTTGTTATTTTTCGATGATGCGGATGTAACGGAGAGACATTAGCGTCATCTGGGATTATTTTTGAACGTTTTTAAATAATTTTCTTTTTAAACCGTTAACGTTTGCGGAGTGGCACGCGTCGATTGAACGCGAGGGAAGTACGTTTTGATTCCATATTTAAGCGATAGTGCACAATAAAATAACAGCCGCCAGACAGAGGACAAAACAAGAGGTAGGCACCTTTGCCCCTTTTTCTTCCATCTTGTACTGGCTTTTTGGCTAACCCACTAATAACAAAGCTAATGAGAGAGGAGCGTCTGCTATCATTCAGGTGACTGCTGTTAGCTCACAGCCGCTATTAGCATCCCATGCCAACAGACAGCTTTGCCAATGTGTTTACTGTACACGATGATGACTAAATTATTATTTATCACACTGGCTCATCTGTCGCTCATATATTAGCTGCTTGGCCGAGGAGTGCGTTTGTGTGTAGTTAGTAGGAGCCATCAATCAGGACGTCTGTCTGTTTTGCCTTTGTTTGAATCCATGTCAAAGCCTGCCACATTCGAACTTCATGGTGGTGCGTTCACGTCCACAACGTGGCGCTGTAGTACGAGGCACTAAAGCAACGTTTACCTGCGTGCTAGCATACTCTTTGTCTTCTATTTTCTGGTTTTAGTTTGTCTCTATGTACACATTGCCACGCTGTCTGTACCGTCAGCTGTTATATTATGAATGGCACAGATTTATGCTGCATGGCCTACAAAACAAAGAGTTACGGTTGGAATGCATCAGCCATAAAATGAGCGTGCTACTGATGATTGAAAACAATCATTTGCATTAAACCAGCGTTTCCTAACCTTGATTCATCCCATTTTGCATTAGAAACAAATCTCATGGCACGCCATCAAGCAAAAATATCACAAAAAGTGGATGCACAGGTCAATTATCTATGTCTGCCATCTAGTGGAAAAGTATTGAATTGATCTGCCAGTCACTGTACCCAGCTGGCATAGATAGTTGAACAAAGATACATTATATGTAGTAAATTCATAATTACATTTTTGGACCAATCAAGTGAAATTGGACAATTTCCGGTGTCACACGTGATGATCCATCCCTAACAGCATCTGGTTGGGAATCGCTGTATTAAACCATATTGTATGCCAACTAACCCACTGAAAATATAACATACATAATAATAAACAACCTATCATCCCGTTTTAAATTGGGTAGTATTAATGAAAGGCAGTTGGACATGCTTGCTCAATATGTGTGTGCAGATTGATGACTTTTAGTTGCTTTTCTTGCCCTGACCATTACGGTGTCTGCATAAGGGAATTGTCTTTAATATTGTATGCCTGTGGTTATCAATATAGCTCCCCGTACACATATTATAACTGGTCTGTGTTTTGTTGCAAGCTTGATCAAATACATCACTGCCAGTCATGGGGTGAAGAGAAAACTTGTTTGGTTAATTTCCTTGTCCCTTTTCCATCCTGCGTCGCAGCTTCCCCTTTTTTTGACAGAAAATTGTCCCATACATGGAAAACATATACCATCACCATTTCTCTGCATTACTTAGGAGTCATGTTACGGATTGTCACTGTGATCTTTTTTTTTTTTTTTTGTCTTTTTTTTTTCTCCAATAAGGGCTTGCACCGTGACTTCCGTGTGTTATTATTAGTCACTGGGTCCAGAGATGGCCATAGCGATGTTATGTGTTTGATAGAATTTTACATTTATTGCATGATTGATTGGTATTCAGACCTCTGCCCCCTAACCTAACAACAACTATGGAAACTAGCCATCCATTCATCCATTTCTATACTTCTTGTCCTCATTAGAGTGGTGAGTAACTGCACCCTATCCCAGCTGACTTTGGGTGAGAAGTGGTGTATTGTACATACACCCCTAGTAAATAGTACAGCACATATAATATATAAACGATCATTCACACCAATTGGCAGCTTAGAGCTTCAATTAACCAAACATGCATGTGTTTGGAATGTGGGAGGAAGCCGCATTATCTCGAAAACCCCCCCAAAACCCAAACAAGGAGAGAGCCTGGAAACTGTACATAGATCTCTCAACTCTGAGGCAGAGGTGCTATCCACTACCGCAACGTTCTGCCTGATTATAGAATCTAGACCAACTAAATGTATTTCTGATACCTTCTGCAAGTGTGTCAATTCAGTTATCCTTTCACATCTTTTAACATGTTGGCTTTACTATATGAAAAGTACATGTTTTTGTAGGTTTGACTTCACCCAAGTTGTTAAATTATTATTTTTACAATTACAATACAATGCAAAATTTCCTATCATGCCCCCTTTCAGTAAGAATGGAACAGTGCCACTAGAAGGCCACATATCCACTTTCCCACACAGTACAGTAAATCAATGCTATTGAGGGAGTTGTCTTGAGGCAGGATTAGTTGTATATTATTAGATGGCCACATGTACTGTGTTAAATAATTAACAATGGGCCTCTGCATATGTGGCCGGAATAGTGTGATACAACAAAATATTGTAGTCATGAATAATTAATGGCCAATTCTCGGGTGTCCAAAAAGCAGAGTTTCCCAAACATTTTCTGGTCAAGACCCACATTCAAAAGCGAGTTCATCCCCACGACCCAATCCCCCTCCAATGTATTGCCATAATATAGACATTAAAGAACAAAGCTGACATGAATTTATTGCAACATCAAAAAGCCATTTGGCAAGAATGCTTGATAAATAAAGTAGCTTAGAGCATTATACGCTTTGCAATCGACAAGCTATAAGCATAGAGGAAACAGACAAAAGTCAAGAAAAGCCTTTGCTTATGTTTGCTTTAAGATGGGAGACAACCTGTGTTGTATGGCTACTGGGCCTTACCATACAAAAAGAACTTGCATGCATGGTTAGTCATTTGTTTCCAATGCTATGAATATGCTAAGAAAGCATGTGTGTACACCCTTTAAAGAAATTCACTACGACTATACTGCATGGTGTTGTCCTTGAAGTGAGTGTTTTAGAGACAGACATAATTTAGTCAAACAATAGGTTACTCATTATATTGTTGCACAGTAACATTAGATTAACCCAGTAGAAGGGTAATTGTTGGCTCATCAGTACCTCAGTATGATATTGAGTGGGACCATTCTGTTTTCTCGAATATATTTGAAGTGACAGTATATTGATTAAACCGTCATGGGGCTGAATCCTTTTAATCCCTGGTTTGGGTATATTCAAATTTAGGTCTTGAGCTGAACAGGTTTTGCAAAACCCTCATTGCCCTCGTAGTCACACTTTTGTCACATTTCCTTTTTGTGCCGCGTGATTTCACTGATGGAAAATAGAAAGTAATGTTTGCCATTATTCTGTATAAAAAGCTGGTTTGCTGAATCAAAGTGACATGTCTGTGTCTGCGTGCGGAGGGCACGGTGGCTTGACTGTTTGATGAATGTGATGGTACAGGTCAACAAAAGAGCCTGCTGTCCTATTCAGCAATGCATTTAGACTGGGATCAGCAGCCTGTGGAGGGGCCTCTGATGCTTACATGCCCCTGGCAGCTTCATCGCTACAAACAGGAAAGGCCCGAACAACTGTCCCAGCTCTCTGCTGACTACTTCATTGTATGGGGCCATTTTTTGGCACTGGCTTTTTAGTTTTAGGGAGACTTTTATTGTGTTTGCAGAGAGAGTTCAAATGTGTATTTAAACTCTCTGTGTACCCTTACTTCGTTGAAATCAAATATGAAGTTTAGTTAACCACTGACAGTACAGTCATATGGAAGGGTGCTGGCGATGAAGCGAACGTTAACCTTTTACAATAAAAGTACAGAGCTTTTATGTTGAAGAAATGAGGGGAAGCCGGATTTTAGGCTGCTCCTTTAGCACATAACACACAATATCATATGATGTCCACACCAGTTATTATGAATGGATTGCAAACTTAGCTTATATGGAAATCTTGGATAGGTATTTGACAAAATCTGGGGTTGTATCATCAGTCTAAGTGTGTTGAATTCCTGTGTCAATACCATTGTTGTATTGAGCATAAGATTGCTGCCTGAAGGAGTCGTACCATGGGTTGAGCTCAACTTCCCACAGCTGAAGTCATGTTGCTGTCTTAAGACCACAAACTCGATGAGACTAAATCAGTCAAGCTAAGTGGTACACTCCAGTTTGCCCCAATTACCTCACACTTAATCAACAATCAATTCCAAACAATTTTCAGGTTTATTGATGAAACAGTTATTGTAAAAAGTAAACACACTGTTAAAATGCAAGACATGTGCATACCTGACACTCTGAAAATGCTATCTAATTTCGAAACTTTACTATTCAATTGAGAAAAAAAACAAAAAAACATTAGACCAACAAATTAGATTGTGTAGTAAGTTAGCACACCATAAACTAATACTTTGGTGAGCAACGAGCATATAGCATGCAGGACTCTTTCCAGGACTTTAGTTTCCGTCTGGTGAAACCATGCCTTTGTTGCTTTGGCTCGTTTACAAGGTGAAAGATGAAATTCCTCTCTTACTTAAGCATTCTGGCAAACACTAAAGGTTTCGGGCCACAGTGTACTGCTTGTTTATTTTATTAATTTCTTTTTAAACAGTAAATTGCTCCCTCCATTTTTACTCCCACCCCAGTTCCCACTGAAGCAAAAGAATCCCAAAACCACGATGCTGCCATTTAACCATGGGTGTGGTGTTGTTTTCACACCAAAACTACCTTTTGGAATTGGTTGTTATGACTAGTTGCTACGATAGGAAATACAATGCTGCATAATGCACCGTTTATAGTCTGATGTGACAAGGCTTATATATAGGCTGATATTGATAAGACATTTCAAATGTAATTGCTTTGTTTCTCACATGCACTACACTGCCCTGATATCGAATGGTAGCTACTTTAACTACAGAATTTTCATTCTACACTCTTCCAATTATTATATTGTTACCTGCTGCCCATTTTTTTCAACAAAGAACCTGTCAGGTTTCTTTGTAGTGTATTTTGTGTGTGTCTACCCAGTAATATCTATATTCCACTGTTGGACAGTGTCTGTGTGGCTGGCTAAGTTACACAGACCATGTAATTCCCTGCAGGCGACTGCTTCTAGGCTCAATTTCTCATTTACTCTGCTCCTGATTAACGTGGTTGCATTGACAAACAGTCCAGCTGGGCGAGGAGAATGGGCTCACAAAGAGGACGACGAGAAGGAGGGGTGACAAAGAGGGGCGACCGAAAGAATGGTGGCGCTCTCCGTCACGCCGCTGGCTCTTCTCGGTGTTCAGTTTGCGCAGCTGCACAATAGGCTGACACGCGTTTGTCAGGTCGGAGGATGAGGTTTAGGCCCGAGGCACCGCCGGATGCCCCACTTCCTTTTTGCAGACAAACCCCTCTTAACATTGCCAGGCCTCCGTGTTAACATGGATATTTGAATTCAACAGCCGTCAATGGCAGTGAATAAGTTAATGTTCTCACTTGGTGCATCAGATCTGTTCTAAATAATAAGACGTCAATTAAAATGTGTCTATTCCACATTGTATTTTAAGGAACAGCAGCAAGTGTTATTAGCATTTGTTTTTTTGCTGAAAATGACCAAGGCACATTTATTTGTGTCATTATTATATTCATTTTGTTTTTAATTTGTTGATTATGCCTCAAAGGGGTTTGCTTTTCACGGAACCCTTTTTATGTCCTCTCTTTGTACTCAGCAGCTGTCTGTCTCACCATCCATTCCTTTTCTGTTCTCTATGCGAATGGGCTTTGTTGTGGACTAGCTTTAGGCTGTGCATCTGATACCTCCAGAAAAAAAATATTGTCCTCACGAGGATCCTGCCTGGTTACCCATAACAGATGTAGTTGCTACTATCTTCTTGTTCTTGTTTGCACCATGGAGGCTGGTGTGATTCAAAGTGCTGAGCCGACCCACATTGTGCCAAAGCCTAATAGACTCCAGTACAGTATATGATTTCATGCTGAGTGGGTGGATTAACTGTTTCATTTCCAGGCAGTGTGTGGTCATACTGATTGTGGTGGTGGTGGTGGTGTTGGTAAGTGTAGTAGGTCACCCCAGCTTCTGTGTGGTTTCTTGCCACTAAGTGTGTTTGTGTGAGGATGAGCAATAGGTTGTATCATAATAGGTCAGGGGGATTGTTTTTCTGATCCATTGAGGAGAGATTAACACAGACACTAAACAACGACCCTTCATACTTGGAACAAGAAGAGGATTGCCCTGCTTCTCTGCCAGACACCCGTCACCTCAATGCCATTTCTGCCCCCACCCACCCTTGACCACACCCACGGACACATTTGCAATGACTTGGCCACTCTGATAAAGTCTGAGATACAGTCCTTTTTTTAGTGCTTCCTTTCACCTTTTTACATCTGGGTAATTTCTTAGAGCCATTGGGGCTCAAATTCTCAATATGTGTGTCAACCTTACAGCCTTGAATATTGTGTTCAGTGGAACAATATTGCAGTCCATATTAGTGATGCTTATTGTTCACAGTTTGGTGGCTGTAGTGAAATTGTTCCCTATTAATGATGTATTTGTGACCCAGAGTTTAGTGGGAGTATTTTCAACACAGCACATTTTACGTCAGTCGTGTGCTCAGTTGAATGTGATGTGAAATGTTGAGGGGGGAAATGTGGAGGCTGTGTTCTGTCTTCTTCACTAATCCCTGCCTTTAGTTCCTATTCCCAGCCACTCCTTAATCTCCTGCTAATAGGATTTTCAAGCTTTTGTTTGATTTTTATTTGTATTTAAAAAAATAATAATAATTTAATAGCTAGAATGTGTGTAGCTTATTTTTACTTGACTTAGTAGGTTTACTTTCAGTGTCAAATGCCATGCTCATGGATGTGCATTTATTTCTGGCATGCTTAATAATGCAATTGGGGGAGGGTCTATATGGTGTGTTTTCTGGTCTTAAAATGGGGCCAAGAACACAAGCTGTATATAATAAACCAAAGGATGATGGACCATTTTCCATTTAAAAGTCATGCTTTGTTAGAGATGATTTTGATTACTTTGTTTTAAATCATATATGACCATAATGCAGACTCAAAAAACTGTTATTAGTGAACTGGCTCATCAGGACATTAATCTGGCCAATGCTCGTAAATAGTGGGGTTTAATCCTTTGCAGATTCCCCATTGGGTATTTTACACCCAAGGATTGGATTTGTATGTTCATACTCATTTTGTGTCTGTAATACTATACATTGATTTAAAAGGTATAATGTACAGTAGTACTACAGTAACTGCGATTGGCTTAGCACCAGTTTAGGGTGTACCCTGCCTCTCACTCAAAGTTAGCTGTGATACGCTCCAGCACACCTGTGACCCTCGTGAGGATAAGTGGTACAGAGAATGGATACTATACACTCAACATTTGTTGGCATTATCAATTCATTTGTGCTCAAGTTGTTGTTGGAACAAATAGGATTTACAGTTCTGGGGACCTGTGTTCAAATCCGGCCTCGCCTGTGTGGAGTTCATGTTCTCCCTGTGCCTGCGTGGGTTTTCTCTGGGTACTTCGGTTTCCTCCCACATTCATAAAAACGTGCATGTTAGGTTAATTGAAGACCTTAAATTGCCCGTAGGTGTGAATGTAAGTGTGAATGATTTGTCTATATATGCCCTGCAACTGGCTGGCGACCAGTTCAGGCTGTACCCCGCCTCGCGCCCAGAGTTACCTGAAATAGGCGCCAGCACACTGGCTTCTGTCTCAAAAAGCAAATGCCTAATATCTCATTACATAAGCGTTGACAGCTATTTGTACAGTGAAACCTCCTATCTGATTTGGAATATAAAGCCGTGCAGCTGTCAGCTTTTTCTACAATATCCCCCACCTCCCCAGTATGCACTGACTTTGTCTTTTCTGACTTTAGGTTGGATGAGTTTTCCTCCTGTCTGGACGCCTGGACACCATGAGCACCATCTCGCCCACAGACTTTGACAGCTTGGAGATCCAGCAGCAGTACAATGACATCAACAACCGCTGGGACTTGGCCGCAGAGACCGAATGGGACAACGAAAATAGTTCTGCGCGCCTCTTCGAGCGCTCGCGCATCAAAGCTCTTGCAGGTATGGTTTACCTCACCAATGTAACGGATTAGAATTTAGTCTATTTATCACTTTCGACAAAAAAATAGCAATAAGAGCTTTTTGGGTGGCATTACACTTCATTGTTCAAGATGCAGAGGGGATCCTGCCTTGACTGGCCAGATCACATCCTCAGTCCTGACTTTATCTTCCTAGCCACTTCAGTCTAGAGATAGACTGCAATCCATCTTTAACTAATGGTCTCTGGTCGGGCTGCTGATTAGGTGACCTTTTATCATCCACCTTTGCTTTCACCCTGACTAACAATTATGTGATCCAGCGTGTACCTTTAGCTAGGGCTGTCCACTTGTGATTGGATCACTCGGGGTGTATGTGAAGTCTGCCTCTGAGCATGGCTTAAGTGTTCTCCTTAATGATTTGCTTCAACGATTAGGTGGGTTCAGTCTCACTTAAACGTTAAACAGCTCTGAGAGGCCGCTAGATGTTAGACTTTGCGGTAGTTTACGTGAGACAATTTTTAACTGAAAGTAGATTCAGAAGAAAATCATTCAGGCTGTTTATTTAAACAAGACCAGCGTTGCAGTCTAGTGTAGTGTAGAGTTTATTAAGTGTCCAACTATTGGCTTGGCATGCATATAACATTTTCTGATGCTTTTGCAGGTGAATGTGAAAAGACATTCAGTATGTAAAACTTTGTTTATAATGGGTCATTGTTGTACAAATTTACCCTTAGAAACTATTGTGACTAGCTTTTGGTATTTGGCAGTTATAAATGTTTGAAATAAAGGTTCAAAGAACTACAAAAATGACATTGAAAGGAAATATCAAAGACTAATAGTAATCGGAACACATCTAATTAGGCTTTCTAGTTAGGTACTAATGCAATTCAATTCCTTGTGGTCCAAGAGATGCAGTTTGGTTATTATAGGGCAAGGTAGAAATAGATACAAATGAGGACCATGTCAGAGACCTGAACTTTCAATACACTGCATAGCAATACACAGAGAAAGAGTGAGGTGGTAACAACAGACATTTCCCATCTTCTTCCAGTGTGGAGTCTCAAACTGATTAGACACAAAATGCCTGTTCACTGAAATCAGCCATTTAATGTTGTTTGAAAAGCATATTATGCATACGCAATATTTTTGGCTGGAGAAAAATGCATTTTATATTAAGATTGTGAGATGCTGAACACAACCATATCTGCTTTGATTCTTGAGGTTCTTCCAAGCTTGGTCAGTGCTATTGAAAATCCATCTTGGCCATTCACCATGTGTTTGTGAACTGCCCTGTTTACCTGTCTTCTTGTTCACCTATAACAATTTGCAGTATTGAGGAAAACCCAGCAGAGCAGAGCAAGAGGCAGGAACACCCAGAATAACACACTTCACTCAAACTCTAACAAAGGTGTTGATGATATGTGAGTCCAATTGTTGTTAAACAATGTGTAAAATAAGACTTTTAATGTTAATATACAAATCCAAGGAGATTCCTTTCCTCATACCCCATAAAACTTATCCATCTCATTACATAGCCGTCTGTCTTGACACCAAGCCATTATTATATCATAGCTGGCATATTATCAGAGGAAGGTAGAGGCCTGTTCTACTCAGCTTTTTGTCACCTGCCTGAATAACACCCAAAAAGTGTGCACTCCAACATGAATACTTGTGATACTATCATGGCTGGACAAGTACAGGCTTGATGTACACATTCTTTGACATGCTGCAGTAAATATTCCCCCCTGGGCAATGTGCCGCCCACCTTTTACAACTTACAAGACCTGCATCCTGTGTACACTTACACATTTCTCTGGCATTCAAACCAGTATTATCAATGGATCCTTTCCTGCTTAATAGCTTTTATACTATTCCAGACTGTACAGAAGTTGCTTGTTTCTTTCTCGAGCCTCTCCCGTGTTCGTCTTTGAAGTTTGCCATAAATACCATGTTGAGTGAGTTGGAGGTCTCATGAGAAATCAACTATACAGTACTTTCTTCTGGGAGTACTAGCAGTGTGTTTTGCTTGTTTGTGCACACTCACCTCTCTCAAGGTGCAGTGCTTTGCTGTGGATAATACTGACATTTCATGGAACAGCTCATTCCCTCCTCCTGCACTCACGTCTTACTCTCCCTTGTCCTGTGTAGTGTATGTTAATTCACCAGACCATTGCAATCATGGATTGTTATTAGTTCTCTTTTGCTCAGCTCCCACCTCTCGCTAGTGCTTAACACACTGCGTTCTCTATTCTCTGTTCATTGCCTCTATCAGGAAGAAGCATGTTCTCGTTGGATCTCATTAGTCCAGTACCACCCCCCCCCCCCCCATCCCACCGTAAACAAACAGTCACATAAGACCCTGGGCAGTTCATTTCCTAATGAGAACAAACCAGATGCTCCTTGCTCATCAGGACATGGATCGAAAAAACAAACAGTCTGTTTTAACTCTGCCCCCTGACCAGACCAAAGGCCACCAAATGAGAAAAGGCCATGACCCGAAATCCTCACGCTCTTTATAGACTGGTATAATTCTTTGCACATGTAAGCACGCATCATTGCTTGTTTTTCTTTTTTTTTCTTTATTTTTTTTGTCTTTTTTTTTTCTTTTTCCTGACAGTTTGTCACCATTTTAAATCATAGTCATTACTGGGCTGAGAGTAATAAATGTGCATTACATCACTGTAATTTACCAATAAGTAAATTACAGTGATGTAAAACTGAAAGGCACCCAGACACACAATGTACTACTTCTATAACCCCAATTCCAATGAAGTTGGGATGTTGTGTTAAACACAAATAAAAACAGAATACAATGATTTGCAATTATGTTCAACCTATATTTAATTTAACACACTACAAAGACAACATATTTAATGTTCAAACTGATAAACTTTATTTTAGCAAATAATCATTAACTTGGAATTTTATGGCTGCAGCACGTTCCAAAAAAGCTGGGACAGGTGGCAAAAAAGGCAGAGAAAATTGAGGAATGCTCATCAAACATCTGTTACGAAACATCCCACAGGTGAACAGGCTAATTGGGAACAGGTGGGTGCCATGATTGGGTAGAAAAGGAGCTTGCCTGAATTGCTCAGTCATTCACAAGCAAAGATGGAGCGAGGTTCACCTCTTTGTGAACAAGTGCGTGAGAAAATAGTCCAACAGTTTAAGGACAATGTTCCTCAACGTACAATTGCAAGGAATTTAGGGGTTTCATCATCTACGGTCCAGAGAATCTGGAGAAATCACTGCATGTAAGCGGCAAGGCCGAAAACCAACATTGGATGCCCGTGACCTTCGATCCCTCAGGCGGCACGCCATCAAAAACCGACATCAATGTGTAAAGGATATCACCACATGGGCTCAGGAACACTTCAGAAAACCAATGTCAGTAAATACAGTTCGCCGCTGCATCCGTAAGTGCAACTTTAAACTCTACGATGCAAAACAAAAGCCATTTATCAACAACACACAGAAACGCCGCCGGGTTCTCTGGGCCCGACGAGCTCATCTAAGATGGACTGATGCAAAGTGGAAAGGTGTTCTGTTCCGACGAGTCCACATTTCAAATTGTTTTTGGAAACAGACGGCGTCTCCTCCGGGGCAAAGATAAAAAAAGAACCATCCGGACTGTTATGGACGCAAAGTTCAAAAGCCAGCATCTGTGATGGTATGGGGCTGTGTTAGTGCCCATGGCATGGGTAATTTACACATCTATGAAGGCACCATTAATGCTGAAAGGTACATAGAGGTTTTGGAGAAACATATGCTGCCATCCAAGCATCGTCTTTTTCCTGGACGGTCCCTGCTTATTTCAGCAAGACAATGCCAAAGCACATTCTGCACGTGTTACAACAGCGTGGCTTTGTAGTAAAAGAGTGCGGGGACTAGACTGGCCTGCCTGCAGTCAAGACCTCGCTCCCATTGAAAATGTGTTGCGCATTATGAAGCGTAAAATACGACAACGGAGACCCCGGACTGTTGAACAGCTGAAGCTGTACATCGGGAAAGAATTCCACCTACAAAGCTTCAACAATTAATGTCCTCAGTTCCCAAACGTTTATTGAATGTTGTTAAAAGAAAAGGTGATGTAACACAGTGGTAAACATGAACCTGTCCCAGCTTTTTTGGAACCTGTTACAGCCATAACATTCCAAGTTAATTATTATTTGCTAGAAACAATCAAGTTTATCAGTTTGAACATTAAATATCTTGTCTTTGTAGTGTATTCAATTAAATATAGGTCGCACATGATTTGCAAATTATTGTATTCTGTTTTTATTTATGTTTAGCAACACGTCCCAACTTCAGTGGAATTGGGGTTGTATATCCGTCATATCTAACAAAACATCAAATGAGTTAATAAAGCTTGATCTGCAATTGTTTTACAACGATAACACCACTCCACTTCTAATCCTGCTTAATAAACTTCCTGAAAGAAAGACATAATTTAATACTAGGACTTGTAGGGCTATCTTATTGTGTTGCTGAGACCCCTCAACAACTTCCCTCGTCTCACATTGCCCCAAGGAACACGAAAAAGGAAGAATACATGTCTTAGAAAATGATAGAGGAAGGAGGGAAGGAAGTGTACAGCTAGACACCGGATAAGAACACACTTTCGTGATTGTGCCTTCTTGGCAGACTACACCCCTTTGCTCGATGGAATTAGGGTGGCCGTGAGTAATCTGCCTCCGGTTACACCATGCAACGCACTCATAATGGTTTAGTCCACCTCCACACCTCCCCCTTCCCCTCTTCTGTCCACTGTTCTTTGGAAGCTCCTCCTTCAGAAGCACACCTTATACAAATGAGCTGAGGAGGGCACAGCAGGCTTTGTTTACACAGCAATCCGACCACAGCCTGTTAGCCTTCTCTTCAGCGCACTGCTCCAGCAAATGTGAGGAGGAAGAGTTTGTTGGGAGGAATGTTCAGTGTTCCTTTGCTCTAACCACAAGATATTGCAACCTTTTTTTTTTAACCTCTACAACTGTGGTGAAATGATTCCCACGAGGCGGTAAAACAGAGACCATATTGTTCTTCAGTTTGGTTAATGTTTTTTTTTTTTTTTTTTTTTTTTTAAAGACGCGCCCCCCTTGCATTTTCATTGGACAAGGCAGAGGATTACAACTTTTTGCAAGCTCGTCTATTGCCTTACTGATTCAACATGTTGTGATGCTTTAGAGAAAATTATCAACCAAAACGTTCTGGATATCCAAAAGGTTGATCTTCTCTAAAGCCGTTGAAAGGATTTGATGCAGTCTTAAAGTGGGAAGGTTTTCCTTTTGCTGTGATATGCTGGAGAGCCCACCTTCATACTACATCTAAGAGGAATATTTTGGAGGGAAATCCATAGAAAAGGCCATGGAATGGGACCACAGAGACAGGGAGCCCTGCTTGTCTCCTGCAGCATTTGTTAATCAGGTGCAATACTCCAATATCCTGGAAGGAAGGTTTAAACAGCTGCAAGGTAAGAGTTCTTACAACCTGCTAATTTAACTTCGAGAGAAAAACTTTTAAGAAAGGATTTGTGCCAATCAATGAAAGCTCTCAGAAACACACGTTAGGCTTCCGCTCAGTCTAAAGCAGGGCAACAGTGTGGCACCTGATTACTAGGCCACCTGTCCTGAGCTTATGACAATGCATGGCTCTGTCTATGCCCTGCACACATTGTACAAATGCACAGTGCTTGCACGAAGCCAAAATATATTTTAGGTTGGTACTATAACTTTATTAAGAGCAGAAAGGGGGTAGTGGGAGCGCATTATTTTTTTCTTGTGTCAAAGCTTTTTTATTTTTTTTATTTTTACAACGTTCAGCATTCATGCATTAGAGTGGACACTTTTGTCACAGGCCACAGGGTATTCATAGTCGTCTATGTGTTCACGTTACACTGCATGCAACTGGCTTTGTGGCGGTAGTATGCATAAAGATCTGTGTTTGCAAACTTCCGCCCTTCATCGGTGGATCTCTTAAAAGGAGCGTTCGTTGTCTTATCCTTTCTTTCAGTGGGCGGTGTTTGGGGTAAATCTACTCGACTCGTCACGTTTGACATTGCTCAGCTATAGTCCAACAATATAGAGGTTGTTGCTGCAAAATAACATGAACAGGTATAAGTACCTTAATGAATGTAGAATTAAATTAAAAATGGTTTTACACGACCAAGAACAAACGTGTATATCATTGCAAAGAGGAAAATATTTTATTTAATCGAGTACTATAATCAGAAAGTTCGAGATTTTTAGACAGTCACAGATCTATTGACAGGATTTGTAAATATCCATGCAACACGAAAACAAGTCTTGTTGTTAAGGACAGGCTGTACATGGATGCATTATGGACAGAACTGTAAATATACACCTATAGTCACATTGTCTTATTAGTAACTCTTCCTTGTATTTCCAGTTTGACTGCACTTGAGGCTCATTCTTGGTGTCACTCCTTCATCCCTGTGTTGAATCATGATGTAGGCTCGATTTGCAGATGTACATAGTTCAGTGTCTGGGCCTCAACACATCATACAAATGGAAGCATTCCTAACGTTGTTTTCGACACACACGTTTCCCAATGTTTCCTGTCTTGGATTAACATTCATTCAGTCATTCGCTGTGCTTATCCTCACGAGGGTCGCGGGCGTGCTGGAGCCTATCCCAGCAATCTTCAGGCGAGAGGCGTGGTACACCCCGAACTGGTCTCCAGCCAATCGCAGGGCACATATAAACAAACAACCATTCGCGCACACATTCACACCTAAGGGCAACTTAGAGTCTTCAATCAACCGACCATGCGTGTTTTTGTAATGTGGGAGGAAACTGGAGTGCCCGGAGAAAACCCACGCAGGCACGGGGCCGGCATTTGAACCTCGGTCCTCAGAACTGTGAGAATGATGTGCTAACCAGTCGTCCACCGTGCCGCCGGATTAACAATTCTTTTTAGATAAATCATGTATTCATCATTGGTGGTTAAATATGACTGTACTACCAAATAGTCATTAACTTAAGTCGAGGAACATCAAAATATTTGACCAAAGTGTTAAACTCATTTTAGGTCCTGATAATGTGGCTATATTATGAAAGACTGTAATAAAAAAGAAATGGTTACACTTGTTTTCCAATTTAAAATTAATTTGAGCACAAATAGGTTCTAAGTCAAAAGCACATAAAGCAAGAGTTGACTCTCTGGCACATAATATCTGAAGGATAAGGAAAGTAACTCATTAACCACAGTTAAAGTAGATAGCTGCAATGAAAGCGTGAGCCACATAGTTAAATTTAATTCTGAAGAAAAATATTTGTTTACGCACACTCACTTTTTAGTTTGTTGTCTCAGTGTAATCAATTTCAATGTTTTTTATTATTATTACTTTTTTGGTTCTACCTCCCTTTACCCACTGGGTTAACTCCTGTGGACGTTACTGACTTTCCTATAGTGTGGCCTAATTTGCTACCCAGCATGATTGTTTTAAAATGCTTAAGTCGCTGCTCATAAACCACACAAAATAAACAGATGTTTAAACACCTCAGTGAGTGGACTGAGACCATACCACTTAAGTGTACCTTTTACTTTGGTACTCATTTATATTATATACTTTTTCACCGTAAAAGCTTTCAATTGTCTTCTGCAGCGGTTTTTGTGTGGATACTTCGAAGGTTAAGTTTCAAACCTAGCAGTTCACTGCTAACTGAGTGTTGTAACTTCATATATCGAAAGCTCTTACTCAAGTGCCCTGCAGCTGTATTGAAGAGTCACGTTTAACTTTGTGAGAGTTCAGCAGCCATAGAAACACACACGAGCACACAAACAAAATCAAAATTCCGTTTTTTGTTTGTACAGTTAGACCAACATTGAACAGTTTGCTCTTGGAAGTGTGTCACAAGACAGTGTCCATTTTGGAGGTTGAGGGACAATTACTGTTTTGTTGACATTTCACTTCTGTTTTCTGTCCAGATGTTGTGGCTTAGAGGTCCCTGTTTGTCTCCTCTCCCATGGGATCGGCCTTGGCCAGTCCCTTTCTCCCCACACTTGCACATTATCAACTGCAGCTGCAGATGGCAGAGAAGCATGACCTGAATCATACATTGATACCTTCACTGTCTTCACAAAAGGGGGAAAAAGGAGGCTTCCTGAACAGATGTCTGGGTCTTATTGGCCTGTGAGCCTTGTTTCAGTTCATGAAAAAGAAACGTGTTGCTTTGCTATGCTTTACATGTGACCTCAAACGGTTATAAGTGGGAAAAAAAAAAAAAAAAGAGTACGTACTTCATGTTGCAAGGTGGCAGTTTTACCACAGCCCTACTTCTATTAACAAAGGCAGTTCCGCTTCCATAACAAGGGCAATATGAAGACTTCTGCATCTGTATGTGCCATTTTGCAGTTTGCACACACATTCAAAGTTTTAGTTAAAAAACAATGATTGGGTTGTTGCTAATCATGTGTCTGTGGAGCTGCACAGTGTTGTGAAAAAAAAAACAAACTAAAAAACAATTACAAAGGCCATCACAGCACATTTTGTGACACAGGTATTAAAATGACAGATCACAGTTAGCTCGATTACGCAAAAATATAAATATGATTGGCACAACATTTTGTAGAGGGTTGGAGCATGGGTCAAAGATCCCATTAAATGTTGTTGAGGCTCTGGATTAAAGTTACAGATACAGGAATTTATTTTCACATTCACTTCATTAGTTCACCAATAGAACCGGCCACTCCCAAATTGTAATAGCACCACCCATCTGTTTGTCATGACGAATGGTGAATGACTACTCTGTGATCTTACTTGGCAGTCAGGAAATCACCTCCTGAAGTGTAATTTTGAATGCGGACTATAAAACTGTAAGGGTGAAAAGATTTTTGGTGGTGTGTATCCTTTGTTCATTGAAATAGCATGCATCTGTTTTCCCTCAAATGACTGAGCTGCAACGTTAGACAAAAGTCATGCTCCCACGGATTTCCTCGTTCCTCCACCATAATCTTCTGAAGGAATGACCAAGAGAAGGTCATCAAAGCAGATTAAAGCAGACTTTTGTTTACCCATTCTTTCTGAGGACATGGTGACCAGAATCAATCATTATGCAAACTCAGGCTGAGCTGGGATGTCAGAAGTTTATGGGATCAAGGGCATTTCATCCCAAAACTGAGAACCAGGAATGGTGAGAGAAGAAAACTCGTCAGGGAAAAACATAAAAAAGATTACTTTTGTGACGAACTAGTTCTCTCGTATCTTTTTGTGATCGCTTATCACAATAGTCCGGTATGTTTGACCATATCAGTCAGGTCGACTGTACTCTACTTCACATCGTGTGAAATGCTTACTATGGTAAGCTATTTTCAGACGGGGTCACTTCTTGCCCTTAGTGACGACACTGATCCAAAGTGCAGTGTCATGCATCACATCAGTGTGATGCTGGATTCGTTGACTATGCCGTGATCCATGTATTGAACCCATTTTCAGGGGTGAGAGTTCAAAGAATGCTTCTTTCTCTTTTTCTCCCCTCGCGTATGCTCTTCTTTATCTTTTGTTGGACAACCAGACACTAATTCATCATTGAATGAGGAACACAGTATTAGACTAACTGCTTTTGCTTGGCCACAGCACAAAGCTTTAGCACAATTTGAAAATGGTAAATTCTGAGAACTAAAGCAATAAATCATTGCTCACTGCCACATGTAATAGATCAAAATCAGTGTACGGTTATGTGTGCTTTCAACTAGAGATAGACCGATATGGTTTTTACAGGGCCGATAACGATACTGATTATTAGTAGTCATGGTGGCTGATAACCGATATTTGGAGCCAATATTTATTTGCTGGAAAAGGGCAAATATTGGTGTCAAAATCTTGAATAATTCAAACTCGAACACTTAACTTTTTTTTAGATTTGCAACATGTTAGTTTTTTATTCATTTATTTTCATCTTAGACAAGCGACATCTTTGTTTTAAAAAACAAACAAAAAGTGCAGGGAGCTCCCAGGCTCAGCAACATCTCAAAGTTAAAGGAAAACTTCAACAAATAAATAGCTCCCTTAAGTGTTCTACAGTAAATATATATTTAACTGAAATGTTAATATTTTACTTATCTTTATTAAAAGCTAAAACAAAGACAAAAAGTGCAGGAGAAGAGTTCTCAGGGTCAGCAGCATCGCTTATAAAGTTAACTGAATAAAGAAATAAATAATTAGTTCCCTGAAGTTTACAGAGTTTTATGTTGATCGGCTGACGGATTTTAAAAAAAGGCAGATACCGATATGTGTATAAATTCCGAATATCGGCTCGGCCAATAATAGGTCTATCACAATTTACAATGTAATAATTAATATTTGACATATTCTGTGAAACATAGGTATACATTTTTGTTCCTGAAGAGTGAGCTATTACACGTTTTTTTTCATAGATCGGCATGAGACTTGGCCTTTAGATTATTGTTTTTTAAATATTTGATTGTATCATCTGTGTTTGAAAAAACGTGAGCCGCGCTAAGCCAAGTGTATCATCGCATTTGGTACAATTAATGGAGATTATAATAATCATCAACAGTGTGTTTTGGAGTGAAATAATAACGCAGGAGCAACACCGTAAAAGGCATCGGCTAAGTAAGATTGCATACGTGATCTCACTATACGCCATTATATCCTCTGCTTGAAAGAAACCACTGGTAAACTCTTTAAAAAAAATAAATTAAGCAATGCTACTTATCATCCCATGAACAAATAACACAACCCACGAGCTCCATATTGTTTGAGAAAACAGCTGCACAAGATGTGTACTCATCTGCGACAGGAGCTACTGATGACAAGTTTGTGTTTGCTTATTATAACCAGCAAACCCATCATAGATGGATGTGTGTTTTTGTAGGTCTATCTTCCTTTTCATTTGCCTTGTCATTAGGGTCACTCCGCTTGAACTGTGGCAGCATGTCGTCTGCAAGACTCCTGTCCACTGCCCCATTGACTGCACCTCAATTGGAGAGTTCTGTGTGGGACGTGTCCCATCCACCGGGCTGGTCTTGGGTGGACCCACGGGCCCGATCGCGCCCCTCGATTGATTGGGTGGGGTCCTCCTACTCCGCGGTCCGGGCACAGCAATTACAGGACATTTCTGTCAGTCTTTGGTCATGTAAAACGGTGCACGGTTTACGGTTGCAACAAATAACTCATGAATATGCGAATCGCTTGTGTATCCCCTCAATTATACTCTCGTCCTGTAGACTTTTATAATTTACATAGTTAATCCCACCACACGTCAGTTGTACAGCCGGGTTCACGACCCTTGTCCTGCATGCTTCTTCTCCTGCCGCTAAAAGTACCATTGGCCTTTTTTTAACAAAATTGGATTAAAAACACACACACACTTTACATCTTAAAGGTATTGGAATCCATACTGTTTATACATTTGAGACACGGAGAGATATCATTTATGACTACCTCTGTAGTTTCAGCAACGACAAATAACTGCATTCCGTGACAGTGTACAGTATCATAAGGCAATCAAAATAATCAGCATTATGTGGCCTTGCTTTTTCAAACTGAACCACAAAATGTCAGTTGAGTGTACAGAAAAGTGATCCGTAATGGCAGACTCTTTTATAAATAGAGGTGTGCCATGTAACAATAGGGGTGTGCCATGGAACATCACAATGCTGCCCTTTTTAAAACACAATCATTTGATTCTGCAAGAACCTCTACTGCTGTCTAAACTGAAATGCCATCCTACTTTGCCTCTCCATTTTATGCGTAGATGAGGCATTATAATGGTATAATAATCCTGCCTTTATTAGGGTATACCAAAGAAAATGCCACAAAATCTTCATCTCTTTTCTTTCCCCATTTAGGGCTCTTGCTTTCTTGTTAGCGCATAATGAACTTTTTACCGAACATCGCAATATAATTAATTGTTGCTTCCCTTTCCTACATGAAGTGCTGAGCAAGCTTCAGAGTTTATTTTGCAGTGACAATCTCAGAATTTGAAAGGACCATAAGACTGATTAATCATTTTGCCATTGAGTCGTTCTGGGATAACTGGAATCACCATCTGCAGTGTTATCAAGGTGTTGCGATAGAAATCAACCTCGTCATGTAAAGATATTAATAGGCTAATGTGAAAACATTGGGCAAATGGAGCTTTCATGTCGATACATTTTGAAAGATCAGTAGAAACGAAAACCACTCTGTTACTTTCACACTTTTACATGTGAAAGAACTCAAAGAGGAAGTACTTTCATTCAGCTGCAATGTAGTTCAAGTGTAGTGCACTGTGGTATTACGCCACCTTAGCAGGCACGTTGGAAATTTTAGAATAGACTCTTTTTTTCCTTCTGTTTGCCAGAGTGGTTGATTACACAACTGCTGTCTTTTGTTTCCTCATGTTGTTTGCTGAACCTTACCCTTTAGGACGTCAGCTATTAATAAACTTGCAATGTGGCAGATTTTATTTGTTACCTTGTCATACTTAAGATGTTTACTCTGTAAATGGTCTTTTCATGCATGGATATAAATATGCTATATTTATTATTTTCATAATACCAGTATTTGCATGTAGAGCCATGCCAGAATAACATTTTCAAAAGGAAGGGAGACATTATCCATCCATTTATCCATCCATCCTTTTTCTGAGCCGCTTCTCCTCACTAGGGTCGCGGGCGCGCTGGAGCCTATCCCAGCTATCATCGGGCAGGAGGCGGGGTACACCCTGAACCGGTTTCCAGCCCATCGCAGGGCACATACAAACAAACAACCATTCGCACTCACATTCACACCTACGGGCAATTTAGAGTCTCCAATTCATGCATGTTTTTGGCATGTGGGAGGAAACCGGAGTGCCCGGAGAAAACCCACGCAGGCACGGGGAGAACATGCCAACTCCACACAGGCGGGGCCGGGGATTGAACCCCGGTCCTCAGAACTGTGAGGCTGACGCTCTAACCAGTCGGCCGCCGGGAGACATTATGTCCGAGAAATAAGGCTACCTTGTTAGCTGGTAGAGAAGGATTAGCCTCTTATTTCCCTGGTCCATATGTCTGAGCTGCTGTTAAGAGTTTAATTCATTCATTCTTTTTCTAGAATTTCAGTAATATAGTGACAACCATTTGTACTGTAATTTTATTTCTGCTTTCTTGTATAATCATTGGAATATAATGATCAGAAATGTCATGAAACTTTCATTTAACAAATTAAAATCTCTTCCTAAACTGTCGATACAGTGACCCTAATGGCATAGTTTATGTACTAACCCCAGTTCCATTGAAGTTGGGACAATGTGTAAAATGTAAAAATCAGAATCTAATGATTTTCAAATCCTTTTCCACCTATATTCAATTGAATACACTACAAAGACAAGATATTCAATGTTCAAACTAAACTTTGATTTCTTGCAAATATTCACTCATTTTGAATTTGATGCCTGCAAAGTGCAAACGTTCCCAAAAATCTGGGTCAGGCGCATGTTTACCACGGTCTTACATCACTAACACTCAATACGCATTTGTGAACGGAAGACAGTAATTGTTCAAGCTTTGTTGGTGGAATTCTTTGCAATTCTTTTACGAGGAATCCACGCTGTTGTAAGACGTGCAGAATGTGGCTTGGCATTGACTTGCTGAAATAAGATGGGGTGTCCATGAAAAGAAATTGCTTGGATGGCAGCATATGGTGCTCCAAAATGTTTCAGCATTAATGGTGCCTTAACAGATGTGAAAGTTACTTTTGCCATGGGCATTGCGTTTGTAGATGTAGCGACAATCTGAAGTGTACCTGAGCCCCCGTGGCAATATCCTTTGGACAATGGTTTTTAATGCAGGCATTCAGTGTTGGCTTTTGGGCCTTTCCGTTTTCTTGCAGGGATTCTTCCAGATTATCTGAATCTTTTGATGATATAACATACTTTAGATGACGAAATCCCTAAATTCGATGCAATTGTACATTGAGAAATGTTCTTCTTAAACTCTTCGACTATTTGATGATGCAGTTGTTCACAAAGTGGCGAACCTCACACCGTCCTTGCTTGTGAGCAACTGAGCCTTTCAGGGATGCTCCTTTTATACCCAGTAATGACACTCACCTGTTTCCAATCAACCTGTTTACCCTTGAAATGTTAATAATAACATTCATCAGTTTGAGAATTAAATATCTTCTCTTTGTGGTGTATTTAATTTAATATAGGTTGAAAATGATTTTCAAAAACAGAATACTTCTTTCTTCTTTTCCTTTCGGCTTGTCCCTTTAGGGGTCGCCACAGCACGTCGACCTTTTCCATAAAAGCCTATCTGCTGCATCCTCCTCTCGAACACCAACTGCCCTCATGTCTTCCCTCACGACATCCATCAAACTTCTCTTTGGTCTTCCTCGAGCTCTCTTGCAAGGCAGCCCCATCCTCATCATCCTTCTACCAATATACTCACTATTTCCCTCTCCAATAGAATCTCCATCGAAGTCTGCTCTTTCTAACTTTGTCTCCAAAACATCGAACCTTGGCTGTCCCTCTGATGAGCTCATTTCTAATTTTATCCAACCTGGTCACTCTGTGAGTGAATCTCAACATCTTCATTTGCTCTGCTTCCTGTTGTCTCTTCAGTGCCACTGTTTCTAATCCGTACATCATGGCTGGCCTCACCACTGTTTTATAAACTTTGCCTCGCAAAGACTCTTCTGTCACATAACACACCTGACACTTTCCTCCACCTGTTCCAACCTGCTTGGACCCATTTCTTCACTTCCTGACCACACTCAACATTGCTCTGGTTGGTTGACCCCAAGTATCTAAAGTCCTCCACCCTTGCTATCTCTTCTCCCTGTAGCCTCACTCTCCCCCCAACCACCCCTCTCATTCGTGCACATATATTCTGTCTTACTTCGGCGAATCTTCATTCCTCTGCTTTCCAGTGCATGCCTCCATCTTTCTAACTGTTCCTGCACCTGCGCCCTGCTTTCACTGCAGATCACAATGTCATCTGCAAACGTCATGGTCCACAGGGATTCCATTCTAACCTCATCTGTCAGCCTATCCATCACCACTGCAAACAGTCGTCTGTCACACCTACAACACACCTCACCACTGTTCTGCTGCCCTCATACATGTCCTGTATTATTCTAACATACTTCTCTGCCACTCCAGACTTCTGCATGGAGTACCACAGTTCGTCTCTGTGTACTCTGTCATAGGCTTTCTCTAGATCTACAAAGACACAATGTAGCTCCTTCTGACCTTCTCGGTACTTTTCCATCAACATCCTCAAGGCAAATAATGCATCTGTGGTCCTCTTTCTAGGCATGAAACCATACTGTTGCTCGCAAATTCTCTCTTCTGTCCATCACTTCTTCACCACCCCTATTTCCTTCACCAACATGTCCATTACAATCTGCACCAATCATGACTCTCTGTCTGGGATGCTCAGAACTACTTCGTCGAGCTCCTTCCAAAATTTCTCCTTCACCTCTAGGTCACATCCTACCTGTGGGGCATACCCACTAATCACATTATACATAACACTCTCAATTTCAAGTTTCAGCCTCATCACTCGATCTGCTACTCTTTTCACCTCTAAGACATTCTTAGCCAACTCTTCTTTGAAAATAACCCCGACTCCATTTCTCTTCCCATCTACACCGTGGTAAAATAATTTAAGCCCTGCCCCTAAACTTCTAGCCTTACTGCCTTTCCACCTGGTCTCCTGAACACACACTATATCAACCTTTCTCCTAATCATCATGTCAACCAACTCCCGAGATTGTCCCAACATTCAAAGTCTCCACATTCAGTTCTAGGCTCTGTGCTCTCTTCTTCTCTTTCTGGCGAAGAACCCGCTTTCCACCTCTTCTTCTTCTTCGACTTCGACCCACAGTAGCCGAATTTCCAACGGTGCCCTGCAGGTTGACTGCGCCGGTGGCGGACGTTGTTAACCCGGCCCATGACTGAGCCGGTATGGAATTCTTTGGATGAACGCTCATATTTGTTTGGCAAAGTTTTAAGGCGGATGCCCTTCCTGACGCAACCCTCTGCATTTATCCGGGCTGGAGACCGGCCTACAGTTTGCACTGGCTTGTGCCCCCCATAGTGCTGCATTTTTCAAAAAACAGAATACAATTGTTTTTATTTACGTTTTACCCAACAGCCCAATTTCATTGGAATTGGGGTTTGTAAAATGGACTGGACCTAAGGTCTGCTTGCTGAGGTTTAAAGTTGTAGATTCTATTAATTTCTTTTTGGGGGGGGGGAATTGTTGCAATGTGGTTTTATTTTTCATGGTACTTGATTTAAAAACCTTTCTCTCTCCTTGTCTTTCCTTTTCAGATGAGCGTGAAGCTGTACAGAAGAAGACCTTCACCAAATGGGTGAACTCTCACTTAGGCCGAGTCACTTGTCGCATCAGTGACCTGTACACGGACCTGCGTGATGGCCGCATGCTTATCCGCCTGCTGGAAGTGCTCTCAGGAGAACAGCTGGTCAGTATCTTACAAAAAAAAAAAAAATCAATCTCTGTCCCCCTCCTAGCACCAAAGGTTATGAGGAAGGACACATGTGCTTCATTTCATCATCTTTATGCGTGACTTTATTTCTCTACTGGCATTTACAATCTGGATCTTCTTTGCCTCTCTCGCTTAACAGCCAAAGCCCACTAAAGGCCGCATGCGTATCCACTGCTTAGAAAATGTTGATAAAGCCCTGCAATTCCTCAAAGAGCAAAAGGTCCATCTAGAAAACATGGGATCACATGATATTGTGGATGGAAATCACCGTCTTACCCTGGGGCTCATCTGGACCATAATTCTTCGCTTCCAGGTAATAAGTCTCCATATGCCAAAATGCACATTTCCATCTCATACTGTAATCAAGTGTTGGGTTATGTGGGTATCATCTTAAATGAATGAATGATGTGGCCACAGATTCAGGACATCAGCGTCGAGACAGAGGACAACAAAGAGAAGAAATCCGCAAAAGATGCCCTTCTCTTGTGGTGCCAAATGAAAACTGCCGGGTGAGAAATCGGCTGGAGAGAAGAGTCATAATATGTTTAAGATGTATTTGGCTCTTTATGCTATTCAACACACTCCTAAATTAGTTTCTGCTCAATCTGTGTGTCAAGTTAATGATTTATCACCTCTGTCCTGGCCTCACAGCTACCCCAATGTCAACATCCACAACTTCACTACCAGCTGGAGAGATGGTCTAGCGTTCAATGCCATCGTACACAAACACAGGTCATTGACTTCTTGTACTTGATGCTGCTTACTACATTGGCATGTGCAATGAAACTAGCCATTGTTGGTCCTTTTGAATAGAAGTCTTTTCAAAGTAAGATTTTGGTGGTGTCCACTTTTTTTTTTTTTTTTTTTACCTGTATCACTGGATCTTCTCAGTGGTGTTTTTATTCAGGTCTTCTTAGTCTGTAGGATGGCTGAAGATAAAAATAAAACTAGGAGTGAGATGACCTAGATCACAGGAATAATAACCCACTTATTTTACAATTTATGTAGAGCCATTCTTGGTAAGTCATTTGCACATCCAGTCGGTGATAGTGCTGTTTGAATAGCTTGTTAAACTGTATGTACATGAAAGCCTGTGATATCTCAAGCTTAGACTCAGCAATGATACAGTGGTTAAATGTTATTGAAGGTTAACATTGCTCTCAGTGCAGCTACTGAAGGATATCTACAGTATATAAGCCATGACACTACCATTAACATAACTGTTCAAGGTATAGAGGAGGCAGCACATGATTGATTGTATAGGTAGTCCCCTGCTTCAATTGGTTTATTTTCTATTTCCTGGTCTTATCATGAGAGACTAATCACTTTTTTATAGATTGTAACATTTATTTCAAGGTTGAATTCTTTATCATAATAAGGTGATGACGCCTTTCAATTCTGCCTCCCCCTGCAGTTTGTTCCAATTAAAATAATAATTGTTTTCGGGCCTCTCCAGACCCGACCTGATTGAATTTGACACCCTGAAAAGGTCCAACGCTCACTACAATCTCCAGAATGCTTTCAATGTGGCTGAGAAGGAGCTGGGCCTCACTAAGCTGCTGGACCCAGAAGGTGAGTGGGTAAAGCCCACTACAAACACACAAAGCCTTATGTAACTTGTAACTGCAGCGCATCTTTCCACTAAACCTTAGTGGTGTAATTCCAGGGACTGATTCATGGATTACCAAGATCAATTATAGTGTAGATGGCAGTGCGTCACATCAGTAACGAACAATGTACTTCCAAAATAATTTAAAACACACACTATTTTTTTTGTCCTCCCCCAGATGTTAATGTTGATCAGCCGGATGAGAAGTCCATCATTACCTATGTGGCAACCTACTACCATTACTTCTCAAAGATGAAAGCGCTAGCAGTGGAGGGCAAACGTATTGGCAAGGTTAGCTGCCCTGTGAATTAATATACTGAACATACATTGATATGAATCATAAATATACAGTGAGTGTTTCGTTGCTATTTGCTTGGCCAGTTGCTTTAACCCTTAGATCTCGCTTGCAGGTTCTTGACTATGCCATTGAGGCTGATCAGCTGATAGACAAGTATGAGACCTTGGCCTCAGAGCTGCTGGAGTGGATCGAGCAGACGATAGTGACTCTGAATGATCGGCAGCTAGCTAACTCACTCAGCGCTGTGCAGAATCAGCTCCAGGCATTTAATTCTTACCGCACTGTGGAGAAACCACCCAAGTAAGTCACAGAAAGCATTTGTTTTAAATCAGTATAACAGTGATTCATCTTGTTGTTCTGTTTCATTAATATGTATTGTATAGTTTTTTTTAACACAGATTGTTTGTCACCACAGATTCACAGAGAAAGGAAACTTAGAGGTTCTCCTCTTTACTATCCAGAGCAAGATGAGAGCAAACAACCAGAAAGTTTACACGCCAAGAGAGGGAAAACTAATCTCTGACATCAACAAGGTGTTGATTTATCCACAATAGATTGATACATGTATCAAGTAGTCCTAGTAGTAGTGTGTGGTGCTTATTTCCTGAATAATTTCCTTATTGCCTTAATAATTGCCTTATTTCCATGCGCAGGCATGGGAGCGACTTGAAAAGGCAGAGCATGAACGTGAGCTGGCACTCAGAAATGAACTGATTCGCCAAGAAAAGCTCGAGATGCTTGCAGCACGTTTTGACCGCAAAGCTGCTATGCGGGAAACATGGCTGAGTGAGAATCAGCGGTTGGTGTCTCAGGTGATTCTTTGGAATCTCCCTATAGCCACATTAAAAACGCAGCATACATTTGTTGGGAAATCTCATTGGATTACTTTTGCTATCAGGACAATTTTGGAACTGACTTGGGAGCGGTGGAAGCTGCCACTCGTAAACACGAGGCGATTGAGACAGACATTGGTGCATATTGGGAGCGTGTGGCTGCAGTTGAGGCTGTTGCCAAAGAGCTGGAGGCAGAGGGATACCATGATGTGCGACGTGTGCTTGCAAGAAGGGACAATGTGCTTCGTCTCTGGGAATACCTCAAGGAGCTTCTGGTTGCACGCAGAGAACGACTCAATGCCCATCGAGACCTACAGAGGCTGTTTGAAGAGATGCGTTACATCATGGACTGGATGGCTGAGATGAAGGTACTGAAGCAGCATTTTACACACACAGCCAATGAACCAGGATGCACCTCGGACATATATGTCAAACTCAGGCCCAGGGGCCAAATTTGGCCCACGATGTAATTATATTTAGCCCGCAAGACCATATCAAATGTGTATTAGAGCTGGCCCGCCAGTATATAGCACATGCGACTCTAATATTACAAATCCCAGAATGCTTTGCTTGTGTGTTGGCCCATCAGTCTAGACCGGCGAGCGCCCCTTCCCTTTCTGTTGCAGTCGTTAGCAACTATGCTACCGGTCTCCTCGAGCAAATTTACGCTTCCCCGTCCCAAAAATGGCCAAACGAAAGATGGAAAACGGTTCACTTCCAAGACAGGTGGGAGGCAGATTGTCTGTTCACTAAAGTAAAAGACAGACCTGCTTGTCGTGTGTGGAGCAACGTGGCTGGAACAAAGAATAGAACATCATTGAATTGTTTTTTTTTTTGTGAATGCCCTTTATCAACTCCTAGGCAGGGACTGTTAATTGTTTGAAGTTTGGATTTTTATTGAAGGACATTCTTATTTTTTTGGGTTGTTTTGTTGTTGGCCTTTGAAGAAAGATTTACATCAAAAAGAAAGGCAGTTGGAGATAGATAAATTGAAGATGGAGAGACAGAATAATTAATGTTATCTATTTAAATACGAAATAACAAACACATACCAATGTCTTTTATCGCAAATTTGATTTCTCGTGTTTATAATATTAAAGTTTGTTTCTTCCAGATTCAGTGTTTAAGCAAAATGTTTGTCTATTGTCATATGATGAACTTTAACACTACATTTCTGCAGCGAAGGGAAACATGCACATTGCAGTGATTTTTCATTAAATATTGAGTTTGGCCCGCGACGTTGTACCAATTTTTTATTTTGGCCCACCGTGAATTTGAGTTTGACACCCCTGACTTAGAGTGACTGTGATTATTGGAAGCGCACTCCTTATTTTGTACCACTGAATGTTTTTTTTGTTTCTATTTCTGTGTGTAGAGTCGTCTGCAGTGCCAAGACAGTGGCAAACATTTGCATGATGTTTTGGACCTGCTTCAGAAACACACTCTAGTAGAGGCTGATATTTCTGCTCAGGCAGAGAGAATCAAAGCAGTGCAGGGAGCTGCTAAACGTTTCACTTCTTATGACCAAGGTGAGGGTTAAACAATTGTTAGCACATTCTCTTTACATTTTCTGTTCAGTAAGACTTACTTTCACTAGAAGTTGACAGTGGCATATGTTCCTTGCCCTTCTAATTGCCAGTCTACAAACCATGCGAGCCAGGACTGGTTAGTGAAAAGGTCGACTTGCTAGGCCAAGCCTATGAGGAGCTTGGGCAGCTTGCTGGACAACGCAGAGAACGCCTGGAGGACTCTCGTCGCCTATGGCAGTTCCTGTGGGACTTGGGGGAGGAGGCAGCCTGGATCAGAGAGCAGGAGCAGATCCTGACCAGCGGAGAGTGTGGCCGTGACCTCACTTCTGCCCTTCATCTGCTCAGTAAACACGAGGCTTTCAGGGATGAGATGGCAGCCCGCTATGGCCCGTTGAGTAACAGCATTGCTGCGGGGGAAGCTTTGGTGAACGAGGGAAACTTTGGAGCCCCAGAGATCACAGAAAATATGAAAGATATTCGTGCACAGTGGACACATCTGGAGGAGGTGGGTGGTGATCAACATTCTTTAAAAGTGTTTGACAGTTATGGCCCAGTAAAAAAGAAAAATCTAATAAATGAGTTTTGTTTGATTTCTTGCTGTTTCTTTTTCCCAGACGACAAAATTGAGAGAACAGAAGCTTAAAGACTCAGTGGCCCTGCATCAGTTCCTAACGGATGCTAATGACATGGATGCTTGGCTAATGGAAACACTCAGACAGGTCTCTAGTCAGGACGTGGGTCACGACGAGTTCTCCACCCAAACTCTAGCTCGCAAGCAGAGGGAAATTGAGGAGGAAATCAAGAGCCATCAACCTCTCATTGAATCCCTGCATGAGCAGAACCAAGCACTGCCACAAACCTGTGCTAATTTCCCTGAGGTATGCATGCTTTGTTGTCTATGCATCTCAAATCATGCTGTCTGACTGTCATACTTAGTTATATTTTATTGTCAATGTAGGTGGAGGGCCGGCTACCTGCTATTGAGCGGCGCTACAAAGAGCTACAATCTCTGTCAGTGTCTCGGCGCCAGGCCTTGGAAGGTGCTTTAGCACTTTATCGCATGTTCAGTGAGGCAGGTGCCTGCCAACTCTGGGTGGAAGAAAAAGAAAAGTGGTTACATGGCATGGAGATCCCGACCAAACTTGAAGACTTGGAAGTGGTGCAGCAGAGGTCAGTTTCGAAGTAAACAATGTGAAAAGATGCCACAATTGTTCGTGACAAATGCCAAGTAATTAGCTCACACAAACAACAATGCCACACATTACAATAAAACACAGCAATTATAGAATATGCTCAATCTTCTTTGCATTTTAAACAAGGTACAGCTGACCAAAAATCTAATTCTAAATTGTGTATTCTGCAGCTTAGTTATTTTATCAAATGCCATGATGGGCCATGCATTTGTTACCTGGGCCTTCAGTGGGCAGCTACCAGACTTAATCCACCTCTTAATACCACAACCGTCACATCACAATTATAGAAACCATCAATGCTATACAAAAACGCAATAACTCATCACACACCTGTGCCACGTACTTTATCTGGAGCGGTTCAAAATCAATATTAATCAAATAACGTGACAAAATGTTTTATTCAATACATCATACTCACCAGAGATGCTGATTATTAAATGTGTTAATGTGTGTAGATCGCGACAGACGTGCTTTATATTAATCAATATACTTTATCTGGAGCGGTTCAAAATCAATATTAATCGAATAACATGACAAAAAAATTAATTCAATACATCATACTCACCAGAGATGCTGATTATTAAATGTGTTAATGTGTGTAGATCGCGACAGACGTGCTTTATATTAATCAATATACTTTATTCTGGAGCGGTTCAAAATCAATATTAATCAAATAACATGACAAAAAAATTAATTCAATACATCATACTCACCAGAGATGCTGATTATTAAATGTGTTAATGTGTGTAGATCGCGACAGACGTGCTTTATATTAATCAATATACTTTATCTGGAGCGGTTCAAAATCAATATTAATCAAATAACATGACAAAAAAATAAATTCAATACATCATACTGACCAGAGATGCTGATTATTAAATGTGTTAATGTGTGTAGATCGCGACAGACGTGCTTTATATTAATCAATATACTTTATCTGGAGCGGTTCAAAATCAATATTAATCGAATAACATGACAAACAAATTAATTCAATACATCATACTCACCAGAGATGCTGATTATTAAATGTGTTAATGTGTGTAGATCGCGACAGACGTGCTTTGTCGTCGAACTTGGCTTGCTCTGAATATTCTATCAGAGGATGGAAAAATGCTGACATTATTGTGGGCCAGTTAGCTTAAACCAATCGGTTAAAGAAATACTCCCATGGCCCCAATATACTTTAAGGTACATTGGCCAGCACTACTGATTCTGAAGGCCCTGGGCAGATTTTATTGACATAGCAGCACATAGAGGTTGAAATCTGATTAGACAAAAACAAAAAAAATCCAACATCCGCATTCACTACTGGAAGCAGTGCAGCCAAGAATATATGAAATGTGAAACAAATGAATACAATTTCATGGAAAAAACATAACTGAGGTTGTAATAGTAGTTCAGACCCTCTGATAGTGTTTAGGCCAGGAAAGAAGGCCTTGCTGATGGCTCACCACTGATCAAATTCAAATGTAGTACAGATTACAAATTTAGTTTCTGTGTGGCTGCAGGTTTGAAACACTGGAACCTGAAATGAACAACGTAGGGACCAGTGTCACCGATGTGAACAAGGTGGCTGAGCAGCTGTTAACCTCTGACAACTGCAACAAAGACCAAATCCACCAGACATGTGACCGTCTGAACAACAGGTTAGAGATGCAAATGATGGTGGTAATGACCCAGCTAAATACAACATGATATAAAAAAATACCTCCGGTATCATCCTTAGGTGGAAAGAATTCCAGAATCTGACTGGTCAAAAGAAACAAGGCCTGGAGTCAGCCCTTAATATCCAAAACTACCACCTGGAATGTAATGAGATCCAAACGTGGATGAAGGAAAAGACCAAAGTAATTGAATCTACTCAGAGCTTGGGAAATGATCTGACTGGAGTGATGGCACTACAGCGCAAACTCACAGGCATGGAGCGAGACCTAGAAGCTATTCAGGTATGGAGTAACTTCTGGGTAGGGTATGGAACAATGAGAGCGTTAAAAATATTGTTTGTATCTGTACAGGGAAAATTAGATGACCTGAGAGAGGAGGCAGAAAAACTGGCCGAGGAACATCCAGATCAAGCAGGGGAGATTCAAGATCGCCTGGCAGGAATACAGGAAGTGTGGGAGGAGTTGAACTCTACCATGAAACGGCGTGAAGAGTCACTGGGAGAGGCCAGCAAGCTGCAGGGCTTCCTCCGGGATCTAGATGACTTCCAGTCGTGGCTATCCCGCACCCAGACAGCTGTGGCCTCAGAGGACAGTCCCACCTCTCTGCCTGAGGCTGAGAGTTTGCTCGCCCAGCATGAGAATATAAAAAATGAGGTGGATAACTATAAGGAGGACTATGAAAAAATGCGAGTGGTCGGTGAGGAGGTGACCCAAGGTCAAACAGATGCACAACACATGTTCTTGGCTCAAAGGCTCCAGGCGCTGGATACTGGCTGGCATGAGCTGCGTCAAATGTGGGAGAACCGCCAAAGTCTTTTGGCCCAAGCATTCGACTTCCAGACGTTCTTAAGAGATGCAAAGCAGGCGGAGGCCTTCCTCAACAGCCAGGTTAGGAAAAGGGACTACAGAACTAAGGTTTCTTCCAGAGAGCCATGACCACAATTATTCTAAAAATATCTAAAGGGTACAGTCCAAGCTAGTTATAAGCAAACACCAGGCTTCCTGCTGGTGTGCGAAGCAGAGTACCACTGTGTTGCAGTCATGATTGAGCTACAAAATAACTTGGTTACATTGAAAGTAAAAGTAACAAAAGAACTGCTTAGCACTGCCAGTATTGCACTTTGATAGAAAGTATGTTCTTTCATGTGTCAAAGGTAGCTAATAAGGCAGATAAACCTGGACAGAAAAAAGAAAATCTAAACTCTAAATCTAAAATTCTTTCTTTGTGTCCAAATTTTTTACTAATTTCATACTTCAGGACATTGTGAAGAATCACTGAATAAATGTGTTCAAGAACATTCTTTTCTTGTCTTTGTAGGAGTATGTATTATCCCACACAGAAATGCCGACAAGTCTCCAGGGAGCGGACGAGGCCATTAAGAAATATGAAGATTTCCTCACCACCACAGATGCCAGCGAGGAGAAGATAACTGGTGTTGTGGAGGCGGGACGGCGCCTCATTAACGATGGCAATGCAAACTCTGATAAGATCCAAGAGAAAGTGGATTCTATTCAGGAAAGGTTGGAGCATATTTAAAACAGACACCATTTTCTACATGTGAAGATGTCACATTTTAACTTTCTCATTCACTTTGAACAGGCATCTCAAGAATAAGAATGCTGCCAGTGAATTGCTGGCAAAACTTAAGGATAACCGTGAACTGCAACACTTCCTCCAAGATGGACAGGAGGTACAAATAGCGCATCAATCGTGATTAAAAAATATCCCCAACTATTTTGACATTTTGTCAATCACATGATACCTAAGAAGGCTGTTGTCTGAGATCTGTTTTCCTTACTGTAGCTCACATTATGGATCAATGAGAAAATGCTGACAGCTCAAGACATGTCATATGATGAGGCTCGAAATCTTCACAGCAAGTGGCAGAAACACCAGGCCTTCATGGCAGAACTGGCCTCAAACAAAGACTGGTTAGACAAAATCGATAAGGTGTGACTGTTTTTATGATAATAGTTATTATTTTGTCATCTAAAACTACACAGGGAAATGGCATCACTAGTTATTCTAATGCTTGTGTTTTTGGGCTCTTTATAACAGGAGGGCCAGGCTCTTGTGGCAGAGAAGCCAGAGTTGAAACCTGTTGTTCAGCAAACCCTCGAGGACCTACAGCGTCAGTGGGAGGAGTTAGAGAGCACCACCCGCACCAAAGCCCAGTGCTTGTTTGATGCCAATCGGGCAGAGTTGTTCACACAGAGCTGCTGTGCTCTGGACGGCTGGGTGAAGAACCTTGAGGGTCAGCTGCATAGTGATGATTATGGCAAGGATCTGACCAGTGTCAACATCCTGCTCAAGAAGCATCAGGTAGGCCTCAGCAAAGAATAATATCTTGTTACTGACAAATAAAAATTCTGTTGTGACTAATTGCATGTTGGTCGTGTCTGTTAAATGATTGATTGTCTTGCACTGTTTTCTCCCTGTGTAGATGCTGGAGCACCAGATGGAGGTCAGGGAGAAGGAGGTGCAGTCACTGCAGTCTCAAGCCTTAGCTTTGTCTCAGGAAGATGCTGGACTTGCTGAGGTAGATGGTCAACAAAGGCGTGTCACAGACAGCTTTTCCAGCCTTCAGGAGCCTCTTAGCCAGAGGAGACAGCGGCTCCTTGCCTCCAAAGAGGCCCACCAGTTCAACAGAGACCTGGAAGACGAAATCGTGGGTTTAATTATGATAAACTTTTATTATGATATCACAATGTTTCTACTTTTTTATAATTGACTTCAATCTTTTTCCCATAGTTGTGGGTGAAAGAGAGGATGCCTTTGGCAACCTCTACAGACCACGGAAAAGATCTTCCTACAGTACAGCTACTTATCAAGAAGAACCAGGTATTTTGAGTGTATTTTTTATCCTATAATGCAGGAAGGTGGAGGTTGGTATAAAGAGAGCGGGAGGTGCTACCTTCTGGCCATAATTGCGATCTGAGCAGAGTCTAGCATCTATACAAATGGGTACAAACTGATCATGTTCTTTGTTTCTACATCAGACATTGCAAAAGGAGATCCAGGGACATCAACCCCGAATTGATGACATCCACAAACGAGGAAAGACTCAAAGCCAGGTAGACAAGGAGCGGCAGTCTGTTCTTGAGGAGCGACTTGTTGAGCTGAAAGAACTTTGGGACCAGCTGATTGGCGAGACCGACAAACGTCATGCTCGTCTAGTAGAGGCCAATCGAGCCCAGCAGTTCTATGCTGATGCGGCGGAGGCAGAGGCCTGGATGGGAGAGCAGGAGTTGCACATGATGTCGGAAGAAAAGGCAAAGGTAAGCCTAGATGAATCAGGGCTAGGATTGACTTATTGCCATTTGCCACATTCTCAGTTTTATCTAAAGTCATCATCATTGTTTGCCTCTCAGGATGAACAGAGTGCTCTAGTGATGGTTAAAAAGCACCAAACTCTGGAACAAGCACTTGAAGACTACGCCCAGACCATTCACCAGTTAGCCAATAGCAGCCGATTAATGGTGACCAGCGAACATCCAGAGAGGTTAGCGAATGCATAAACTCTTCTTCACAAATCTTTAAAGAGTACATTCCAAACCACTAATTGGCATGGTATATGTTCAATTTGACAGTGACAGAATCACATTACGACAAGCACAAGTCGACAAGTTGTACGCTGGGTTGAAAGACCTCGCAGAGGAGCGCCGTGGGAGGCTTCAGGAGAGACTTCGTCTGACCCAGTTAAAGCGGGAGGTGGATGATTTGGAACAGTGGATCGCAGAAAGGGAGGTGGTGGCTGGCTCCCATGAACTAGGACAGGACTATGAGCATGTCACAGTAAGTTTTATTCCACCCCCGGCATACCCTGATACGGTGCTCTGGGAAATGGCGCTGAATTCATTATTTTTCTTTCCACAGATGCTGAGAGACAGGTTTCGTGAGTTTGCTCGTGACACTAGCACAATTGGCCAAGAGCGTGTAGATGGCGTAAATGGACTGGCAGACGACCTCATTGAATCTGGTCACCCGGAGAACGCCAGTGTCGCCGAGTGGAAAGATGGCCTAAACGAGGCCTGGGCCGACCTGCTGGAACTGATTGACACACGCACACAGATGTTGGCAGCCTCCTATGAATTGCACCGCTTCCATCAGGATGCCATGGAGGTTCTTGGGCGCGTCAAGGAGAAGCGGGAGGCGCTACCGTCTGACCTCGGCCGAGATTTAAACACTGTCCAGCATCTACACAGACAGCACAATACTTTTGAAAATGACATTCAGGCCCTCAGTGGACAGGTAATCGGTTGATTAAATGTCTCCTATATGGATACAGAGCTTCTAAAAAGGGTTTGTGAGTGGAAGAATTCATCTCTCTATCTTCCCTTTTTACCCCAAGGTGAACCAGGTGCAAGATGATGCCGCAAGGCTGCAAAAGGCTTACGCTGGAGAGAAAGCTGATGACATTAACCGGAGTGAACATGCTGTGAGCTCTGCTTGGCAGGGTCTTCTTGAGGCCGGTGAGTCCCGCAGGGTACTCCTCCTCGACACCGTGGAAAAGTTCCGCTTCTTCAACATGGTGCGAGACCTCATGCTCTGGATGGATGGGGTCAACCTGCAGATTGATGCACATGACAGCCCCAGGTTAGTACATAATGGTACTGCAAAATGTGCCGTATTAAGTGTGTTAATTGCTTGTACCTTACTTCTCATTGTTTTCTTGCAGGGATGTATCTTCTGCAGACCTGGTCATTGCTAATCATCAAGACATCAAGTCGGAGATTGAGACCCGAGCAGACAGCTTCACAGCCTGTATTGACATGGGAAACACGCTCATCAACAATAATCACTATGCCACTGATGAGGTCATTTTCTCTTGCTCTGATTAGCCTATTACAATAAAAATTATGTCATCGCTCATCACGTCATCATTTTCAGATCCGGGAAAAGCTCGGTCAGTTACAAGAAAAGAGAGACAAGATCAACAAAAATTGGCAGGACAAGATGGACTATTTACAAATTAGTATGTAACCGCATCATATTATACTGTGAATAAGAGGGCACATTCAAGGTGCCATTTGCTTCAGTTACCAGATAATAGTGTTGCACGAGTGTAAAACTTACTCTCACTCTTTTCCTTGCTTCTCAGTGCTGGAAGTATTGCAGTTTGGACGGGATGCCTATGTCGCAGAGTCTTGGTTGGCTGGGCAAGAACCTCTTGTGCGGACAGCAGACCTAGGCTCCAATGTAGACGAGGTGGAAAGTCTAATAAAGCGCCACGAGGCCTTTGAGAAACTTGCTGCTTCCTGGGAAGAGCGTTTTGTCCAGTTGGAGAAGCTTACTACAGTGAGTAGACTGAATACAAATACAATTGTGATGTAAGCATGACTCTTTAATCCTCAGTCTCGAGGGCTTGAGTTCAGATATGACAACTGAGGTCCTATTATTCAGCTGGAGGAGCAGGATATTCAGAGGCGGCGAGAGGAAGAGGAGAGGGCACGACGGCCCCCCACACCAGCCACGGTAGAGGAAGTGGTGCAGGTGCAGTCGGAGGTAGAAAGTCAAGTGCATGACTCTGCGGCCAGGTAAACCAAAGGTTGATTTTTATCCAGCATAAAGCTGTGGGTCCACAGTGTCAACATTGTGTTTGGTAATATGCGTTATCTCTTTATCAAACACAGAACCAGTCTAGACCAGACAACACTGAATCAGTCGGTGTCTGTGAATGGAGTACACAGTGACAATGACACGTCACAGGTGAGAGATTGTTTTTGTTTTTGTTTTGTTTTTTCATGATCATGGGTCCAGACTTTTGGCGATTCAAATTCAATTTTAAAAGAAACAAAGTTTCATCCTTTTTGCAGTGAGATGACAATACTGTACTTTATAACTGGCAAGTGATCAGAAATATTACATTTTGAATCCAAAAAATATTTTGTCAATAAATCCTGCTTCATTTGTATCCTAAATTCAGTCTAAATTCTAAATGTGTCATTCAAACATATTGTATAACTGTACTGTTTGTGAGTGTATGCGTGTCTTCACCTTGCCTACACGACTTATCAGCATTGTCCCTTGTCAGATACGCACATTGTTTTAAGCGGGGAGGAACCCACATCAACATCGTCATCTATGTTTAGTTCCAGAGGACCGCTATGTTGAATCCACACAGACTATTGTGGAAAGAAAACATCACCTTTTTTAAGTCTGCAGATGAAACAGGATGAAAACAAGAATTTCTTTATTAGTGAAGAAAGGCTTTTATAGTTGACACGATTTAACAATGTCCTGTTGCGTTTTTACCAGCGGTCGCTATCGCTATCATTGTCAGTGGGATCGAAATCAGAGGCTAAGCGTGTGTGTAAACCAAAGCACCCGGAGCGTGTGAGTACCAAGACTTGGTCAGCTTTGTAGTCTCTGCTCAGCTCCTGGTCAACTGCAGCATCATTGCTCCCTGTCACAACCATCACGTTGTCTATCATGTCCAGTAAAATCATTTATTCATGGCCTCTGTTTGCCGGCTGCGCTCCAAGGCATGATGCAGATTCATGGACAGATGGTGTTCATTGTTCAAGTATACATATGCTCTTATATATGTGCTCATATTGACCAGGACAGGAGTGACTGTAGAGTTGTATATGTGGTGGTCATTGTTGAATTTATATATATAGTTTGTACTAGTCCATCCCTATGTGCTGCAGTTGCCTTCGCTACTCCGATACTTGGCTATCACCATACACTCAATAAAAGATACCAAAAAAGATTATTCTGGGCGTCAGATGTATAATTTCTGAAGTATTTACAGGATGATCAGTGTGGCATATACGTTTCCAGGAAGGGTGGCTATAATGTAACTATATGTCTAATGTCTATATGTAATTATATGTCTAATTATATGTCTGTACAAGTGACTGTAAATGTGCAATTATTCATACAGTGCTGTGATAATGTGTAATTATACGGACCTGTTGAACTGACGAAATGATATACTTGAAGCGACTGTCATTCGACCTTTCCACGTCAGCCTCTGAATAGCTGCTTTGCTCCTCACTTCCTCCATCAACATTCTGCTTCTCCACCTCCACCTCTACTCATGTTCTGCTCTGAATCATAGGGCTCAGAGTCAGAAAACGGACCAGGTCGAGACAGCGGCTTAGCGTCCTCACGCCTCGAGCCGTCGGCCACGTTACCGGGCAGAGGTGGAGCCGAGTCTGACCCGGACACCATGGAGGGTATACTCTGTCGAAAACAAGAGATGGAGTCGCACAGTAAGAAGGCAGCTACCAGGTAATACATGTATATTCAAGTCAACGAAACAGAATCGTTTTTTTGGTTTACGTATACGGTTCTAATTGCATTTTTATCATCTCACAGGTCATGGCAGAATGTATACTGTGTCCTAAGAAAAGGAAGTCTCGGTTTCTACAAAGATGGCAAGAGCGCTACTAATGGGATTCCATACCACGGAGAGGTCCCAATCAGCCTTGGAGAGGCTGTTTGTGAGATCGCACATGACTATAAGAAGAGGAAACATGTTTTCAAGCTACGGTGAGTTGATAATTAGCTTTATCCTTTTTAATGTATCTTCTCAAACAGTGGCCTTTTAGAGGGAAAAAACTACTGAGTTGTGTCTCGAAAAATGTTGAGAATGTAAGTGATGGAGATCTAGCCTTGAGTGACTGATGGAGGTGTAATAAAACATATCGAATAAATGGTTATAGTGCAAAAAAAATCCTTATTATTAGTACATGTATTTATGAAAGATAACACAATATTAAAATATTTGATATTGTAACTCATGCAGTTGTATATAAAGCCTTTCTTACACCTAATAGTGCAGTAAGTACACTCTGCAATAAACTAAATAAACACCCCCAGCCACTATAAGAGCAAATACATTGCAATTAAATGCACAATGAACCCCATTCAAAGTGGGGGTTTCGTTGCAAATCCACCCGCTATAGATGAAAACCTGCGATAGAGAGAGCCCACATAAGAAAACCTTTTTTACACCCTTTTTCAACATCAAATATATTTGTCATTGTGTTTGTGTATTACCATTCGACCGTAGTTCAATAAACAGCTGAAAAGGACATTGGTGACTTTGGCTCTCCATAGCACTTTAATCCGCAGATTTCTGCGATATAGCAGGATGGATTTCCGTGATAAACAAGTAAATATGTTCCACAGAAATTCCCAAAATTGGTGATGTAGCGGACAATGTACAGGGGAACAATATTGAGATATTCTAATTATAAGATAATATTTAAAACCAAGAAATGAGCAAAATCGAAAGAAAGCATAATTTCTTGACTTTCTAGTGAACTGACCTTGTGAATGATGTGCTTTCAGGCTAGGAGATGGAAAGGAGTACCTGTTCCAAGCAAAGGATGAGGTAAGACGTATTGAAGTCTTAAAACAGATACGCTACTTTCTAAATATGTAATGTGTGAGCTTTGAATCGGTTGATAAAAATGTCTTTGTCCACTTCAAGGCGGAAATGAGCTCCTGGATAAGCGCCATCCTCAGTTCCATTCCATCGGGATCAAGAGACTCACCTGGAGGTCCGCGGGTCCTCAACCGTGCTATGACCATGCCCCCCATCTCCCCTGGCACAGTCGATACTGGAGGTGTGACCATGCGCAATAAAGACGGAAAAGATAAGGATCGGGAGAAGAGGTTCAGCTTCTTTGGCAAGAAAAAATAGGACGTTTGTCAAAATCATGGATGGAACCAACGCGTTCAATTGATCCACAAACTGAACGAGGCAGACGTAGAAGTCCAAACAACACACTGGTCTCAGTGCAGCCTAGCGGCGCACTGTATTTCGACAGCTACAGAAAATGTCCTCTTTCTTTTTTTCCTCTGGTTTTATCTGTCGCTTTCTTCTTGGTTCACCAGTATTTCTCAACTAAGTGCATCTCAACCACGGAAACGCTCATCCAGAGACACCACATACAGTAATTACTGTAACACAAGCACGTTGTTTGAGGAGCGAAGAAAGGAGATGGGGTGGTCCCGTTCAACTCTTGTCCACTAAAGAGGTTCTCCTTCATTGTTTGAGCTGTGCTCCTGCTGTGTGACTCCCCGATTGATGAAAGCTCTTCTTATCGTTTCGCCACAGACCCTCTATTCTGCTTTTGAGCTGTTATTAACCTGACCAATATTAATGCTATTGTGATTATTATTTATCTTTTGCTATTGCTGGTTTGAAGAAAACTAATTGATTTGATTATCCATGTTGTGGCGAGAAACAAAGTAAAACTAGTGGAGAATGTTGGGCTTATCCTTGTATGTATTATTATTATTAATTTGTTTTAGGAATGACGGTACTTGATTATTATTATAAATTTTTTTTTAATAAAGCTCATTTAATTTTAGCAGTGTGCAGTAAGTGAACACAAACTGAATTGGGGAATTTATATATTTAATAAGTAGTTAGATTTTTTTTATTGCTAAATTTGCCTGAATTGATTATCATTGAAGTGATATTTTCTGCTTGATTTGTGATTTTGTTTTTCCTTTCCTTCATCTGTACAAAGCAGAGAAAATTAGTTTTTCTAGTGCGTGCGTGTGTGTGCGTGAGTTGTGGTGATGTGGATTTTGCACGTCAATATTACTCCTCCTCAAATAATAGCCTGATGGATGCTACATTTTGGCACTCTAATGTAGCTGAAAATGGAACACAAATACAAAAAGATTACAGGAATTCTTTCTGGAGATAAATGCTTTTTGTTTACTTCTATTTTTTATTTGTAAGCTGACATGACCAAGGAGGTTTCTTTGACTTCTGTTTCAATCATCACTCTGGCATTTGGGAGCTGTTAGACAAAAAGCAGAAGCACATTTGATTTGGCAGACGTGTAGCTGGATGGCCGGGAGCTGGCCAATCACAGGTGTCATGACTGGTCTGGATGTGATGCAGGGAAGCAGAATATATGTACCGCCTATATGAGTACCGCCTTACTTGAAAAGATACCCCTGACCCTCATTCACAAACCTACCTAACCTCCAAGCAAACACTTTTCAAACTAAGCTTTCCACCTTTCGGAGATAAGAATGTTCTAATGTGATCTAATTGGGCTACGGACTATATACGTTGGTACAAGATGCCCAATGGTGCGCCAAAACATTAGTGTCCTGTCAAATAGGGACAGGTTTTGAATCCTCTAAAATTATATTTGTGCTTTGTGGCATGATTATACTGTAGGTTTATCTTTGTGTATCACCATCACAGCCCATCTGTGTGGAACATAGGACTGCTTCATTATCAAGGTGGGAGAACAATGTTATGTAATTGGCATCTGTAATAACTAGAAGTAAGGTAGCTCAAGTCTATGAAAAACATGTTAGGCATTCTGTTAGGAGTCCTCAAATTGCTGTGAATGATCAACGGTGTTCCGTGAGGTAGTAGAGCATTTTTCTATAAACACATAACTGTCGTCACTTTCGTCCAGGTGTCAATTTGCCTTTTCTAACTGCCAAAATTCAACAAGAGGTAACTTGATCATTCTAAACTGGAAGGTTTGAGTGGGTTATGTTACAGGTAATCTGTTAATAGTCATCCATTACATGCTGATTACAATGACACTCACAGAGGGAGATGTAAAATGACAGTACATAATGGTTGCACTGGTTTAAACTGTAATGGTTGGCCTTATTTTCTAGTTCCGAATGATGAATGTGGAATCAGTACGACCATTGCGCCGATCCGAGTACAGGGTGACCAAACATCCACTTTGGTCTGCAGTCTGAGGAAGCAGTTACAAAGGTCACGCAGAGTATTGTCTCACGTTCTTCAACTCATTTGAATGTAAATGAATCCACTTTCAAATTGGACATGGAAGCAAAAAACAAACAAGTGCTCTCTCACACAAAATACTGCACTGCGTGCTTGAAGCGTGTGCAACCCCCCTCAGGAGCTTTGACAAGAACGGAAAATTGGTTGCGTTCGAGAGTACTTGCGAAAATAAAGTTCGGAATGAAGAACAGCTTTGATGTATGAACTGTTTCATAGAAGTGGGAGGGGGGGGGGGGGGGGGGTAAAGGACTGGGAAAAAATGTGATTTCTATTTTGTAGAAGAAGGCAGGGTATTTGCAGTCGAGTTGGAACTGGTCATTTTTCATCCAGTGGATTGTCTTGCAGCATTGGATGAATCTTTCATTTTCTCTTTGCTTTTGACAATGTCCGTTTTCTTCCTTATGTAGTTGTTAATAACACTACTATTATTAATTGCTATTTTGATCATTGTTGCTACTGATGTTTATATTACTACTACTGTGACTAATGCCACTTATTGCAAAAAAAAAAAAAAAAAAACAATGTAATTGCTGTCAATTTTTCAGGTACGTGTCTGTAATAGCAGACCCTTCCACATGGTGTCAGTGTGCCGTGGAGCATTTTCATTACAATTCCAGAAATGTTTGTTGACTTGTATATCTACAGTTACAATATTAGGAATAATAAAATCTGGTTTAATCAAAAAAATTGCTGCTTTTTGGAGATATAAATTATGAACTGCGGTATTTTGGTGCATTAATGGGGGAAATAAACAGTTAAATATTTGTCTTGACTGTCCTTACTGCAAATAACGTGTCCTTGTTCATCTATTTCTGCCAGTGACGTATTGTGACAGACAAAACAATTCTCTAAAACATTTACTAGATAGTAGAAGGTGCAATGAACCTGTGTTTCCACCAGTTGCCATTAATCCAGCAGAATAATAGCTTTGTGTTCAACTAAACACGCCCAAATTTCCAACTAAGTATGTAAATGTATAAATTGAGACAGGATCATCATTATTTCAGTATGTACATTTTTTTAGACATTTTGAGATTTATTTTTTTTAAATGTAAAATGTGCCTTGGCTCAAGGTTGGGAAACAGCATTGTACAGTATACCACTATAAAATGTTTTTAAGCAAATGTTTTTTAAACAAGTTTTTATAATATACTTACTATAATTCCCTCACAAGTAGGAAAGGAGAGGCAGTCCACAGTCGGCGTCTAATTCTGAGCGCTGGTAAAACACCAAAACGCAGTGAGCACACTTATGCAAAAGCTGCTGTCGAACACAGCTCTCACCAAGTCACTCGTACGCAGATTTGCCAACGCCACACTCCACCCAACTAGACATGTACACACACTACAATACGTACACTGTTTTGTATACAGTGAACCCCTGCATATTTGTGAATTCACCTATTTATGAATTTTTGGGGGATCCTGTCCTCTGATATTTGCTGAAAACTTCGTCACTTCGCTGTTTATATGCTCAGGCCAAATCAATAACTGCATTGCTTTGCCACCATCTGGTGGCAACTTAGTAATAATATAATAATAACAATAAAATAAATAAATATATAAAAATAAATATTTTCTAAGTAAATACACAAGAAGAGCTCCCTTCCTCCTGCAATCGTCCACAAAATTACCAACACTGGTGTAACACGCCTCTGGCACACAGTTACGCCGCCAGCCACTCCAGATTTACGCCGTTTGCAAAAATAGGGGCCTCCATGTCAAGGAAGTATGCTGAGTTGAGGGGTTTCATTTAGACAACAGTGGTGCTTTGCCTCCATCTTGTGGAATCTTGTAGCCAGGGAAGTTGAAGTGAGTTGAGGACTTTCATTTAGACATGCTATAATTAGTGCTTTACCGCCATCTTTTGGCATCCATAGGCAATTACAAACTGACAAGGGGGTCAATTACTCCAGGATTTTCGCTGTTCGCTGCAGAGCTTGGTCCCTATTACATGTGAATGGCGGGGGCTCACTGTACATTTTATGCTTGCAATGTTTTCTGTGTTCATTATGTTGAAAAGGTAAAACACACCTTTTCAAAATGCGTTTGGGTGTGTTTTAATACGTTTGGAAGGAGGGTTAAAGCTTTGTGTTTCTTATAGTCTCTTTATATCGCAGATTTCCCAACTATTGCGGTTCGCTCTGCAAGGTATTCCCATCGATAAACGGGGGTTCACTCACTGTATGACGAATACTCTCGCAGTAAGCAAAAATGACCACTAAGCGGTGCTAAGTGGTCGCCTGCCTGGTCTGACTCATTTCCCAGAAGCCACTTGGCCGCGTCCCGAAGCAAGATGGCAGCTGTTGTCGAGAATGTTGTCAAACTGTAAGTGTTCTACTTTCCAACACACTTCTCTCGCTTCTAGACGACAAACGACGCGACCGACACGCGACGACCATTTCATTATAAAGCAACCAGTCACGTCGCTAGCTAGCCCGACCATTCTCACAGGACGGGTGAAGGTTATCTCACGCAGTCGGAACGTCGTGTGTTGGTCATTTCCTACAATAGACGCCTAATAGTTAGCAAGCACGCCGTTGACGTCTTTAATTATTGCCTGTCGAGTCACTGTGATACGGCATATGTGTTTGTGAACAAAATTGGTTTGTGTGTGGTTAATTTCGACCTTACGACGCTATTTGACAACTAGCTTACGTCGGCAAGCCAGCTGTCTGTCACGCTAACTGGCTAAAGTTAGCCAAAGTTGGCATTTTGGGGTAATTGGTTGAGTAGAAGTTCAAAATGAATCGATATTGAATGAATGACTCTTTGTAAAAGGAGTGCATACAGTAGATAAGATACGAAAGAGAACATATTGTCTGTTAGATATAAACAAGTAGGAATAGGCATAAGGCTGCATTCCTATTCGCAGTGGTGGAAGTTAATAGCTCATCAGCCGGTAACAGATATTGCTCAATGTAAAGCACAGTAAGTGCCCAAGTAAAGATGAAGTTGTTGATAATATGCAGTGACCTCCAAAGGTATTGGAACTGCAAGGTCAATTCCTTTGTTTGTGTTGTATACTGAAGACATTTGTGTTTCAGATCAAAAGATGACTATAAGACAAAAGTTCAGAATTCCAGCTTTCATTTCTTGGTATTTACAACTAGATGTGTTAAACAACTCAGGACAGAGCACCTTTTGTTTGAAGCCACCCACTTTTCAAGTGAGCAAAAGTATTGGAACATACGTTATTAAATTAACTTAAAGTGAATAACATTTAATATTTGGTGGCATAACCCTTACTTGCAGTAACTGCATCAAGCCTGCGACCCATTGATTTCACCAGACTGTTACATTTTTCATTTGAAATGCGTTTCCAGGCCTTTACTGGAGCCTCTTTTAGTTCTTGTTTGTTTCTGGTGGTTTCTCCCTTCGGTCTCCTCTTCAGGAGGTAAAATGCATGCTCTTTTGGATTAAGGTCGGGTGATTGACTTGGCCACTCGAAGACCTTCCACTTTTCACCCCTGATGAAGTCCTTTGTTGTGTTGGCAGTGTGTTTGTGTCATTGTCTTGTTGCATGATGAAGCTTCTCCCGATTAGTTTGGATGCATTTTTCTGTAAATTGCCTGACAAAATGGTTGTATAGACTTCCGAATTCATTCTGCTGGTACCATCATGAGTTACATCATCAATAAAGACAAGTGAGCCTGTTCCAGAAGCAACCATGCAAACCCAAGCCATGACATTACCTTCACCATGCTTCACAGATAAACTTGTGTTTTGGATCACAAGCAGATCCTTTCTTTCTCCATACTTTGGCCTTTCCATCACTTTGGCAGAGGTTAATTTTGGTCTCATCAGTCCATAAAACTTTGTTCCAAAACTTTTGTGGCTCCTCCGATTCTTTTTGCTGATGAGTTGTTTGCATCGTGTCATATGGCCTGTGTATTTCTTCTCTCGAAATCTTCTTCGAACAGATTGTGATCCCTTCATCCCTGCCCTGTAGAGGTTGGCAGTGATGTCACTGACTGTTGTCTTTACGTGTTTCTTCACAGCTCTCACAATGTTTTTGTTATCAACTGCTGTTGATACCCTTGGCTGACTTGTTCGATGTCTGTTGCTCAGTACTACAGTAGTTTGTTTCTTTTTCAGGACATTCCAAATTGTTGTATTGGCTATGTCCAATGTTTGTGCAATAGCGCTGATCGATTTTCCCTCTTCTCCCAGCTTCAAAATGCTTTGCTTTTCTCCCATAGACATCTCTCTGGTCTTCATGTTTGCTTAATAGCAAATGCAGTTTTCACAGGTGAAACCCAAAGCCAAAAACAAGCATGATCTAATGTTTAAGCAATCAATCTAAAAGGCAACACCTGAGCAACTAGAAACACCCATCATTCATGTCCCAATACTTTGCTCACTTGAAAAGTGGGTGGCTTCAAACAAAAGGTACTCGGTCCTGAGTTGTTTAATACAGCTACATGTAAATACCATAAAAAAGCTGCAATTCTGAACTTTTTTCTCATATTCATCTTTTGATCTGAACCTCAAATTTCTTCAGTCTTCAACAGAAACAGGAATTGACCTTGCTTTTCCAATAAGTTTGGAGGGGACTGTATGGACTTAAAAAATGAGTTGAAAATATGTATTCTTTAAAATGAGAGAAGAATCTCATAAAATGGCTATTAGGAAAGGAGTAATTGGTATTTTTATGGGCTGCGAAGCGGCAACATACACTAGCATCCTTGCGCTTTTGCTGCAAGTGTTGAAAGTGACGTGTTAAAAAGTACAAAAACTGAAGGTAATGGGCCTCTTCTAAATAACGATATGTAAGCTAATGACACAGGATAGATGTGGGTTGTTTGACATCTGAAGTTGAATTTCCACTCTTGTACTTCTGTTGTGTTCAACATTGAGAGAAAAAAACTGGAAGCTGTCAGCACAAAACAAAACAAGTCAAAATAGGAACCTTTTCCACAATGTCTTTTTATTTTGTGTGTCACCAGGTTGGGAGAGCAATGCTACAGAGATGCCATGGAGCAATGCCATAACTACAATGCTCGTCTGTGCGCTGAGAGGAGCGTGCGCATGCCCTTCCTCGACTCTCAGACAGGCGTGGCTCAGAGCAACTGCTACATTTGGATGGAAAAGAGGCACAGAGGGCCTGGTAGGAATCAACATTGTTGTGCTTCTCAGCAGACAAAATTAGAGAGATCTTGTATTGATGATTGGAGAGTCAGACCACTGTGGAAAGCAGGGATGGGAAAACTTTTGTGTTCAAGAGGTACATTTGATTGGAAAACAGACACATAGGCTAGGTCAGAAGTTAAGTGTAGGTGTAAAATGTGTATTTGCCGATAATTAAACAGCACATTTAGATGTTGTTTTGTGTGCTCACTTACTAACCCACACATTTTTCATTATTTCCTAAGAAAATGTATAGAAACTTTCGAAATGGCAGTTCATAGAAGTTCTGATGTTCCTCAGGGAAGGCCCCAGGGCAACTCTACACTTACCCTTCCAGGAGGTGGAGGAAGAAGAGAAGAGCTCATCCTACCGTGGACCCTCGCCTTGTCTTCCCCCCAGTCAAGTCAGGTAGCTTTAGCAGTGGCTCTCAACCTTTTTATTGACCCTGAGTACCCCCTGACTACCACATTGCAAATGGAGTCGAAACACCTTATTAAAATGCAATGAATTACACTTGAGAAACAGATGGAATTAGAAAAAATAAAGTCCTGTACCCTCTGTAGTATAGGTAGATAAAGGGCTAGGTCACATTTGAGTCAAATCTTCTCTATAAATGTCATAGGATCTTTTTAAAAAGGTATTTTATTTTCACAGACACCTTGCAATTACACCACGGACCACTAGGGGTCCACGGACCCGTGGTTGAGAAGCTCTGGCTTGTAGGATGCTTGTAGCATCTTGGATACGCAAATGTAATTATGCTTTTGTGTTTGACTACGCAGAGCTTGATTTTGGACTGAAGAAGGATGCACTGTTGTCATCTGATGGCAGCAGCCTGGAGGCCTTGCTAAAGGGCGACTCTCTGGAGAAACGTACACCCGCCGATCTCAGAGCGTCTGAGGAAGATTCCAACCCTGGCGACTACTCTGTCGGCCTGAACTCTGCCACACGCATCAGAAAGGTTCTTGTTCTATACAAACATGCAAATGTGACACTCCGTACCAGGGATGTGCAGAAAAAAAAAAAGTTGAAATGCTCCAGAAAATGTATTAAAGTAACTCCCCACTGTATTCCAGTTCACCTATCGCGGTTGTTGGAATACGTTGACAATGTGTTTAAAAAGTAGGCTTTACACGAGCAGGATTTTTGGGACCGATCAGCGAGTTTAAAAAAAACGATAACTGACCACCGATCCGATCACAAGATGGAGCAATGTGTCTCTTTAAATGACCTATTCATTTACTGTATGTACTTGTGTACTTAATTGCTCCGAACATTATATTTACAATAAATAATGTATCTTTGTTCATCTATTTATGCCCTTGAGGCATAGTGATAGCCAGAACAAATGAATGGTCTTCTATTAGATGGCCGGACGTACATACAGTAATTAATGTATCCACTTTTTGTGCCATTTTTGTTTGTTGGAGTGCCGTGAGATTTTTCAATTGTAAAATATGTTCCTTGGCTCCATAAAGGTTGGAAATGAATACTCTAGTCAGGTCATGCATTCTAATCAGTCAGGTCCAACCAACATTTCAACATGACAGAAATAATAATAATGATAATAATTATTGTAATTAAATTACTTCACCCACACCAAAACTTTAGGACATGATTCGACAGAACGGCGGCATGTTTACGTACAACCGTTAGTGCTAGCACTAGCTTGCTAGGCTACATCACGTTTTTGTTGCCTGCTTGCGGGCCGTATCGTATTAAAAGTACGTGAACATACCTCATGCAAGCCTTAAACGAACGTCCTCTCCTGCCCAGAGAACCGGTGACCACCAACACACGTTTTTTCCCAATTTTGTCCTTCTAATACAGTTGGCGAGATCCACTCTTGTTGTCGTCGCCACGGTAACGAGTTTCTCCGGTCGCATTTGAGTTGACACGATAAAGCCCAATGATCGTAAAAAACGGGATGCGGTGGTATCGGAATAGAAGATTTTATTGCAGTAGTCTGACATATTGCAATCGTGTGAGAGCAAATTTGTCTTTTAGTTGGATCCGGCATTACGTGTCTGTCCCACACCGCCGACATTTAAAAAACATTTTTTTTTTTTAAGAACTGTATTGGCCGTCAGATATTTACAGTACTACGTCAAAATACACGTGACAAGGCTAAAAATAAACTAGCTTTCGGATTCAAATGTAATGTGCACGATTGCGACGCGGTGTAAATGTCTTTTGTGAAGTGGATCTGCAAATTGTGACATTAAAGCCGATCAGCATAAAATGCTAATTATCGGCCGATACCGATCAGGCTGATAAAATCGGTGTAACGTCTATTAAAAAGTGTGTTTAAGTAAGTTTCAATGTGATTACAGTGTGTCGTAAGGGTATGCTTTTATTTTTTAATTCCATTATTATTACATACTTGATACAGGCTGTTCGGTCCCTGTACGATCGGAGTCAGAGTTTGGTCCTGGCAGTGAGTCGGACTCGTTTCCGGTGAGTGTTGGACGCCGCTAAGGCTGCCCTTTGTCACCGATTCTGTTCATAACTTTTATGGACAGAATTTCAAGGTGCAGAGGGGGTCCGGTTTGGTGGCCTCAGTATTGCATCTCTGCTTTTTGCAGATGATGTGGTTCTGTTTGCTTGATGAAGCTGTGATCTCCAACTCTCACTGGAGAGGTTCGCAGCCGAGTGTGAAGCGGCTGGGATGAGAATCAGCACCTCCAAATCTGAGACCATGGTCCTCAGTCGAAAAAGGGTGGCGTGCCCTCTCCGGGCCGGGGATGAGATCCTGCCCCAAGTGGAGGAATTCAAGGATCTCGGGGTCTTGTTCACGAGTGAGGGAAGAATGGAACGGGAGATAGACAGGCGGATCGGTGTAGCGTCTGCAGTGATGCAGACTTTGTATCGGTCCGTTGTGGTAAAGAAGGAGCTAAGCTGGAAGGCAAAGCTCTCGATTTACCGGTCGAGCTACGTTCCTACCCTCACCTAGGGTCACCAGCTGTGGGTCGTGACTGAAACAACGAAATCCCGGATACAAGCGGCCGAAAAAAGTTTCCTCCGCAGGGTGTCCGGGCTCTCCCTTCGAGATAGGATCAGAAGCTCGGTCATCCGGGAGGATCTCAGAGTAGAGCCGCTGCTCCTCTGCAGAGCCAGATGAGGTGGATGGGGCATCTGATTCGGATGCCTCCCGGACGCCTCCCCGGTGAGGTGTTCCGGGCACGTCCCACCAGGAGGAGACCCCGGGGACGACCCGGGACACACCGGAGAGACTACGTCTTTCGGCTGGCCCGGGAACGCCTCGGGATCACCCCGAAAGAGCTAGATGAAGTGGCTGGGGAGAGGGATGTCTGGGCGTCCTTGCTAAAGCTACTACCCCCCGCGACCTGACCTCGGATAAGCGGTAGAAAATGGATGGATGGATCTTATATACTTAAAAAATTTTCACATACATTTAAAATGTGTTTAAAAAGTGTCTTTTGATCATTTTAAATGTGTTTAATCCATGTGGGAGAAAAATATCAGGAAACTCCTATGAGAACAGCTGAACATTATTTAGGGTGAATTCGAGATACTTTCTATGGTGACATTTAACATCCGTTTGAGTGTGGTTGTTTCATTCTGAACAAAGCCTCATCCCCAGTGATAAAAGGGTGTGCACACTTTAACAAGTAACCACATTATCTCAGTTGTTTGTTACTTCCACTCACAAAAAGTGGAAGTAACAAAAGTAGTTTTTTCAACTGAGCCGTGCAGGTCATGACACAATAATGGTAGATTTTCTCATTATTTGTAAATGTATTTATAATTAGTTATACAAATACTCAAAGTAGTTAACTGTATATATAAATGTTTGTATTTTACTAATATTGTTTTAATTTTATTGATGAATCAGTTTACCAATTATTTAATGACAAGTGAATAAAAAAAAAAAACAGAAGAAATTCATTTCTCAATTAACCAACTAAGGTGAAAAAGGTTAAATGAATTCAACAAATATTACAGTACTCTCAAAAATGTAAATCCTCAGGAGGGGTCTGTATTAGGGCCACGAGCGCCCCTGCTCCAAACAGTTCTCACGCTCCCACACTTGCCCATTTTCACCACAGAAAATCCTGGAGCCTGATGACTTCCTCGATGACCTGGACGACGAGGACTACGAAGAAGACACACCGAAGAGAAGAGGCAAAGGGAAGGGAAAGGTGAACAATTGCCTTGGACAAGAAACTTGTTTTAGGGAGAAATCATAGTTTTTAAGGTTGTGTGTGTGCATGTTCAGGGTCGCGGAGTAGGCAGCAGCAGCAGGAAGAAGCTGGACCCTGCAGCAATGGAGGACCGGGACAAGCCGTACGCTTGCGACAGTGAGTGACACCAAACGCCTGCGACCTTTTCTTCACCTCCTCCATCTCGTTTCTGGTCTCTGTAATGCTGTCAGCTAGTGAAGCTGCTGTAGACTTCCCCTCCTTCTTGATCTGTGTTATTTTCTACTTGAGCAAGCGCATTCTTCTGAGTGTCTGTCTGTGCTTTCTTGTCTCTTCCCCTCTCTTTCAGACACTATCAAACAAAAGCATATTTCCAAACCTTCTGAAAAAGGTACATCAGCTTCCTTCTTACATTGTCTGCATGTCATGTGCTCGCCTGTATCTTGTGGTTTATGTGATCTACGCTGTGAGTTTCACTGACTTTTGTGTTGCTTGCAACTTAATTCAGAGGACAACAACTCATTGTTACGCTGTGAGTGATCTGTCATCTTAACACAATGAACACAAGATCCGTGCCGTTCGCGCGCGTTTTGGTCACAAGCTTTGCTTTTTCATACACAAGCACATTATACTTTATGAATATAGTTAAGTATTGATGTAAAACACAATATTTGATGCTTTATATAGACCAATTATTTGGCTTGGGGCGGGGCGGCGGCCATTTGTTGTCTCACTTGCGTAAAAACCCGGAAATATATTACCGGCGTTAGTGAAACCTTATGTGCACTTTGATTAGCTGGAAGTTGTTCCTTGTTCCGGAAAGGAAAGGAAAAACGGAAATGGCTATGCAGAGGAAACTCCACCCTGTGGTGTCCTAGCCAATACCAGCTGTAGCGACACCGCCGACTTGGAGGAGAACCGCAGGATATTTTCAAAACAGCGTGCGTGGGTTGCGCTCGAGTATAAAGGCAAACTGCGTGTGGGGTAGCCGCAGTGACGTCAGCGCGGTCGCCGTTCGTGTGAGTATAAAGAAGCCTTTAGCCTTTTAAGGCCGCTGTCAACATGTGACTTTCTGCCTTTCGGAAACATGTGGTCAATGTGGAAGCCCCGGCCGCTCACACAGTACTGTAATCCCTCCTGATCACGGTGGCTGGGAGCACAAGTAAAAGGAAGTGAAAGAAGAACTTTGTCTTTGGGCTTCACCTGATGACACTCAGACGCTCCCCCCTCACTGCTCTTTGTTTTCACGCACACATCACAGCTTCCTTTAGCCACACGCAAGCTGTTTTTTAACAAAGCACTGTGAAATATCCCTAAAATATAGAATTTGTAAATGCCGGGTGCAGTCACACGGATACCACCATGTGTTGCAGTAAACAGTAAAAAATGGCCAAGTTAATTTTTTAATCTTGACTACTATACATAATAACACCATTTGTTTAATGGTAATGATAAATTATCTCAATATACCAGTAAATTCATGATAATGCAGTGGAAGCTCCAGAGTCAAACATGCATGACAGATTGAATTGTGTTGTAAATTGTGATTGTGAATTTAAGACCCTCCATATAATTAAAGTACAACTAGTCACTCTTTGATATCTGGCATAATGGAGAGGAAACAGGAAGCCCTTTGCACAACAATACTGTCACCTAGTGGCATTTGATTGGCATTGCGAGAACTAACAAGCATTAGTATTTTGTCAAACTATCAAACTGTGGTACGGCGCACTTGTCGACTTAAACGCTTACAATCTTCAGCGAGCTAATCTCTCCCGAGATTTGCTGAAACCTTGCATGATAATGCTTTGAACTTTTAAGTTGGAGCTTTGAGCCACATTTTTCTGGAAAATGTTGGTCCTACTTTTGGGGCGTTTGACTTTTGAGGTATTATGGTATTGTAATAAAATGTAATTTACTGTATATATGATACACATACATGATACATATTGTATTGAATATGTTATCATTCATATTGTGGTAATTGTCATTTGATCAATATTTAATTGTGAAAAAAATATACAGGTTGTCCATAGTGTCTCTTTACAGTTTAACATATTTATTACAAAAGGAAATGAATAAATGCATCTGTGGAAATTATTTAAAAAATGAGAAGTAGCTATTGAAGTGTTATTTTCCCCTAATTTATTTCACCTCTTTATTTACACTGTTAGTTGAATGAGGGTGATCAATGTACAAATTCACTGCTGTGTCGGTGAATGTCTTTCACACTTCATCCTGTAGTTTTGCTGCATCTTCAAATTCGATTGTTTTAATAAACAACGATACACACTTTTCTTAGGGAGTAGCCTTTTTTTGTTGGGGTTTATTTAACAATCTATTTCACCAAGAGGGCACCTGAAATACACAAATGTATTGTGATTAAAAACCTTGCGAACCACTGAGTAAATTTTTTAAATTGTTAAGGGCATTTTTGGACACCCTGTAAAACCTTACTAAATATTCTAAAATAAAATGTTTTTGCACAAACATGTTATTGTCATTTCTGGTGTTGGCGTCAGTCTGCGGCAAGCGCTACAAGAATCGCCCCGGCCTGAGCTACCACTATACCCACTCGCACCTGGCCGACGAGGAGGGCGAAGACAAGGAGGAGATGGAGGTCAACGAGCCCCCGCCACCACTGCCGGAGACGCCCAAAAGTAAGTGGTCAACGCCTGTTTTGCTCTCCTGTCCATGTCCACCATGCTGTCCTTGTGGTGACAGCATGGTGGACTAGTAGTAATTGGTTATTTAACAATTAAGCAATGTCACGCGTAAGAGTGATGTTGTACTCACCAACTTTTTGTTATTTTTTTGTTTTTTTTAATTTGTTATTTATTTTTGGGCGGCACGGTGGTCGACTGGTTAGAGCGTCAGCCTCACAGTTCTGAGGACCCGGGTTCAATGCCCGGCCCCGACTGTGTGGAGTTGCATGTTCTCCCCGTGCCTGCGTGGGTTTTCTCCGGGCACTCCGGTTTCCTCCCACATCCCAAAAACATGCATTAATTGGAGACTCTAAATTGCACGTAGGTGTGACTGTGAGTGCGAATGGTTGTCTGTTTGTATGTGCCCAGCGATTGGCTGGCAACCAGTTCAGGGTGTACCCCGCCTCCTGCCCGATGACAGCTGGGATAGGCTCCAGCACGCCCACGACCCTAGAGAGGATAAGCGGCTCAGAAAATGGATGGATGTATATTTATTTTTGTTTTTAAACAGGGCTTCTTCTTGGGTACTGATTGATGCGAAGGGCTACTAGTTGGATGTACCGTATTTTCACGACCATAAGCCACACTTAAAAGTCTTAAATTTTCTCCAAAATGGACGGGGCACCTTCTAATATGGTGCGCCTTATGTGTGCAAAATCTGTAAATGTTGTGTGATGAGTGCCCCGTGGGGGGGGAGTGGGAGCATTTCCTGCCGACACGCTGCTTATATAGAGGACAGGCGTACGTGACTGAGGACAGCATGCAGATGTTAAAGGGGGAAGGTTTGGCGAAGGACCCCCGAAAATGGGAGAGAGACACGCTTACGAAGCACAGTTTAAACTGCAAGCTATTAGTTACGCGGAGGAACATGGGAATCGAGCAACCGCGAGACAATTCATGATCAACGAATCCATGGTTCGCAAGTGGAGGAAGCAGGAAAACGCCGGCATCATTGCTGAACAGCCCCCCGGCAACGAGACTGACTCCGACAATGACGAGAGGGAACCCGGGATGTTTGATGGAGAACTTGCCCAGCTGTTCATTTCGGATGCAGAAGATGAGGACTTTGATGGATTTGTGGATGAGGATTGATCAAAAAATAACATGAGTACATTGTTAAATACTTCAATAAAGTACAACCGAACTCAGTTTTGCTCCCGCTGCCTTTTTAAAAACATACACTAACATGCATGTTTTAGCGTGCATGCATGCTACTGTATGTTTTAAGCTAGCGTATATTTTACCATGCCTGCGCCCAATAATACGGTGCGCCTTATGTAGGTGTTAAATACATAAATAGACCCCGTAACTGAGACTGAGCCTTTAAATACGGTGTGCCTTATGGTCATGGAAATACGGTACACTTCTGAGGGTGCGTCAGGTTCAATTACATACCGATTACAAGTTATTTAAAGTACGGCTGCAAATAACGATTATTTTCATAATAAATTAAATGGACTACTATTTTTCCCGTGAATTGATTATGATTCAGTTACAGGTTTGGCCCGTATTGTCAGAAAATAGGTAAAAATGTTGATCATTGTTTTCCAAAGTAAAAGCAGAAGTTTCCAAATGTCTGCTTTCATGGAGGACTCCAGAAATCTAAGAATATTTACTGATGAGAGGCTGAAATCAGAGGCTTTGGACAGTTTTAAGTTGAGGAATTTCTGCAAACGATTAATGGATCATCAAAATATTGGTCAATTATCTGTAATTTGATAATCGATAAGTTGATTGATCAGTTGTCGATTAATCAAATACTTGTTTTCCCTCTAATTTAAGCATACTTTCTATGGTATTCCTTAGTGCCACTCTTGCTCGCGGAGTTCTCCAAAGAAAATGTAACCGTTCTTGCTTCAAGCTGTTTATTTCTCACTCCCTGTTAACGTTTACTGTAAAACTAACACACAAAACAGATAATTAAACATTGGATTTTAAACACAAAGATTTTCAACCAACCCATATAATTTCGTCAAATGAACGTCCAATTGCTTAACGCCAATGTATAATGCGACAGGCTAATAGAAATTAGCATAGGTATTATGTAAGTTTTAAACCTTCAAACAGCTACTACTTAAGACACATGGAGCACCAATGCATATGGCAATGCTTAGAGGACTAGATTAGAGTATAATTGGGGTTTAGTTTGCGACCTTCTCTGCTTCTTCTTCCTCTTAATAACATTCTGCATTTCTTATAACGTGGTACGATACTACACTGAAGGTGAAAGCAATTGCTTAAAAATCTGCGATATAGTGGAGGCGCGAATGATGAACCGTGAAATAGCGAGGGAACACTGGAATACTCTGTGTCGTCTTCCTTTTCTTTTGTCTTTATCAGCTCCTAAGAGAGGCCCAGATGGGCTGGCCCTGCCCAACAAGTATTGTGACTTCTGCTTGGGAGACTCCAAAACCAACCACAAGACGGGCCAGTCCGAAGAGCTGGTGTCCTGCTCCGACTGCGGACGCTCAGGTTGGCTACCACGCACTCGCTCGATTCCCCCCTTTTACCCACTTGATCAAACATGTACAAAGGTGCTTAAAGAACTGTGGTGGGTTCAGGCCACCCGTCCTGCCTGCAGTTCACACCCGCCATGATGGCCGCCGTCAAGACATATCGCTGGCAGTGCATCGAGTGTAAGTGCTGTAACATGTGCGGCACCTCCGAGAACGACGTAAGTTTGCGCACCTTTTACCATCAATGATATGTTGAAATATTTCTAAATGCTTTCTCATTTCATTTTTTCTTCTCCGTTCTCTTCCAGGATCAGCTGCTCTTCTGTGACGACTGTGATCGTGGTTACCACATGTACTGTCTCAAGCCGCCCATGGCAGAACCCCCAGAGGGTACATGGCCAGATTTTTCATTTATTTCCTCTGTTCACCACTTTGTACACACCACTAAAATCTCTGTCCACAAGAAAACACATTCAACAACAGGCTTCTTGCTTGAAATGTTTGAAAAAGTCCAAATGTTATGGGTGTGTCGTAAAGTTTTGTAAAGTACTAGAATTTGGGATAATACATTTGAAAGTGCTGATAATTGTAACAAATTACACTGGGGAACAATTTGGGAAAAAAAATTCTGTTGAGTTAGATTTTTATGCTGATTAAAAGTAAAATTGACGTGCTGATTCCAAAATTGCAGTAATTTTCTTACCTAGCACGTCAGGTTTACCCTCCAGATAAGCAAAATGTCACTGATTAGCTGTAGTAAGACTTGCCAGTTGATTACGATTGGACTCATCTACAGCTATGTGGGAACTTGTTTGTGCAGTCACAATTGAGAGAGTGCGGTGAGGTGTGTGTGCAGCTCCCAATAGGTCAGTACTATCAATATCTGCAAACAGAAAGCTAGCATAGTAGGAATTAAGAGGATTTGTGCTGGCTTTTCTCCTAACCTTGTAACCATGGGCATACCATTGTTAGTTCTATTTCGTTTTATGGTGGGTTTTTTTGTTTTCAAAGCTGGTAACTATTCCATCTTAGTGTTTTATTTACAACCCCAATTCCAATGAAGTTGGGACGTTGTGTTAAACATAAATAAAAACAGAATACAATGATTTGCAAATCATGTTCGACCTATATTTAATTGAATACACTGCAAAGACATTTAGTGTTCAAACTGATAAACTTGATTGTTTTTAGCAAATAATCATTAACTTAGAATTTTATGGCTGCAACACTTTCCAAAAAAGCTGGGACAGGTGTTAAAAAAGACAGAGAAAATTGAGGAATGCTCATCAAACACCTGTTTGGAACATCCCGGAGGTAAACAGGTTAATTGGGAACAGGTGGGTACCATGACTGGGTATAAAAGGAGCTTCCCTGAATTGCTCAATCATTCACAAGCAAAGATGGGGCCAGGTTCACCTCTGTGAACAAGTGCGTGAGAAAATAGTCGAACAGTTTAAGGACAATGGTCCTCAATGTACAATTGCAAGGAATTTAGGGATTTCATCATCTACGGTCCATAATCAAAAGTTCCAGAGATCACTACATGTAAGCGGCAAGGCCGAAAACCAACATTGAATGCCGTGACCTTCGATCCTTCAGGCGGCACTGCATCAAAAACCGACATCAATGTGTAAAGGACCACCAAGTGGGCTCAGGAACACTTTAGAAAACCAATGCCAGTAAATACAGTTCGGCGCTACATCCGTAAGTGCAACTTGAAACTTTACTATGCAAAGCAAAAGCCATTTTATCAACAACACCCAGAAACGCCGCCGGCTTCTCTGGGCCTGAGCTCTTCTAAGATGGACTGACACAAAGTGGAAAAGTGTTCTGTGGTCCGACGAGTCCACATTTCAAATTGTTTTTGGAAATTGTGGACATCGTGTCCTCCGGACCAAAGAGGAAAACAACCATGCGGACTGTTATGGATGCACATCTGTGAATGCACGATTCATGCTGAAAGGTACATACAGGTTTTGGAGGAACATATGCTGCTATCCAAGCGATGTCTTTTTCACGGACGCCCCTGCTTATTTCAGCAAGACAATGCCAAACCACATTCTGCACGTGTTACAACAGCGTGGCTACTGGACTGGCCTGCCTGTGTCGTCAGTTCCCAAACGTTTATTGAATGTTGCTAAAAGAAAAGGTGATGTAACACAGTGGTAAACATGACCCTGTCCCAGCTTTTTTGGAACGTGTTGCAGCCATAAAATTCTAAGTTAATGATTATTTGCTAAAAACACGAAAGTTTATCAGTTTGAACATTAAATATCTTGTCTTTGTAGTGTATTCAATTAAATATAGGTTGAACATGATTTGCAAATTATTGTAGTCTGTTTTTATTTATGTTTAACACAATATCCCAACTTCATTGGAATTGGGGTTGTACATAGATAAATACATATTTCATATTTTTTAAGAAAACGGGGATCCTATAGTTAAAAAACTAGACGGGATAGAGAGAAACTGCGATCAGGTTTGGATTCCGCACCCAAAGATTTGTTTAAAAAAAGCTGTCAGACCTAACTCAACAAAGATTGTGCTCCTCAGTGTTATCGGACTAGTTAATTGTTAGCTGGCTAAATGTACTGTGGGATGGGCCACAGGTAAAAAAATAATAATAATAATATGAATGAATAAGAATTTAGTTGTAATTTTACAAAAAGGTATAAAGCCACATACACATTGATTGATAATATAACGAGAACATTTTTTTTTTTGCCAGTACATTTGTAATTTGATGAGGCAAATACATAATTCTACCAGAAAAGGTTTGTGTATGTGTTTGACCTTTTTTTTGTGTGTGTTGCGTGTCTTGTCAGGGAGCTGGAGCTGTCACCTGTGTGTGGACCTCCTCAAAGACAAAGCGTCCATCTACCAGAAGCATGATGCCCCGCCCTCGTGATGGCCGCTCCTTCTGCACACACTCTGTGATCTGCCGCACACACACACGGACGTCGCGTGAGTGTGTCCAGAGGGAGGCTGTGATTGGTCCAAAGGGAAGTACATTACAGTAGAGTACACGCTACCACACTGGCCTCATGTCTTCACATGTGACCGTTACACTCGATTTTTTGCCCCGTGAGACCTTGAAGCAGAACACTTGCTCGCTGCAATTAAGTAGCATGCCGTGCGAAGTACAGCTTTTCTACAATTTCTATACAATATTTCTAAAGTACTCCCCTGTACGCTTTAGTGTACATCTGTTGGGGTTGATTTAAATTTAGGAAACCTTTCACACCATCACACACAGGCTAAAAATAGATCCCATGTCAGGCTCGTTAAAATGGCTCCAAAGGCTTAAAGACTGCAGGGAGCGTGGTCGTAAGATGACTTGTCTCAAGAAAACATTGCTCAAGAGCACTTCTCACTGAAAGGGACTAGAAAAATGGTACTGTCGTGTACTTTTTTTTATGGACATGAACTGCAAAGGATATGTAATAACCATTATGATGATATACACTACTGTTTAAACCTTTGGGGTCACTGAAAAATAATTTTTGAAAAAGCACTAGTTTAGATAAATAGAAGGCTAGATAGATAAAGCTCCTCCCCTCGTTTCAACATAGTTGCTTGGCACCGAGATGCTACAATACGGCGTCAAAACAATATTCTTATATTAGACATGACTTTGGCCTGAGCATGACACCAGTGAATAGGTTAGTTTTTCAGCAAATAACAAATTGTAGGTTCTCCATAATCAGAATATACACAAATATCCAGGGTTTCGTTGAATACACTAGCAATTAAAAGTTTGGGGTCACTTCAAAATGTCCTTGTTTTTGATAACATTGAAATCTAGTGGACCCTATTTGCAGGAGATAAGGACCCGGGCCGGACCACGAATAGCTAAAATCAATGGATAATTGATGCCATTATAATTGCATTAAAAATAGGCTTTACACGATCAGGATTTTTGGGACCGATCAGCAAGTTTAAAGAAACGATAACCGATCACCGATCCGATCACAAGATTGAACAATGCCTCTATTTACATGACTTGTTCATTTATTGTATATACTTGTGTAGTGTATACTGATTACTGTATCTTCAAAATTATTCTCTAGCATTTTAGACAAAAGTTAAAACCTCAATGACCTCTAGGGGTCATTCAAGGATTGGCCACTGACATAAGTTTAGGTCAAATCAACATCACAACATGACAGAAATAATGGGTGCTAACTTACTGTAATTAAATGACTTTATTGCAATTGAATTACTTTAACAAATACTGACATTCTTACTCTTAACTTTCTCACTGTCCCGGCTTCCCAGCTATATGGATGGGTGTTGTCCAGAATTTGCATCCGTTTGGATCCCCCACAGCCTGCGTTGCTTGAACGCGGCATGCTCCTCGTGTACATTCTTCAGGTGCTCGTTCAAATTTGTTGTGTTGAAGCATTTAGATGACGTTCCCCGTGACGTACTTCAGTTGTGCACAGACTGCAAATAACTTGCGTGTTGTTTGTCTGAGACACTGCAAAATAGTGCAACACTGACGACGTGTTTTTTCACTGACAAGATTGAAAAAACACTTTATTGGCTGTCAGATAGTCGCCACAAGACGCATGACAAGGCTAAAAATAAATTAGCTTTTGGATTCATATTCGACAGCGACGCAGAGTAAATGTCTTTTGCGGAGCCGATCGATGACGTCATTAATCGGATCGGCGAATTATGATATGAAAGCCAATCGGCCGATCAGCATAAAATGCTAATTATCTGCCGATACCGATCAAACTGATCAGATCAGTGTAAAGTCTAATTAAAAATAAATAAATATTTTCCTAAACCCGATGATAAACCACCAGTAAGCGTTTTTGAGGTTGGTTCCTACAAAAAAAAAAAAAAAAAAAAAAATTGGGGAAAAAAATCGAATGGGTGAATCCGCAGATGCCGAACCACAAGTATGCGGGGCTCCACTGTAATCAGAAACACAGTCTCGACATTGTTAATGAGCACTATAAATAAGGACATTTCTAAGTGAGCCCAAAGTTTTAAACAGTCAGAAGCATATATACGACGGTTTGTTTTGAGGTAAAACATGAAATTGTCTGAGTAACCCCAAACTTTTGAACAGTAGTGTACACTAACCCTCCACAAAATCTGATGAGATCCAATACAAGCGCTATATCAAACACTCTATCCTTACAAAGATAATAGTGATCAGTTTTGATTGACATTTGTTTAAAAATGTTTATATTGTTGTTGTAGCTTGTAATAATGCCACTACTTTTTTTTTCTTTTCTTTCCTTTTTTTTAAAGAAATATTTTGCCCATTTGTGTAGCTATGTAGTTGCAGAGCTGCGAAACATTTAGGTCCTTAGTAAATGTGTAAAATAAAATGATTCAACAATTGAAGAAATTTTTAAATATATGTTATGAGGATTTGTGGATTCAAGTTTTTTTTGGACTTTTAAAAAAAATTATAATTGTTTTTTATAAATAATAGTTGCTCTGAGGTTTTATTTGTGTTAGAAATGCATGGCGGGCCAGATCAAATGGTGTCACGGGTGATGTACGTTTCGGTTCCCCACCCATGTTAGGAGGAAGATGGAAAAAGGAGACACCCCCTTGTCAACAATTGCATGCAGTTTGAGCTCTTTGGGGCCTTTTACTAACACAGGCACACAACAATTCCTCCCACTAAATTAAAATAAGGTCTTCATTGCTGTGTTGTAGCAGTTTGCGCCCTTTTCTATATTTATTCCATATTGCAGCTCCACTTTTTATTTTCCCTCTTCCCCCCAGTCATCATCTGCAACTTTGTAAGAGGTCATTTGCTGCTATAGGATGAGACTTATTTTCCCTGCTTGTGCGTGGAGGCTACAGAGTGGTGTGTTGTATTTTGGACGTGATGAGGACAGTCAGCAATGATGTGTCCTCAAAGCGTCAAGTGCCGCTTCCCCCAAAGTGTGAACCAAATGCCATTGTGGAAGAATGAAGAGGCACCATTGGAGCCTCTACAGAATTGGCTTGGGGTTTTTCTAGAGAAAGAGAGTGTGTGTGTGTGTTTCAATGTAAGATCACTGTAGGAGACTTATCTTAGGCTGACTGATGGAATGTCCAATTGTACTTTTCACTGTAGGAAAATAAAAATACTAAGCACTGTGTTTTTATGCTTCACTCAGCAGACATGAAGACACAATCTCATGAACTCCAAGATGAAGAAATTCCTAATAATCAGGTTAATGGGTAATATACTAACTAGTACTAAAATGTTTTATTGTGGGTGTCGTTTGTAGTGGTGTAGAAAAGCACTGCTTCATAATGACAACTGTTTCTAATATTATGGTTACCCATCCAGTCTTGTGTGCGGAAACCCTTCCTTTAATAGACGGCAGCAATTCTCTATTATTCAGTATATATAGTATAGTAGCTGTCCACCCATATTTTCCTTCCTCGAACCAGAAATTAGGTACAAACAGAAATATTGTCGCACTATTTTATTGCACTCAGGATATAAGTATATTATCAAATGCCTAATAAAAAAAAAAATCTACCTCATCACATTTGAATAAACTTAACAATGCCATTGAACAGCTGTTAAACTAAAACATTCAATCTTCGGTTTCCATTTGATTTCTGCCTCAGCGTGCTCCCTTTCGCAAAATGATTGCGCGGCAACGCCCACAAGATATTCTACACACCGAAACATGCCTTAATTATTCTCGTGATCTAGTTTCAATATCAAAAATGCCACAAAACTAGCTAAGTCTCATACCTTCATTGCTGCAAATCTTAAGTCAATGATTTAACATTTGCAAAAACTCTTGGAAAGCAGTCGAGTAATAATTATACCTCCATTTGGAAATCAAATCACTTTGGCGGAACATTTAAGACTCAGATATAAGATCCATTTGTACCAAAATGTGCCAGCTTGGTTAGCTCATAGAAAAATATCAGATTGCTTTTAGTTTATAATAAAAGCTGCAGCAGTATAGAGCATTAATTATATTGCATTTAATTTATGCATTAAGTACCGGCGAAGGTTTGTGCTTAATTCAAATATTCCACCAATGTGAATTCATCTGATTTGAATCATCCAAGAAAACACATTTTTCTTTGTACCACAGTGTGACAAAGCTAACCTAAACTCATCAAAGTTAGTGACACTCAATAAATATATTCTGTATATTTAATCATAACACCCCTAAACACTAGTATAGGCCACACTCGACGTACATTAATTTGTATCAATACTGGTAGAGAGGCTGACAGTGCATGTCCATCGTAGTCCCTGTGACGTAGGACATTAGACAATCATAGATTGCTGCTACTTTATATATTACACTCAAATATAGAATGGGAAAAAAAATAAATACTGTTTCTTTTTAGCACAGGTGAGGAACAAAAATCTAACAAATAAGTGGTGGTGTTGCCAAACACTGTAATAAATCAAAGTAATGAAAAGTGCTGCTGTTAAAAGTGTGTTAGGAGACCAAACCGTTCTTTTGGCTTGAGCAAAAAGGATGCGCGGCAGATAGAAAGGTGAGTGGTGGGTTGCTCTGCGCTGTCATTTGACTTCACATGTGCCCAAAGAGGATGGAGCAGAGCAGGAAAATGGCGTAGAGGAACAACAGGCCCAGACCGAGGCGGCGATCCAGCTTCCAGCGGTTCAAATGAACACTCATCACCTGCAGGAAACCATAGAACAGGGCTGGTTGTACCTGCTTTAAAATGATTTGTGTGTGTAGTTGTTTTGATTATTTTTTAAATTCCATTTATTTTTCTCCAGTAAATGTTTGCCAAGCAAAACAGGATTTAAGTCCTTTCGTTGATACGAAAACCACCTATTTCAGCTTGTAATTGTCTCAATGGTTATGTTAGGGTAGTGTTTCCCAGCCTTTACTGAGCCAAAGCACATATTTTACATTAAAATAAAAATCATCAGTGTTACAAAAATATGTCCTGATGGTGTTGTTTCCCCCCCACACCCCTCCCCCAAACAAAATAGTGCCTAAAGTGTCTAAACATTTTAAATGCTCGAAGCCGCCTCAACTGTTTTGGGATCATAGTTAGTGGAATATTTTTTGACTGGTTTATAGTTGAAACTTAATATTTAGTAAACATTTTTTAACCTATTTTCTGTTTTTGCTTTTTTTTTCAAATAAACCCTTGGTGGCATTGTCGTGCCAAGTATCGATGAAGAAGTGGTTTGAGGAGCTTTTTTGAGACTAAACTAGTGCTTTGCTGCCATCTTGTGGCGTCTGCAGGCAATTATTATTTGTATCGTAAATACAACCCCAATTCCAATGAACTTGGGATGTTGTGTTAAACAAATAAAAACAATACAATGATTTGCAAATCATGTTCGACCTATATTTAATTGAATACACTACAAAGACAAGGTATTTAATGTTCAAACTGATCAACTTAATTGTTTTTAGCAAATAATCATTAACTTCGAATTTTATGGCTGCAACACGTTCCAAAAAAGCTGGGACAAGGTCATGTTTACCCCTGTGTTACATCACCTTTTCTTTTAACAACATTCAATGAACGTTTGGGAACTGAGGACGCTAATTGTTGAAGCTTTGTAGGCGGAATTCTTTCCCATTCTTGCTCGATGTACAGCTTCAGCTGTTCAACAGTCCGGGGTCTCCGTTGTCCTATTATACGCTTCATAATGCGCCACACATTTTCAATGGGAGACAGGTCTGGACTGCAGGCAGGCCAGTCTAGACCCGCACTCTATTTACTACGAAGCCACGCTGTTGTAACACGTGCAGAATGTGGTTTGGCATTGTCTTGTTGAAATAAGCAGGGGGGTCCATGAAAAAGACCTTGCTTGGATGGCAGCATATGTTTCTCCAAAACCTGTATGTACCTTTCAGCATTAATGGTGCCTTCAGAGATGTGTAAGTTACCCATGCCATTGGCACTAACACAGCCCCATACCATCACAGATGCTTGCTTTTGAACTTTGCGTCCATAACAGTCCGGATGGTTCTTTTCCTCTTTGGCCCGGAGGAGACGCTGTCCACAATTTCCAAAAAACTATTTGAAATGTGGACTCGTCGGACCACAGAGGACTTTTCCACTTCCAAGAGAAGCCGGTGGCTTTTCTGGGTGTTGTTGATAAATGGCTTTTGCTTTGCATAGTAGAGTTTTGTGGGCAGGCGTGGCCCAATGGTTAAGATCATCGCCTGCCACTGTGGGCGACATAGGTTCAAGACCCCGACTGGACCATCTGCCAACATCCCCCGGACTCACAGCTGTGGTGTCCTTGAGCGAGACACTGATACCCCGAAATCCTCCCCGGGCCCTTCAGCTGCCCCCTGCTCCAGTGTGTTCCACTAACATGTGTATGTGTTCACTGTGATGGATTAAATGCAGAGAACAAATTTTGTGTGCATGCATGCATGTTCATGACAATAAAAGGTGATTTTTCTTCTTCAAGTTGCACTTACGGATGTAGTGTAAGTGTATTTACTGACATTGTTTTTTTGAAGTGTTCCTGAGCCCATGTGGTGATATCCTTTACACATTGATGTCAGTTTTTGATGCAGTGGCGCCTGAGGAATCGAAGGTCAACGGCATTCAATGTTGCTTTTCGACCTTGCCGCTTACATGCAGTGATTTCTCCAGATTCTCTCAACCTTTTGATGATATGATGGACCGTAGATGATGAAATGCCTAAATTCCTTGCAATTGTACGTTGAGGAACATTGTCCTGAAACTGTTCGACTATTTTCTCACGCACTTGTTCACAAAGAGGTGAACCTCGCCCCACCTTTGCCTGTGAATGACTGAGCAATTCAGGTTCCAAACAGGTGTTTCATGAGCATTCCTCAACTTTCTCAGTCTTTTTTGCCACCCAGCTGTCCCAGCTTTTTTGGAACGTGTTGCAGCCATAAAATTTTAAGTTAATTATTATTTGCTAAAAACAATCAAGTTGATCACTTGGAACATTAAATATCTTGTCTTTGTAGTGTATTCAATTAAATATAGGTTGAACATGATTTGCAAATCATTGTATTCTGTTTTTATTTATGTTTAACACAACGTCCCAACTTCATTGGAATTGGGGTGGTAAATAAAAATAATTTTCAGACCAATTAGTGAAGTCAGGCACACCGGATGAGCTCTCAGCGGTTGCGGATTCCTCTGTTAGGAATTCGAGCTCGACTTTTTGAGATTGCTTGACGGGGGAAGTGGCGTGAGAAAAAGACGTGTGTTGACTCACAGTGAGGAAGACAGAGGCCAGCAGCAGGACGACAGAATACACCAGGCCTTTGTTATTGATGGACACCTGTGGAAAACGATACGAGCAGCGTGAGCATCCGTCACGAGACAGCGCGAGAGAACGAGCGCGGATGAATGTTTGCCTACGGAGGAGCCGTGGTCCACCACGAGGGTGCGTAAAGCCCAGGGGAAACCCAAACCCAGCAGGATGTCAAAGATGTTGCTGCCAATGGAGTTGGACACCGCCATGTCACCCATGCCTGAAAAGAGATGCGCCGTGAGATTCCGCACTGAAACAATAGAGGAAGCTAAAGACTTATACTTTAGGAGCCACTCACGGCCCACCCTGACGCTCTGAGCATTTTCATTACCAAAATTCTTGTAATATTTGTTCCAATAATTCAGCCGTTTTTCGCAACAGTGGAAAGTTAGTGTTTTTTTCCCTGTAATTTACTATTCATATAAATCATTCATTTTCATTTATTATTGAATTAAATTAATTAAATTATAAGGAATAATTGCTTAATTGATTTTCTAAAATAATTTGTATATAATAGTATACTATAATAATTTTAATAACTGGATTGATTTATTGTAAATAAAATTTAAAAATATGAATACAATTTTTACATATACATTGAACATTTTTATTATACATTAAAAATCAGTATGTTTTATTTTCTTTATTAAATGTTTAATTTATTTGTTGTAAATAAAGTGAAAAAAATATGAGTAAAGTAACAATTTAACATACTTTGTCTTTTAAAAAATTGTCTTATTTTAGTATTTGATTTATTGTAAATAAATGGTAAATTAACAAGTTTTTGTTTTCATTAAATAATAGATTAGTTGATTTATTGTAAATAATAAAATGAAAGATATTTTAAAACTTAACTTAAATTACACTTACATACACTTATTAAATCATTGGTTGGTTTATTATAAATAACAAAATAAACATTAGTAAAATTAACTATTTTTAAGATATTTAATTTCGTATTACATATTTGGATAATTGATTAGAAATGCAATAAAATCACAATGAAATATAAAACAACTACTTCATCTACAAACGAGCTGTCCCATTGGTCCGTTTTCAAAGTCAAACGCGGCCCCTTGAGCACCGAGGCCCGCCCGTACCTTGTCGGGCCACGATGAGGCTGGCCATGCAGTCGGGCACGCTGGTGCCTGCTGCCAGGAAGGTGATGCCCATGATGTAGTCTGGGATGTCTAAGGTGAAGCTCACAATGGTGACCTGATTAACAGGCAAGCACAGCCACAGCGCAACATGTCGTTTATAACAGCGATCATACCGAGTAGTGACATAAGGTCACTGACGCTGGCCGGTGCTTACCATCCACACCATGAGGTAGGAGAAGACGGCGATCCACAGTGTGGAGGCCACGAAGGTGATCATGAACCAGCGATGCCAACGCGGCACGACGCAGTTGGGCACCGTGCAGTAGAGCAGGAGGCCCAGAGGCCACGTGACCACCCACTTGAACCTGGCCGTGCAGCCGGCTGACGCACACGCGCACACGTGTCACTAGAACTCACGGCGAAGCCGCGACACTTCCCGACCATCTTCCTCACCTGGGATGCGCAAGGGGTGGAATATACCCCCGTCCTCGTCTTCGTCCGCCCCCGGCTCGCGTCCGGACTCCGCGTGTCCTATCCCGCCCCCGTTTTCCAAACTGCAGGAGCCCGTCCGTTTCAGGCTGCTGGTGGCGGAGCCCCCTCGGGACCCGAGACCGGCCCCGCTGCCCCGCGGGCTCTTGGAAGTCCGGATAAGCCTCTGTCTCTGTGAGGCAAGAGAAGAGTGTTTTTGACTTCGGGCAAGAGGCGGGGTACACTCTGAACTGGTCGCCAGCCAATCGCAGGGCAGATAGAAACAAGCAACCATTCGCACACACATTCACACCTACGGGATATTTAGAGTCTTCAATTAACCTACCACACATGTTTTTGGGATGTTGGAGGAAACCGAAGTACCCGGAGAAAACCCACGCAGTCACGGGGAGAACATGCAAACTCCACACAGGCGGGGTCCTCAGATCTGTGAGGCAGATGCTCGAACCAGTCGACCACCGTGCCGCCACTTTAATTCAGTCATTCGTGCATGCATTTAATCACTAAGATACGTTTGCTTTCTTTTTTTATTTTTTTTTATTTAACTTTTATGTCCAAAACATTTTAATTGAATCGTTGAGTACAGTTGTTTCCCATACATGTAAACTGTGCGTGTTACAATAGCTCACAAAAATATCAAATATACTTTTTAGGGAACAAAACCTCCGTCTTATTTTTTGGATGAACACATGGACCAACTGCTATATTTTAATGTTGCTCATTATGGTGGTACTTGGAGAGTCAAGTATTTTTTTGAGGTGGTACTTGGTGTAAAAAGTTTGAGAAACACTGCTCTAGATAAAATCCCCGCTAAGTTTTGACATCCTGAGTTTTAACGTGTGTGTGTGTGTGTTACCTCGCTGATGAGCACACGTCCAGCCATGGAGAGTCTGGTGCGAGGCGAGAAATGCGGCGTGATCATGATGCGCAGGCCGGCGTCAGAGAAGGAGATCTTGTGAGGGCTGAGGATGAGAAGTTCATCCACCATGATGACTGGGCTGCTCTCCTCATTGTGGACTTGAGCTGAAGGCACACGGAGAAGAAACCGTCAGCAATAAGAAACCTTCACACACGACGGCCGTCAGGGTTCATAAGCCTTATGAGGTGTATTCTCAAACTTTTGCCTTTGTACGATCACATTGATGGTGTTTTGCTGCAAACATAGCAGAAGCGCAACCGTTTTCCAGACCTTTGTTGAGGAGGGCCATGGCGGTGTGGCAGGCCGAGGTGTCGTCTGCCATTTTGTCCTCCCTGCCATCCTCTGATGTGACGCAACGCGGCCTGGCGTGCCGGAACTGTCGCGTCGCAAATGTCAGAAGGCGAGAGTTGAACCTGCCGCCAGACAAATAGGACGCATCATTTAAAGACACGCTTGGGTTGGACGAAGGAACGGGGCGTGGCCTCTTACTTCATGATGATAATGTAGATCACGTACATTGTCATGAGGAGCAAAGACTCCCACCTGCGAAGCAAAAGAAGTTGCTACTAAATCACCACAATAAAAACAAAATCAATCAAAATGAGTTTCACTTGTCCTGACTATACAGTATGAGCATGAGAGTGATTTTTGCGCTATTTATCAGTCATCACTTTGCTTTCTCATCAGCAACAGCGACATACAGTACTGATTGAATGAGTTGTTACATTCATTGCCTTTCATGCCCTGAACACTCCATTTTAGTGTAAGGAATACATTTTGTCATGATATAATGTTGTACGGTACACATACTGTACAGTAGAGTACATATGTTATGTACGAGATATTACACTTAATAACGTGGGTGCTATACACTGTCCATAATTGTACCTCTTATTTGGATTTGTTCGAATATGACTTTTTCAATGTGCAATAGAACTATTATGTACAAGTATGCATATCAATTGGGTATATTATAATTCATTATTATATCATTATCAATCTGTCAAAAATATACATTCCACTACTTGTACCAATATGACAGCAGCATACCAAATACCAAAATCTAACATTCCAGGTTTTTTTCCCGCCTTTCTTGTTGAGATTTAAATGTATTTTAATTCCTTGACAATGCTGCTCTTTTTGTTTGTTGTTTTTACTTTGTTGGTTGTTTCTATATGATTAATACCAGTGTATATGTTTGAATAATGCCGTTGTGACAATTTCATTTCTCTCTTTTTCGCTAATGTTCTACGTTTTCTTGAAAATTATTTCCTTGTTTTTCCGGGGGCAGAGGTGCGGCAGAGTGCTGACGTGGTCGCAACATATGCCTCACAGTTTTGAGGTTCAGAGTTTGAATCTTGGCCTTTTCCAGTCTTTTTCTATTCCAAGCATGCTGATTAAGTTTACTGCACTCCGTGAAATACAATTGGGTTCACGTGAAATACAGCTTGAAGACCTTCACCGAGCACATTGGCATTCAGTAAAAAGTCACCATAGTACATCACCTGGGATTCCATTAAGTTTTAGGATAAATCAGTGGTTTCATTAAACCACATCACACCTCTGCCAGATGGAATAGGAGGACAAGCCTGAGAACGCAAAAGCTGATTTGTTGATTTCTGGAGCACTCATCAGCTGACGAGAGGCTGACTGTCAATAGCGGTTAGTTGTTTGTCTTCAGGTGGGTTTTAGTCACCGAGACAATACGTTGACGTTTCACTGAATGTCGGCCGAAATTGACACGCTCATCCTCACAACTGACAGTTCATCAGAGTTTGTAAGCGAGGGCCATTGTGTACGTGTCCCTCAAGAGCATTTTGCAAAAAGGTATGACAACAAAACAAGACTCACCAGACAACCACAGCATCATAAATGACCTTGAAGAGAGGACAGATGATTAAACTCAAAAGGACAAAAAGGTCAACACAGTAGGGCTGAGCGATTCATCCATTTTATTGATTCATTATTGCAGACGATGATCTTTTTTAGTGTCTTCTGTAATTCAAAGCGTGTCCTTGCTGACATGCACTGCTGGCACTAATAACATGACTGCAAACAAAGAGGAGCGAGTTTACAAAAGCAGTGTTGCCAACTTAACTATTTAAATTATAGCAGCTATTTTTCCCAAAGAGTGACTTGTGACTTTCATTCCCGCTAAGGAGCAGAATCATTTTCAGATTGTTTTGCATATGACAAGGAGCCAGTTGGAAGGCAATCACGGAGTCAGTCCTGCTAAATATTGCCAAAGACGGGTGCAAAAAAAGGAGAAAACTAGGGTGCAGGACAACACAGGAACGAGGGTGGCACGATACAAACTTGGTTGCGAAGCAAACGAACAAAAAGTAGCCTGGTGCCTTTTCCTTGTTTGGTGGGCCGTAGGCCGTAGCTCTTCGATATGTCTCAACGGGAAGCCCTGGCTTAACTAAGAATAAAGAGGTCGGGGAGGATGAGACGAATGGCAGCCGTTACAAGGGTATGGGTTCATTCGGTTCTAATGGCACAACAGGATCTGAGGGAGTTTAGGCTCATCCGCGAGCTACAGGCTCCATGAAGACGGCTTTGAGCTATACGTCAGGCTGAGCGGTTTCTTTTTACCACGTCATCTGTCTCGTCTCCCAGACCTTGGGACTCTGTAATACCGCATTAACTAATTTAACTCTAATTTGTCCTCTTGCTGTGTTCACTCTGAAATGACTCCCCCACCATCTCTCCTATCGCTTGCGCTGAAATGTCGTCACAAATTGGAAAGTGTTCAATAGCGGAGGGCTGCCCACCCCCCCGCACGGCCAACCTCCCCGACACAACTTTGTGCGCTCGCTCCGCGGCAGCACAATAAATAGGTCGGCTGTGCTCACTGCAGTTTGAAAGGGCCTTGACTCTTCGACAAGACATATGGACCAGCTGAGCCATGCAGTTTGACAAAAGGGAGAATATTTTTTCCAACAGTTAATTGATTTTTTAAATGTTACCATTTTATTTTAACATTATCTGTGAAGACCAAAAATTGCATTTCTACTATTTATTTCTTCAAGGAGAGGTGGTGGTGAATTAAAATCGGAAATGAGGTTTCGGTTGACTTTAAGGCCATAAGGCCCAGCCCTACAACATTTTAATATTGTATATTGTTGGAGAGAAGATGCATGCAAGTCACCCCGATGAGCGCCAGCACAGACAGGATGTAGTAGGAAGAGTCTCGAAACAACGACCACCACGTCAGCGTCACTGTCTGTGGAAAGGCACAGCGTCGTCAGACTGGTGTTCAGTGCAGTTGCGAGTTTAATCGTAACGTTGTTTTGACCTGGCCTGCAAAGATGCCGCTCAAGCCGATGATGACCAGGATGTTGAAGACGGCCGAGCCGACGATGGTGCCCACGCCTACGTCGCCTTTAGTGATGAAGACGCCTGACGAGCACGATCACACATTACTCACTTGAGCTTTTACTGAAATATGCCAAGGAAAATATTAAAATAGAAAGAAATGCCCCTGAGGTGGCATTTAACGAAACATAAAATCACATAAGCGTACTTGCTGGTTTTTTTGCAAAGAGGAAGCGTCCTCAACAAGGGGTGTAAAGAAAACACACATTCAAAGCAGGCGGCACGTCCACAGTTGTGAGGACCCGGGTTCGATCCCCGGCCCCGCCTGTGTGGAGTTTGCACGTTCTCCCCGTGCCTGCGTGGCTTTTCTCCGGGCACTCCGCTTTCCTCCCGCATCCCCCCAAAAAACATGCATGGTAGGTTCATTGACGACTCTAAATTGCCCGTAGGTGTGAATGTGAGTGCGGCTGTTTTTTTTTTTTTTGTTTAAATGTGACCTGCGATTGGCTGGCAACCAGTTCAGGGCGTACCCCGCCTCCTGCCCGTTGATAGCTGGGAAAGGCTCCAGCACTCCCGCGACCCTTGTGAGGAGAAGCGGCTCAGAAAATGGACGGATGGACATTCAAAGCAGTGAGACTCTAGGGTGTATGAGTCAAAGTATTGCTTTCACATTTTAAAATGGGTAACTTACAAAACCTGTGATACAAATACCGAATTAATTCCGTCATTCCACTTATTTATACAATCGTATGGCCGCTAAACTTTTTTTTACTTAAAGCATTGCTTGTACTGAAAAAGGTTTCATAATGACATCCCAGGATCAATCAATTTCCATTCTTCTCTGAGAATGGAGTGAACAGAGCCAAAATGTATGAAGTATGATGGAAGTGGCCATGCAGTGCCAATCACTCCGCTAAAGAATTTGAGTGCAAATGAGGACAGTCCAGGAAGTTCTGTGTATAGATATTAAAGAGTGGTCCCAAACCAAGCAACTAAATCCCATAGGCGCGTGTCCAGGGAGACATACTACTGAATCAACAGCACCACAGATGCTTGGGATTTATCAGAGGTGTAATCAGACAAAGTGAGGATGGAGGGAGCCAGCCCTACAGTCCAGAGCAGGACGGCGAACCCCATCTGAGGGGGGACCTGGTTAAGAGGGATTTGCATTTCCAATATTGCTTATGGGAAATTAGATTTGAAGAATAAACAAGAAGAGCACTGGTGGTTCCATTGTGTGGGGCAAAAAAATTGAGGTGAGAACAAATTTGTCACCAATGAGCGATGTGAAGAGCTCCGGAGCAGAGCTTCCTGCTGCCATGAATGTTGCCCCGGCAACATCCTCACTCAACTGTAGATTCTAAGCACGGGGAAAGAAACAAAATTGTTAGAACTAGTAGAATATTTGTAACCATTATGAAAATAATTACTGTAATTTCTCATGTATAATGCGCATTCTTTCCCCCCCCAAAAATGTCAAAAGTCAATAGTGCGCATTATACATCGGTATAGGGGAAATGGAAAAAAACCTTCACATTTATAGATGTATGCCGCCATCTAGTGGTTATGAAATAGCTGTACACTTTCATTCCAATACGCCACCGCCACCTACAGGTTATGAGAAAGGTGTACACTTTCATTCTAATGGTTATGAAAAAGGTGTAGCCTGCATTTTCATTCAAATATGACAGGGGTACGTATGACTGCATATATGTACAGTTGTGCTCATAAGTTTACAGACCCTGGCAGAATCTGTGAAATATTGTTTTTTAAAATATAAGCGATGACTGAACATTGATCATTGATTTCTTTATGGCTATGTTTTTCATGTTCGTTCCGTTTATCCTCACAAGGGTCACGGGCGTGCTGGAGCATATCCCAGCTATCTTCGGGCGGGCGGCGGGGTACACCCTGAACTGGTCTGCAGCCAATCGCAGGGCACATCAGAATCAGAATCATCTTTATTTGCCAAGTATGTCCAACAAACACACAAGGAATTTGTCTCCGGTAGTTGGAGCCGCTCGAGTACGACAACAGACAGTCAATTGACAGAGAACACTGTTGAGACATAAAGACATTGTGAAAAAGTCAATGAGGAATAAAGGGTTGCTAGTTATCTGGTAATGCCGGTACAATTATTATTATCATTTTTTTTTGTTTTTGACAATTGTGCAAAAGATGCAGAGTCCTCTCGCACTTAGAGCAGTTTGAATGAATAATATAGCAATCGTCCGGTGCAATGACCATTGTGTAAAGGGCGCCGAGACTTCAAGGAGTGTATGCGGTTTAAAGTGACGAGTAGCGCGATAATCTGGGACAATGTCGATTGTGCAAATGTTGCAGATACTCCTCAGTCAGGGTGCAGGTGGGGCAGATGCTACTCTGGTATGAGTGGCCAGTATTGGTCAACAAGAGATATGCAAATAGTGCAGCGTGGCGAGACTACTGCAGTGAGTGCACGAGTAATGTATAATTGGCCCCACAGAAATGTGACAACAAACTCAAGACAAAAAAAAATTGGCAGCATGTTGCAATGGAATTGTAGGTTAACTGTTTAAGAAGTCGATTGCAAGAGGGAAGAAGCTGTTGGAATGCCAGTTTAATTTGAATCCCATTAAAATTAAATTCAACGTGTTTCGCCTGACCTTTCATGTTTTCTTTAAAGAATTGTACCCAGCTTACAAATTCTTCCTGGGTAATCAAACATATGAGCACAACTATGTGTTTTCTAATTTACTAAATAAAAGTAGGGCTGTGAATTTCAAAATAAGAGCAAGTCAATTAAAAGAAAGTATTACGTGTTCAAATAAAGTGCTTAACTCCAGAATAATTATTTGAAAAAACTAACAAAATACACAATTGATTGTATGGATAGAAGTAAAATCATGCATTGTAAAAATGCATTATACATCGGTAGAAGGGTTTTCCAGAATTTTGAGGTCAACTTTGGGGGTGCGTATTATACATGGGTGCCCATTATACACGGGAAATTGATTCAATGATTCGTCAAGCACAGACTATCTCACCTCAGATATTTTCTCAAGGGAAGGAACAAAGTAGTCATCACAGACGATGGCCAGAGCATAGAACATGTAGATGGCCTGAAGAGACACACAAGCGCATTGATCAGAAGAGGCAAAACACTAAGATTCTTTAAACACATCCTTGATTTAGATTCAAAAGTGAGCTTGAGGATAAACTGTTGAATGCTTCAGTTTCTATTTCATTGTAAACAGTCTGGAAAAAGTTGACCTACAAACTTTGAACAGATGCTGTCGAGGGTTGTGATGAAGCAGCGTGCCATGCAAGAGGTTGTCAGCAGGAGTAAAAAATAATGAAGTGATATGATCCTGTAACACTCACACAGAGGACATGCAGTAAGACGGCTCCATTCTTCCTCTGCTCCTTGGTGAAGATGTCCTCTGGAAACTCGTGGATGGCTGCAAGGCACAGGCATGGTGATGGAAATGATGCCTGAACAAACCCAGTACTTCAACATTGAAATGAGGAAAACATCTCGCATGGTTCTGTCCTAATATCCTCCATATTTCATAGTGAGGATAAACTCTTTGCCTTCGATGCTCTGGTTACACCCAAAGAAAATTAAGTTAACGGAGCTCAGAGTTAGAATTTAAACCCTTACTCAATTTAAGAAGCGTTATTATCGACTGTCATAGTGAATGGTGGCAACTCATTTGCTGAGTTGGTATTTTGTGCTCAGCAGGAAGCTGTGCTGGGAACCGTGGAGTGAGGACATCACTTGTCTGTCTGAGTGCAAGAAGATTTTAAAAAACTCAGATAACAAAACAAAACAGTGTAATGTATCATAAAATCTTCCCGAAAATTCACACATGTTCTCTAAGGAGACTGTCTGGTGTTCGATATGCATGAAGGCATCACACAGGAAGTGAGACCGGCAGCTGCTTCCTGTGTGTCCTCAAGTTGGGGGGAGAAAAAAAAAAAAAAAAAAAAAAAAAAAAAACTCAATGGATAATGACAACTCCGCTTCCCCCTCCAGTCTCCAGAGAACGATATAGTACTCCAGCTCCAATTTACAACTCGGATCCGAACGAGATGAAGTTAAACTACTGGGAGCACAAGTGGGCTAAAAATAGCTGTGTGCTGCGAGCCCGCAGAGGCTTCACAAACTCACAAAAAAAGCAAGGCACACGACAATACAGACATCTTTTGTGACGCAAGATCTGAGAAATGATCTGTGACAGTGCCGTGTCAGCGAGGGAGGGCGGGGGATCGGAGGCCCCCCGCACCACAGGAGGAGACATTCGGCCATGTGGAGCTGGAAAATGTAAATGTTTGTGCAGTTATGTTTGGACTTTTGCGCCTGTGCCAGAGTGCAGTGCTGACCGCCTCCATCATTACTGGGCCATGAACGGCATCCAGAGCAATCTTTCAATTGTCCGTACACAACTGACAGCAGTTTGGTGTGTTTTCTCAGGGCTCAGGGAGAGAAAAAAGATTGCTTTTGAAACAGCTGATGAGCTAAAATTGTGGCGGCTTAGCATGGAAACTGTCATGTTATCACACAAGAAGAAGAAGCCAATATGAGGCTGTGCTGCACCTTCTCAAACAAACTGTCTAAGCCCATCGTCATGCTGTTGTTTTTCTTCCACCATCCTCCTCTCTCATTAACCATACTGGAAGCCATCCAGGCTGCTTTGAGCCATGAGATTCAGGCAATCTCAGGTGTTGCCGTCAATGGAAACACTGGGCCGTAACACTCATGCGCTCATGGACCCTTTGAGGAGTTGCTCTGATGAAGGCTGTTGCCATAGCAACGTTCTCCGATGGGGATTTTTGTTCTCTCTCTTTTTTGATGGGTGGCAGTAGGAAGCCAAAGGCGATGGGCGCGGGAAAAGGGGGAGGGAGGTGGGTGTGTGTCTTTCCCATGGTTAGAGTTTATGAAAAATGAAGGAAAAAAAAAAAAAAAAAGAAGTGACAGCAGCTCGGGACTGCAATGTCTAAAAATATTTATTTTTCCTTTACCAACTCTCAGGAGAGGTCTGCGAGAGAGCGCCGGGAGAACGACAGAAAACAGACACAAACGATAGTGGTTTAATGATGCTGTGTTTGCACTAAAACCTCACAGTGAGTGTGTGCATCTTACCTGCAGTGGTGGCGTGACGCACGTCATACAATAACTGACAACACATGTATCCACACACCACTTACATCGAGAGCATCTTTTTGCTTGATGACTTTTTACTGCCTAACAACAGATGGCAACTCCAAGAGCAATCACTTAGGCTCCCCCACCAAAGGTATTAGAACATTGAGGCAAATTTCTCGACTCTGGCTGTGAACTGAAAACATTTGGGGTTGACATTAAAAGAAATCTTGTGACGACTTCCATGATTCTTGTAAAATCTAAACCAAAATTTCCAAATTGTCACATGTAATAAATGTTGAGCTAAGGTAAAAAAAAAAAAAAAATCTTTTTTTTTTTTTTTTTTTAACCAAACCACCTTTTACAGTAACTTGAACAATAGCTGAACAAACAATTATCCTTGACATCTGATTTCAAAACTAGCTTATATGCTTTCAGTCATAACGGCCCTCTGAGGTCAATCGCAACTACAATGTGGCCCGTGACAAAAATGAGGTTGACACTCCTGCTGTAGTGGTATGAGAAATAATTCATGCCTAGGTACAGTTGAGATGTATTTCACTTTTAAGTTAAATACAATTGCATTTAATGTTTAGTAACGGTTTGTTTTAATTTTTTTTTCATTTCGGAACTTATTTTATTTTCACGTGCAATACATTTTAAACCATTAGTACTGTTTTTTATTTTGTCAAATTTAGCAATTATTCATCATGTTAGAGTGGCTTACAATAATATGAAATATAATTTTCAGGACTAAAACCTCTGTCTCGCTTTTAATTAACACTTAGGCCTTCTGCACTAGAGTATTTTACTGTTGATCATGGTGGTGATACTTGGAGAGCTAAGTACTTTTTAGGTAGCAGGTCTAAAACCTTCCACTTATTTCTGCTGACAAACCCCTATGTTGATTTGGCACTGTATTTTGTGGCATTATCTGATAGGAACAGATTTTTAAAGATCTCCCAATCAGTTTGGTTTCATCTTTCTTAGACATGAATCCCATTTTTCATAATTGAAACCAGTTCCCAAGTGTGTTTAAAAACCTCTGACTCAGGGGTACGCCGGCGTTTTTGTCTCATGCAAATGCAGAGTAAAGCTTTTGTTACCTTGACATGCCAGGATACGGAATACGTGCAAAATCTGCTTCCTATAAATGCAACATTGTACTACTGAGTAGCTACGGTTCGTTCCAAGCTTGACAGCAACTTTATTTATATATGATTTGTTATTATTCTAGTGCAATCAGAGACGACCTTCGGGGCTCTACAATGTCAAACAAATTCCTCAGATCGACAGATGTTACAGTGAAACTTCCACTTAGATGTTGGAGGTCGATGTCTCTTTGTAGCCAATCAGGCGGCTTGAGAGGGAGGCTAAGGTAAGGGGATCGATTACAATGTCGCCAGGGTGCTGAGGCGTCCAGTCAAGTTATCGACCAGTGCGCCAGCTAAAGTGCTAGCATGCGTTGACACGCACGCACATTGTGCATTTTTTATTAGGAATTAGAAAAATTATATTTCATCCCTGGTGTGTAATGTAAATTAAATTATGCATTTTGTTTTTGATTTTGCCATCCTTTGAGGTAGACTGAATACAACACAGATGAAAAGAGAGGCGGGGTTTAAACCAACCTCGTTTTTAAACTGCAAACATATGAACATACAATAGGCTACAGTGAAAATTAAAAATAAAAATCTAGACACCCCTGTTCAAAGGCCAGGTTTTTGCGATATAAAACAATGAGATCAATCCATCCATCCATCCATCCGTCCGTCCGTTTTCTTTTCCGCCTATCCTCACTTGCGTGCTGGACCTTTCCCAGCTATCTTCGGCGGGAGGCGGGGTACACCCTGAACCGGTCGCCGGCCAATCGCAGGGCACAGAGAAACAAACAACCGTTCGCTCTCACATTAACACCTACGGGCAATTTAGAGTCCTCAATCAACCTACCATGCATTTTTTGGGGATGTGGGAGGAAAGCGGAGTGCCCGGAGAAAAGCCACGCAGGCGCGGGGAGAACATGCAAACGCCACACAGGCGGGGCCGGGATTTGAACCCCGGTCCCCAGAACTATGAGGCGGGTGTGCTAACCAGTCGCTCACCGTGTCGGCCCAAGATAAATCATTTCAAATATTTTCCAACATTAATGTGACCTATAACCTGGAAAACTCATTGGGGGGGGGGGGGAACTCCCAACTTTTAGAGAGGGGAAGTAAAAATAAACAACTGAGATAATGTGGTGGCACAAGTGTGCACACACTCGCATAACTGGGGATGTGGCTGTGTTCAGAAATAACCAATCACATTCAAAATCTGTGTTAAATGGGAGTCAGCACACAACTGCCAGCAGGGTTGCTGTATTTTTGTTGTTGTTAAAATATTACGTTAGAACCAAGTACTGCGGTCTTAAAGTGTTCAAGGTTGTTTAAAAGGAAGCATACAGTTAAAAAAAATGTTTTTGTCTTTCCAATTTTCGGGGTGCTGGGATTCATTGTAGGGGTACTTGAGCAACCCTCAAAATGGGCTAAAAATGCCCATGACTGCCACTTCGTGCAGTGCCTCTGTTCGTAGGCTTGTCTTGGCCTTTTTTGCTTGGTAGCGGAAGCCTGGATGTTTTGTGCTAACCTCCACCTTAACTAAGGCTCCAGATCCAGTTGAAGAAAAACAGCCCCACGGATGCAGCCGACACCATGATTTACTGTAGGTGTGGTGTTCTTTTGGTGAAGGGCGTGGTTGCATTTGTGCCGAACATATCCTTTGGGGTTATGGCCAAAGAAACTCAACCTTGGTTTCATCAGACCGTAACACATTTTCACATGTGCATTTTGGGAGTTTCAGTGTTTTCTTTTTCTTTGTAAGATAAGATGAAAGTCTCGCTACCCTAACTTCTAGCCCAGACACATGAAGAAGATTGAAGATTGTTGTCACATGTACTAAACAGCCAGTACTAGTTACAAATTCCTGCAGCTCCTTCAATGTTGCTGTCGGCCTTTTGGCAGCCTTGATCCCAGTTTTCCTCTTGGCTTTTCTCAATTTTGGAGGGGCGCCTAGTTCTTTGTAATGTCACTGTTGTGCCATATTTTCTCCACTTGCTGGTGACTGTCGTCACTGTGCTCCATGATATATTTAATGACCATTTAAATTGTATTTGAACCGTTCTCCTGACTGATACCTTTGAAAAATGAGATCCGCCTGATGCTGTGGAAGCTCTCTTCGGACCGTGGCTTGTGCTGGAAAATTATGACTCCAAAAATGGCAGGAAAGGCATACTGGAACAACTGAAATGTATTTGGAGTAAATCAGAGGGACTTTAAATGGTTGCAGGTTTGTGCTGACTCCAATTGAACTCATTCACTGCCAGCATTCCCAGTTAACATGGATATTTGACTTCTAAAGCAGTCGATGGCAGTGAATGTGACTGTTAATTTTAAACAAAGCTCCATCCCCAGTTATAAGCGGGTGTGCACACTTTTTTAATTACTAGTTTATTTTGACTGCCTCTCGCTTGAATATATATATATATATATATATAATTTTTTCAATTGTTCTACAGGTTATAGGTCAAATTAATGGTGGATAAAGTTTTAAAATGATCTATTGTCTTATTGTTTCATATCACAAAAAAAAAAAAAAAAAAAAAAAAGAATAGGAACAGGGCTGTGAAGACTTTTTTTATCCACTGTAGTAACGTTGCCATTTTGTCAGCTTCTACCGAAAGTGGTGAGATTAGAAGATCCAAATACAATTTCCTAAAATGAAATCATCTTCAAACCAACTTTGATCTGACTGCCACTTGCTTTAAAAGACGACCGACAACAAGCCTTGATGACGCATTCATTATGAGACGTTTTCTTCATTTACCTCATTAGGATTCACTGCCACCCACTACTTACGGCCTATTTTAGTTCAGTGCAATCGTCTGGGCTTCAGAACTTAGCATTTAGTCGCCTAGCAACAACCGGCGCAGGCTCGTCAGCTGAAGATGGGCCATGCTGTCTGCTATCTTGTTAGGCAGAGGACAGATGAAAAGATGAGATAATAGAGCCTGGTGTTGAACATCAACTTGCAATCCCCGAGATGATGTCCCTTCGGCTACGTCCGCTGGCTTCTTAATCGCAACCGCATAATGTATTACATAATGGCTATCGGGCCTCCTGCTGCGGAAGATCGTGGCTACCTGGACCTGCTGCGTCCTAAAGCTTTAAGCTCTTTCCCGGCTTACGTTCATTCATTCATTTATCTACATTGTGTCCTCACGGGACACGATTAGGTCGAACTCACCGTGTCGGCACAAATCCACTTCACGGCAACGGAGCCGTTACGTGTCCCACAGAGACGCAGTAACTCACATGATTTTATTTGCTATGCTAGTTATTGTAATGAACACAAATTATTCTGGATGGAAATCGGCGCATTCGCCATGTCGCATTATGCCATTGGTAGTGGTTGACAAGGCGCTTGGGATCAATTCTCGTCATACACACACTGCGATTGACGAATCTGTCCGGGTTGTAGTCCGTCTTGCATCCTCAGATAGTGGCGATAGTCTCAGCCCCTGCCTAGATCCTGAACAGGATAAGCGGCATAGAGAATGCCTCGATGGCTGAATGAACATATTGCTTATTACGAAGCAAACTGCACCAAATTAGTACTTGGAAACCTTTCAAATCACTCATGCATGCGTCTTTATTATGTGCCCCCAGAATACAACGGACACATCAAAGGGGTATTTATAGCAAAAGAGGGATATTAGCATCATTTCATTTGCATATACATTGATCAGACTGAGCCGTAATAATGAAGAAGCAAAGAACACAATCGCGAGATGGTGAGTAGCGGCTGAATATGGGGAGCACCGTCACGACGGGAATACAAATCATGAGAAAATGAGGAAGTTGTGCTCTTATCTTGCCATTCATTGTGTTACCATGAGACTGCTTTGTTGTGAAAGTGTGTCAACAGTCGACATGTCAGCTGAAATGAGTGAGGATCACCTCATCAGCCAGCCGGCTAATCAGTTTGCCACCACCATCATCATCATCATCCCTACAGTATACCTAAATTATTAAGTGCATTCACCTACAGGAGACTGACAGAAATCTACGCCTTCAGATCATTTTGTCTCCTTTGTGTCTCCTGCTTGGCTCTATGTACGAGTGTGACTACACAAGGTTAGATCAGTTGTGGGCCGTGCATTTGGTACTCGGTCCTCAAGCGGGGATTTACATGACTTAATCCAGCTCTAAATCCCACCGATTTCACTTCACAATTACACAAACCATTTGTTTAAATATTCAACCAAAAACGTAATATAACAGCATGCAACATCATCTGGAGAGGTTCTGAATCAATATTCTTAGACTAACTTGACAAACAAATAAATACAATTCACCAGAGATCCTGATTAGTGTTCAGATCGTGTTTTGCAAGTTGAACTGACTGTTATTGTGGGCCAGCTCGCTATCATGGACTGACCTGCTCTGTGTTCATCCATACTCCGGTTGTCGGACACCTGCGTGAGCCTGCGAGTCCATCGCGACGTGTTGCCATCCACGCCTAGCGAAGTCTCTGCTGCAAAAACAACACAAAGCCGATCGGGCCATCACGTACAGTACGCGCAGTTTCAAGTTATTCCAGTGACCATTGTTTTTTTTCCCTTCATCAGAGGGGAACCAACCGTTTTGTCCACGTGCGTAAGGCGCAATCTTGCCGCACTCTTTGTCAAAATCTTTCATTTAGCGACACCGTTCTATACTGGTCTAGAAAACAGAAACAATTGTTGATGTTTATTCTGAGGAGATGTAGAGTAAGGAGACTATGTGAGGCAGCAGTGAGCGCTAAGAGCAGTCAGCTGTCGTCGGCCATCATCTGTAGTGAGATCTTTGTAGCGTGTATTTTAACTCACTGTTCCATTCCTCCACAGCTTATCTCTGGAGTAGGTGCCGTTATTGCCGTTATTGTGTACAGGAACACAACAGATAATATTTCTCATTATCTTCCCCACGGGAATGAAATACACAGAGACCTTTCCACTAAAGGGCTGAGACGATAGTGAGATTCTGTCGCTTTAAAATGTGCGTCGTATGGCTACCTGGCGCTCTCGTGCACCTTTGTACCTTCCAGCTCAATGAGCCCATTTTGCCGAGAGGAGACGAGGACGCTTTCGTGCCGCAGTCTCAAGAGGAGATCAGCTCGTGCCAAATTGAAATTGGTTTCCTCCGCCATTTTCACACAAGTCTCCGCATTTCCTTCACACACGGTCCTGTTTATCAGGTGACCCCATTAGGTACATTATGCTCAGATACATCAGGCATTCTACTGCGAGACATTTTTTTTTTTTTTTACTTTCTATGATGACAGCAGCAAAAATAAAGTGCGGTATTAAGACACAGCAAACTATCGCCACAGTAAGATATTTTTAATTGTACAGTACCAAATGGGATGGTAGTTGAGTGTACATTTTATTCCTTCATAAAATCCTGACATGAGGGAGAGTTACAGGTAATTATTTTATGATACCTCTCTGGGGCCAATGAGGATTATTTGTGCCTTGACTGAGGTTTTGTGCAGTCAGCATGAAAGAAGGCCAACAACAAAATAAAGAAACAGATGCCATAGCTTATTTTTAGGCCAATTGCATTACTAGACCTAAAACAACTACGAGAGTACATGTCACCTACTGTATATAACTCAACATACAGTATTACAACACTGCCTCTCTGTTGCTCTTAACAACTGTTGCGTGTCTCGGTAGCAGAAAGACAACATCTGATGCTGTCAATCACATTGCGGACTGATCCTCAGGCATCACTAAATAGCTCCATGATAATGGATAGGAGGATCATTATTTGTTACATTTGTACACTTTTATCCCTTATACCTGTATTGTATGATTAATGTATAGTGTGACCAAACTCAAGTAGCCAACTAGCTACTTTAATTCTAGTTAGCTTAATGTACTAACATTATAAGTCATGGTAATGCAATACTGTACCATAAATGTTCAACTAAAATAGTTTAAAACCAACAATCATCACAAAAATTCTTCATGGAGTGCGGCTGTGCATGTTCTGCAAGGCAAATGTTAAAAATGAGTACAAAGTAGATGGTAGTTGGGTTTTCCTCTGTGGGCAGAGCAGAGTGACATTTGTTTTATTTCTTTTTTTTTAAATCAAGTTAGTCCTGTTGCTACATTTTGCAGACTCAAAGCTGAATGAGCACATCCATAAATGGTGATACAACAAGAGCGTCTTGCGATGCTCCATGTGTAACATTGTCCAGGTATGGCCAAAGTAACTTGGCTGTCACGCTTACAAACAACAGATCGCTTGTTTGATCCAGTGCTTTTGAGCCGAGCGGACACGCTCATAATTCTGAGGTGAAGTGTAAATATTAATGACACGGCTACTTTTATAGGATCCCATTAGGAAATGCACCTGACTGAACAAAAATAAAGACAGACGTCGGCATCATGAATTATTAACTTCCTTTGACAGGGAGACAAAAAGGAATTGAAATAGAGAAATAACATTAGAACGGGCAGCACGGTAGCCACCTGGTTAGCACATCTGCCTCACAGTTCTGGGTCCAGGTTCAAATCCGGCCTCGCCTGTGTGGCGCTCGCATGTTCTCCCCGTGCCTGCGCGGCTTTTCTCCGGGCACTCCGCTTTCCTCCCGCATCCCAAAAACATGCATGCGAGGTTAATTGAAGAGTCTAAATTGTCCGTAGGCGCGAATGTGAGTGCGAATGGTCGTTTTTCGATATGTGCTGGCTGGCGACTAGTTCAGGGCGTACCCTGCCTCTTGCCCCGAGTCAGCTGGGATAGACTCCAGCATGCCCGCGAACCTAGTGAGGATAAGCGGTATGGAAAATAAATGGCCGGATGGACATTCTAACAGTTTTGAAAAGAAAATATGATTGGGTAACCGGTGGACGTGATCCCCAATGACTAGATCTCGACAAGCCACATGCATCTTGTGTAATCTTCCTGCAGCAACAACAAACAACTTGACATTTGAAATCATCCACCACCCGTTAGACTGTCGCAATTTCTTGTTGTTTTTTTTATGGCACATTCGACTCATGGTACATTTACGCGTGTGCTCTCTACTTTGGATAACTAAATGCACTGTAGGCTACTTTGATTCCATTTCAATTGTAAGACTAAATGTGACATTTAGATAATAATGCTCCATTTCTTCTCATATCTTGCCCCGTAGTAGCAACCTTTCCAGCGTCATGCAATGCATTTCTAGCCCCTTCCTCCCAAACTGCGACCGCAAAAGCTCACTTTTTTCAGCCGCTCATTCATTCACACCGTCACTGAACCCACGCTGCCTGCACCACTACACCATCAGTGACTGCGACCATGATCCAATTTCACTTCATTGGTCCAAAATGTATTTATTTAATACAAAAAGTCTTTTTGCTCATTGATCTACACTGAAAAAAAAAGCTGTGAACTTGAATTTATCATCACATTGCCGATTCAAACAGTGTTGTTGCACTGGAAATGTTTGCGAACACGTCTCAAGCGGGCTGTGCGCCGGAGGTCTCACCTGGCGCGTGGATGACGTGAGCGAGCCACAAGACGGCGAGCAGCCCGACTCCGCAGCAGCAGAACCGCTGGAAGGGCCGCCGGTGCCTCGCTGCTCTCATTCGTGCGCCGGCGGCATGTCTCCGATCATCGACATCTGTTGCGCCCTGTCTTGAAACTACTATCCGGGAACAAACCACCACCCGACACTGCTACTGATGTACGACCAGCTCGCTCCCGCGGCGGCAACGTGCTGCTGAACGTGGGAAAACGAGAAATGAATCATAAGAATAACGACCCCCTCCCCTCCTCCGCCACCGCCGCTTTGGTTTTCCAGCCCTCCGCATTCAGCGAGCAGGCCGGGCCGCTCCGGTGCCAGCTCGTAGCGAGTCGCGGAAGAGTGGCGCGGCCGTCGGCGCTCGCGGGAGCAGACTGAAAGGTCGACAGCAGCCCCCACAGTGAGTGAGAGGCAGCAACATGCTGGGAGACCCGCCGGCCCCCTTCTTCTTCTTCTTCTTCTTCTTCTTCTTCTTCTTCTTCCTCGACCTCCTCCTCTCTCTCTCTCTCTCTCTCTCAGCGGCCACCAGGGGGCGACAGCACCCTAGATGTTTGTTCCACGAAATTGTGTTCATTTATTCCCAAAGCCCAACAGATCCATTCTCTTCCTTTTTGTAGCATTTCTCTTGGCTGAACTGCTTCTTAGTACATGTCGATGTTAGATTTTTGTCCAATTACATTTCATCCTGTACGTGCTGCCACTAACCCTCAACCCCAATGTGACCCGGGCCTTCAGAATCAGTCGTGCTGGCCGGTCTATTCGCAATGGTACTACTTCTTTAACCCTTCCCATTTAAAAATTCGTGAAAAAATTCCCTCGATGATGTCGGCATTTTTCAAAAATGGTTACAGTCATCGACGACCAGCAATCGATGTAGCGATCTAGCTGCACATCATCAGTGAATCACGTTGAACATTCCCAAAGACATGGTGCTAGAGGTGCAACAATACATCAATTAATTGACAATTAATCGATGAGCAAATTAATCGAGGACTATTTTGATAATAGCGTAATTGTTTCGAGACCTTGTTTAAATGCAAATTGTCCACATCCTCAGGATTTCAGTCTCTCAATGTAAATATTCTCCAAGGCAGACTGATTATCCATCCATCCATTTCCCGTACCGCTTCTCCTCGCGCGGGTCGCGGGCGTGTTGGAGCCTATCCCCGCTATCTTCGGGCGGGAGGCGGGTACACCCTGAATTGGTCGCCAGCCAATCACAGGGCACAAACAACCATTCGCGCTCACATTCATATCTATGGACAATTTGCAGTTTTCAATTAACCTACCGTGCATGTTTTTGGGAGGAAACCGGAGTACCCGGAGAAAACCCACGCAGGCACAGGGAGAAGACGCAAACTTCACACAGGCGGCGCCGGGATTTGAATCCCGGTCCTCAGAACTGTGAGGCAGCTGTGCTAACCAGTCGCCCGGACTGATTATTTTAGGGTTTAATCAAAATAAGAAATTTGCAAACCTCTGCTTTTACTTTGGAAAACGAGGATCAACATTTTTGCACATTTTCTGACGTTACGGACCAGACCAGTACTGAATAAATAATCAATTGTGTTTTTTCTCCACTTCCAATTCGAAATAATGTCCTGTTTATGAGTAAAGGTACGGAAATAAAAAAAAGTTTTGCACATCCGAGTAATCGATTCATTGGGGGGGAAAAACTTTGATTAAAATGATCGTTAGTCGCAGCCCTATGGTGCCCATTTAAACATGAGTGATGAGCAGTGATTTATCTGCATGTTGAAAACATTTGACCTGAGGTAGGTGCTTCTGTGGTCTGTGCTCCAAAAGAGAAAAGAGCATGAGATATGGGGGAATGCAGCATGCCTGTGAGATTGAGAACCACCAGTGTATGCCACAGTCATGTGACTGGTTCTTTGTCTCTAGGTGCCCTGCTATTGGCTGGCCTCTGGTCCTGAGTTAACCCCACCTCTCTTCTGCCCTAAAGTCAACCGGAATAGGATCCAGCTCACCCATAACCGCAATGTGGATGAGAGTCACAGAAAATGGATGATTGGATACATTTGAAGAAAACTCATCTATGATGTGTTGCGGTTATAAGTTTCCAAAAGAATGTGATGATAGACTACGTGATTGTGCAATAACAACATCACGCCGGGGCAACGTCGTTCGGCAACAAACGGAGCCGAACCCTTTACCAACAGCACCTGAAAATGAGTAGGCAACAATGGTGCCACCCTCACTTCTAAACTAAAACGGAACCCCTTAATTCAGCCATGATAGTGCCTTGGCCTTATAACAGGAAGTTACATTGCAGACAAAATGATCGGCACTCACTGAAACCCATGAAAAACCACCATTCTTTGTTTTGTTGGAAGTCAGTGAGTGCTATTCTGTGAATTCACTTCTAACACGACTTTTAGCACATCCATCCATTTCTAGCTTTGATGATCCAATAAAATAAGAAGAGCAAAGTGACGTCACATGAAACACCTAACGGGTACCAGTGGCCAACTCAGAATCTGATTGGTTAGCGTCGCCGTCAGTCAGCAGCCAATGCGTCAAGGCAGATTTCCCCCCTCACCTCGGCAACACATGGCTAAAGTTTATTTGGATAAAAACTAAATTAGGCAGACTAGACAGAAAGGTAAAAATAGTAGACTATTGGGAACAGGTAGAACCCATGTTAGTTTAAAAATATAAAATGATCTGCCTACAACTAACAACCATCCAGCGTCATGTCGGTTTGGTTGCCAGCTGTAAAGTAAATGATGGTGGCCACGTAGAATTGTTTCATCATCATCATCACCCCCAAAGTCAAGACTCGAGTTGAAGTGTTCAACTGCAGTGCCCCCTCGTGGTAAAACGGCACGCTTCACTCTGAACAACCAGGCACAAGTTCATTATTGGTTTGAGTATTTGAAAGCAGTAATGTTTTTTTAAAGCATCAGTGTCCCCTCTCTTCGAAGCAGAAAACATCAGGCGACAAAGTGGATTTGCTGCACACGCAAGAGCGAAAGTGAAGTCGAAACACACATTGTGTCGAGATTTACAGCTGAGTCAAACTGCTTTTCTGCTCTTGTGTTTGTGTCAAAGTGGATCTCTCAGGGAAGACTCCATCCTGTGCTTCAGCCCCAAATAAAGGCACAGGCCGGCACACTGTTCTCATCATAAGTCCTCCCAATGTCAGCGCAGGGAGGAGAAAGCATTTTTCTTTGACTGATGTTGAGGAAAGGAATTACACGGGGAAAGTCCATGGCAATGAAGTGTTTGTATGGTGGTGTCATACTGTATTGTGAAGACAGCAGCTTTAGAGACTTTTTTTTTAATAAATGACACCCCACTAAAGTTTACATCCCCACAAATGCTACTATTTCCCTTTTAATAATTCTCAGATGATGAAAATTGGCAAGTACCTCTTCAGCTGTGAGCCACATTGTTTGGCTCGTAAGTGAAATGAATTTTCAGATACGATTTATTTGCAAACTCAATGCCTGTAATTGAGCATCGAGAAACAAAAGGACATTCGAGACATTCGTGTCTGTTTCTACTTGATTGCTATGCATCAGGTCACATAAATCACCCTTTTCTACTTGAATTCAGGTTTAGAAATCATATATTCACGTGATTGCTTCACTTACAACTCCAGCGGTCAAGCCTCAGCTTAAACCGACGACGGCACACATCATCATCATCATCTCAAATCTGTTTTGGGCACACAGCAGATGAAAGATCAGATGTTAAGATGCTCATCTGCAACTGAAACCTCAAGTCAGTGCAACCATGAGAAAAGTGAGCTGGCTTAACATACATACATTTTCAGGTAGGCACAAAGTCAGAGAACTCACACTTTGACCGTCCTGTCAGGATGTTGCTTATTAAGGCGTACCTAATGGTGTTTAAGACCTTGTGAAAGCTAGAATGCACGCTTTACAGATATGATTTTCATCATTGCTGGCTTCCTATGGTAAAAGAAAGTCACATTTTAAGCCAAGCACACATTTCCTCTCTGCTCGAGTTCACACTTTTTTTGTTTGTTTTTTAAACCAATAACCATCCCTCAAGTTTAAACCGCTACAATAAAATCCACATTTGCATGAGTAATAAGTTACATTTTGACACACACACACTCACACGCGCACACATAAACGTACGGAGAGGGTGAGTTTGGATGTTGCTTGGCACATTCTCATGCTTCACCGACCTCTTACAATCTAAACAACAATACGAGACACAGTAAGACAGGTCTTATCACACCAATAGTTCAGTCTGGAGGCTTCAGCATGTCCACAAGATGATACATCTATATAACAGGAGCCGTACAGAGCATCCTGACATACTAATAATAAAGATTAGATTCATAATTTAAACTGTATATACTGTATCTTAATATGCTGGTACCAAGTATTCACAGTGACTCTAAAATAATGTTACAAGAGAGAGTTTTTACACGAAACAGGAGCATTGACGAGTTTGAGTGGATGTTTCAAACGCAATTGATAGAAGGGTTTTGATTCGGTCGGAACTCGGAAGAGCTGCCTAGGTGGAAGTTGGCACTGAGGAGAAGCAGTCAGTCTCTTTTCAACACACCTTGTTAGCGGTGCCTTCAGCAGTGGGCACAAAAAAAGGTGAGGTAAGAGAGAGAGAGAGAGAGAGAGAGAGAGAAGAGCACAGGCAGGAAAAATCCCCATCCAGTACGTGCGTGCCTCTGTCCAGTGCTGATTTCACCCAAAAAAGTGCAAGAATGAATCCAGAAAAACACAAAAATGCACATCAAGTTCAGAAGATTTCTTCTCACTGCTACCGCTCATAAGCCAATACAATATTCTGACTATTATAGTTCCATATTGTGTTTTCTACTATAAGATGTTTCATTGACACCTACTGCTATAAAAGCTGCCGTTTGGCGTGGTGAGGCCAGCAGGAGGAGAACTTCTACAGTATGGCTGCTACAATATTTGAGTGAGGTTAGAGGAAAACAAGTTGTGGAGGAAGCCGTTCTTTCCTGCCATTGTGTGTCTTCCAGTGCACATACACATAGGCTCAGCTTGTTTTTCCTCACATGTGCAGGCTTCCTCGTGTTCATATCATGAAGGGATCATTCGGAGAATCCCTTTCTAATACTTGAGTACAGTTACTACTGAGAAGCAAGAGATTGGCGTCCTTACATATGCAACCTCGTGGTCGCCTTGGAAATTGCCTCCTTTTACCTTTATTTATTTTTTAAATTGTGTCTTTTAAGACTTTCCACACTAGAAAGTAACGCAATTCTTCACATTTAAGTGGTACACACACACACACACACACACGAGTGTATGTGATACTTACTATATGCTGTACGTGTACACTTTTGGTCAATTTTCAGATAAACATGCTATACGGTGTCTCTCGGTCGTAAGTTAAAATGGAAGAGCTGATCAGCCCAGGTTGTCAAGTATTTGAAGCAAAGTACAGTAAGAGATGCACACACATGCTGCTAACACACATACGCACGCACACACAAAGAGATCACACTGGCATAGCACACTAACAGCAGCCAGAAGTACACACTTGTAAGGGAATGTCATTACTTTGCATACACCTTAACCAGCAGGCAGGTCCAGTAGTCACAGTTTATGGAGGATGCGCACGTGTGTTCAAGGACTGAGCACACACATGACATCATTCTGCTGATTGTTGTTGGCGGAGGAGCATTTAGTCGAGGTGGCGTGTTTAACAGGGCTTGTTGACGTTGCACAGTAGCTCGGTGACTTTGATGAGGCGCGCCACCGTGCTCTGCGACTCCTCCTGCAGCCGCTGGTTGTTCTGCCGCAGGCTCTGCACCTCGGCCTGCAGCGCCGCCTTGTCCTCCTTCTCCTGAAAGACACGGGCACACAAACAAAAACAAAAGGCCGTCTCTCAGATCGCTGCGTGTGGCAGGGACGACAAGGAAAGGGAGGTGGAGGCAGAGTGGAGGGGCACACAGAGGTTGAACTGAAACAATGCACATAGTAAAGCAGTGAATGACATTACTCTACGATCGACCAAAACGAGTGCTGAGAGAAAAACAAAAACAAACATACAGCAGTTAGTTGCATGGGAGGTCTCTGCTTTTATCTTATGGACACTGCTGCGGAGTTTCGATTGAATGGCAAACAGGTGAAACATTTACAGTAAACCTTGACAAACACTTGTATCGGGGAATATTCAAATGGACAAGTTGAACACTTTGAATGGCTATTAATAAGAACTAATGGCAATTAAAGGGAGAGTTTGCAGTGTTGAATTAAAGAAACCAACGCACCCGAGGAAGAACAACCTATCGGAGACAGAAGGTGTGACCGGTGAGGTGTCGGCCATTTGCCAGTCGCACACTCCTGCAGCCTTGCACTGACCTGTTAGCTCGCGTGTATACTATTTTGGAATATCTATCTTTTTGCCCATTGCTCGTTTGCTAACAACGGGGCACAAGATTAGGAAACAGAAGGGGAGCGATGGGACCTCTGGCAGCTGAGAGGATTCAGAAGCGATGCGGAATTAGTAATATGTCTGCTCGACCGATAATATTGACCTCTTTTTGACTTTGAAGTGAATGACATTCCAAAAAAACAAACTTCTGATACATGTAGTTTTATAGTAACAGTCTATTATGAATAAGTCATGCTCCCAACGTAGCAGCCGTGGCTAACGTTGACTTGTTTACAGTGCCCGTGCTAGTTTAGTATTTCTAGGGTTGCTATTTTGTTGAAGCTGGACAGCGTTCTCTGTGACTATTCACGACTGCGTACTTTCGTGATGCCATTATGAAAGGCCATGGTTTGAAAACTGCGCTTGTGCAAGTCAGTGACGCGGGCACAGCAGCTTTGGTTGGGCCTGAGGGGTGAGGGATCAGTGAAGAGAGGTTACATTCAAATCTTACTCGCGGTTTTAAAACAGTTAAAAGTTGCAGTGAAACCTGAAACGTTACAAATTAAAGTTACAGTGTACCTCTTGATTCCCATAAATTCCCTATGTTTCTGCTGTTCTGTAATTCCCTTTCACGCCCATTGAAAAAATTCCAACTTTTTAAAGTGGAATTTTGCAACCTTATTTCTCAATGGCAGCAAGTCACTAATGAACTGGGAATGCATTGTTGTCGATGACAACAATGTAGCCCACTGAGGTGTTTAACAAAACGATCCGGTTCCAATAATAAGTTCAGCTCAAATTAAATGGTTAACTGTGTTATATAATAGTGCATACAATAATCTGACAGCTACAATCATCGGCCACAACATTACGTACACCTGCACAATCTGATGACATACATGATACTAGATTTTTCAAATTACTTTGACACAAATTTTGTATGATATGTGTATTATTCTGGTGGCGGTTTGCTCATGTATTTCGCTGCAAAGCATCGTACTGTGAAGTGCTGAATATTCTGGTGACTTTGTTAAGATCAATTCAACTCAATATATTGTATCAGAAACAGCTCGACAACAGCCGAAAAAAATCTACATATCGTTAAATGAATACCGTTCTTCAAGATCTTGTGCGTGCGTGCGCTTATTGTGCAGGCATACCTCGCATACCAGGCATACCTATTTGTGTCAAATAATTTAAATAATCAAACAACTTATTATATATTATTTCATAGCACTCTGGGTTTTGCTACAACTCAATCTATTCAATATGCTCATCGATAAACTATTAATCCGCTGTCAAAACCAGTTTCATTAGCTGTCAATCATTCCATCAAAATGTGTTTCTAGACAAGTTTTAACGCTAACAACCCTGTTAATCAATGGATTAGAAAGTCACCGGTACGATGAGTCAAAATTGAAAAGAGTCACAGTCGCGGTCCCAGTCAATAACTTTTATAAATAACTTTCCATATAAATTATAGGGAGAAATCAAAGTTTTGTACACACATAAAGTAGACACACATTCTGTACAGTATTGACAATTCTCAATGCAAGGCAACTTTGTGTTCAAAGTATTTCCGTCAAGCAGCAGTTTGCTGAAAGAAAACAGTCCATAGAAAATATTCTGGCTCAGCACGAACAGTTTTCCACACAATTTTCTACATGAGCATAACATGGACGAGGTTCCACCGAATGTCAAAGTAAAATACTGATAACAGCTTTCAGGCGTATTTAAATTACAACAGGAGTGGCAGCTGATCCACCGAAGCATTGAACATTTGACATTACGAGTGCAAAAAAAGAAAAAATAGAACAGTTTTTATATTTAATATCTGCAATGAGTCGGCTGTCTCTATAGTAAAGGTTGTTGTATTGGCTGGGAGGCCTTGAACATGTAAACAAGACACAAAAATCATCTGCCTCAAGCCCAACAACTTGTTTGAAAAATGTTTGTTCCCACCTGCAGAGTCTCCTGTGCAATTCAGTGGAAATACTACTACAGTACAGCCAACATGAAACTCAAAGCACCTTTTGCAGGTCATCCTGCAGCTTCTTCAGCATGGCCTCCAGCTGTGACACCTTCTCCTCCAGGTGGCCTGGAGAGTCACTGCAGCACAGACAAGCAGTGTGACACATTACAAAAGTGATGCTATGGATTGCTCAAAATTAGACTTTACACCGATCTGATCGGCTTGATCGGTATCGGCCGATAATTAGCATTTTATGCCGATCGGCTTTAATGTCGTAATTCGCTGTTCCAATCAATTACCTCATTGATTGGCTCCTCAAAAGACATTTACTCCACGTTGCCGTCGTATACAGTATATTTGAATCCAAAAGCTAGTTTATTTTTAGCCTTTTCGCGTGTCTTTTGACGTCATTTACAATCATTGGGCAAATCAAACTCGTTACCACGGCCACAACAACAACAATGGATCGATCGCGTGTGTATTGTGTTGGTCAAAAAAGAACAAAATGGGGGAAAACGTGTGGTGGTGGTGGTGGTGGTCACCGGTGCTCGGGAGAAGACGTTCGTTCAAGGATCGCTTGAGGTATGTTCTCGTACTTTTAATATGATACGGCTCACGAGCAGCCAACGAAACGTTATGTAGCCTACACTAACGGTTGTACGTAAACATGCCGGCGTTATGTCGACTCATGCTCTAAAGCTTTGGTGTCTTAGAAGTAATTTAATAATAATTAATTAATTAGTCATTTCATTCGTTAGTTAGCACCCATTATTTCTGTCATATTGTAATGTTGGTTTGACCTGACTGATTAGAATACATGACCTGACTAGAGAACATTTTTGAAGATACTCAGTATACCGTACACAAGTATATACAGTAGTCAAATAGACGCATTGCTTCATCTTGTGATCGGATCGGTGATGTTTTTTTTTTTTAAACTTGCCGATCAGTGATCGGCCCCAAAACTCCTGATCGTGTAAAGCCAACTCAAAATGAGTACAATACAGTAAACCGCCACATATTTGCAGTTCGGCATTCGCTAAATTGCATATTTGCAGATTTTTTGGGAAACCTTTCTTCTGTCTTTTTTGTGCTCAAGCCAAAGCAATAAATGCATTACTTTGGCGCCATTTTGTGGAATCTTGGTGTTGTTGCTCGATTTAGGTGTTTTGTCGTCTGCAGTTGAGATGTCCTATTTCGTTGGTGGTTCATGAATGCACCTTAGGCACCTTTAAAAGTGAACGTGAAAGTATGTTTCTGCTTCTCTCCTGATGCAGAACCTAGTCATAGTCTACTTTGCTGTAAGAATTTGCCTGTAATCCCTAACATTTATGATTGCGTGTAAATGAGTTGAATGACTAATACCGTTTGTGTAAAGTGCTAGTGCGCCTAATTGTTTGCCCATGTGTGATGTCGCGTCAGTTTGTGCTAGCATGTTATTTAGGCGAGTATGTACGGTGGCCGACGCGTTATTAGGATTCCCACATAGTTTCTACGGTGGACATCCCCCACTGCAACAAGACTGGCTCCTGCGTCGCGGGAAGGGCAGGCTACGCAGATGTAACGAGATGAACGTCACAAACATATCAAATTTGTACAAAATAAAAACTACGTTTTTTATGCCACAGGGTTCCTTGCTTGGCCCTCTCTTATTTTCCCTCTATGTACTCCTACTCGGCTCAATTCTCAGGAATTTCTTTTCATTGCTATGCAGATGACAGTCAGATTTATGCCCTCCTTAAAAATTCCGATTCCTACTGTGCTAAGCCATTGCTCAAGGATGATCAGAAGAAATGGACAGCACCCGAGTTAAATATATGAGTGTCACGGCAAAGGGTCTGAATACTTATGGCTGTGTGTGATATTTCAGTTTTTCTTTTTTAATAAATCTGCAAACATTTCAACAATTCAGTTTTTTTTCTGTCAATATGGGGTGCTGTGTATACATTAATGAGGAAAAAAAATACTGAAATATTTTTAGCAAATGGCTGCAATATAACAAAGAGTGAAAAATTTAAGGGGGTCTGAATACTTTCCCTACCCACTGTATATGGGGGTTAGTGGGTCCTCCATGGCCCGTCTGCAACTGGGTCAAAATGCTGCGGCCCGTCTTTTAACCGGCACAAGAAAGTATGAGCATATATCACCTATTTTAGCTTCACTCCACTGGCTGTCGGTTCGTCTTAGGATTCATTTAAAAATTATTTTATTTGCTTTTAAAGCCTTGAATGGCCTTGCCCCATCGTAGCTCTCTTGAGCTGCCGCACCCCTACATTCCCAGCCGCGCTGTCTCAGGTCAGCTGACCAGCGTCTCCTGACAGAGCCCAGAGCCAGGCTTAAACTTAGAGGTGAACGAGTGTTTGCTGCAACACTATTGATTACCCTTACGCGAAGGTGGTTTGTTTGTGTTGAATAACTTCAACGACAGAATACAGTTGTTTTTGTAACTGAGGTTCATGATTGTGTTTGTATGCTACGAGCACGGCGTCAGCACTTTATGATCATCTGTTTTTAAGTGCTTTGCCGGCATTTTTTGGCATCAATACGTAAATACAAGCCCCTTTTAGGAAAGGCATCACTTATTCGCAGATTTTCGCTATCCGTGGGGGATAGGGATGCAAATATGTTCACTGTATAGATATATTCTAATTCAAATTCTAAATAATTACTATATCATTCATAAAAAGAGAAGGGGGAAAATGATGCCGCTTCACATGCAAGATACATTTCAGCAATTTATGTTCTTTTGCAGTCTCTTGTGCCGCTTACGTTCCAGCTGTCACTTTCTGATCTTCGTGTTGGCATCTCAGTGACACTAAACTGTGCTGTGATTACTTTCAACTGAGTGAATGCTGTTATTTTTTTTCTAGTGTGGTGTAAACATATTGTCCATAAAATGTATAGATGATGTAGGTACTGTGTTAGACATGCTGTGTAAGTATGCGTGTGTGTGATTGCGTGCGTGTACATGTGTGTTTGCATGCAGCAGGAGGGTTCTCCCACTGATGCAGGGTAAATCAAGAGACTATGTGTCTAGACAGAGATAGAGATATATGTTAGTAGGACAGTATTTGTTGCACAGCAAACATGACTCACCTCTCCCTTGCGTTCAGCTTGCCATCCGTATGATCGGCCCCTGATTGGTCTCCAGCTTTACGATCTGTGACAAAAGAGACACATTTAATTGCACTCCCCTCCAAACGTATTTGAACGGCAAGGTCAATTCCTTTGTTTTTGTTGTATACTGAAGACATTTGGGTTTCAGACCATTTTCAGACCATGAACGTGAGACAAAAGTTCAGAATTCCAGCTTTTATTTCATGATATTCACATCTAGATGTGGTAAACAACTCAGGACACAGCACCTTTTGTTTGAAGCCACACACTTTTCAAGTGAGCAAAAGTATTGGAACATGAGACTTATGGGTGTTTCTGGTAGCCCTTTTAGATTGATTGCTTAAACATTAGATAGTGCTTGGTTTTGGCTTTGGGTTTCACCTGTGAAAACTGCATCTGCTGTGAAGCAAACATGAAGACCAGAGAGCTATCTATGGGAGAAAAGCAACCCATTATGAAGCTGAGAGAAGAGGGAAAATCGATCAGAGCTGTTACACAAACATTGGGCATGGCCAATACAACAATTTGGAATGTCCTGAAAAAGAAATAAACTACACCGGGCACTGAGCAACAGACATTGAACAGGTCGGCCAAGGGTATCAACAGCAGTTGATGACAGAAACATTGTGAGAGCTGTGAAGAAACACTCAATGACAACAGTCAGTGGCATCACTGCCAACCTCCGCAAAGCAGGGGTGAAGGGATCACAATCCACTGTTTGAAGAAGACTTCCAGAGAAGAAATATACAGGCCGTACCACAAGATGCAAACCACTCATCAGCAAAAAGAATTGGAAGGCCAGGTTGGATTTTGCAAAGAAGTACAGAGATGAGCCACAAAGGTTTTGGAACAAAGTTTTAGGGACTGATGAGACCAAAATTAACCTCTACCAAAGCGATGGAAAGGCCAAAGTATGGAGAAAGAAAGGATCCGCTTATGATCCAAAAAGAAGAAGCTCATCTGTGAAGCGTGATGGAGGTAATGTCATGGCTTGGGCTTGCATGGCTGCTTCTGGAACGGGCTCACTAGTCTTTATTGATGATGTAACTCATACTGGTAGCAGCAGAATGAATTCTGAAGTCTACAAAATCATTTTGTCTGTCAATTTACAGAAAAATGCATCCAAACTAATCGGGAGAAGCTTCATCATGCAACAAGACAATGACCTACACAACAAACAAGTTCATCAGGGAGAAAAAGTAGAAGGTCTTAGAGTGGCCAAGTCAATCACCAGACCTTAATCCAATAGAGCATGCATTTTACCTCCTGAAGAGAAGACTGAAGGGAGATACCCCAAGTTGGAATACAAGTTGGAATTCTGAACTTTTGTCTCATTCGTCTTTTGATCTGAAACTCAAATATCTTCAGTATACAACAAAAACAAAGGAATTGACCTTGCCGTTCCATTACTTTTGGAGGAACTGGATTACAACCTAACAATACATTTTCTTATAGCGCTCCTCCTCAACAGGGTCACAGGTGAGCTGGAGCCTAACCTAGCTGACTTGGGCGAGAGGTGGGGTACAGTAAATCGCAGGGCACATATCGACAAACAACCTCGAATCTTCAAGTAATCTAACGTGGCTGTTTTCTGACTGTGAGCATAAGGCTGAGATTTGAACCCAGAATCTAAGAATTCAAAGGTGGATGTGCTGTCCTGTAAACCACTGTGCTGCCCTCCTAATCTAGCATCCATCCATCCATCCATTTGCTGTACCCCGTATCCTCACTAGGGTCGCAAGCACGCCGAAGCCTATCCCAGCTGACTCCGGGAGAGAGGCAGGGTACACCCTGAACCGGTCGCCAGCCAATCGCAAGGCACATACAAACAAACAACCCCTTCACACCTACGGACAATTTAGAGTCTTCAATCAACCTACCATGCATGTTTTTGGGATGTGGGAGGAAACCGGAGTACTCGGACAAAACCCAGGCAGGTACGCGGAGAACATGCAAACTCCACACAGGCAAGGCCGGATTTGAACCCCATCTTTTCTTTTTTTTCTTTTTTACAACACACACTATAAGACCACAAATTAGTGGACACGATGATGTCAGTAGCTCCCTCCTGATGATTATTTGACATTCAAATCGTGGCACGGTTAAATAGTCGCTCACCCTCGCGTGACAGAGCCTCAAGGATGCTGCGGCAGGCTGTGGCCAGGTCAGCGATGGACTGCCACTCTTCTTCGGTGGAATCTGTCGTCTCTGAGAGGACTAAGAGCAAGGGTTTGTGATCAGTTCAGCTGCAGTGTGAAACACGTCTTAATATAATGCATCTGGGGCAGGAGAACACTGCGACAGCAATTTTCAGAGATGCTCTCATTTTGAGTTTCGTTTTAAATACCACCACAAGGTGGTGCTGCTATGTTAATGCTGACCATTCAAATAAACAGCTTGATACTTACTTCTGCAGATGTTTTAGCCCATTCTATAGAGACTGAATGTAGGCCAATTTCTAAAGAAAATGATGTTAGAGTATATGCGAAATGAGGATGTTAATAATCAATTATTGAGATTTATTACATATAGCCACTATAACTGGACAAAACTAATCCCAATTGCCATAGTTGATGATGTACCTTGTTATACAAACTAAGGTAAAAAATGGGTTTTGTTGATGGCCCCCACACATTTGATCATAAATCTGCAAAGGGGGTGTCCACTCATGGCTGTTAAATGGTGAGGTTGATAGTCTCAGTGGAGGCACAGCAGATGGTATTAGGAGTGTGTCTTGAACTAAAACTCCACCCCTCCCACCACCCATCTGTCCCCCTTTTTTATCCCAGCCCTGGCAGGGGGTGGCAGCAGAGTAGGGGTGAAATTAGATTAGCAAAAAAAGGTTGCAGTGTGGATGGGAGGCGAGGAGGAAGGACAAAGGGGATGCGATGGGGAGCAGAGGGATGATAATGAAGAGAGAGGGTTAACACAGAAAGGATATGGGTGGTGGGGGGGGGGGGGGGGGGGGGGGGGGGGGGGGCTTTTCAGGCACAAATCAACCAGAGATGACTTGCAAACAAGCTCACGGTCAAAATCTGACTTTTGTTTTAAAGCATTAGACATTGTTAAAAAAACAAAAACAAACAAACAGCACGCATAAAACAAAGGTTTATAAAACATTAGTTACACATTTGCACTAATGAGAGCCAATAAAATACCGGTATTAAATTGGCTCTTTTTATAAATATAATGATGTTTAATTGTTAATTAATGTCTATTATTGTGGTTGCAGTGTTGCAGAAGTGCCCTGATAAATTGAGCATTATAAGCTTTGTAAAGAAAGACTTTTTTTCTCTCTCTTGTAGTGGGACTAATTGTCCTGTGTGTGTGCGTGTGTGTGTGTGTTAAATTGCTTAGCTTTGAAAGTCTTACTTACTCTTGGTGATGGAGTTGTGAAGACTTAAGGCCCGTGAGTTCCTCTCAGCGCGGTCCACACATGACAACCTTGAGGAGGAGAGAGAGGATTCGCTCGCTGAAGCTTTGTCCTCGCCGAAGTCCGCAATGAACTGTCGACGTAGAAAAGGAGACAAAGACGGAGATAAAGGCAAGGGGCATTATTGAGCGGAGATCTATAACATCTCTCAGCGTCTATCTCGCCAGGTCACCTGCTCATCCTGCGGGACAAATTTAGGCCTGACAGCCAAGATCAGATCAGGTGTGGCGTCTCTCAACTCGCCGACATTCTCGTAGATGTGGCGGTCCTCTTTTAAGGCCACGTTGTCGTCAATGTGTCTGTAAGAGAGAGAGATGTGGCATGGGAGGGAAAAAACAGGAAACAAATCCGCGGTTAAGGCTTGATGACATTTGCATCTACTGCAGACATCAGAGGTCAACAGAATATGAAGCAGTCAAGCAAGTAATCCGCAGGATTGCGTTCTGTGTGCGCTTCTTGTCTGAGAGCTGTTTTCCCATCCTGCTCTGTAAAATGATCTTTTCTAAAAACACATTGCAAAGCTCTTGTTTTGTTGTACTTAAAAATATATACAGTCTTGTAAATGCATGTTTCTGATAGCCTGGAATCCTCATTTGCATAAACCCAAACAGGATTCTTTAAAAGCAATGTTTATTTAGCTTTGATGCATGAACGACTTCTTTTTCATGTATTACTCTTCTCTATTATTCTGAATGTAATCATGCAATCATAGTTGTGTTTTATTAATTAAAAGAGACGGCGAGGCTCATTTCTGAATGTACGTACCCGCACATCAGTCCACTGAATGAAAAATTACACACAGGATTAAATTATAATGTATCAAAAGGAGCATGAGGAGACCTTCAGCCCTGCTATTTATGACCCAAAGGTATAATTATTAGATGGATGAAGTTGTGTTTACAACCTGAAGCAATTCTCTTTATTTCTCTCTAGGGTCAGTACACGCATAAAGAGAATCAGGTTGTTTTTGTTTTTGTTTTTGACCCTTCCCGGGGACAAGGGCAACAAACCCCAGACTATTTTATGTTTGATAAGATTATCAATAAAATGAACCTGTGATCTGAAGTTTGTTCAGAGTAAAATCTTTCCGACAATAGGGTCCGAAATGGGTCGGTGCCAACAATCTTAAATATTACGTGTTCCATATTTATGACCAAAAATCTCCCATGACTCTGTGAATTGTGAATCAAGCAGTGACTTGACTGAGGTACGAGGAGGCGGCCGAAAATAAAAACAAACACGTCCTACCCGATGTCGTATTTTGTATAGTAAGTGGGTTCACTAGACAGCAATGCATTTTTTTTACAGCAGTTTATTGATGATGTCACCATTCTACAACATTCCCGCCTCCGGTCCCTCTGGCATTACTGTGGAAACATTGCCGCAACATATCCGGTAGCGTTTCTTGTTCTTCGTTTTTGTTCGATCACGTCTGATCACGCGGGATTTTTGTCTTAGGAGGACTGAATTCTAGATTGGTGGTGGAACAGAATCTTTATGTGTGTGGTGTTGTGTGTTGAGATTATTGGTGCACCGCATACACATTACGACCAAAACTGTGAAATCTGTTAAAACCATTTTAAAAATGAGTGATTGTTTCTTACACTCACCCGTCACAAGAATCTCTGTAGGATGAATCCCTCTCTAAAGAGAAGCTACGTGTGAGCTGCGAGCTCTCTTGGTCCTGATTGGAGGTTCGGTCCTGCAGGGAAGTGGCCCGTAACAAGGGTAGGCTTGGCGACCCCAAAAGCGAGGCAGTGTCACCTCGCTCACTTCGCCCTTGATGCTCTTCCGCCCCGTCGGCTTCCACCTGGACCCTCGCTGTGTCTGCTTCGATGACACTACCCCGCTTTATCAGCTTGTCCCCCTGTTCCTCCTCTTCCTCCCTGTCATCAAGCACCCAGGCCTCACCGGACTGGTCCTCGCCAGGCTTACACTCTGCATCTTTAATGGCTTTCTGGTACAGCTCAGAGAAGCTCCTAAAGAACACAAAAAAAGGAAATGATACTTTTCTCTACTTGACACTTCACCTAGAAATTATGACTCCCTCAGAGATGGTGCCAAACGAACGCATGGAGGACCCGAGTGCTCGTTGATAAGTCACAGCACACATGATGTCAGAACAATCAGATTGGATGCTCTGTAAATTCTATGCTCCTTAAAAGCACTGAATGCTGTGGGACAGTTCTGTCTCATGTAAATGAGCCACTGCCCCCCCCCCAACCCCCCCACACACTGCGGGGTGTGCTACCATGAGAAAGGCTGAAAACATACTAATGACTGTCAATATGCGGTGAATTGTAGAGGTGTTCAGTTCAACATTCTGCCACAGCAATGATATGCCTGCGGTTTCTTCTCAATTGTTTCACTTAAATGCAAATTGTGATTGATTAGTCATCAGCCAGCTGCTTCTGACGCTGACTGTGTGTTGATGTTAACATCCTACCTCACTTGTTTTTTCAGAGACGACCTCTATTTTCACCCTCCCATTCCTCCTCACTCCCTTGTTTTGTTTTGTTTTCTTACTTTATGTATTATTCTTCCCGTCATCTCATCCCCCATCCACTCTGCAGCTTCTCCCACCTGCGGGGTTTCCCGTTCTCGTCTGGTGGGATGACGGTGATGTGGATCTTGTGCGCCGTGCGGAGAAGCTTGGTCCTCTCCTCCGTGCTGAGGTGGACAAGGGAGTGGCCGCACAGGCGCACCACACGAGCCCAAAGCTGCAAGCCGCCGCTCTCAGCATAGCAGAACCGCTGCAGCTCCGTCACAAAGCCCTCCTCGTTCATCAGAAAGCCTGGCTGGCCCACGCCGTCACGTAGCGGGGTAACCTCCAGGGCCTCGCACCCACGGGTAACCAACTGCAGATGAAAGGAGGATGCAGACTTTAATGGACAAATATTGCGCTGTCCCACACGTCGCATCTCACGGGCAAAAGCAGTTATAGACTGAAAAGATGCTTAAAAGACATGACAATGTCAGATGAGATCTTAAAATTGCCCATAGGTGTGAATAGGAGTGAATGTAAGTGGTTCTCTGTCTATATGTACCCTGACCAAAGTCTGACGGGAGAGGCTCTAGCTCATCTGTGACCCTGAACGGGATTGGCAGTAAACAAGGAATTGATGGACGGATTTGATTCAAATTTTTTTTCATTGTTTCAATGCCAGACAAAATAATTTCAAGGAAAAATATGGAAAGTAGTTGCAGGAGAGAGGTGAAAGGTGCCCTCAAGACATTAAACTGCCAACTGGTCGGCTGTGAGACAGTAGTTGCGTTGCCCCCTTAATATGACATGTTTCAATGATTGTAGAATTTCCCCTTTGGATAGACAGTAAAATACAGCAATTAAATGCACCTTTCATGAACCACAGCATTTTACTTCTCTGGTGGGCTGGTAGAAATGTTGTGGTTCTGCTGTCTCATAGCGAGGCATCAAGGATTCATTCTGAACACCCCCTTGAGTAACCGGTGACGTGTTACACGCTGTGGAAGTAATGAATGAATCCTAATGCGATGATCACGCACCTCCAGCCTCTGAACCACCTCTCTTAAATCCTCAGCCTGGCTCTCCATCACGCTGATGTACACTGACTCGCCGCGCTCATAGAAGATATCCAAGTAGGGCCCGCCCTCTTTTGTTTCGGCCACCGCCTTCCAGCCGATGACGTCCCTGCAGGAGCAGTTAAACACCACCCTGCGCGTGCACCTCTCGATGAGCACCACCGACTCAGCTGAGATCCCCAGCAGACAGGGCAGTTTGTGCTCTCCCGCCTCCCCTTCTTCCCCCCCGTCGACCATCACGGCCCATACCAGCGCCCCGGCACTGTGCAGCTCCGCCCCCTTGGCACCCTTCAGCTTGTCTTTTCGCTTGCCTCCTAGCGAGAGCAGCGGGAACTTGGTGGAGGAGTCGATGGGCGTTGTAGTCACATAGTTTTCAGCTAAGTCCTTCAGGTATTCTTGCCGCGTGCGAGTGGCCATGGAGCGGAACTTCTCCGATTTTTCTGCAGCATTCTCAGCGTTGACTGCCTTGGCCAGGAGGAAGTCTCTGAAGGCTGGCGAGCGAGGGAAGAGAGCGCCCTTAGGGAAGAGCGGGCCAAATAATGGCATGTCTTTAGAGCGTGTCACAGCCACCCTGCGAGAGAAAGAGAAAAATAAAAGAGTTGAATGAAATGAAATGAATTCAATTAAAAGAGAGGCAGCGTTTAGTATTTGCATTTGAGAGGCTTGTGTGCGACTCCTCTCCTTTATAAACATTTGATCATGCTTGCTTGCCATTGCGGGAGCAATACAGATATCGTCCATCCTTTATTAGCTCACTTTTCATTTGACACTGAGATATTCATTTGCAAACATATTTATTATTGTGGCTGTAGTCTCATGCACATGTTATATCTGCTGCTTTTCCCCCAAAATTGGATTTAGCTACATGAGCATAGCGAAATATTACATACTTGACTGATGCAGTGCAGTTAGACATGATTGGATTTCATGACGTTGTGCAGGTTTAACTATTGTTGCAACTGATGTGTATGATTTTACAAGAACTTCGATATAATGAGAGCAACAGAGTGTAATAAAAGGCATCACATCCGACCTGTAATAGGTGTTGTCTGTGCAGGGCTCGTGAACCTGGACAATAATGAAGACGTGTTGGAAGTGGGAGCGGATAGACTTTGGCGTGAAGGGCAAGGCGCCTGGCTCCTGGAACACAATGGTCACAATGTCGTTTCCGATGTGACGTTTCCTCAGCAACTAAAAATGATCAAAATTAGTATCGTTAGACAACATGACCTAAATACATGACACCAATGAAAATAATGCAAATTGTTTCGACTTGTCTTTGATATCCCTAATTAAAGTCACTATTTAAACATTAAAACTCAAGAACACCGCCATTATGCATGAGAACACAGGTGTCAAACTGGTGGCCCGGGGGCCAGATCCGGCCCACCACATGATTTTATGTGGCCCGCGAAAGCAAATCAAAATTGCTCATTGTGTTCTGGTGTAATAGCATTGAGATATTTGCAAGCATTTTTTTTTTGGTCACCAATCCCACTTTGAAAAGAAATGTAATACTCGAAAAACATGTTTTTATAGGCTTCTCATTTCAAAACTGGTTATTCATCAATGTGTTATATATACTGTATGTAATTACAGTATATGAGGTAATCTATCATTTATATGGGTTCACAGTTGTAGCGGCCCTCCGAGGGAAGTCATAACTACGATGTGGCCCGTGACAAAAATGCATTAGAAACAAATACCACACCTACAGCTAAAAATAGATTGAAATGTACATGTACACCATAAGTACACCTGTACAATTTAAAACAGCTCTTTTAAAATAAAAGAGCTGAATAAAAAAAGTATCACTTTCTCCCCTTACAATGATAATAATGCAAAATATTGATTGCTGTCAGGGAACTACTAATTGAACAATATGGAGTATGATTGTGTTTGTAGATTGCTGTGATATACCAAACTGCACTGTCAGACTGAACCGCTGCAAGATGTGTTTCTACCCATTGAACCACAATAACAATCCTATTGTTGAAAAAATACTTCTCGAACTATGTCCATTGATGGAGAGCATAATTATATTGTAAAGGCAAATTGTTGCTGCAGCTCGAGGAGTTAACGTTCCTTCAAAAGTATTGGAATAGTGAGGCCAATTGCTTTATTTTTTACTGAAAACTGCTTGTCTCATATTCGTCTTTTGACATCAACCCCAAATGTTTCAATAAAGGAATTAGCCTCACTGTGCATTTTGAGTGTACGTAAAAGTATTAAACCATACGACCTGCAGATGCCAATATGCAGCAGCCATAAAGCAGAGCTTTTCCATGTTTTTTGTGTCTATTTCAGCTTTGTGCATTAACAGCAGATTGCACGCAAGGATCTGAATCTTTTTGAACAGCAAGACGACCGAATATGTTTCTGATGGGAGCGAACACTGGGGGGCAGAATTTTCGTGTGTTGCTTATTGCGGAATACAAAGACTCTTTTATAAAACATTTAACAGTCTTTATAAATTACGACTTGCTTTATGGAGCCTTACTTCGATGCTATAAGAATGATCTGTGTAATATCGCTGTCATGTCACTCTTACTGCTTTAATTTTACCTGTTGAGTGTTGTTGGCGGTGTAGGGAAGCATGGTGGACACATGGAACATAATCTCATAGTCCTGGTAGCGCGTGTAGAGGGAATGTGTCCCCGTTGAGTCGGCTGCACAAGTTCAAGAAAAACATGTCATGCAAAGATGTGGTAACGTCGTACTTTTAGCTTGGCGCAATTGTGAATGTAAACCAGCTGTGAGATAACCAGCAGTGATGGACTATTTGGCAGACATGAGTCAAATGATGAGTTCAGTCACGTCAGACTTACACTGATGCCCTCGTGATAGTGGTGCTCGAACAAAAAGTGAAACACAACCAATCGAGCAAAGTATGGTGAGTGTTTTCACTCACTCTTGTTGTCCAGCTGAGCTCGGTATTTCTCCCAGCCCTTCAGTCGCACGCGATCACCGAGCAGGTCCAAAAACTCCTCAAACGCCGGCCCAGAGCTCTCATTGTTGTACATGTCCTCCTCAGAGCTCTGCCCAGCCCGGCAGTACATGACGCCGACCTTTCGCTGAAAATTTAGCTATAGTCCAAGATAGAATAGGAGAGAAACTTTTATGATAAACATGTTATTAACGTACTGAGACTTCATATCTACACCTCTTCCAATACCTCCTTTTATGTCTTTGCTCATGAAACACAACTTTTGTTTCAGTGTCTTGGAACAGACAGACTAAATGAATAATAATTCGTAATCCTTTTCTCTCAAGAACCGCATCAAGCCTGTGACGTGTTGACAGTCGTCAAATTTTTCCATTCTTTTTTTTGTGACACTTTTGCAGGCTTTCATTGCAGCCTCTTTCAGTTGTTGTTTGTTTCATTAACGGTAGTTCCTCAAGTCTCCTGTTTAGCGGGTAAAATGCATGCTCTTAAAGGTTTAAAGGGAGCATACTGTGGAAAATGTACTTGAATGCATACAAATAATTGGCTCTCTGGATTACCTAACAACTGATCAAGTATGAAATTTAACAACCAAGCAGAACCATTTTGTAGCTGAAATTGGTCTCTGACTGAGTCATTCTGAATTGAGCTGGATTGGGACGGAATAGTGGAGACACGTGTAATTTAGAGCTGATAGGGAAAATACAATCCATGCTGTTTTTGTGGGTGCTTGCGTCAGCTTTGCAGCGCACACCTGATTTTCTAGACTCGGGGCACAACATGCAACCCCGAGCTATACCCTTTCTGTCATGCTAATGGCATTCGTACTTGCTATTGGTCCAGCATTATATGGGGCCGGGTAAGTGTTAGCGCTGCTTGCATGCTTTGCACGATGGCAAAATTCTCCATAAAAAAATAGAATAAACTGTGCTTCGATTTTTGATTGTTGGGGTGTTTTGGCGAAACCATCCCGGAAACATGTAAATGAGACCTGAGAACTGTTTCTATGGAGTGGAAAAAAATGCTAAATATGCCTCCTTTAAGTCTGGAGATTGACTTTCTCAGTGTACTTAATGATAAACTCCTTTGTTGTTTTGCCACTGTGTTCTGAATCATTATTATGCTCAGTTTGCTTGCATCTTTTTAAAATCTGCACTGTTTCAACAATAAAACAAGATGGGTTCTGATTCAGAGTTATTATTTCAGTGATTATTCCTGTGATTATTTTCATGGGAACCCACAAATAATGAATTATTTTGAAAGATAATCAAAATGAAAGAAGAAACATTTATATCATTTAAGTATAAAATAAATGACTGAATGATTGAAAATAAATACTGGTAAGGGTTTTACTGAAAACAAGTCCAATTGAATAAGGTGCCAATGAGAATTCCAATTCAAATTCAATGGTGTCAACAGTGGAGGTCTGCATTCCCTGAGTGTTCTTGTCAGCAATTGCTTTTTTAGATTTTACCTCCCAGAAAACCATCCCTTATCAGATTGACGATAAATATTTGGACCTATTTTCAGATCAAAAGCATAATTCTACAGTGAAAACGTGAACCTGTGTAGCTCGAATAATTCCTTCTAATCCCCGTCATCTTCTACTTCCGACAACTGCACAAAACTAATTACCTGTTCCAGTTCATACAGCAGTTTTATACACAGAGAATGTCAGTTGTGTGTGCGTGTGTGTGTGTGGGTGCGAGCAGGTGTGTGTGCGTGTCAAACAAAATACATGCTCTGGAGACTAAGAGCACTCGAAGCATTTTTAACATTTGTTAACTGAAAAAAAACTTCCCATGGATCCAAGGGAAGAGCTGGAACCTACATAAACGGAACATATTCAGAACCAATCTGAGCATGTTTAATTGGATTTCTGTTTGTTAGATTTAAATTTCTGCCGAATGCACAACCTGGATGAAAGTTGGTGTCATGAGCTATGCCTTTCAGTTCCTTTGTTGGACCTTGGGTGGAGCTTTGCACCCCTCTCGCCATCTCTCTCGCTCTCCCGCTCTTCCCAGTAATCAGCACCACCTCGGTCACGCACCTGTTGTCAATCAGCCTTCATCATCACCTACATTTAAGTCTGCCGGATCCAGGACTCCACTGCCAGAGTATTAAGGTCCACTTGTGGTACACAGGCTCTTAGTGGTGGGCAAGTGAAGCCTCATGAAGCACTGAGGCTTTCCTAACAATTGTGCTGAAAAAGATTCAAAGCTTCAACACCTCAGTGGTGGTGACATCTGCTGGACAACTGAAGCCCTATTAACCTCTAAAGAGCACGACTGAAGCACTGGCACTGTTTCCCTTGACAGCAATAAAAGTTCAGAAAAGTCTGTATGGTCAGTCAAGTGTTTTGTTCATTCATACCAAATAATGATTATAGCCTTACCTCCACCAGTTCTCCATTCCAGTGGACCCTGGCTGCATCCCTAGCCTTCGACCAGCTAAAAAAATCGGTTCACCAGTGCTCCTATCCTGCGACACCCCGACCCCTCCCGCCAGTTCGTGTTGGAGGTTGATGCCTCGGACACTGGGGCGGGCGCCGTTCTCTCGCAGTGGGAGCCCCACTTCCCAGAAACTACATCCCTGTGCTTTTTTTCCCCCTGTCGTCTGTCCCCTGCCGAACGGAATTATGACGTTGGTAACCGAGAGCTGCTGGCCATCATCTGGGCATTGGAGGAGTGGAGGCATTGGCTGGAGGGGACCGATTCTCCATTTGTCATTTGGACCGATCACAAAAACCTCCGTTCCGCCAAACGTCTAAAGCCCTCGCTGGGCCCTCTTCCTGAGCTAATTTAACTCATTCCGCCCTGGTTCCAGCAACAGCAAGCCTGACGTCCTTTCTCACATGTACTCATCCCCCTCCAGCCCTTCAGAACATGAAAACCATCGTCCCTTCCTTCTGCTTCGTTGGAGCGGCCACCTGGGAGATCGAACAGCGATGCTCAGAAGAGTCACCCAGATCCCAAGACCGGACCTCCTCGCCAACTGTTCGTACCCGAACCCGGAATCACCCGCACATCGAATTCGTACAACAACACTTCTGGTGGCCTAGCCTGGTGAAAGACACCCGGGAGTTTGTCCAAGCCTGCTCCGTCTGTCCCCGAGGGAAGACTTCACATCTGCCCCAGGCTGGTCTACTGCGCCCCTTACCTAACCCGAGCCCCCTTGGTCCCACATGGCCTTGGACTTCATTACCAGCCTACCTCCCTCGGCCCCGCCTGTGTGGAGTTTGCATACTCTCCCCGTGCCTGCGTGGGTTTTCTCCGGGCACTCCGGTTTCCTCCCACATCCCAAAAACATGCATGCTAGGCTAATTGACGACTCTAAATTGCCCGTAGGTGTGAATGTGAGTGCAAATGGTTGTTTGTTTATATATGCCCTGCGATTGGCTGGCAACCGGTTCAGGGTGTACCCCGCCTCCTGCCCAATGATAGCTGGGATAGGCGACCCGAGTGAGGAGAAGCGGCTCAGAAAATGGATGGACGGACAGGAGCATATGGTGGCGGTTCCCGCGGTGGGGAATCACCTGTGAAGGGCCCAATCCATTTGGAAGGACGTCGCGGCGGCTTTAACTTGGTGCGCTGAGAGGAATAAACGTCTCGCGGACCTTCGTCGCTCCCCCACGCCTGAGTACAAGGTGGGTCAGATGGTTTGGCTTTCCTCCCGTGACCTCCCACTCCAGACTGAATCCTGTAAACTCACTCCGCGCTTTATTGGCCCCTTCCCGATCACTAAAATCATCAATCCCACGTCAGTTCAACTAAAACTTCCACAATCGCTCCAGATTCATCTGACGTTCCATGTGTCACCACTCCGAGCCTGTCTTCACCTTTTTTTTTTTTTTTTTTTTTTAACAAGTAATTTTAGTTAAAGGTCCCATGCCATTCATCCATTTTCCGTACCGCTTCTCCTCACTCGGGTCACAGGCGTGCCGGTGCCTATCCCAGCTATCTTCGGGCGAGAGGCGGGGTACACCCTGAACTGGTCGCCAGCCAATCGCAGCAGAAATTCAATAAACCTTATAAATTTGACTCATATTGAATACATATTAATATTTAAAAAGATAAAATCATTAATTTGACAATAATTTAATGACGTGAAGAAAAATGTAACAGGGACATCTTTAGTAGAATAATGACCCAACAATAATGAATAAACTGTTGAAAAAAGAGACAAAAATGGACAAACTAGTCATTCCAAATGGTTCAGGAGACTCGGGTTCCCCGGTACTTACCCCCTGTTCATCCAGCTTCAGCAAGGTGTCGCGGACCTTGGGGGAGTTTGAGGCCAAGCGAAGGCAGTGCAGGTTGAGTTCGGGCATGATGAACTCCAGCAGCCGCTTGGGAGACAGACCTCGAGGGGTCGTGTGACGGGCGGCAGAGGGAACAGACTCTTCCAAGATGGACCCTCGCAGTGTCTTCATCTGAGGAGAGGATTCAATCCAGAACACAAGTTCCATCACCCGGTCACAAAACATTGAAACTCAACAGAGCACGATGTTTACCTCTGTGGTGCGAAAGATGATTCTGTAATTGTACTGAGCTCCACTAGTGCCTTCCTTCTCCTCTCTGCGGAAACTGATGGCCACTGGCCCGAGGCGATCATCCATGCCAAAAAAATTCTGATGTTCTGGAATGAAACACACACACACACACACACACACTTACTGACCACAACATCAGGACCAACAATACAAGAAGTGAATAAGAGTGTATGCGTTATTAATTTATCAATATGTGGATTATTGTGGCTGCGGTGTTGTTCAAGAGAAGAATTTATAATTGAATTGTCTGAGTGTACCTGGTAAAGTTTTGGTGAGTGTACATTTATTCACTGAGTCAGATCTGAATATCTTCATTTTCTTTCTGCTGTTTCTTACCTTTCATGTAGAAATATTTGCGATAGTAATGCGCTCCCAGATCTGCATGTTCTATAAAGTAGTTGCTTTTGCCCTGCTGCTGGATGTGACTTTCTCTGGGCTCCTCCAGGACCGAGGCTGCATCGTTGGGGGTCCGCGGGCTCAACCACATCCCCCGCTTGGCTTGGGATCGGCCCAGGCCCACCTGTTCCTCTCCGCCCGTCTCATTTCTGAAGTGGGGGCAGCTGAGCAGGAGCTCATTGTCGTTGCCGTCACCTTCATCCAGTAGCAGCGACTGCTCGGGGTCATCCGTGCCACCCCCGTTGCCCACTCCACCCTGTGCAGGTGAAGAAGGGGTCCCCTGGGAGAGGGGCCGCATCTGGGAGGCAGCGGAGGCCCCTGAGGTTATATTCTTTTTGCGTCCAATGCTGTCTCTGTTGGTGGCCGCCTCGGTGAGGTCGAACAGGATGCTTTGAACGTCATAATGGGCAAAGTTCCTCACCCACGCACCCCCCCCGATGTTATCATAAGGACTAGGTTGAGGGATTTGAGGGGGCACAGGTTTGGACTTCTTACTAAGACCTTCAGGCTTGGGCGGCTTTACCGGTTTTGGGGAGTCTATTGTGGCAGAAGACAGGCCTCGAAAGAAGCCATCAGGTTCTGGTGGGTTGCCTTGGAGTCCTAAAAGCAGGAAGGGGTCTTTAAAGCGGAGGGCATTTGGGCTCAGGGGCCCCTGGTTTGCACGTCCTGGATCCTGGACTTGAGTTTGTCTCTCCAGCGAAGATAGACTGCCATATTCCCTGTGTAGCAGCACCCCAGAGTCCCCCTGAGCTCCCACGCCCACCTTCTCACCAACTGCCCGAGCAGCTTTCCCTCCAGCCTTTCCACCAGAGTCCAAATCTCCTAAAGTCACATCGCTGTTACTCCTCTGCATGATGTGGCCCCGGCCCACCGCACGCAGGGTGAGGCCCGCCCGGCTCGGGGTCAGGTTGTCTCCATCTGAACCATCTCCCTCCCTCCTGGGTGGCCACTCCACCAATCCCGCCTCTCGTTTCGGATCGAAGTTGACGGCTGCGACAGGTGGCCGCACATTCTGGCGCCGAAACTTGCGGACGAATAGGTCGTCGGACTGCATGTTGCCTGGGAAATCACCTCCAATCCAACAATATGCCCCCCAATGATCCAGATGTGAAAAGGGAATGCTTGGAAGAAGAACCTCCACTCAGTGAAAGCAAAACATAAAGTCCTACTTCAAAACACTACTGATCTCAACTGTACACAAACAGGGCAGTTCTGACATGTGAATAATTAAGACCGGACCGGTGAGAATGCAGCAGAGGCTCATCCGGGTGTGCAACTGGGTGTTTTGCGAGGTGCCGCTTCCTGCAGACTGAGGTGGACCATCACTGTGGCCCGATTCTTCTTCCTCCTAGACAAGTCCCTGTCCGTACCCCCAACATGGCATCCACTGATTCTTCAGCACCTGCAAAGAAAGAATACATCTTTAATATTTCCCATAACTTAATCTCCTAATTTTAAAAGAGACATTGAGAAAACAGAAGAGAAACTATTATTGCAGTGTTGTATTGTGAGTTGCCAGCACCCCCAGACCATTGGATGTGTCGCATGGGTCTCTTAAGACAGTCCAGTATTAAGAGTTTGGGGGTAAAGCGGGCCACTGTACTTCAAGTTCGTGTTCAGCTGAGCCAAAACAAGACAAAGTCCGCCTATGTAACAAGCCACATCTCATTTGTTTCCTACTATAGCTTCCCCTACCAAGGAGGCTGTTTTCATCATATACAGTAGTCGTATTCTCCCAAGGATCCCATTCAATTGCAGTGATCAACACACTCCTAGACAAGGATGTTAATTAATTTTTAATTAATTATCACTCTCTGTCCCCTCCTTGAGCCGTCACCATATCGTGGTGGAGGGGTTTGTGTGTCCCAATGATCTGAGGAGCTAAGTTGTCTGGGGCTTTATGGCAAACAGGTCCTAGGTGATGGACCAGACAAACCACGGCTCAAAGACCCCTTATGATGACGACAAAAAAATGGACTCAGGTTTCCCTTGCCCGGACGCGGATCACCGGGGCCCCCTCTGGAGCCAGGCCTGGAGGTGGGGCTCGAAGGCGAGCGCCTGGCGGCCGGGCCTGCTATCAGTGGGGCCCGGCCCGAAAGGGTAACTGTGGGTCCCCCTTCCCATGGGCTCACCACCTGTGGGAGGGGGGATAGAGGTTGAATCTCAGATTCGGGAGAAGCAGTGTAGTTTTCGTCCTGGACGTGGAATCGTGGACCAGCTCTACACCCTTGGCAAAGTCCTCGAGGGTGCATGGGAGTTCGCCCAACCTGTCTACATGTGTTTTGTGGACTTGGAGAAGGCGTTCAACCGTGTCCCTCGGGGGGTCCTGTGGGGGGTGCTTCGGGAGTATGGGGTACCGAACCCCCTGATACCGGCTGTTCGATCCGTGTAAGACCGGAGTCAGAGTTTGGTCCGCATATCCGGCAGTAAGTCGGACTCGTTTCCGGTGAGGGTTGGACTTCGCCAAGGCTGCCCTTTGTCACCGATTCCGTTCATAACTTTTATTTAAAACTTTTACCTCCAAATCTGAGACCATGGTCCTCAGTCGGAAAAGGGTGGCGTGCCCTCTCCGGGTCGGGGATGAGATCCTGCCCCAAGTGGAGGGGTTCAAGTATCTTGGGGTCTAGTTCACGAGTGAGGGAAGAATGGAACGGGAGATCGACAGGCGGATCGGTGCAGCGTCTGCAGTGATGCGGACTTTGTATCGATCCGTTGTTGTCGTGTGTGTGTGTGTGTGTGTGTGTGTGTGTGTGCGTGTTCCAGGTTTTGTCTTCCTCTCTCTCATTTCTCACACACCTGCTCCTGTGAGCATCTTCACCACCTGTGCCTCGTTCATACCTAATTACCGATTGTATTTAACCTCGTGTCTCATTCCCACTCGTTGCCAGTTCGTTGTACCTTGTCGTCACGTTCCAGCATTCCTTGTCACAGACTCACAGTAAGACTTTGACCCTGTTCCGATTATCGACCTTGCCTCTTTGCCTCATGTTCTTGGATACTGTTGCCCTTCTTGGATTGCCTGCCCGTGTACCGACCTCTCTTTTTGGAAACTGTCCATTTGTTTTGGAGTCTTGCATTTTTGGGTCCTAGCCTCTGTTCCGTTCATGACAGAACGAACTGGCCATAACATGGACTCAGCAGACTCAGACCCGGTGCGCAAAGCCCTTCAAGCGCAGGGTCAACGCCTCTCGAAGCAGGATGAGCAGCTTGCTGCCCTCCACCTTCATCTAGAGGGACTGTCAAGGCATCAGGACAATATGATGAGACAGGTGGCCTCACAGTTTGAACTTCTTATGAAAATTATCCAAGAAAAGGAACCAGTTGGCACCACACCCAATACCGCCACGGTATTTCCATGTGAAACAGTCAACATGCAGCCACCTGCCACCTCCGCTGCTGTCTGCCCACAGCTCTCTCGACCGGAGAGGTTCTCTGGAAATTCTGGGAACATTAAGCCGTTCATCACGCAGTGCGAACTCCACTTTGCGCTCCAGGCAGCAGCCTTCCCCACCGAGCGGTCAAAGATCGCTTTCGTCATTTCCCACCTGACTGGTCGTGCGGAGGCGTGGGCTACTGCTGAATGGAGCCGCAATTCCGCCACGTGTCATTCATGGGCTTTTTTCGTAAAGACTATGGAGCAAATTTTTCAATTTTCCACTCCTGATCGTGAGGCAGCTCGCTCCCTTGTCACCTTACGACAAGGCATGCGCAGGGTGTCAGATTACGCGATTGAGTTTTGCATTCTAGCAGCTGAGAGTCATTGGAATAATCGGGCGCTACTCGATGCCTTTTTTCAAGGACTATCCCCCGCCGTCAAGGATCATTTAGTGCCGCTAGACCTGCCGACCGACTTGGACACTCATCGCTCTCGCCGTAAAAATCGACAAGAGGCTTTTGGATCGCGAGCTGGATGGAGATCGGCGGAAGGCTGCGTCACCGCGCACTTTGAGGACAAGCCTCGGTGACCAGCCAAACCAAGGCAGATCCCCTGGTTCCGGTCTCAACCCACTGGCTAACGTCCCCACGGAGGAACCCAAGCAACTGGGCAGGTTCCGTCTCTCCCCTGAGGAACGTCAACGCCGGCTGAGGGAAGGGCGGTGCTTCTACTGGGGTCAGTTGGGTCATTCCGTGAGCAACTGTCACGTCAAAGTTGCCGGTGCCGGTAGCAAGGGCACGGGAGAGGTGAGTCTGAATTTGATGAAGGAAGACCCTACACGGGTTCTTCCTAAAGTGACACTATGCTCTCCTGATCAAGAAATTCATACACCTGTATTAATTGACTCTGGTTCTGACGCAAACTTACTCAACTCCATCCTCGTTAAACATATGCACCTTAGAACCTTTGAAATAAAACGCCACCGCAACACCTATGCTGCAGACTGCAGTTTTATGGGCAAAATCACTCACCGCACTCAAACACTCATATTGACATTTTCCGATTCTCACTCGGAACGCATTAGTTTTCATGTTTTTGACGCCATGAATCAGGACCTTATCTTAGGGAACCCATGGTTGAGATTACATAACCCCCACATTGACTGGTCCTCTGGGCAGGTTATGTCATGGGGCAGCAATTGCGCCCGGAACTGTTTCAAGCCGCCATGTGATGTTCAGGGTCATGTTTCTAAGGACAATCCACAGACCCCATCTGGGGATACGGATTTATCTCAAGTGCCCACCTGTTACCAGGATATTAAAGACGTTTTTTCCAAGTCCAAGGCCAAATCCCTTCCACCCCACAGACCTTATGACTGTGCTATTGACTTGCTGCCTGGAACCACACCCCCACGAGGCAGGTTGTTCTCTCTTTCAGGGCCGGAACACAAGGCCATGAAGGAGTATGTGGAGGAATCACTGGCAGCCGGGATCATTCGCCCATCTTCATCCCCTGCGGGAGCAGGATTTTTCTTTGTGGACAAGAAAGACAAGACCCTGCGACCCTGTATCGATTACCGGGGTCTCAACGAGATCACGGTAAAAAACAGGTACCCTCTTCCTCTCATCTCCACCGCCTTTGAGTTCCTGAAGGGAGCCAAGGTTTTCACCAAACTGGATTTAAGAAATGCATATCACCTAGTCAGAATAAGGGAGGGGGATGAATGGAAAACAGCATTTAACACACCAACAGGACATTATGAATATTTGGTAATGCCTTTTGGGCTTACTAACGCTCCAGCTGTTTTCCAGAACCTCGTCAATGACGTCCTGCGTGACATGCTGAATGTTTTTGTTTATTTGGATGATATTTTGATTTTCTCCCCGGATAAGGAGACTCACATTATTCATGTCCGCTCTGTTTTGCAGCAGTTGCTGCAGAACCAACTATATGTTAAGGCTGAGAAATGTGAGTTCCACAAGGCGTCAGTTTCTTTTCTGGGTTTTGTCCTGGCTCAAGGTGAAGTCAAAATGGACCCTTGCAAAGTCGATGCAGTAATTAATTGGCCTACTCCCACGTCACGCAAAGATGTACAAAGGTTCTTAGGGTTCGCAAACTTCTACAGAAAATTCATCAGGAATTTCAGTTCTATAGCCTCTCCTTTGCATGATCTTACCTCGCCACACAAACCTTTTGCATGGAACCCGCTTTGTCAGGCAGCGTTTCAAAAACTTAAGTCGAGCTTTACCTCCGCTCCCATCCTTACTTTGCCAGATCTCCAACAGCAGTTTGTGGTAGAAGTCGATGCGTCTGATGCCGGAATAGGAGCAGTGCTCTCCCAGAAATCTCTCAAGGATGATAAATTACATCCTTGTGCTTTTCTCTCCAAAAAACTGACACCAGCTGAGAAAAATTATCACATTGGTGACCGTGAACTGCTGGCAGTCAAGGTGGCCTTGATGGAGTGGAGGCACTGGCTAGAGGGGGCACAGACTCCGTTTTTAGTATGGACAGATCACAAGAACCTTGAGTATATTAAGACTGCTAAAAGATTAAATGCGAGGCAGGCTAGATGGGCTCTGTTCTTTACTAGATTTAATTTCACGCTATCCTACCGACCCGGTTCTAAAAATGGTAAGCCAGATGCTTTGTCACGCATTTTCTCCGAAGAGAATTCTTTGTCCGACCCAAAGACTATTTTGCCCAAGTCATGTTTTATTTCCGCTTTTGTTTGGGACATTGAAACGGCGGTTAAAGGGGCTCTGAAAGACACTCCTAGCCCTGACGATTGCCCTGAAAACAGGCTTTATGTGGTTCCGACCTTAAGGGGAAGAGTCATCCACTGGGCTCACACGAACCGCACTGTATGTCACCCAGGCATTGCCAAGACTCAATCAGTGGTCGAACAGCGCTTTTGGTGGCCTAATGTTAGGAGGGATGTTATTGATTATGTCAATGCTTGCCAGGTATATGCTGCCAACAAGCCCTCTCATCAACGTCCTTCTGGGGAGTTGCGACCCCTGCCAATACCACAACGTCCTTGGTCAGACATTTCCGTAGACTTTGTGACAGGATTACCGGCCTCTAAAGGCAATACCACCATTCTTACAGTTGTTGACAGGTTCTCTAAGATGGCACACTTCATTGCACTCCCAAAACTCCCCTCAGCTAAAGATACTGCAGAGTTAATGATCAATCACGTATTCAAATTCCACGGTTTCCCTAAGAATGTGGTGTCTGATAGGGGTCCCCAATTCATTTCGCAATTTTGGAAGGAGTTTTGCAATCTCATAGATGCTACCGTCAGTCTGTCATCTGGGTTTCATCCTGAAACCAACGGCCAAACCGAGAGGCTGAACCAGGACCTGGAGACGGGGCTCCGATGTCTCGCTTCACAGGATCCGCGATCCTGGTCTCAGAAATTGGTTTGGGTCGAATTCTCCCACAATTCCCTCCCCTCTGCATCCACTGGTCTATTGCCTTTTCACGTTGTGCATGGTTACCAACCATCTCTGTTTCCTGCCATAGCCCCTGAGTCCACAGTTCCAGCGGCATTAACCTTGGTGAGACGCTGCAGGAGGACCTGGGAGCGAGCCCGACAGATGCTGCTGCGCCAGGGACGGTCCTACAAAGCCGCTGCTGACCGCCCGAACTACAAAGTGGGTCAGCGAGTTTGGCTCTCGACCAAACATATTCCACTCCGGGTGGAGTCCAAGAAGCTCGCTCCCAGGTTCGTTGGGCCCTTCCCAATCACAAAGATCATCAACCCTGTCACCGTGAAGCTGAGTCTCCCAAGGTCGATGCGGGTCCACCCTGCTTTTCATGTCAGCCTACTCAAACCAGCCCGGGAGTCCCCTCTGGTCCCGCCTTCCAGGCCCCCTCCTCCCCCCCGGTTTGTGGATGGGGGCCCGGTCTTCGCTGTGAAGCGGCTGTTGTCGTCTCGTCGGAGGGGGAGGGGGTTTCAATATCTGGTGGACTGGGAGGGCTATGGGCCTGAGGAACGTTCATGGGTACCGTCTGCGTTTATCATGGATGATTCGCTCATTCGGGACTTCCACGTTGCGCATCCAGGGGCCCCAGGGCCGTCTGGGGCCGGCCGTTAAGGGGGGGGTACTGTCGTGTGTGTGTGTGTGTGTGTGTGTGTGTGCGCGCGTGTTCCAGGTTTTGTTTTCCTCTCTCTCGTTTCTCACACACCTGCTCCTGTGAGCATCTTCACCACCTGTGCCTCGTTCATACCTAATTACCGATTGTATTTAACCTCGTGTCTCATTCCCACTCGTTGCCAGTTCGTTGTACCTTGTCGTCACGTTCCAGCATTCCTTGTCACAGACTCACAGTAAGACTTTGACCCTGTTCCGATTATCGACCTTGCCTCTTTGCCTCATGTTCTTGGATACTGTTGCCCTTCTTGGATTGCCTGCCCGTGTACCGACCTATGCCCGTCCGTCTATTAAACCTCTCTTTTTGGAAACTGTCCATTTGTTTTGGAGTCTTGCATTTTTGGGTCCTAGCCTCTGTTCCGTTCATGACAGTTGTGGTAAAGAAGGAGCTCAGCCGAAAGGCAAAGCTCTGTGATTGGCTGTCGACCAGTTCAGGGTATACACCGCCTCTCACCCGAAGATAGCTGGGATAGGCTCCAGCACGCCCATGACCTTAGTGAGGATAAGCCATATGGAAAATGGGATGGATGGATGGCACGGGACCTTTAACTCAAATTATTTGTGTAAAAAAAAAAAAAAATAAAGTTAGTCAACAATTATATTTTTGCTTGATTTCCTGTTATTACAATCATATTAAATACATTATTACAATTGAATAAAACAGAAATCGGTCATAGTTGAACTGAATGTGTTTGTTGCAGTGATATTGTAATGCAATTTTAAAAACTGTTGCAAAGTATCTCTAACTAGCTCCATAAGTCTAAATACAACCAGCCCATAACTGCAGACTCAGACTCAGACAGTCTTAGCACTGGAAGGGTATGGAAGTGGGTGGGGCGGGGGTGTCTTCCTGGCTTACTGGAAGCCTGGCAACATACAATAGAAGGACACTGTCTTTCTTATTTGTTCCATCAGAGACAGATGCACAGCTTTGATTCATGCGTGAGCAACTACTGTATTACAATGTATTTTAAAGGTACATTTCTTTGAACTGTGATAAATCCATCCTCTTTTGAAGTCCTTAGATAACTGTGTCAAAAAACAAAACAAATACCATTTCTGGTCATCTACTTTCTCTCGTCTGTCTGTGTTTGACCACAGTGACGTGAATCACCTAAAGCTGAAACCTCATCAGGGCTTCTTCCTGTCAGGCTTTTTCACATGCATCTCAGCGCTCGCACTTGCATCCTGAAGAGCAGGTGCAGCGGTACGCGCACACACACGCTGACAAACAGACACACTATACTGTTCAAAGAATATACGTCACTGGTCTACTCTCTTACGTTTTCCCGTCCTAGTTCAAAGAGATATAGAGGAAACTTTATATTTTGCAAAGATGCATTTACAAAAAACTAAATACAGAAGTTGTGTAATGTGACACAATCAGCGGTTTCAGTCGTGCGGCAAGATATGCTACTATGCCGAGGTGTTTCCATGCAAGCTGAAAAGATTGAGTTGCTGACTGCTGTTGCTGACTTTACATAGTGTGTCAGGTCCATGTGGACTGTTGATTCATATCATCTGACTCAGCATTCGGGCACCCACAGCTTTGTGTTCTATGACTCTGCAGTAATTAGTAACCTTGGTGTGGGACACTTACTTTTTAGTGTGATTAAAAACGCTGCGAGAAAGAGGACAGTACGAGAAATTCACCAGATACTTTTATTAGGTGTATTCGGTCCACCTGCACAATCTAATACAAGAGCAGTATGAACGTTTCATTCTTCACACACATAATGCTGCTCAGTTTTGATTCATACTGTTAGAAAGATATAAATGCAACAATAGATTCATTAGTGTGGTTGAGGTTTGCAGTGTTCTACAACTGCACTGCCACACATTGTGACAGATTAATAATGTCTAATCATTTGACTCTATTATGTCACTACTGTAATCCAGGTAACCTCAGTATTGGAAAAATGTCACAGTACAAACTAATGCCAGTCGTAAAAATGAATATTAAATTAATAGATAACATTTAGTGTTTCTGTTTTTTACAAAGCGGCATGGTGTGCGACTGGTTAGAGCGTCTGCCTCACAGTTCTGAGGACCGGGGTTCAATCCCTGGCCCCGCCTGTGTGGAGTTTGCATGTTCTCCCCGTGCCTGCGTGGGTTTTCTTCGGGCACTCCGGTTTCCTCCCACATCCCAAAAACATGCATGGTAGGTTAATTGAAGTCTCTAAATTGCCCCTAAGCGTAAATGTGAGTGCGAATGGTTGTTTGTTTTTATGTGCCCTGCGATTGGCTGGCAACCAGTTCTGGGTCTACCCCGCCTCCGGCCCGATAATAGCTGGGATGGGCTTCAGCGCTCCCGCGAGCCTTGTGAGGATAAGCGGCTCAGAAAATGGATGGATGGATTAACACGTTTGTTTACATTGAGTATATACTTCATCACTTACAAAATCAATGAGTGGACAACTACCATCTAATATGTTAATAGCTAAAAGGAGCTATATTTCTATCCAGGAGAACATGGAATAAATGCCATAAACAAGAAATTACGACTACGTCTGATGACATGATCAATTTAAATTCAACATTCCAAAAACATGCATGTTAGGTTAACTGAACTCTTTAAATTGCCCATTGGTGTGCCCTGACCAACCAGTCCAGGGGATACCCTGCCTCGACTCCTAAATCAGCCCGGATAGGCTTCAATTCAACCACGACCCCAATGAGTGCAAGAGCTTTGGAAAACTGATAGATGGACTGCAAGCTAGATGCTTTCTGATCCCAGAGTTCTGGCAAAAAAAGGCTGATACAGACTGATGATGGGTCAAATACCAGATTTTGTTGTAGTTTAGCAAGCAAAAATACCGGTGTCTGTTAAGTCCACAAAATCTGAATCAACAAGTGAGATCAGTGGCGCTAAATCTATGTTGAGCTGATGTGCACGTACCGAGTGGCTTCAACCGCAAGTTGGTCCCATCGCTGTCACGTTTTTCATGTTGTTCCAACAACCAGAAACTGTGGAACTCTCCACCACTTCAAAGCTACCTTGAAACTGCCTTTGACACAGAACATATGCCCACGTTTCTTAAGACCCCCCACACATCCCATAAATTACTGGTAGCCCTTGTTTCCATGACAGCATGACCCATCTCAACACTAAATGTGGTATGGCGTCGACCAGGACTTTGTGATAACACCACCTCGTCCTCACTGGTTGAATTGAGCCCTCCGTCTATTCAGATGATTGAAAAATTTTTACAAAATAGGAGCTGGTGGTTTTATTGGCAGCACGCCCGCGACTGTCTTCTTTTGTTAAAACTAAAAATTACTTTTGAGATTTACACTGAATGCTATAAAACCTTCATGACAGCAATAAATGAATATGCAGGCTAATAATACATAACAAATAGATACCTTTTAAAGGATTTGATGTCCGAAAGAACTGCCCTGCAGTTCCATTATTGGAGCCGGGAGGGCGCTTTGTGTCCTCTCTCTCCCCCCTCCCCTCTCTGTTTTCAGCACCTGTCTTCAATCAGCCGCATCACCACCGGTGAATATAAGCCTACCTGTTCCCAGAAATCCTCGCCTAAGTATTGCAGCCTCTCCTAGCGGTACCACGGCCCACCTTATGTCAAGTAAGCTATACTGTTCCTCGCTTCCCTTGTTAACTCTTGTGTCTCCTCGTTCCCAGTGCTCCCCTGTGTTCCTGACCCACGTCATTCCTGCCACCAACCCAGCCGCCCGCCCGTTCTGTCCACTGCCGGCCACCTGTCCACGCCGCCGCCTGCCAACACATCCAGGACCACCTCCATAACCTTTCCTCAATAAACTGTCTCCCTCCGCCTGCTCTTGGGTCCAGCTACTCCCCCACACGTGACATTTTAGTTGTAGAAAATACCTAAAAGAGCTCAAATGGATTTAGTAAAAAATATATAAACCACGAAGAAACTACATTGGCCAAAACAGAATCCACTTTTGCCCTTTTCGCTTAGTATAGTATAATGCAGGCGTAACCAATTTTTAAAAGAAGATGGCCACATGCTTACATTCATTCATCTGGTGGTGTGTTTTTCCAAAGCACAATACCATCTTTCACCTTTGCGGACAAGTGTGTGCCATTTAATACATGAAGTTCAATATAAAAAGGAACTGTGTACTGTACTTCCTTTCTTCCTGTTCATATTTATGTATATTTTTTTCTGGACACCGCTTTAAATTATACACTTTTTTCATTGAACGGAAGGAAGTTTTGCAATTAAAAGTATGATTATTTCTTTAAATTAAAAAGACAACTTACCATGGGGGGAAAACAAATCTGAAAAGTCTAATATTTCCCAGCGAGCAGTGTTGCACGAGTCAAGCTTTAACCATGCCCTGATATAAACAGATCAATGAGCGATAGCAGGAAAGGCTGAGTGGCAATAAAAAACAACTTAAGGACATTATGGGAATAAACAGCAAATGCGCTTTGAAAGGCTCCTAATACTACAAGCTACAAGTGGTGCCTTCACGGCCTGCTCATGTTGCTTCTTATGACGATGTATAGACTATGTCTATAGCTACAATTAATAATGACGTTATTGTGGTATGCCCATGTTTTTATGACACTAACTAATTATTTCACTTTCCAGGTTACCGCCTATGAAGAAATTGTTGCAGCTGATTTTATCATCACTTCATATAGACATGATATAGCAGTGCACTCACAGTACCTCCACTTAGTCAGTGTGGTGGATTATGGGAGTGGATCATGACCCCCTCATGCCATTTGAGCCACAAGTCAACAGACAGAGCAACATTAACTGAACTCCACGCTTTTAAATAAACCAGAGAAGGAAGTGCACTAAAGAATGCTCAACGTCTTGATTTCTTGATTTTAGTTACACCTGCACATTATAATACAAACCAATACAAGAGCATCAAACATTCTGACAGTAAGAAGAAATGTATGGTCACAGATGACCACAATGCAACCCACTGGACAACCTATACATTTTCTGATGCATTATTGTATTCATTCCAAATTGTGCAAGTTGATGAAAACACAATTAAGAATGTAATGGCTGTATAACCATAATGATAAATGTATGACTCTCTGACTAAACGGAGCATTATCATCTTTGTAAACAATCAAACCTTTGTAAATCCATTGACACTTTGAAATAATGAACTACACACAACACAGTTGCTGACAATTTTTTTGTCCTGGATAATATTTTCATTCATTAAGAGCCCTAAGAGGAACAATCTCAGTCCCTCAACTCAATAAGAGATGCATAAAGCATGCATTTGGTTTTATCCTGAAACTCCTGATTCCAGCTAACACACACACACAAATCACAAAATCTTTTACACATAGAAGTGGAAGAGTGCAGACATGCACAACATTTTGGGGAAGTCATTGTCACGTGACATATTTTGCACACCACAAGTGTGCGTCCTGTGAAACAGGAAGAGATGACTGACAATTGAACCCAGAAAGGATGACTGTCGTCATCATTTAGATTCAACACCATCCATCCATCCATCCATCCATCCATTTTCTAGCGCTTATCCGAGGTCGGGTCGCGGGGTCAGTACCTTTAGCGGGGACGCCCAGACTTCCCTCTCCCCGGCCACTTCATCCACCTCTTCCGGAGGGATCCCGAGGCGTTCCCGGACCAGCCGAAAGACGTAGTCTCTCCGGCGTGTCCCGGGTCGTACCCGGGTTCCCCTCCCGGTGGGACGTGCCCGGAACACCTCACCGAGGAGGCGTCCGGGAGGCATCCGAATCAGATGCCCCAGCCACCTCATCCGGCTCCTCTCGATGCGGAGGAGCAGCGGCTCAACTCTGAGATCCTCCCGGATGACCGAGCTTCTCAACCTATCTATAAGGGAGAGCCTGGACACCCTCGGAGGAAACTCATTTCGGCCGCTCGTATCCGGGAGCTCGTTCTCTCGGTCACGACTCACAGCTCGTGACCATAGGTGAGGGTAGGAACGTAGATCGACCGTTAGTTGGAGATCACGGCTTGATGAAGCCAACAGAACCACATCATCTGCAAAAAGCAGAGATGCAATACTGAGGCCACCAAAGCGGACCCCCTCTACACCTCGGCCGCGCCTAGAAATTCTGTCCATAAAAGTTATGAACAGAATCAGAGACAAAGGGCAACCTTGGCGGAGTCCAACCCTCACCGGAAACGAGTCCGACTTACTGCCGGATATGCGGACCAAACTCTGACTCAAACTCATGGACCGAACAGGCCGTATCAGAGGGTTTGGTACCCCATGCTCCCAAAGCACCCCCCACAGGACTCTCCGAGGGACACGGTCGAACGCCTTCTCCAAGTCCACAAAACACATGTAGACTGGTTGGGTGAACTCCCATGCACCCTCGAGGAACCGGCCGAGGGTGTAGAGCTGGTCCGCTGTTCCACGGCCAGGACGAAAACCACACTGCTCCTCCTGAATCTGACCATCCCCACTATACACAGTGTTGATGGTGCATTGCTTACCCCTCCTGAGACGCCGGATGGTGGACCAGAATTTCCTCCAAGCCGTCCGGAAGTCTTTCTCCATGGCCTCACCGAACTCCTCCCATACCCGAGTTTTTGCTTCAGCGACCACCAAAGCTGCATTTCACTTGGCCAGCCGGTACCCATCAGATGCCTCAGGAGTCCCACAGGCCAAAAAGGCCCGATAGGACTCCTTCTTCAGTTTGACGGCATCCCTCACCGTTGGTGTTCACCAACGGGTTCGGGGATTGCCGCCACGACAGGCACCGACCACCTTACGGCCGCAGCTCCCGTCGGCCGCCTCATCAATGGAGGCGCGGAACATGGTCCACTCGGGACTCGATGTCCCCCGCCTCCCCCGGAACATGAGCAAAGTTCTGTCGGAGGTGGGAGTTGAAACTCCTTCTGACAGGGGATTCTGCCAGACGTTCCCAGCAGACCCTCACAATATGTTTAGGCCTGCCACGTCGGACCGTCATCTTCGCCCACCATCAGGGCCAACTCACCACCAGGTGGTGATCAGTTGATAGCTCTGCCCCTCACTTCACCCGAGCAGCCAAGACATGCGGCCGCAAGTCCGATGACACGACCACAAAGTCGATCATCGAACTGCGACCTAGGGTGTCCTGGTGCCAAGTGCACGTGTGGACACCCTTATGCTTGAACATGGTGTTCGTTGTGGACAATCCGTGATGAGCACAGAAGTCCAATAACAGAATACCGCTCGGGTTCTGATCGGGGGGGGCCGTTCCTCCCAATCACGTCCTTCCAGGTCTCACTGTCATTGTCCACATGAGCATTGAAGTCCCCCAGCAGAACGATGGAGTCCCAGCGGGAGTGCTCTCCAGCACCCCCTCCAAGGACTCCAAAAAGGGTGGGTACTCTGAAGGCGGAGGGAGGCTACCCTCTCGTCCACCGGGGTGCACCCCAACATACAGGCGCCGAGCCGGGGGGCAATAACTATACCCACACCTGCTCGGAGTCTCTCACCATGGGCAACTGCAAAGTTGCCCAACCCCTCTCGAGAGGACTGGTACCAGACCCAAGCTGTGTGTGGAGGCAAGTCCGACTATATCTAGTCGGAACTTCTCGACCTCGCACACCAGCTCGGGCTCCTTCCCTGCCAGAGAGGTGACATTCCACGTCCCTAGAGCCAGCTTCTGTAGCCGGGAATCAGATCGCCAAGATCCCTGCCTTCGGCCACCGCCCAGCTCGCACTGCACCCGACCCCTATGGCCCCTCCCACAGGTGGTGAGCCCATGGGAAGAGGGACCCACGTTACCCTTTCGGGCTGTGCCCGGCCGGGCCCCACGGGTGCAGGCCCGGCCACCAGGCGCTCGCCTCCGAGCCGCACCCCGAGGCCTGGCTCCAGACGGGGGCCCTGGTGACCCGCATCCGGGCAAGGGAAACCTTGATCCACTTATATTTTTCATCATAGGAGTCTTTTTGGACTCAACACTTCCACACCTATAGCAACGGGCCACCAGGACGACTGTGTCATGATCTAATCAGTTTTGTCTTGAGGTGAAGCTGTGAAAAATTCTTAGCCATTTGACCAGAGCTGCCCAAAAATGTGTTCATAGTAGTAAAAGCTACCCTATCAGTTCTTGGGTCTTAAAAAAGAGATTGATTGCAGGAAATATAAAACCAGCGCTCTTTATTGATCCGACGCAGCACTGTTACATTACACAGTTGCACCTCTGCGTTACTGCTCAACCTTCTGACACTGGCTTAGTCTGTTGGTGATGCGTTTAGATAAAGTAAAAGTGTATTAATGTGACGATTTGATGGTCAAATTCAGTCCCAAGAACCCCCCACGCCTCCCCTCCCCTCACAAGCTCCACCCCTTTGGGATGGAGCTTGCTGCGGATAGTGAACTGGACCCCTTCCAAAAACTCTTAAGTCGATTGCACTGCACTACTCTCTCTTTTTCATGTGTGTCACATGTGGCCAATGAAGAACTAATAAATTGGAGGGGATCTGGATAAAGATGCAGATACAGGATTTCATTTTCATCATTTGAGTCAATATGGCTTCAGTGGACACTGAGAATTATAATGGCACATTCCCGTCTGTTCGTCACTATCCTCTAGGAACTGGGAAGTAGCCTGCTGACTAACAAGCAGATGGACAAAGAAAGAGATAAATGATGCTCCAGGTTTTTGTCACAATTTTGTTAACAGTTTAGCCTTATCGAAGGTCTGCGGTGTTTTCAGTGGCATTTTTAAAAAACAGAAACAATGGTGCCCAAGACTTGGACGGTATTGTTGGTGTTTTTACTGCAGCTGAGTCATGTGCACAGACTGTACCCGTTACTGGAAAAGTCTGGTTATAACTTTTGCCTGTCAATTAAAAATACATCATGGATGACAAGTGTGGCATAATGCAGATACTGTGTAGATGTATGTATATCTATATGCAGTGGTGCACAACTGTACTGCATCATACTGACAAACGTTTCTCACATTTGGTTTAGCTACAGTATATGAGGTAAGACAGTAATCCTCTACATTCTGCTATTTGCACAAGAATACGCACGCGATTGTACAAGCCTCCCACATATTCCCACTTCTTGTAAATCAGTGATTAGTTGTGTCCTGCTTCAGATTGAGAATTTGTAATTTTTTAGTATTTACCTTTGCAATATTGAAATGTTTCTTAGGAGTGGTTTACAGGCACGTTCCACTACATGTTATACAAGTACAGTATGGTACTACAAATGAAAGTCTTCATAATAAACTGAAATGTGAAAAAATGTACAGTATACTGAATCTGTCAATGTTATATATCCTTTTAAATTTGGGCCCCGGAGAGGAACCAAATTTATAATTTTGGTCTTGAGCTGAAAAGCTTGGGAAACTCTGCACTACTGGATATGTCTCATGTCTAAACCACTGAACCAGAAGTTCTTCTTTACATTAGACTTCAGTAGTGTCTGGTGCACTTTCAGTTCTGTGTGGGTATTTTTTTGTGTGTGTGACATAAGGTGAGTCTATCTCCAGTCTCTCTCTCTACCTATCTATCCAAGGTTTTACTGGGGGGGGGGGGGGGGAGGAATGTAAGAGGTAGATACTGTATTTCCACAACATTCAGGCACATAGAGCAGTTACATGATCAGGGAAGCTCTTGCATCAGTATAAACACAAAGAAGGAAGTAAGGTAAAAGAAACTCGTTCTATAGCACTGTGGATATTAATACTGTAACTAAGTTCCCCTTAAAATTGAATAAATAAATAAAACCCAGCTGAAAGTGTTTTGCCGAGTAAAAGCTATTGTTTCCAACATGGTGTTGGTAAAAGAAAGTACCTCTATTGTTTGGCATGTTGATGTCATGGCAAAGTCATATCACTCTGGCTGAGAACTACCACTTCCTGTGCATCTCGAAATATACCTTGCGGCAAGCAGCGTGTGTGTTATTCGGAGGTTCAGTGTGAGATGGCGTAATGTGTGTTTGTGTGAGTGACACTATGAAACATTGTCCATGGATGTGGTGCACAGTCCTCATGGTGACAGGAAGAGCAGCTGTCCCTCTGTGACGCTGTGTGTGTGTGTGTTGAGGGGCGTGGCTGACAGGCAAAAAAGACGGAAAGAAACTGACCCTCGACTTCTTCGCTAAATCTATTATGCTGATTTTGAACACTTCCCTTTTACTCATTATCATGCAGAGGAAGACGACTACTCTGGCTTTAACACTGTCCGTCTGCCCCATCCGCTTCCCGAGGAAGACACACTGATCCCGCCTTTGCTTCCTCCTTGTTTCTACCCAGAACATGATTTCAACTGTTCTTCCGCATTACATTTTCATTTGTGTGATGAAATCAATTTGTTTACTCTATGAGTGTTGGGACTCACTAAATGTTTGACTCAAACTGATAAGGTGTTTTCAGATTGAACAGAATAGGTTTTTATTAGCCCGGCAAAGGGGAACAAATCTCGTTTTTTGTTTTTTTTTGTCCAGTATGATCCGAGAGGGCTCAAGTCGCTGTCGTTATTTGAAGAGACGGACTTCTTTGCCTCTGTGACTCTTTTGTTGACTTTCACAGGCATATTTTTTCCTGCTTATGTGACTCAGAAATGTTGACAATAGTGCAGCATTGGATGCACCATCCCTTCGAAAACTCAGATTACCTTGTGTGGCTACTAAACAAAATGGCGTCCAACAGCATTAGGATTTAGATTGAATATAAAATAGCTTCATCGCACATTCCCACCAGAAATTGTCATCTTGAGTGTGAATGCTCAGAAAAAAATCAATTGAGGACTACAACACTGGTCAATACATAGCATAACATAGAAAAACTAATTGTTCGAAAATGTTTTGTAATATTTTGAATGTAATGTCTTTAGAACTATAGGAAATTTTAATTCTAAATTTAGGTAAACCGAGAAAAGCTTTAGACGTAAATGAATCGCATGCAGGTTAATACATCACAGCATATTATATTAAACTCTAGATACTGTGGAAATAGAGTATGTGCTCAAGTGGCTGTGAACAGAATAGGGATGACATGATGGCATCCATCCATCCATTTTCTACCGCTTATCCGAGGTCGGGTCGCGGGGGCACTAGCTTTAGCAGGGACGCCCAGACTTCCCTCTCCCCAGCCACTTCATCTAGCTCTTCCGCGGGGATCCCGAGGCGTTCCCGGGCCGGCCAAAACACGTAGTCTCTTCGCCGTGTCCCGGGTGGTCCCCGGGGTCTCCTCCCGGTGGGACGTGCCCGGAACACCTCACCGGGGAGGCGTCCTGGAGGCATCCGAATCAGATGCCCCCATCCACCTCATCTGGACCCTCTCGATGCGGAGGCCCAGCGGCTCTACTCTGAGATCCTCCCGGATTACCGAGCTTCTCACCCTCTCTCTAAGGGAGAGCCCGGACACCCTGCGGAGGAAACTCATCTCGGCCGCTCGTATCCTGGACCTCGTTCTTTCGGTCACGACCCGCAGCTCGTGACCGTAGGAACGTAGATCGACGGGTAAATGGAGAGCTTCCGCCTTTCGGCTGAGCTCCTTCTTTACCACAACGGATCGATACAAAGTCCGCATCACTGCAGACGCCGCTCCGATCCGCCTGTCGATCTCCCGTTCCGTTCTTCCCTCACTCGTGAACAAGACCCCGAGATACTTGAACTCCTCCACTTGGGGCAGGATCTCATCCCCGACCCAGAGAGGGCACGCCACCCTTTTCATGATAGCATGCTTGAGCAAATACTACTGACACGGTGACGTTACATCATTGCTTCATCATTGCTTTTTCTGTCCGGGAGAAAAATATTGAGAATAGAAATCTAAATCTAATATCTCCGAATCAATTTGTCCTAATTCGTCTCTGTCATTAAAATAATCTTTCCGGCGCACAATAGCATGTGTCCCAGTGGCTTAATATTACGCATCCGCTGTGTACCTTCTGACCTACATATAGCCTGAGCTCGGATGCTAACAACTGGTGCTGCGCAAATCAGTTTATTTCTTGAAGTATTCCATGAAGATGTGACCATCCTGCCTCGTACATACAGGATACAGTTTTAAGAGTGGTTTTAAATGCATTTCAGAGCAAATGTTAAGATGCCTCTCCTTCGGTACAATGGTCGCAGGTCTGTTTTGTGCATACAGACGACGCAGCAGTGAAATGCATCTGCTCCAGCTGCTCTGTCCTCTCGTTGCTTTCTAAACGACATCTTAGCATGGGAGAGAGGCAAGTGGCTGCCTAATAGAGGCCTCTGTGCATTAGCCTGACAATCTATTATTCTTGCAAAAAATGTATTTTTACATTGGTCTCCGGGCAGGATGTTTTGTGCCCTTTAGATTTGCAGCTATTTGCAGGTGGTGACGTGCTCTCTTTCAATGGCTTTGAATGGCCTTGAGTGCACTTCTCCTGCGTAATGGCAACTTGAACAATGAGAAGTACTGCCACTGCACGGCCTAATGGTCTTCTGTGTGTATGTGGGACATTATTGAGAGGGACTTTGAGATTTCACGCAATGGGCGTCCCCAAAGGTCTTCTTCCAAATATAGCGAGGTTAAGCGGTATTTACATTAGAATAAACATACTGTTTCCCTTCGTGCATCTTAAAAGTTAAATGTAAAAGGCTTGTGGAGGAAGTGGACATTTTAAAATCATTCCTCATTTTGAACACATTAGCGGAGAAAACACACCCACGAGCCGCAGCATTAGGGAATAATCTAATACCTGTCATGCAAAATGAGCAATATCAAAAAGTTAACGGTCAGTTTTGACAGACACTGTGAGAGAGGTATTCATTTAATGACAGGATTATTATTTTTGCAGTGGTGGGGACCGACACCAAATCACACTGAGAACTGTTCCTAATATTTTGGTTATTTAGTGAAATCAGAGGCAACGCACACATACAGAGCTTCTTAACAAAATAGATACTGTACTTGGAGAGTTGCTCACATTTTCCTTTATATTGCAGCTCTGTGCAACATAGCTGATTAACGGCTGCAAACTATTCGTGCTGTTTTAGTCGTCACGGTGATAATGGGACGAACCATTGGAGCTGAAGTTGATTTCCCCCGAGTGTGACTCACTTTTACTGCACATTGCAACTACAAGGCACAGAGCACACCAATTTTTATAAAGAGCAAACAATCACGGATGGTGATGATTGTCAGCAAAACTTCAAATCACACTTGACAGGTGCCTTTGGGGAGTTTAAACATGCATAAGTGCTCAGTTGGCCCCTAACAGTAACTTCCTGAGGTGTCCTTCTAGTGAGTCATGTGTGAAAACTGCACTTCGTGGATTAACACGTGCGGCACGGTGGGTGACTGGTTAGAGTGTCTGCTTCACAGTTCTGAGGACCGGGCCCCGCCTGTGTGGAGTTTGAGTATATACTTCGTCACTTACAAAATCAATGAGTGGACAACTACCATCTAATATGTTAACAGCTAAAAGGAGCTATATTTCTATCCAGGAGAACATGGAATACATGCCATAAACACAAGAAATTACGACTACGCCTGATGACATGATCAATTTAAATTGCTGCCAAACAACTAAATTAGTGCCATTCTAATTTCTTACCAATTGGATATAATTTGACAGAGTTGTTTGTTTTTAGTTTCCTTCCACTTGGATTTGGAATTCTTTGGAGCATCTGCGAGATCAGTGATTCTCAAAGTGTGGTACTTGTAGCACTAGCGGTGCGTGGGCTTCCTCTAGTGGAACATGCAAGAATCCCAGCCCAAGTACAGTACAGTGTTATGCAAAGGTCCTATATTTTACCGAACCAACATTTTCGAGTATTTCGGACGTTATATTGGCTCTATGGTGCCTCAGTAAACACGTGAAATATGAATTAAAATCGTTCATGCATTCCTGAGTTCCAGACGTTTTTCGACCGAGAGCAGGAGCTGTGAAATGGAAAGAGTCAAATCTGAGGAACACACACACACAGACACACCTACGGGCAATTTAGAGTCTCCAATGAATGCATGTTTTCGGGATGCGGGAGGAAACCGGAGTGCCCGGAGAAAAAGCCACGCAGGCACGGACGGGGAGAACATGTAAACTCCGCACAGGCGGGGCCGGGGATCGAACCCCGGCCTTTAATTCCAGCCAGTACCAATTCCACGGATTCTTGATCCCGTTATCCTTATCGAGCTTCTTCACAATGTCGGTCTCGCCATCCTACCTCTGTACTATGTCCCTCCGTGACACTGACATACTGCAAACCTATTAATGTAAAAAACTTGACAGCATACAAGGAATTTAAATGCGTAGAAAGATCGCACCGATAACCTATAAATGGCGCAAGATTTGCACCTGACCTGCCGTAATACGGTCTTCAATGATGTAAATATGACGCTCATGATTACAGACCGTCAATGTCAATGTCGACAGAGTACTACGTTTACCCCCCAGCCCAGAATTCCGCGGACTATTTACAGTCCTGCAGGAGGCCTGAAATCAGGTCATTCGATTGTCTCGAGTTTATCTACGTCACTGGTGAAAATCTCTGCGACGCTGTCAACATAACAAAAGACAAGCGGGTCTTCTACACGGAGGCAACGAATCAGAAGAAAGGGGGCGGTCTTAGCCAAATATGGACAAAGCGGATACAAAACTGGGTCAAACAGAAGTAGATGTCAGATGGGCCTTTTCTGGACACTCGTATTATAAAACCAAGGTGTTTTTTTTTTTTTAAATGAATTACATTTTTTAAACAAAGTCCATGTTAGAGAGTAACTCTATGAAGGTCTAAATAGCCAAAATATGGGAACTTAACTTTTTTAGTAAAACTAATTTGAATTTAATCTTAAGAACTGCTTGTTTTCAAACTTTTTAGGTACAACTTTTATTTAACTTTTATGTGCAATACTCTATTATTGAATAATTAGTTTTAGTAGTTTTTTGTTTTTGTTTTTAAATGTTCCTATATTTAACCACCGTGTTAATATTCATGTTGCGCATATATCCAACCATCCATTTTCTGTCACGCTTTATCCTCACAAGGGTCGCGGGCGTGCTGGAACCTATGCCAGCTATCTTTGGGCGAGAGGCGTGGTACACCCTGAAGTGGTCGCCAGCCAATCGCAGATGTTGTGCATAATGTTAAGAATATACTTTTGAGGACTAAAACCTCTGGCTGTATCTTAGTGATGGTCATGATGGCGGTAACTGGTGGAAGTATTTTTTTAGGTGGTACTTGGTGTCCAAGTTTTGAGAACCGCTGTGCTAGATACCTCAGCTCAGTTTTATTTGTAAGATGTTCACCCTTTTTGTGTTTCTAAAAGCGATAACTGTAGATCTCAACGTGGGCTCAAAAATGATCACTTTCTTTAACGTGTAACATTTTTGTTTAACACTTAATGAAACGGTAATTTAGCAACTGCCTTGTTAGGTAAAGCAAGTCAGGGTTCCGAGATTTAACTTGAGTTTGTCACTGTATGTTTTGTACAGAACACAATTCCTACTGTACTGAAATGAACCATACTTGTGAATTTAAAATGGATGATATCGCTTGAAGAAGAGTGGTATTGGGTGGGATATATTGTGGCTGCCTTAAATTTCTTCTCTGTCATGAATGCTCTTCTCACCTAGATTTAATGCAAAAATAACTACCCTTCCTAAAAAATAAAGGTTGCAATATCAAAAACTGTAAAAAGGATGTTGAAACCAATGATGCAAACCAATGGAAACAAAACTTAAACTTAAAACAGAAACTCATCCCATCTTAATTTGAACTAATGCATTAAACAGTTATGTTTGAATTGCAGATCAGTAGGCTGCTAGCTACATTGTCAGTGCAAGCTTTGTATTAATCATATTGATGTTTTTTTTTTTTTTTTTTAAACCTTTAGTGAGTCCTTCTATCATTGCAGGTCAAAATGCATTTTGCGGCTTAAAACGTGAATGTCAACCACAATGAATAGCAGGGGGAGAGTGCGGCTCAATGTAAATGAAATGCCCTGTCCTTTGAGTGGCCTGGCTTATGTAAGTGACTGCTGCTGCTGCTGATGATGTTGTTTTGTCTCTATCACTGCATGCTAGGTCCTGCATCTCTGCATCTTTTCTCCCTACAGCATCTATCTGAAAGCCCCAGGTCTCTCTCTCTCGCGTGCACACACACACACACAAGCCCCATCTTAAATTACAGCAAGCAGGAGGGTGGTGGTGTGGTGGTGTTTGGGGATGTACCTGCCTCCAGCATCCCTCATTCTCTGTGCCACCTTGAAAACAACACCCCGATTTATTTCATTCATCATTGTCTTTGGACGTCACATGCAATGATATCACCACATCACCTTTAATGCGCACAAAATCTTCCAAGCAAAAGGTGGCAGTTTATTTTTGTTGTTGTATTTGTCTTTAAAAATAAGGATTAGGAACCAAATCCCACTGCTCTTTTTACCCATGGATGTTCAGCTCATCTTGTCTGGCTCCCTCCCTCCATCCATCCACCGCACCACAAGGCTTTTTGCACTGACTCCTTGACGGTGTCATAATGCTGCTTTTTTAAGACAATTGGGCCTCACAATAGAGAGACAGGAGAGATGGGGGTAGGTGGGGGAGGAGGAGGAGGGCCAGTGATGAAATGCGACAAAGGTGACAAACTGGGTCGAATCCCTCAATGTTGTGGAGAAATGACACACAAGGTGCTGTAGGGGGGCACCTTAACTCACTCGAACACCTCATAGTTAACACTGATAACGCAACAACTGGAGAGACAAAAGATGAGATGGCATGAGGTATTATCTCATGCCCTCTTCGCTCATACATTTTCTGTGGCTGGATTGCGTGCATGCCGACACACACTCTAGTTGCGTATGCGCTTCCAAATGCGCGCACCCATTACGGTCAGAAAGATGACATGGCCGAGGCTGAAACATGAAGAAAGAAATAGGCTATTACCTCCAACATTTCAGCTCCGCTCCACCCGGTCTCGTTTCATCCTCTTCCTCTCTGCCGACTCCCTCCCCTTTTCTCCCCATGGCAGCATTTTTCTGCTATCTATCTCCACGCTCCGGCTCGCTCACCTCTTCCTCCTCCTCCTCCACTTCGCTTAGTTCCTCCTGTCTGCTGCTCTCTTCCTCTGTCCCAAAATAAATTTGTAAAAAAAACAGCACACAATAACACACACTTCCCAATATGTGTGCCTCTTTTGATCGCTTAGTCAAGAGGCAGGTTGATGTGTTGTCCTCCTCCCTTGCTCCCTCTCTCTTGTGCCGATTCTATTCCATTCACATCACACTAAAGCCAACCCCCTCTTTCTCGTCCTCCTCCCTCTCTCTGTCTCTCTCTCTCACACACACACACATGCACAAACACACACAGCTTAGCCTCAGTCCTCCCCCTCTTGGTCTCTTTGACAGAGAGGCAGCAGTGGTCAGCTGGAGCCAAAAAGAGAGCTCATAAATGGAAATACGCGATTGGTGAGATGTGTATATATTTAAAAGAAGGACGGGCTGAGTGATGTCACTTTAAAGTGATAACGCGCGTGCCATGATGTCATGTTTTGTCACATCAAACAGTCAACAAAGCATTTTTTTCACGCTGCTTATTAATGCAACTAATCAATCTGAAACGTTACTAACATTTGACTTAAATCTTGATTCCCTGCTACCAAAGTTGTTTTAATACGTGTATTCGTTTAGCAGGACTATTTTCCCTTTACAATCATAGGGATCCCATCACATTTAAAAAAATTTTTTTTTTTTTTTTTTTTCAGTTTTGGTAACCATGCATGTTTTTGTCTTTATCTAAACAACTACAACTGTGTCATTGAATGATTATTTTTGTTGTGATAGACAGTTTTTCTTCAATTCTCAGTGAACAATAAATGACTCTTAACCCATATTATTGAAATTCAATGTATTTTTCATGGAAAATCCAAAATATGTTGACGGTGGGAATCTATAAAGGTGTACCAGGTGGTTCTTTTCCATTATGGGCTTGGTTGGGAGGTCTGTGCTCAAACGAGTTCCATTCTAGTTTGTTAGCAGGATTATACAAAAGCTACACGAAACTTTGTGGAGGTGTGTGGTATGTAGGCCAAGGAAGAACATGCGAAATCTAAGAGAGGATCATGAGAAAGAAGTGTATGCAGGCTTTCTTTCTTAACACGAATCTTCAGATTTCTTTGTCATTATGAAGTACTGTATATACTGTATCTTAATGATAAAATGGAGTCATCAGATGAGTAGCTATAAAAGTGCTGCGATCTGCACACTAGAGCCCATTCTAGTTTTCTCTGACATTTCTGCATTGACTAGATAAAGGCTCAAAATGGGGTAGAGTTGAAAATAGTGCACGTGTGTGTGAGAAAGTAACTGTTTGTTTGGAGATAGCTCTGTGTACTCCCCAAACGTCGGGGTGAGATCATCACAAACAATCAACCTCCTTGAGGAAAATTAGAGCACCGGATCCGGACGATGTATTTTCTTTGCCTCCAAATCAGTAGCTGAATATTCTTAAAAACCCACCAGCAGCTGATAACATTTTGATTAAACATTTTACAATATTCAAGGGGAGGGGGCACAGTTTGCAACCCCCCCACTCCCTTAATTACTGTCCGAAGTCCCACCCTGGTCAGACCATATGGCTTTTGTGTGCTAGCAGGTCAGTAGTGCTGGTCAAGCTCCAAGCAGCGTGTGTGTGTGTGTGTGTTGGGGGGGGTTAAGGGAGATTGGGGGCAGGGAGGGGAGTGAGTGGGATGCTGTGTTGTTGGGGCCCGGGAGTGTCATGAACAGATAAGAACCATTAAAAAAATAAAAACGCAGCCACGTGTTGATAGAAGCAAAAACATTCATACCGTATTATGGGTTGGTTGCCAGTAGGACTGTCAATCTAAAACATGTAAATAATTACATTTTAATCATTTTGTTAGTGATTAATTTCTAACTGCATTATCAATACCTGCAATGCAATTTGGTTTGCATTTTTTTTTTTTTTTAAATAGTTGAAAAACTGCTTAAATATAGCAATCTACACACAATGGATCACAATATTACATATACAGTACTTTCTAAACAATTATGTCATGAAGACAACCTAGCTCTATGATTGTGAGTTGATAAATTATTAAGTTACCACAGTACATATAAAATAAACAGTCACCAATTTCTGAAATCTTTCTTCTCATAGAAAATTCTGTTTTGTTTAAGCAAATGTTTTTATCACCAATTTTCATCACCAATTGAGCAATTCTTGCAGCTTTACAAATAAGATAAAATATAGAATGAAACCCAATAGTTCAATATTACTTTTGATATACTAAACTATAGTTTGGGTTGACACTTTCAGTTGTTTCATGTAATATGGTAATAACGTTAATATGGTTACCTAACAGTATCAGTATGATGCAGTGTAGTTCTGCACTACTACAAACTACAACCACGATAATGAAACTATTGTTAATCTATGGCCTAAAGTGGATATAAAAGTCTACACACCCCTGTTCAAATGCCAGGTTTTTGTGTTATAAAAAATAAGACCAAGATAAATCATTGAAAAAAAAAAAAATTCCACCATTAATGCGAGCTCGCAATCACATTTAACACACAACAGCACACACCTGCCACCATTTAGAGAATGTAATTTTCAAGGCATTAAATGCACCATTGAACGCAAGAGAAGACGGTCATCAACTTGAGAAAATGTGGTACAACAGTGACATTACAAAGAACTTGACATCCCTCCAAAATTGATACAGACTAGAAGAAAATTGGTCAGGGAGGCTGACAGCAATACTGACGGTATTGCAGGAATGTCCGGAAAGTATGCCGTTTAGTACATGTGACAACAATATCTCGTCTTCTTCATATGTCTGGCCTATGGGGTGGGGGGGGCAAGACAGAAGCCTTACTGAAAAGTGGCAAAGCGTTATGCTCTGATGAAACCAAGGTTGAGCTTTTTAACCATAATTACAAAAGGTATGATTGGTGTAAAAACACTGCTCATCACATGAAGAACACCATGGCGACAGTGAAGCATTGTGGTTGGTGGCTGTTTTTCTTCAGGAGGAACTGGGCCCTAAGTCAAGGTGGTGGGAATTAAGAACAGTACCAAATACCAGTCAGTGTTAGCACAAACTCTTCAGGCGTCTGCTCGAAAGCAAAACGTGTGCAGCAATAAAAAACTACAACAGCTGGGCTTTATTTTGGGGAAACGAGAGAGGGACTAAAAATGATAGCAAGTGTGTGCCGACTCCCATTTAACATAAATTTGAATGTGATTGGTGAATTCTGACACAGCCACGTCCCCAGTTGTAAGGGGTGTACACTTGCGAAACCACTTTATCTCAGTTGTTTATTTTCATTCCCCCCCCCCCCCCATACCAATTTAGTTGTACTGGTTATAGATCACATTAATGATGGGAAAAGCTTTGAAATTAATTATCTTGGTGTAATTTTGATCACAAAAACAAGGCATTTGAACAGGGATATGTGCAGTGTCAATCAGAACTGAGCACGATTTGTAAAGCTTTAAGTTTTGATACAGTTCTTGTATTGGAGCTTTATGGATTGTGTAGAGTAAATCTTAAAAAATGCCCCAACTGAAGTCTTTTTCCTGACTGAGCGGTTTGCAAATAAATGAATATAAAATGGATGATGACGGACTTATCCTCCACGAGTCTAATGTTCCTGAAAGGATCGCAGAGAAGCAGAATATGATCGAGCAGATACTGCACTGCATTAGACAAGCTGAATTGCTACTGCCGAGGCCCATTCAAAGCACTATACAAATTGAACGCGAGACGTCACAAGCTTCATCCCCCCCAAAGGCATTCTTAACAAAGACACACTTCAAACCGAACCTTTGTATAACAAGGCATAACTGAATAACGCTCATTTGGAACTGCGAACGACACTTTTTTTTTTTAAATTTGATTTCACACAAGCCTCATTAGCAACCACGAATTCATTCGAAGAGATGAGGCCGAACTAATGAAACGAAAACTGATAGTTAAATGTGAGGTTTGAAGTGACTTTTACCTATTCGGTGTTGAATTTAATTCAACTGTTCCTCCTCAACGCCAACGGAAGACACACTACGCATCATTTGAATTTTAGCAAATTATCTACACACGGAATAAAATGTACAATACTGCCACCTGGCGGTGATTACATAAAGAGCGACTCGTAAATCAACAGTAAAATAATGGTGCCACCTCGTGGTCACATGTCAAACTGCGATTGCAAACAATATAACATGCCGTTTATTCTGCCAAAAATATCACGCAGACTCACACGAGGTCGTTCAAAGGACGCTTTCATTCATTTTTTTCCACAGATATCAAAATGAAATCATTTGTCAAAAATATGAAATTAAGTTTAAAACGTCAAAATACGTTACTTTCAACTCGTTTGGATGAAACCCTATGAAACAATCGATTCTCAACTATTCCACTTGGATATGCGGACATTATTTCAAGAGTAAACTCCGCACTCTTTCTGACAAGCAGAAATCACACACTAATATATCACATCTCTTCTCCTAGTGTGCAGTTAGTTTACTGTATGTAAAACAAACAAAAAAGCAGAACTACACACAACTGTACACAAAATATACATCACTCTTTACAGTTCAACATGGCTTGTGTTAGTTATACAATCAAATCTGGCATGGAGTTACGAAACCTGGAAGTTATTTATCTCATTGTATATTGAAAATAAATGCTAATGGCTCAAGATGGAAATGCATACAACTCTTAAGATAAGGAAACGTGATTGATTGTTTTACCACTATGGAAATATAAAATATTGAGTATACTGGTGCCTTAAAATTCACAAAATTACATTTGCTTTAAGTGTGTGTAGAGTTGAAACAGCCTGCAGCAAGGAACTTCCTAACTTCTGAGGGGTTTGGCGATTCAGATCATAAAGCGAGTGCAGTAGCTTTCAATAACCAACATAAGAGGGAGTTCAGCACAGTTAGAATTGACCACTAAAATACAAGGACAAATATGCCAGGAGGATTACTACACAAGGTGTGGAGATGGTTTGAAGCCTGAACACATGGAGAAAGGTTCTAGAAAGTTCTAGGGGTGTCTTGTACAAGAGCGCTGGTTTTCTTGACAACAAATGCAGGCGAAAGCACAGTAATGTGGCACACAATATTGTTGCACACTCAAGGAATGAGCCTCAGAAGAATGATGAATTTTCAATTGATTAAAACATGGGGGGTATGGATGTCCCTGCTCCACTCAGAAATCCACGAGGGTTTTATCATCCGTTGATGAAAGTCATTGCAGGAATTCATATCCCGAAATTCCAGCACATTAGCTATTGAGCATGTTTGTGATTTGATGTACAGTACACTATTTAACACCGTATATGAATTGCACACACTTTTTAGTTTGGTGAAGTTGCTTTTGTACACAGCAGAGGGAGTGTTGTAGGATTTGCTGCTCTCATTGTTCATGTCTCTTTCAGAGTCCCAATATACAGTATAGAACAGATAGATAGTCACAATAAAAGCCGATGCAGGTATTATTTTTAAACTTGTCCTGGGTTGGAGAAAGGGCTTCTGTATTGCAAAACCATTGTGATCCCAGCTTCACGTCTGCTGTCCAAAAGGAGAGACTTTACCACTTGCCCCTCTTGCTCCAGTCCTTGGGTGTGAAATGAAGACATTTTGGATCTATACGTGTGTGTCTCTTCTGCATGGCTCTTTCATGCCCATCCACAATGTCCTCTGACAGTGTCAGGATGTACTGGCCCTTCATAAGGGGCAACACAAACAGGAAAAAGAATCTCACTTTATAGCCTGGACAGGAAAATAGTTACCAAGTCTTGCATCAACATGTGGACGGAATACTATGCGACACAAAAGGTTCAGGTAATATAATATTGTTTGAGTTGTAATATTTGCTGAGTTACACTTTATGTTTTTCTCATGATGTCAGGCATCTCTAAAATACCTGTTACCTACAGGTGCATCACAATGAATTGGAATATCATAAAGTTCATTTAGTAGTTCAATTCAAAAACATACAGTGGGTACAGAAAGCATTCAGACCCCCTTAAATTTATCACTCCGTTATATTGCAGCCATTTGCTAAAAATCATTTAAGTTCATCTTTCCTCATTAGTGTAGACACAGCACCCCATATTGACAGAAAGAAAACTTAATTGTTGACATTTTTGCAGATTTATTAAAAAAGAAACACTGAAATATCACACAGCCATAAGTATTCAGACCCTTTGCTGTGACACTCATATATTTAACTCTGTTGCTGTCCATTTCTTCTGATCATCCTTGAGATGGTTCTCCACCTTCATTGGAGTCCAGCTGTTTCATTATACTGATTGGACTTGATTAGGAAAGCCACACACCTGTCTATAGAAGACCTTACAGCTCACAGTGCATGTCAGAGCAAATGAGACTCATGAGGTCAAAGGAACTGCCTGAAGAGCGATGAGATAGATTTGTGGCAAGGCACAGATCTGGCCAAGGTTACAAAAAAAAATTCTGCTGCACTTAAGGTTCCTAAGAGCACAGCGGCCTCCATAATCCTGAAATGGAAGACGTTTGGGGCAATCAGAACCCTTCCTAGAGCTTGTCGTCCGGCCAAACTGAGCAATCGGGGGAGAAGAGCCTTGGTGAGAGAGGTAAAGAAGAACCCAAAGATCACCGTGGCTGAGCTCCAGAGATGCAGTCGGGAGATGGGAGAAAGTTCTAGAACGTCAACCATCACTGCAGCCCTCCGCCAGTTGGGGCTTTATGGCAGAGTGGCCTGACGGAAGCCTCTCCTCAGTGCAAGACACATGAAAGCCCGCATGGAGTTTGCAAAAAAAAAAAAAAAAACACCTGAAGTACTCCAAGATGGTGAGAAATAAGATATTCTGGTCTGATGAGACCAAGAGAGACATTGCTGGCCTTAATTCTAAGTGGCATGTGTGGAGAAAAGCAGGCACTGCTCATCACCTGTCCAATAGAGGCCCAACAGTGAAGCACGGTGGTGGGAGCGTCATGCTGCGGGGATGTTTTTCAGCTGCAGGGACAGGAAGACCGGTTGCAATCGAAGGAAAGATGAATGCGGCCAAGTACAGGGACATCCTGGACCAAAACCTTCACCAGAGTGCTCAGAACCTCAGACTGGGCCGAAGGTTCACCTTCCAACAAGACAATGACCCCAAGTACACAGCTAAAATAACAAAGGAGCGGCTTCAGAACAACTCTGTGACTGCTCTTGAATGGCCCAGCCATAGCCCTGACTTAAACCCAACTGAGCATCTCTGGAGAGACCTGAAAATGGCTGCCCACCAATTTTCACCATCCAACCTGACAGAACTGGAGAGGATCTGCAAGGAGGAATGGCAGAGGATCCTCAAATCCAGGTGTGAAAAACTTGCCTCATCCCCAAAAAGACTCCTGGCTGTATTAGCTCAAAAGGGTGCTTCCACTAAATACTGAGCAAAGGGTCTGAATACTTATGGCTGCGTGATATTTGAGTGTTTCTTTTTAATAAATCTGAAAAGATTTCAACAATTCCGTTTGTTTTCCTGTCAACATGGGGTGCTGTGTGTACATTAATGTGGATAAAAATGAACTTAAATGATTTTAACAAATGGCTGCAATATAACAGTGAAAACTTTAAGGGGGTCTGAATACTTTCTGTACCCACTGTATATATTATACAGATTAATTACAGTAAACACAGGAAAATACTTTTCAGAAGTCCAATTCTTACCCAATTTCTACATTTAAAATCATTTTGTTTCTTCTAATAAAACTATAAGAAAATGAAATATTTCACTGTGTGTGTAGTGAATCTATATGTTTCTCTTTTTGAATTGAACTATTGAAAAGAAATGACATAAATTTGCAATTCAACTGTACATGCATGACTAGACTGCTCACACACTCCACATGAGTTGATACGTGTGTGAAACCATTTTGAGATCCATCCAGATTGGGCAAAACAAACTGACTGCCCTGTCCATTCCTGTAAATCCCACTCAAGTACAGTACAAGGCAGGACGCACCCAGCTGCAAAATGATTGGCGGCTGCATCGGTGGAAGAGCATGATGCAAATGGTGTGTCCTGCCTCAGGTGCATTCAGGATTCAATTTGACACCCTAAGTCTACTCTGAGAGTGCGCGTGTTGAGCCATCGCCATCAAGGCTAGCTTTAAGAAATGAGGAAAAAAAAGAAAAAAAAAACAAGGAGTTGCACATGCCGAACCGGACGGGTCATGCGGATCTAACTAAAATGGTTGAACTGAACCGTTTGGACAGTATTCAAAATAATAGGTAAATAGGTTGATCCCTCACCTTATAATAGTTGATCAGGTTGAGGTACTGCAGTGTTGAAATGACATCTTCTTTCTTGACACTTGTGATCTCGCTGATCTCACTGGGGGAAATTAAAAAAAGAAAAAAGAAAAAACGCAGTTGAAATTGTCCTTGACAATCAAAATGTTAATTAAAATCCTTCGCTCGTGTACTTGATGGTAATCTGAGGCCTCTCGCCATTGTCAGGTTTAAGGTCCATGAGAATCTCCAGGATGGTCTGTGACCAGTAGGAGCGATAAGACAACAGGCCGAGGTCCGAGAGGGGCTTCTCTGGCGTGCCCGTCTTCCCTTCAACCTTGGACAGCTCGTAACCTGAAGGACAGATGATGGGGTAACATTTTAGATAACATGCCCATTTGCTCATCATACTTTTTGTGCACTCACTAAACTCGATGAGCAGTTTCCCGTAACCTCTCCGCTGATAAGGAGGCAATGTCAGGATACAGGCCACATTATAATCCTCAGTTGACTCTTTTTCCTGAAAGAAAAAAGGAAAAAACAGAATAGGACTGTGTCCATGTTGGTCCAAGTGGACTGCATATGAACACGTGTGTACCTTTGAGAAGTAGCCCACTATATGGAAGCCTTTGGAGTCATACTCAGTCATTACATAGAAGAGGAAAGGGTCCGTGTCGTAGTACAGTGTTTTGTGGTCCAGGAAACATTTTGCAAGTAAACACAAGTTCTGGGAATAATTCTAAAAAGATTTGATAGATGTATTGAATAAGCAGTGTTGAAACTACTAATGCAGTTAAAAAGGCAACATATTCAATGTCAGAACTAACTTTATTTTTTCTGCCATCAATCTCAAAGAATGAGATGGTTCCTTTGCGGTAGATCTCGTTGCCTGGAGGATGTCGGAGGTTACATTTTGTCTGATCAAAGACACAGGAACAACAATCAGACTGACCAGCAGGATTTGCAGGATTCAACCAGTTTTGTAAAGATGCTTTGTTTACCAAATGTCTCTGTAGACACTTTAGACTTTTGAGGTACTTGAGGCAGAATTCACAGAGGTAGAGAATGGGCAGCGACGTTAGTTCTTGTGGGTACGGAGAAAAGTACCACGGCTTCAGCCTGTGACGACCGAGTTCTATACACTCAATGTTTTTCATTCGGGTAACGATGTCGTCGTGGCTGCGATCTGACACCAGACTGCCTGTCATACGGGGTGCAGACGGGATGCCATCAGAACTGTCCTGTGAATCCTGGGGGGGGGGGGGAGAAAAAGGCCATTAGACCCGGGCATAATTTGTCTGATTTTTGGGACATTTTTTCCCCCCAAAATTAAAAAGTAAATGAAATATATTTTGTTTCTTTGAGCAACATGTAGAATCACAGTGGTTGTACATGTTACCAGAAACACAAGATTTGGACCCAATAGGGCACAGCACGATTTGGCAGCAACACACAAATGGTCAATAACAGGAAATCAAACAGACCTCTGGTGGTGGTAGAAAGACACTGGCGCTTTGAGGCTTGTTATACTGCAAAACCTTTATCATCTAGCAGAGAGAGAGAGACACACACAAAAACACTGGCTTTTGGAAACTAAAGGGGTGTGTAGATATTTGTATTTTACACTGTCAACACTTTGGTTACTGGGGCAGATGGAGATCAGTCTGTCAATCATTGCAGATGGAGAGCCTGGATTTGAACATTTTTCTACCTTGTGATGTTAAATTGTCTTGGGCGGATAACTTTACATGAGGCCAAACTGAGACAAGCTCCTCTTAGGGTTTATCACCATACTACTATAATTTCAAGTATTGTTTAGTGGAAATATTAGTCATAGTAAACATTAGCTTCATCATGAAAGTCAAAACTACATTCAAACAAAAGCAAGAAGTGATTCACATAATAAACACAATGCTGGGCAGGAAGAGTGACAACTGAAAACTGTAGACACAAACCAGTAGGGTTGGGCATCGAGAACAGATTGAAACCAGGACTAATGTTCCGGTTCTCCAAGAATCGTTCAAATTAAAACATTTTGGTTAGCACTTATATATATATATATATATATACACATTTTACACATATATACACATATATAAACATTTTGGTTAGCACTTTTATTATATATATATATATATATATATATATATATATATATATATATAAGTGCTAACCAAAATGTTATATATATATATATATATATAAATATATATATATATATATATATATATATATTCATTTGTCACACTTCTACTAACGTAATGAAATCCAATACAAGAGCTGTATTTCAATTCTGCTGTAATAAAAATAATACTAATAATAATGTTCAGTTGACCTTTAGATATTGTCTATTATTGTATTTTACAGTGGTAGAGAACATCACCGCATTAACCTGGGAGGTGTTTCGAACTTGTTGCTGCTTATGTTAACAAAACACCAACATTTTTGTAATGGAATAACATTCAATTGAGGTCTTTTTTTTGTAGGGGGTTTTGCAAGGGGTACTTCGTATTGTTAACATTGAGTGTACAGAAAAACAGTAACTGTAATTATAAAGGACTCTGCTTCTGGCTTTGCAGTGCATGTCCAACATTAAGCAAAGGGGCCATGCGCTACAATGCTGGCCTTGAAAAGATTTCTTTTCAAATATTTCCGATAGCAGTGAGGTAAGGAAGAACTTGTTTTTATCTCTTTTTACCACAGGTGACCAAAGAAGTAACAATAGCTTCATGTTATGTAAACTATAAAGTACAATCTCGTTTCCCAACCCTTAGAGAATTCATGCCTATGTGGAGAAAGCAGCAGCACATGCCGACTTCTTCTCTGGACAGTATTTTACTTAGGAAGCAGTTACATTCAACTTGCTACTTGTGTTTTTATCTACAAGTATTTAACATTAGTTGCGCGACCTATTTTGGATTGCCAGAGAGACTTGTGACATGACTGTTTCACCAGTGTAACATAACTACTAGTGATGCTTCACATCAATTTAGCAATCAAATGGAGCCAGACAGTCACATCCGTACAGTCTCTGTGGCAGCGTGGCCCCACACGGAATCCAAGTTTTTAAAGTGATTTATTTACATGAAACACGGCAGGAATCCATTTACCTTAAAAATAGGCTTAAAGGTGACCCGAGTAAGGATAAGTGGTATGGAAAATGGATGGATGGACTACAAAAAGAACTGCTATGCACAGTCATCTGTGTATACCTAAAATGTCAGCATTTCAGTAGAAAGTGTTGTTGCGCATTCAAAAGGAGCAGGGAGAGAAAATGTCTGCACAGCACTAAAGATAAAGATGTACGTATTTTTTTTTCACTGAATACTCATTGTTTCTCAACTACTGTACTGTATGAGGACTACTTTTTTCTTTTACTTGAATCATATTATTCTAAAGTAACAGTAACTCTTGGGATACATTTTGGGCTACTCTACCCACCTGTGTATGTGCGTTGAAAAATAATCCAGAGGGGCGCTAGGTGCGACAAAATCACCAATCACCGAAGCAGCAATTTTTTTCACTCAGGAATGTGATTGGTGAGATAGGCGCCAGCACACACGTGCCCCTAGTGAGGGTAAGTGGTACAGAAAATGGATGGATGGATGGATGGTGTACAGTCATTCCCCTTTGTACCGAGTAAAGGTCCAAATATCATATGGTGGTCATTGTTTCACTAAAACTTGCAATGAATGCATAAAAAATTAACAAGTGCCTATAACATCACACCTCCACAAAGTGAAAAGTTGTGGACAACCTACATGCATGCAAGTGATAAACTGAAAGACTGAAATGTAATCACACCCAAGTGACAATACCTCATCAGTGGGTCCACAATTAGCTTTCCTTTTCCTGCCGGGCTGAGAGGGGATGAGCCTTCGAGCAGTGCCGTTCTTCAGAAACAACAAAGGCATTATGCAGATGAAGTCTTAAAAAGAGGTAAACACGACACGGATGTTCATTACTGTCGTGAGGGAAGATATCTGGTCATGGTCTTCTCGGGTCTTGAAAGTGTTGGTCTCTCTCGCAGCAGGGTAAACAGCTGCCGGAGAAGCCTCAGTTGAAGCTGGCAGGGAGGCCACTGGGGGGGCAGGAGGCACCTGCGGTACCAGAGGGACCGGCTCCACTTTCCTCTTCTGCAGTGAACAAGTTGTAATGGCAGTCAGCTTCATTCATGATCACCCGCAATATGCGTCTTTGCAAACAATAGGCAAATCAATGAGACATCGGCCCGTTTTCGTTGGCATCAAGGAGTACAACCTGCAGCTTATGTGAGCTGAGAATGAGTCTGATTCATGGCCACAGCTTATTCAATCAAGTATCTTCATTAGTTTTGGTTGTCTTTGGGTTAAATGGAAATGGCACCCCATTTACATCTGGTATTAAGATACGATAAACACAGGTCAGGTACAAGGTAAAAGGGTTGAAAATGTCCGCTGGACTTAAATGTAGTTACCCAGTATTGTTAATGTCACACAATAATTCATGTATGCTATTCACCTAGCTGTTTTTGCACATGTGATCATAATAAAACGTTTTTTTGTGGTTAAAACTGTAATGTCTGAATATTGACTCTCATAACAAAAGAACTAGCGTTTAATAGGGGTTTTACAGACAAGTCGACTTAACACTCCACTATGATTTGGAGCGCGATGTCGACTACTCACAACCATGTGTGTTTGACTTGAGGACGAAGAGTCGCTTCATCCGACAGATGAGTGAGGTGAATGGAATTACTCATTCACCTTAATTGATTTCAATTGTCTTCTATTTCTGAATGCACAACCTTGGTAAATGAGGGAGAACCAGTAGCAGGACTGTGACAATTTATCAGGCCCACACTACCAAAGTGGAAGGAGAGCGGGGAATTACTTCACTGCACAAGAAAAGGTCCTTGATTACTTGCAAACACCGTGAATTCCCACCATACAGAACCCGCTGGTGTGCTGGGCCCAGAACGAAGACAGGTTTCTCCGCTTGGCCAAGTTGTGCAAATGGCACCTGGATGTCCCAAGAGGCAAGATCACGGTCAGTGACTATAGATTATTGCAAAGCATTCCCCCCTCCATTATAGTACTGTACTGATAACTAGTCAAATATACTTTAAATCACCTCAGTGCTGACTTAAAAAGTCTTAAGTTGTAAAACCGCTAGTGCATACACCTGACTGGATCACCATCTTGGTCACTTACATCAGGACTTCCTACAGTGTAGCCTGACCCCGTTAGCAATATACAGTACAACAAGACGCATGTTAACACCAGGAGTAAACAAGGTCTTTTGCTCTTTGGGTAATGGGTAAATTCAAGTTGTACCGGAGTGGGGAGGGTTTTGCCTCTGGAAGGAGCTGTGGCAGATTGTAGGTTGAGATCTAGACTCTTCCTCTGAATTGAACAGAAAGGAAGAGAAGCAGGTGGGATTAACTGACATTTGTATGGGCCTTGAGGTCATTACTCAGATGGACACTGTACACACAGTCGAACTGACGGCTGTTATTCACCATTTATAACGGGTACGTTCAGAAATTCAATCTGACGCTCTCACTGCGGTCTGGGAGTGCAGTGTTCAGAGAAGCAGAGCGCGCTCCATTTTGTATGATTTTACGATCAAGCGTGTTGGGCATTAGCAGGGATACGTCAGTGCGTCCGCCATAATGATTGTGTCAGTTCCGTGACTTCCATCTCATCCTGCTTGACAATACGGCCGCTCTGTCTCCTCAGTCAGAGCATCAGGAGTACGCTGCGGCACTCCCAGAGTGCGGCGCTCTGAATAACCGAGCAGCACACACCAACAACGCTCGGAGTTTTCCAAAGTTCAGGAGTGTAGGGAGCGCGCTTGGAGTGAATTTCCGAACATACCCAACATTTCTTAGCAGTTAATACCAAGGCACAAATAATGGCCCTTCATTCAAACAACACATTTTACTCAGATAGCAATGGTTTAGATATACAGTGAAAAGGCCAACCACCACTACATTAATCAGCTTTTAATTGACCCAAGTTTTCTTAAGCTACAGTTTGTATGGAAAGTTTTCAGAACCCCTTAAATTTTTCACTTTGTTATATTGCAGCCATTTGTTAAAATCATTTAAGTTCATTTTTTTCCCTCAATGTACACACAGCACCCCATATTGACAGAAAAATGTTTTATTGTTGAAATTTTTGCTGATTTATTAAAAAAGAAAAACTGAAATATCACACAGCCATAAGTATTCAGACCCTTTGCTGTGACACTCATATTTAACTCTGGTGCTGTCCTTTTGATCTGATCATCCTTAAAATGGTTCTACGCCTTCATTGGAGTCCAACTGTGTTTGATTATCCTGATTGGACTTGATTAGGAAAGCCAAACACCTGTCTATATAAGACCTTACAACTCACAGTACATGTCAGAGCAAATGAGAATCATGAGGTCAAGGGAACTGCCTGAAGAGCTCAGAGACAGAATTGTGGGAAGCCACAGATCTGGCCAAGGTTACAAAAAAAAATATTCTGCTGCACTTAAGGTTCCTAAGAGCACAGCGGCCTCCATAATCCTGAAATGGAAGACGTTTGGGACGATCAGAACCCTTCCTAGAGCTGGCTGTCCTGCCAAACTGAGCAATTGGGGGAGAAGAGCCTTGGTGAGAGAGGTAAAGAAGAACCCAAAGATCACCGTGGCTGAGCTCCAGAGATGCAGTCGGGAGATGGGAGAAAGTTCTAGAACATCAACCATCACTGCAGCCCTCCACCAGTCGGGGCTTTATGGCAGAGTGGCCTGACGGAAGCCTCTCCTCAGTGCAAGACACATGAAAGCCCGCATGGGGTTTGCTAAAAAACACCTGAAGTACTCCAAGATGGTGAGAAATAAGATTGTCTGGTCTGATGAGACCAAGATAGACATTGCTGGCCTTAATTCTAAGTGGCATGTGTGGAGAAAACCAGGCACGGGTCATCACCTGTCCAACACAGTCCCAACAGTGAAGCATGTGGTGGCAGTATCATGCTGTGGGTGTGTTTTTCAGCTGCAGGGACAGGAAGACTGGTTGCAATTGAAGGAAAGACGAATGCAGCCAAGTACAGGGATATCCTGGACGAAAACCTTCTCCAGAGTGCTCAGAACCTCAGACTGGGCCGAAGGTTCACCTTCAAAAACAGCTAAAATTTCAACTCCGTGACTGTTCGTGAATGGCCCAGCCATAGCCCTGACTTAAACCTAATTGAGCATCTCTGGAAAGACCTGAAATGGCTGCCCACCAACATTCACCAGCCAACCTGACAGAACTGGAGAGGATCTGCAAGGAGGAATGGCAGAGGATCCCCAAATCCAGGTGTGAAAAACTTGTTGCATTATTCCGAAAAAGACTCATGGCTGTATTAGTACAAAAGGGTGCTTCTACTAAATACTGAGCAAAGGGTCTGAATACTTATGGCTGTGTGATGTTTCATTTATTTTTTTTTAATAAATCTTCTAACATTTCAACAATTCCATTTTTTTCTGTCAATATGGGGTGCTGTGTGTACATTAATGAGGGAAAAAATTACTTAAATGATTTTAGCAAATGGCTGCAATATAAAAAAAGCGTGAAAAATTTAAGGGGGTCTGAATACTTTACGTACCCACTGTATATAGTGTTGACAACAGATTTATTGCAATTCTCAACAAGGAAGGCATGTCTAAACTAGAGCTGTCAAAGTTAAATTGTCAACTCATGATTAATCACCCCAAAAAATTATTGCATTAATTATGTATTAACTCAGATTAATCACACAATATATTTTGACCACACACATTCCTTTACCTTAACCGCGGATGGATATCTGAACTGGGGTGCAGGTTTCTATAAAGTCAGTGATCAGGTCAATTCTTCCGCCAGTGCAAAGATAAGAGACTCCGACTGGTGTGCTCGCCAAATTTTGCTTCAAAGTCACCCCAAGGTGGCATGGTGTGCGACTGGTTAGCACAACTGCCTCACAGTTCTGAGGACCCGTTTTTGATTCCGGCCTTACCTGTGTGGAGTCTGCATTTTCTCCCGGTGCCTGCGTGGGTTTCTCTGGGTACTCCAGTTTCCTCGCACATTCCAAAAACATGCATGGTAGGTTGACTGGTGACTCTAAATTGTCCATAGGTGTGCAAGTGAGTGTGTATGATTGTTTGTCTGTATGTCACCCAGAGTCAGCTAAGATAGCCGCCAGCACACCCGCGACACCAGTGAGGATAAGCGGTACCTGATGGGACTTTCGAAAAAAAAAAAAAACTATGGTAATTTGCATGTAGTGCAGCGCTGAACTAACCTTTCATCGAAGCAAAAGTTTAAAATATCATCTGGAAGCAAATTATGGTATTATGTGTAGTATAGTTGGCGCCTCTGATTAATCGTGATTAATCTGATTTTGAAAACTTAAATCGATCGACAGCCCTAGTCTAAACGTTACAACAAGGATATACTTTTACTTAACGCCTACCAACATCTCCCGGAGTCAGTTTTAAAGAAGGCAATACCAATTGATGAATTGATTGGAAAAAAAATATATATTCTGTCAATTTTGTAAAACTGATTATTGATTATAAACTCAATTTGACATAAGTGAGGCAGCAAACAGCAGTTGCACTCTTTTTGCTGTAGATTGAAAAGTTTTGAGTTTGATATAAAAAGATGATCCAATTTTAAATCTGCATCTGATATGCAACTTATAAAATAGCGTATTTTGTTTTAACTAATATTCCAAACTAATGACCTTCCAAACAGGATTCAAATGGCACTGTAGTATGTTACCCGTTTAAAATGGTCTGTACATAACAGAAAAGCAGCTGGTCCATCACGGAATTCCCTTTAAATGTGAATGGCCTTAATTTAAGCAGGGAATGCATCGTTCAGCATATTGATTGGAAATATTAAAGTTTTTTTGTTTTTTTTAAATAAACATTTAAAGTTCCATTCATGAAAATAAATCCACTCACCAATTCTCGTTCAGGTGAACTGGGGCGGGAGCCTGGAAGACCATTCTTAGTTGGAGTTTTTGCTTCCTTTTTCGGGAACTGGAGTTTCTTCATGTCCAGCCTGTCTGCTGTGACCCACTCATCCAGACGTTTGTTGACTGTGAAGAAATATTTTACAAAATTTTGCCGATTCAGTGGTTTCAGACCATAAAAAAGATGTGACACAAAAGATACTCACAGTCAATGTAGTGAACATAGTAGAGCTTTCTCCCAGACACTTCCTTCACACTTAAAATCTCAGCCAATGCTAGACAACAAGAAAGAAGAAGTTTAAATAAAACACACTGTTTCATAACAGCGGTCTTTACAAAGATGAGGATAAAGCTCAGTTTTTGAAAAGGGTGTTATAATTCTTGAAGTAGCAAAAGAGACTGCATGGGCAAACCAATATGTTGTTGTACTCATTGTTCACATCCCTCTCCATATGCTGCTAACCCCTCTAGCCTGTCTTCTGTCCTCTTTCCCTCTGCTCTGCCCCCCACAGAGTCTGGGTTCTGTTTGAGGTTTCTTCCTTGCTACCGTCATAAAGTGCATGCTCGTGTGAGGTTCATTGTCCATTGGCAAGACCCATTTGCGCCCAAGCTTTAACTTACTGGTTGATGTCTAGAAATGTTGCTTCAGTATTTCCACAATGGTCTTTTCTTTTGATGCCATCTATTTTGTGATGTGCATCAGTCCCTCTTCTGGCAAAGCACCACCATAACATGACACTGCCACCTCTGTATTCCGTGGTGTTCTTAGGCTTGCAAGCTTCCTGCTTTTTTTTCCTCCAAAGGTAACGATGCTCGTAGTGGCCAAACAGTTTAATTTCGTCAGTGTCCCTGTGTGCATTTGTAGTCTTTTTTAATGTTTCTTTTGGAGTAATAGCTTCTTCCTGGCAGAAAAGCCTTTCAGCCCATGTCGCAATAGTACTCGTTTCACTGTGGATTCAGCCAACATCTACACAACGTATTTTGCTTTTGTTCTTGGGTTGATATGCACATTTTTGGACAAAGGTATGCTCATCTCTGAGGAAAGAACCCTGCAATCCTTCCTGAGCGGTATGATGGCTGGACATTCCCATGGTGTTTATACTTGCGTATAGTTGTTTGAACAGATGAACGTGACACCTTCAGGCATCTGAAATTGCACCCAAGGATGAACCCGACTTGTGCAACTCCACAATTCTTATCCTGATATCTTGGCTGACTTTACACAAAGAAGCAATGGGTTTCAGATGTGCCAATACATCCACAGGTGTGTCTCTAATTCCAGCAAAGATTAGTGAGAAGCTGTCAAAGGCACGACAACATTACCTGGGTAATGCTACTTGATCTAAAACAGGACACGTTTAGTTTGATTTCATGTCAGACAGTGAGGAAAAAGTGTCTTTTTTCTATACAGTCTATGTAAACATCGGGTTCTAACTGTACATACACATAATGAATGAGGAGTGTGCTTGTTGACCTGCTGAATGTGTAAACTGGTTTGCGTTAACTTCTGTTTTGAATTGGCGCTTTATAGATAAAACTGATTGATATGTAAACTTGGTAGGGGAAACGTGCATTGGTAGTCCACAATAACTGCAGTTAGACACCGGTAAAGATTTATAGAGTTAGAGAAAATATGAACGAAATCATATATAACGGAATCTGCCCTCTTTATTACTGGAAACCAGGAGAGTAGGGTATTGTGTTAAAATTTAAACTGGATGATGCAAGTGTCAACTGTACAGTGATGCTGACACTGAATGAGATGTGTAGCCGACGCTCGAGATGTGAGTCATGTCCTCTAACTAAATCAAGAGTAAATATGACCACAAACAACAAAGCCAGACTAAACGCCAAACGATATATTTTGTTTAATTAATACGTTTATAGGCCAAGTAAATTCTGCCTTCTCATGACCCTTTTTTTTTTTTTTTTTTTTTTTTTTAAAGTCGAATGCCGGTTACAGTTGGCCAGAAACGTTATTAAGAGACTGTAACAACAAGCCGGGGTGTCTTAAAAACAACTGAGGTTCGCTAGTTAGCATTAGCTCGTTTAGCATTTAGAAAAACAAGCAAACAACGCTTACGCCACTCGTCTTCGTGTTCCTGGTTCTTACGAAGAACGGGAAGGCGACAGCCCTCGACAATTTCGACCTGTCGAAAATAATAAGTTCACGTTACACGTCGGGACTGGGCAATGACTGAATAATAACATACATCGCTAGGATACCCACCGATGATCCGCTGTCCGCCATTTTCGTCATCGTTGCGAGCTGGAGTGGGGTGTTGTGGGAAAATGCCGGTCTACGTCAAAGGTAAATAAACCAATCAAGAAATACTCTGACAGCATAAGCGCTGAGCGGAAGTCGGTAAACGAACTAGGAAATTACATGCGGATGCAGCCAAGGCGTAAGGTGACGTAGGCAAAATATATTGGCTGGAATGCTTAAACATGTCATTTACACAAACCCCTTCTTTGAAGTGTCAAAACTATATACTCTCAGGATGAAATGTATTGGATTCATTTTCTATATTTTATTTTTTAATCCATTTTAAAATACCAACGAATTATGTAATTCTAGAGAGTATTACAAGTTAGTTTTGCTACTATTTTGTTACTTTTGAACCGAGTTTACCTTCCTTAGCTAATTTGGGGGCAGCAGTAGCTCGTCTCTGGAAAGACTTTGGGCTTTGGATTGGATGAAATGTAATTTTTGGGGATGCAAAACGACGTTTAAGGTACAATATTTCATTGAGTTGTAGCAATGATTGTAGAGGTGTTTGTTTGTTTAAGACGTTTCGCCTCTCATTCGAGATCATGAACCATCGGTTCATGCACATAAAGCTAGACAGGACAGATCGATCATGAGTGTTGGCGTGGAAACCGTAGTATTTATCCTCTAGTTCAGAGGCATACCGCAACCCTTCTACTCCAACACATCTCTACAGAGAACAGAGGATGGGGCTTACCACCCCACATACAATGCAGTCCTTTTATCCCTTTCGAGGAGATTCAATCATCTAGCCTGACAGTCAGAACAGTCCAGTTGGAATCGGTTCAGTGTTCTGCGTGAGAAAAAAGTGACCTGAAGGAATGAGAATATTCACAAGCATGGAGAATCAGATGAAAATGATGCTATGTCTGTTGGAGAGATGATAGTCTGTGGGCAACAGTCCATTGCAGTGTTTCCCAACCTTTATTGAGCCAAGGTACATATTTTACACCAGGAAAAAAATCTCACAGGACAACACCTCCTTCTTTTCCTTTGGGCTCGTCCCTTTAGGGGTCGCCACAGCGTGTCATCCTTTCCCATGTAAGCCTATCTCCTGCATCCTCCTCTCCAACACCAACTGCCCTCATGTCTTCCCTCACGACATCCATCAACCTTCTCTTTGGTCTTCCTCTAGCTCTCTTGCCTGACAGCTCCATCCTCATCATCCTTCTACCAATACTCACTATTTCTCCTCTGGACGTGTCCAAACCATCGAAGTCTGCTCTCTCTAACTTTGTCTCCAAAACATCGAACCTCGGCCGGCCCTCTGATGAGCTCATTTCTAATTTTATCCAACCCGGTCACTCCGAGAGCGAACCTCAACATCTTCATTTCCGCCACCTCCAGCTCTGCTTCCTGTCGTCTCTTCAGTGCCGCTGTCTCTAATCCGTCCATCATGGCCGGCCTCACCACTGTCTTAAAAAACTTTGCCCTTCATCCTAGCAGAGACTCTTCTGTCACATAACACACCTGACACCTTCTCTTCTCCCTGTAGCCTCACTCTTGCCCCACCACCCCTCTCATTCATGCACATATATTCTGTCTTACTTCGGCTAATCTTTTGAGGGAGGAATTGGACCCAAAAGCTGACACTGACACCAAAACAGTAAATTAATCTTTAATTAAACAAAGTACAAGGCAAAAACTCTCAAAACTCCAAAAAACAAGGCAAAAAATCTCAAAACTCCAACAAGGTAATGAGCTGAAAATCACTACTGAACACTAGGAGGGGCGGCACGGTGGCCGACTGGTTAGAGCGTCAGCCTCACAGTTTTGAGGACCCGGGTTCAATCCCCGGCCCCGCCTGTGTGGAGTTTGCAATGTTCTCCCCGTGCCTGCGTGGGTTTTCTCCGGGCACTCCGGTTTCCTCCCACATCCCCAAAACATGCATTAATTGGTCACTCTAAATTGCCCGTAGGTGTGAATGTGAGTGCGGATGGTTGTTTGTTTCTATGTGCCCTGCGATGGGCTGGCAACCCGTTCAGGGTGTACCCCGCCTCCTGCCCGATGACAGCTGGGATCGGCTCCAGCACTGCCCGCGACCCTAGTGAGGAGAAGCGGCTCAGAAAATGGGATGGATGGACACTAGGAGGCAGACCAAAAATTCAACCAAGGGAGGTGATAAAACTTGAAGCAAGGCAATTCAAACAACTGGGAAGAGAAGGCAAAACAGACCAATACCACGCAAGGAACGAGGACGTTCTGGTGAGGAGTGGAAGTCAGAGCGGAGGTTAAATGCAGAGGGTGATGAGTAATGGGGGAGAGCTATGTGAGGAGCTCAGCACACCTGACCACGCCCAGTCCTGAAACAAAAAGACGGAGGCAACACAGGAAACAGAACAGCAACGATGTCAAAGTAAAAAAAAAAAAAAAAACTCCACACAGGAAGGCTGGAGCTGAGATTTAAACCCCAAATATCAGCTATGAGGCAGAGGCATGAACCACTAGCTCATTGTGCTGCCTATACTGTATGTAACTGTGTTAAGTAAAACAATTCACTATTTACAAGCAATGGCAAAGGTTATAAATGAGCTTTATTATAAGCATTGGAACAGATTTTAGTATACAGAACTACGTTTTCAAATGAAAATGAAAATCAACGTTAAATGAGACACAAATCATATCAGACAAAAATCGGTCCTCACAAATTTGTATGTATGATAACCTGCATACAAAGAAATCACACATGACAGAAAGTCTGGGGACTTTTCAATGTTGTCAGGGGTAATCATAACATGACACTTAAAAGTATGTGAAAAGACATATTTTCTGACTTGAACATGCATTTACAGTATATGCTGCATCCCTCAAACTTTCATAGTCCCTTAATACTGCCGATATGATACATGATATGATTCAATTAGTGGAATTAAATAAGTCACCCAGTAGGCTACAGAATAACACAATTTTAGGAGAATGTAAAATTGGATTTTGACAGACCAGTGATTGTGAGAACAGCTTGGATTTTAAGGATCCGTGAAAGCCCATTTAGAGGATTTTATCTGGTTAGAAAACGAACGGGACAGTATAATCCCTTTGAAAGAGCATCCTTATGAATGTTTAATTATTTGTTTTCATTTTTGCTATTGTTCAGACCTGCAGAGGCCAAGACTCTCTGGTTAAATGGTTAATGACTGGTTAGCACTGGTTAATGACTTCAACATCAGTGCTTTGTTCCTGTGTTGATTTGCCCCCCCGCAGACTGTGTGTGTGTGTGTGTGTGTGTGTGTTTAAATACATCTTGCAGAGTTAGCAACCAGCTATGGGGTTTGATCTAATTTAAGGATGGTGAAAACTCTTATCTGTTGTGTTGGCAGTAAAATGACTGCAATATTTCCTGTTCACCCACAATTTCCTACACTTGAGAGGCAATTATCGGGACAGGATCTGGCATTAAAGGCAATACCTTCCCTGTTGCATTAACATCATTTAAAGTAGCCATCGACATAATATTTGAATTGTATTATTTTTGCTTTCCCTCCTGTAAAGCATCCATTAACATGCACATTAAAATGCATTTTACTGAGCAGTCACAACTAATAAAAAGAAATATTTTCCTTAATGAGACATGTCATTTAGAGTTATATTAGAAATACTATTGCACACCATGCCCTTGGCAATAAATTAATGTTCTTAAATAAAGTGTGTATTTTAAAGCATACAAGTGATGATTGTGAGGTGGCATGTTTGACAATCAAACGTCACAATATTTTCTATTGCTATCAATAACAAAATCAGGCTGCCTGCTACAGTTATTTTACCCAAGTTACAATTCTATTATACCTGTGAAATGAAACGCCATGTACAAAACACTCAGAACCATCTTTACCCTTCACACTTTTCACCTTAACACATTTTACAAATAAAATGTATTATTGTTATTAGAATTAAGATGATATCATAATAATACTGTAATTGTTATTATTATTATTATATATCCTCCTCTCATCGATTGCATCTCACAGACATCTCCATTGTCATTTTTTACTTCATTTCCCATTCACAGCAGCAATCCATCTGGGTTTTTTCTTTTTAAAGGTGATGCAATTCCCATGAACATGGTAAGATGATTACATTTAGATAAGGTCATTATTAGACCATGAAATTTCAGGTCCTATAGCGAGCAGGAAACATTCTGTTGTACTTTACAAGTAGCACTCTTCAAACCTTAAGCTATAAAAAAAAAATATATATATATATATATATATATATATATATGTATATAATACAAATAAATAAGATGCTAAAACATATACTGAAAAGTGCATTGTACTTGTATTTTTTCACAGCATAACATATCCACTGTACAATCGTTGATTATATACCTACATTACTTTATACATTATAATAAGGATTACTAAGTAGCATAGATTGAGTAAGAAATATTTCATAGCAAGTCTACTGGAAAATAGTTGCATTGCCCTGAAAGAAGGATGCGTGGGTGTGTGTGTGTGTGTGTGTGTGTGTGCGCGCGCGTGTGTGTGTGTGTGTGTGTGTGTGTGTGAGAAAGAGAAAGAGACAGACAGACAAACATGTATGGTAATATACTGTAAATTGTGTGCGCAAACATCCAGCATTGAAGCAGACAAAGCTTGTATCATTCTAGTTCAGAGGCACACAATCAGCACAGCCAGCATTTCAAGTATCGAGCATTGTTTTGGAAAACGCACATCAGTCAGACATGGGCAATGCCAAGTGATGCAGAGAAGAAAAGATAATTCCCTCATATCTCATGGAGGAGTGGGAGGCAAAAGAATCATACAAGTATGTACTTGGACGGATTGACTCAGAAGAGTAACAGCGATGAGACGAGCATCTATTTTTTTCCTGACCAAAGCTATTGCACTTCTCCTAAGTGCAGGCAGTACATTTAGGATAGCCCTCTGCATCCGGCTGAAAGAAACAGTCATGCCTGTTTTCTCCAAGGTTATCTCCATGCTTTTTGGATGCCTCTCAGTACAAACAAGGAGTTATTGTCCTGGCAGCAAATGAGAAGACTCACGGATGACATCTTCACAAATCCTTCATCCTCATCCGATCGTTCATGTTCATGATGTGCCATAGGGCTTGTGAAAATGATCCATCAAGGGGAGGGAGAAGTCATCCATTGGCAGTTGGTAGGTTAGGATTGTATCCCCAAAAAGGAGACACCGGATTTAAGGAAAGTGAGAAGCTCATAAAAGGTCTGGCACTTGAAGTTTCCACTTTCCCTGGTGACAACAGGAATGTATTCTTCACTAAAGTCGGGCATCTGTGTTTCAATCAAACACCAATCATGGGATTTCCTGTGAATCCAGGATTACTATCTCGACATTGAGAAGCAAGAAGTACTTTATGTCCCACTTTTCTCAGAAACAAGTACACATCCCAAGTCTTGAGTTTAAATAAACATGCTTTCCGTGTCTTTCATCGGACTTCATATGTATGGTGCGGATGAACAATCTTTCTGGACTGTGATGATGACTGTGGACGAAATCCAAGCTGAAGGAAAATTTATGAAAGGAAGAGGTACAGGAAACGTTCATGAATAACAAGCAGTTTCACGGATAATGTTGAACTGATATTTGAACTCGATACTGAGTTTATCTCCTCAACGCTCAGACTTGACTTTGTACCGCAGGACAAAGTAAGTGGCCAGTCTGAGAATGAGGAAGAAAACGCCCAACACCATGAAGTCTACATAGAGCTTTGCATCCTCCACATCCAGCAGCTGCAGAACCTCCTCCGGCTTTTGAAATTTACACACCAGACCCGGACATTCAAGCTCGGTGCGATTCATCCCGTAGATGGAGAGTATCACTCCCTCGAAGCCGTACCTGGAAGCGGCAAAACGTAATGAGTATCGGTATCTTTATCTCTCAATAATTAGCCATAATAAATTGTGCAAAAGTCAGACCATACCTGACATAAGATACATAGGAGCTCCACTGTAAGTATTTAGGAATGGTGTCAAAATTTACGAAGAAGCCAGAGAATAGTAGCACAGGTATGGCTGTGACTGGACCGACAAATGTCGCGACCTGTGGAAAAGCAATACATATCATTTGCTAAAAAGAGTTCACCTCGTAGGGAGATACTGTACCTACTGCAAGACATACAGCAGGGTCTTACTTGCAGAGATGTGGATGCAGCGCCAATAAGGAGTCCCAGAGACTGGGCTACCAGGGCTGTGGATGTGGACAAGGCCATGAATAGCAGGTAGCGACCAGCCTCTGGAGGCTGTTCGGTCATCCAATACACAATACTGCAGTACATGATTGGACAAATCACCTGTGAAGGATAATATGCATCGTTATTCTTTTGGCATTCGCCATCAGTGCAAAATCGAGGTGCCAGCTGCTGTACACGTCTTCTGGGATCTGACGCTGTTACTAAAAGATCAATTAGAAGTTTCTATGGAAGCCATTTTATAACTATTAGCTTGATATCTATTTCCGGAATGTCCAAACCACTAAGCGGCAAATACATGAAACATTACCTGAAATGGTATGTCCGCCATTGTTTTTGCCAAATAGTAGGCCTTTAAGCTGTACCAGTAGTTGAGGTGTTCCCTTACAAACACAGACATTTCCAGAGGAACTGTGGGGGGAAAAAAATGTGACTTTCCACTCCAAATGGAATAATGCGGCAAGTTAGTATTTCCAGGCCACAGCGAGATGTCTTACAGGTTAGAATTGTGGGCATCAGGGCAGCAAACATGAGAAAGAGCATAGAGAAGAAGAGGAAACCCGTGTTGTTGAAGACTTTACTGGCGTCATTTCCAATTTTGAGATAAAGTAGACCGATCAGCACTCCAATACACAGATGGGACATCACTCTGAGGTGGGTTAGCACCTATGACACCATGACAAGTGCTTTTAGTTGAACCTTAACATCAAATAATCAACACATCTTTCCAACTTGAAAGTAGATATTATACAGTACTACCACTGGATTCAGTGTTTTGGGATGAAAACAGATAGGCATGCCATTATGATTCTGGGGTTGGACAGTTACATTGATGCCATTGGAACTTATGTATCCGAACCTTCCTCCAGATACTCACTGTATTTAACTGCTTCTTCTTTGCACCGTGCACCACCTCTCCACAAAGCTTCATGATATACAGCATGCATGTCAGTCCACATACACTGCATACAGTATGTATGTAATTTTGCTCTTACTGTCAAGTTTATCTGTCCTATTGTCGACTGAGTTAGTGTGTTACAGTGATAAAGCGCAAGTTGGCGTTAGTCTTATTTTACTGTAACATCAGTGAATTCGACATACTGTAGAATATGTTGTTAGAAACATTTTACCGTGTCTCTGCATATTGTAATGAAGGTTCTTTTGAAGAGGATGCAGAACTGTGTGAAAGTACTGGTGGCAAAGCTATGTTTCTCAAGGGTCCCCGTGTCCTGTGAAGAGAAAGAGAAGCCATATTGGATATAAACGTACAAACATCAGGCATGTACAAAGACAAAGACTTTGTCTACAGTTGGCAAATAAAGCATCTTTCAAACTCAATACATGGCGATACACCAAGAAGCATTTAGAGACAGTTACCAGACAATTATCAAGAAAACAATACTTTTATATGGAGTCATCACTCACCAGCATTGGCTAATGTGTTAAAACACGCATTTGTCATAGTGCACATACCAAGAGAGGCATTTCGGAGCTCATAGTGGATATTTTATGTAAATTAGTTAAATTCATTGCTTAATTCATTCATTCCTTTTCCGTACCGCTTATCGTCACTCGGGCCGCGGGCGTGCTGGAGCCCATCCCAGCTACCTTCCGGCGAGAGGCGGGGTACACCCTGAACTGGTCGCCAGCCAATCGCAGGGCACATATAAGCAAACAACCATTCGCACTCACATTCACACCTACGGGCAATTAAGAGTCCTCAACTAACCTACCATGCATGTTTTGGGGATGTGGGAGGAAACCGGAGTACCCGGAGAAAAACCCACGCAGGCACGGGGAGAACATGCAAACTCCACGCAGGCGAGGCCGGATTTCAACCCGGGTCGTCAGAACTGTGAGGCAGACGTGCTAACCAGTCGTTCACCGTGCCACCTCTCATTAATTAATGGATGCTCCTAAATCAAATCTGATTAAAATGCACTTTCCTGTCTTTCTGTTCTTGGAAGTAAACAAATGCAAAACAAAATGATTTATCCTTTGTTCTGTGTTCGTAGTGCATGTACTGTTCTGATAGATTCCATTGTGTGCTGTAAATGACACGGGAAGAATCCCTCACACTGTGGCACTGAGATGGACAGGAAGAGTCACTCTTGTCTCTTGAGTTCTTCTTGCCCTCCTCGGAGCACAGTCCACCCTGGACTGCCTCAAACAGCACCGGGTTCAAGTCTCCATACTCTCCTGATGCCACCTCGATGACTGGATTGAAAGAAGACCAGCACGTTTTAGAAATCTTGAAAGATGCTCTCGCGTCAAGTTGTAAACGAGGAGAATTTTGACTCACTGAAATCAGCAGGATTATGATATGTTGGGCAGTGGAGGCCCAGGTTCTTCAGATATGGAATGAGGTAAGGGACTGTGCCCTTGTAGATGCATTGACCTTGACTGAGGATGTACAACTGGAGGAAGAGATATAGCGCTGGTTCTTCGACTTAGGTAACTGAATTACACATAGGCATTCATTCCAATACTTATCACTTTTGATAAGTAGAATCACAGCAGAGTGCAACTGTTAAAAAAAAGGGCAGCGCCATTTTTACTTTTGCAAGCAAAGAAACACGAGGTCGGGAGTATTATTCCCCCCCGTTCGGTTTGTGTGTTTTAGTTAGTTAGAAGAATCAAGCAAACACGACACCGCTGATTTCCATGAAACATTGTTAATAGGTGGCACCCGTATTGTACGTCACAAAAACCCATTACATTTTGGTGCACACTGGAATACAATTATGCTTACACTTTTATACATGTAACAATGTGAATTTAAATATTTGTTTTAAACTCCTCTTTGTTACCTGTCCTCTATGTCGATATGCAGACCGTAACCTTTCTACCTTGGCAAAAGCATGTGCAATACTGAGTGCCTTTGGGTCAGGGATGTGGTAAAGCAACAAAAATGGACAGAAGATTGCAGTGTCATTTTGATTTTGGACTGGACTGTATTAGTCATGCGAAAGTAACTCCAATGGGAAACAAAAGTGAAAAATGGACTACTGAATAATGATTAATGATTTACCTGGACAAGATTTTATGGATTTTTTTGTTGGACCATTGTCCAAGGCCTCTACAAAGTTTTGCAGAAATCAGTCAGGTTGTTCTTGCATAATCACGAAATAACGTTGCAGTCAACCAACAAATGGTGATCAAAACATCAGCTTCACCTTGCGTAATTTATTTGGTGGATGTACTCATGCTCAGATGACTGACAATCTCAGAGTGGTATTCATTTTTCGTTACTTTAGTTAGCTGTGACAGAGCCGCAAAATATTAGGAACAGCTTTCAAATTAAAATATGGTGCATTTTTACACTACAGTAAACTCCTTCTTTTCCTTTGGGCTTGTCCCTTTAGGGGTCGCCACAGCGTGTCATCCTTTCCCATGTAAGCCTATCTCCTGCATCCTCCTCTCCAACACCAACTGCCCTCATGTCTTCCCTCACGACATCCATCAACCTTCTCTTTGGTCTTCCTCCCAGCGCTCTTGCCTGGCAGCTCCATCCTCATCATCCTTCTACCAATACACTCACTATTTCTCCTCTGGACGTCTCCAAACCATCCAAGTCTCCTCTCTCTAACTTTGTCTCCAAAACATCGAACCTCGGCTGTCCCTCTGATGAGCTCATTTCTAATTTTATCCAACCTGGTCACTCCTTGAAAGAATCTCAACAACTTCATTTCCGCCACCTCCAGCTCTGCTTCCTGTCGTCTCTTCAGTGCCACTCTCTCTAATCCGTACATCATGCCTGGCCTCACCACTGTTTTCTAAACTTTGCCCTTCATCCTGGCAGAGACTCTTCTGTCACATAACACACCTGACACCTTCCTCCACCCGTTCCAACCTGCTTGGACCCGTTCCTTCACTCCCTGACCACACTCCCCGTTGCTCTGGACGGTCGACCCCAAGTATTTCAAGTCCTCCACCCTCGCTATCTCTTCTCCCTGTTGCCTCACTCTTCCCCCACCATCCCTCTCATTCGTGCACATATATTCTGTCTTACTTCGGCTAAGCTTCATTCCTCTGCTTTCCAGTGCATGCCTCCATCTTTCTAACTGTTCCTCCACCTGCTCCCTGCTTTCACTGCAGATCCCAATGTCATCTGCAAACATCGTGGTCCACGGGGATTCCAGTCTAACCTCCTCTGTCAACCTATCCATCACCACTGCAAACAGGAAGGGGCTCAGGGCTGATCCCTGATGCAGTCCCACCTCCACCTTAAATTCGTCTGTCACACCTACAGCACACCTCACCGCTGTTCTGCTGCCCTCGTCAAGGAGCTTGACACAGCTCTGCACATCACACTTGTTCTTAAAAATGGGCACCAGTACACTTTTCCTCCATTCCTCAGGCATCTTCTCACCCGCTAGAATTCTATTGAACAAGCTGGTCAAAAACTCCACAGCCACCTTTCCTCGATGCTTCCATACCTCCACAGGAATGTCATCAGGACCCACTGCCTTTCCATTTGCCGTCCTCTTCAATGCCTTTCTAACTTCCCCCTTACTGATCATTGCCACTTCCTGGTCCTACTCTCCCCTTCTCTCTCATTTTCCTCATTCATCAACTCCTCGAAGTATTCTTTCCATCTATCTAGCACACTGCTGGCGCCAGTCAACATATTTCCATCTCTATCCTTAATCACTCCAACCTGCTACACATCCTTCCCATCTCTATCCCTCTGTCTGGCCAACCTGTATAGATCATTTTCTCGTTCTTTCGTGTCCAACCTGGCATACATGTCATCATATGCCTCTTGTTTGGCCTTTGCCACCTCTCCCTTTGCCCTATGTCGCATCTCAATGTATTCCTTTCGCCTCTCCTCGGTCCTCTCGGTGTCCCACTTCTTTTTAGCTAACTTTTTTCCTTGTATGAGTTCCTGTACTGTGAGGTTCCACCACCAAGTCTCCTTCTCTCCTTTCCTGCCAGAAGATACACCAAGTACTCTCCTGCCTGCCTCTCTGATCACCTTGGCTGTAGTGGTCCAGTCTTCTGGAAGCTCCACCTGTCCATCGGGAGCCTGTCTCACCGCTTCCCGAAAAGCTGCACAACACTCGTCCTGTCTCAGCTTCCACCACATGGTTCTCTGCTCTGCCTTTGTCTTCCTAATCTTCCTCCCCACCACCAGAGTCATCTTACACACCAGCACCCTATGCTGTCGAGCCACACTCTCCCCTACCACTAGCTTACAGTCGGTAACCTCCTTCAGATGACACCGTCTGCACAAGATCTAATCCACCTGCGTGCTTCTACCTCTGCTCTTGTAGGTCACGCTATGTTCCTGCCTCTTCTGAAAAAAAGTCTTCACTACAGCCATTTGCATCCTTTTTGCAAAGTCTACCACCGTCTGTCCCTGCAAGTTCCTTTCTTGGATGCCGTACTAACCCATCACTTCTTCATCACCCCTGTTTCCTTCACCAACATGTCCATTAAAATCTGCACCAATCACGACTCGCTCTCTGTCTGGGATGCTCAGAACGACTTCGTCTAGCTCCTTCCAGAATTTCTCTTTCACCTCTAGGTCACATCCTACCTGTGGGGCATAGCCACTAATCACATTACACACAACACCCTCAATTTCAAGTTTCAGCCTCATCACTCGATCTGATCCTCTTTTCACCTCCAAGACATTCTTAGCCAACTCTTCTTTTTAAATTAACCATTTCTCTTCCATTTCTCTTCCCATCTACAGAATAGAATAATTTAAACCCTGCCCCTAAACTTCTAGCCTTACTGCCTTTCCACCTGGTCTCTTGGACACACAATATATCAACCTTTCTCCTAATCATCATGTCAATCAACTCAAGAGATTTTCCTGTCATAGTCCCAACTTTCAAAGTCCCCACATTCAGTTCTAGGCTCTATGTTTTCCTCTTCTCTTTCTGCCGAAGAACCCGCTTTCCACCTCTTCTTCTTCGACTTCGACCCACAGTAGCTAAATTTCCACCGGCGCCCTGCAGGTTGACGGCGCCGGTGGCGGAACTTGTTAGTCCGGGCCACGACCGATCCGGTATGGAATTCTTTGGATGAACGCTCATACTTGTTTGGCAAAGTTGTAAGCCGGATTGCCCTCCCTGACGCAACCCTCTGCATTTATCCGGGCTTGGGACCGGCCTACAGTTTGCACTGGCTTGTGCCCCCCATAGGGCTGCATCTACACTACAGTAAACTATCCCCACAATTCCATTATTAAATTAATACAATGGGTTTTATTTAAAACTGATCATTATAATATTTTTATAAAGGCAGAATTTACAATGCAGCTGTTATATCAGCTGTCATTAGTGTATGGCTATTGTCATGGCCACCGGTAAGTGTACTGTATACTGTATGTATATAATAAATAAAAAAAAAAAAAAAAAAAAAAAAAAAAAACACATGAAACAAGAAGCCTGGGCAAGGACTATACTGCTCTCTTTGTCAGATAACATGACTCAAACATGACGCAGTCTTATCTGAGCAGCAGCTAATAGAAAGAAAGCAATGCAGTCACTCCGGTTACCTTATCGAACATCTCAAAGAGCTTGGCACTGGGCTGATGAATGGTACAGATGATTGTTCGTCCTCCCTGAGCCAGAGACTTCATGAGAGAAACCACCTGGAAGCACGACGCGCTGTCCAGTCCACTGGAATGTGACATAAAAACGAAAGGCGCATGCTTAAATCTGGATTTGTGTGGAGATCATGCAGACTAGAAATAACGATGTGCTACCTGGTGGGCTCATCAAAGAACATGACAGGAGGGTTGTTGACCAGCTCAAGGGCAATTGCCAGTCTTTTGCACTGACCCCCCGAAAGAAAGTTGGTACGTGTTTGAGCACAGTCCAGAAGCCCTAGAGCTGTCAGAATCTCATGCACCTGAAAAATAAGCAATGTGCTCATATGTCTGGACCTGTATCATGTACTGTACCACCCAACTTGCCAAATTCTGATCTGTTGACGAGACTTACTAGTTCCTTTTTGACCTGCATGCTCTCATTGAGTTTCAGATTGGCAGAGACCTGATGGAAAGAGAAAACAGCAATAATGACCATCCATCCTGTTTCTTTAGCAGTTACAAACTGAACATAAAGCATCAAACTACAAACTAGCAGGCGTGACCTCACCATCATGGCCTCCCTAGTCGTAAGGTGCGGCAGCAGCATGTCGTCCTGCATGATGTAGCAGGACATCTTCCGGAAAGTCCGCAAATCCCTCGGGCGGCCATTCACCAGGATTTGGCCCTTCATGCCCGTCTCCCTGCATCCGAACCAAACCAATGAGTACCAGTGAAAAATGTAACTGTTGATAAACAATTGTCTCACCTGTACCCCGCCAGAATATTCATTAGGGTGGACTTCCCGGCCCCAGAGGGCCCCATGATACCAATCAGCTCTCTGCTGTTAAATCTTCCGGAGAGACACTTGAGGAGGGCTTTGTAACCTGATGAAGAGGAAAATGACCAATTAATTGTGTTGATCAGACATATTGGTCATCGAAGGTTGGATTCAATTTCCAGAGGACACTTCTTGGTAAAATTGACTTCGAGCAAGAGGCGATGTACATCCTGGACTGGTCGCATACTGTATGTGCCCTACTATTTAGCATTTTGTCTAAGTTACTACTTTGGGGAGAAAAAAGGTCATCAAAACAACAAAGCAATGATGTAAGGTGTGGGACTTTTGCACAATGCCTTTAATGAGATATTGACCCCCAATATACTTTCATTCACTCAAATATGAATGGATACTTCATAATTGCCAACATGAAAATTTGGATAATAACTATTTTCACATAGTTATGACAGGCAGCGAAGCATTCCCACACTATAATATGATCCAACCAGTAATGTTTCATGCTAACAAACAAACAAGACACTGACAAACCAGGAAAAGGCAAAGGTCGCGTTCCTTGCAGCATTTTCGAATGGCTATCGTAAATGAAGATGTCTCACGACTGACATGCGCAAAAACATTTGGAAGTCAAATATACTAGCACACAATCGGATCTACTGTACCTAATACAGTATTTGTGGTAGCAGTGTCGCAGAATTGCACTGCAACGTATTGAGTGGTGTTTCTAATATTTTATCCCCTCTCAAGTGAAACTGTAAGTCGATGATAATGGTGGTTCACTGACAAGGAACACGTCACTGATTTATGATATCGCAGCTGTGAAATAAAGCCTGATTTCTCTTTTGCCGGAGCAGCGTGACACTCTAGCCTGAGTCACGAGACAATCAGAGAACATTCCCATTCCATGCCTCTATTCCCTGCAGGGCAAGGGCATTGCTTTATCATGATCAGATATTTTCCCAGTAAATTGATAGGGAAGTGCATGAATTATGCAGCATTAATCAAGCAAGCAGCTATACCACACCACCAGAAAAATGTGCTCAGTGCTTGAATACACTGTCTAAGGGCGCATATTAAGCAATGATGTCATTGTCCCACCTTCTTGTGAAAAAGGCTCAATATTTTGGAACGGACAGGGATTCTCTTCATGTGCTTTCACAACTGAAGGAGTGTTTCACCTCTTACCAAAGGATAGGGGGTCACCCCTTGACATGTAAGCAGGTTGTATTAGTTGTATGCTCTAAAAAGACAAATGACTCTCCTCACCAAATACGGCGGCAATGGCAGTCTGGCAGCTTGCGCATCACTTCAGCTCTCTTACTGTCCCGCTAATAAACAGAGCAGGACGATCATCATCCATCGCGCTTTCTGCGTACGCCCCATTTGCCACAGTCATCTCTCGGGATAACTCACAAGCAGCGTCATTGGATAACGACTTCTGTTCGTTGCGTCTGACATCACAGGCTCGAGGCTTGTGCGCGTCATCCTTTTGTGCGCCTGCATACCAATGGCAGGCCAGCATTTGGCTTCTGCAATATTTCACGTTCACAGAATGAAAGAACCACAGACTACATAAACCTCGACTGAATAACAACTGTGATATGCTTTCTTTCATTGCAACCTTTTTAGGCACTACAACAAACACCGTGGGCCAGATTTACGAAAGGATTGCGCATGCAAGAATGGTCTCAAACCCGACTGCGCACGCAAACAAGCCGATCACCGAAACGGGCGCAACCAGGGCGGCGTCTGCCGTCCGCCGAATGCCTTCAATTGTCACGCAGTTCATTGAGGCAAGTCGATGAATTTAGCACACACGATGTGATGTATCGAACTTGAGACAAATTGCGGTGGCTGATTTTGCATCTTTAAATAGCGCGCCTGCAAACCAGCACACAAAGCAGCCTGGCGCAGGCAAAATGAGGGGCGGCCGGGAGAACTTTTCTGCTCATGTAAATATTTTTCAAAAATCATCAACATATCGTCTATTCAGCAATGCAATCTTTGAGCTTTTGAATGATCTGAGGGCTGACCTGGAGTCAGTCTCAAGAAAATGTCAGGCCATATAACCTCCTGTATGTCAAAACTCCTTTCAACTCTGCATTCCCTTGCATTTGAATAATTTCGGCGCAAATATACACGCAGCTCATCAAATTGGTTATTGGTCTGCGCACCCCATCCCCACCCCCCGTTCTCTCAGTTGATTGTTTTTTGCATGGTCTTGCTGACAAATAAACTTTTTGAAGGAGATGTAAAGAGCTGCTCAGAATAAATTAGCACCTCAGATACAAGAAAAGCATTCCTGATTTTAGATCACTAGGTAAGATAGATGGATAGACAGATACACCAGTCTACTTATTACTACTTATTCCTTGAAGGAAGGAAAGGCTTTCTTAGATATCAAATTATCTTCAAATATACATTATTATGTTGGGAAACGAATGCTGATGGGTTACAAATCGCTTTGTGCTTCTGATGAGGGTAAGAACACATAGTGAGTCTAGTTCTGAAGGACTTTGTTTAATTAGGAACAAGTGAAACACTTCCTGTTCGCACATCCTCCGCACGATGAGCCGAGGAGCCCGTAGAGAAGACACAAGCACGTGCAGAGAGCGCAGGCTGGATTTGATGAGCGAAGGAAAAACAGTATTGACTTCTGCTCACTACTTCCTGTCTGTTCTGCTCAAGACCACCCCCTAATAAGTACCCTCAATGGGGCAACACACGTATTATTGCAGCCACTGCCTTAAATAAAAACTGTCTGGCCCCTCATAAGCGCACAAGAATGTACAGTAACTCTACCCGCCTTGTTAAACCTACAGAAGAGGTAAACATAAAGTGCAGAGTCGGTAGACTCGTCCATAAGTCATGATGACCTCATGTTGGACATCCTTTCATCCTTAATATGGGTGGTGTTTCAATGCTGTTTATATTTCATGAGCAGATCAATCACGTCTGACTCACTGACGACACAGGAACAAGAGATGCAAACAGTGTGACAATCTGTGAGTGTGAATTATTTACAAGGCTGAACTTTGCCGAGCACTGCAACGGCACACGTTGCTTTGTGCATGTCTGTCTTTGTGTGTGTGTGAGAGAGAGAGAGAGAGAGAGAGCGAGAGTGAGTGAGTGAACACAGCGAAGCAAGAAATAATCAAAAAGAAACTATTGTCCTTCCAAATGTGCCATTGTTTAAAAGCCTTCCCCGTGAAAGTGTGCACCGAACCCGTTGATCGATATCCATCGCTTTTCCCAGGAGCGGAGCACTGTACCTCTCCTCCTCCACCAGGGACCCTCACGGATGGTGTACGACAGCTCATTGAACTCCAGGTCCACAGCGGAGCGACGTGGGAGGTGGGAAAATCGCTGAGCCTCAGTGATGTGATTCTCCACTTTCTTCAGGTGGGTGAGCAGGGGGGCCTCCGGAGGTGCCCCGCTGTGGAGTTTGGTCTCCTCCATGGGGATGCTGACGGAGACCTGGTCTGTCTTTTCAGCCATGCTGAAAGAGTTACGCAGACAATACAACTTACACATCTGTAGGCTTCAAACAGTCAAAGAAAGAAGTTTGTCTTTACGTCATGTTCTTGCCGCTACAAGGAAACTTGTCACACTCAGGCTCAAAGAATATGTCTTAAAATCTTGCTGTTGGTTTTGAATGGTCAAGGATCTAAATATATTCAAGACCGTCTCATGTTTTCCAGACCCCTCGGGTCGTCGAGTGCAGGCTCGTTGAGTGCCTCCAGAAGCGGAACCAAACCAAGTCAAGCAGCATTCCGTTTCTATGAGATTTGCTCAAAATGTTGCTACATTTTAATCTGGCGTGAAAACGTCATTGTTTCACGCCTCCTTTTTCAGAATTCAAAATATTCTCGTTTCACCATCCATCCATCCATCCATCCATCCATCCATTTTCTGAGCCGCTTCTCCTCACGCGGGTGCCCGGAGAAAACCCACGCAGGCACGGGGAGAACATGCCAACTCCACACAGGCGGGGCCGGGGATCGGACCCGGGTCCTCAGAACCGTGAGGCTGACGCTCCAACCGGTCGGCCACCGTGCCGCTCGTTTCACCATTTTGGGCTTTAATTTGATCATCTGTGTTTTGCCGTTTTCCCATTTTGTTTGATCTTTTTCATTGATCCTGCTTTTATGCAGGATATGTTTGGTTGCCTCTGTAAACCGCTATGGATTTGCTTTGTGTCTGAATGGTGCAATTCAAAGATAGGAAGGGTTAGTTTTGATTGACACTGTCATAGAGGTATTGCGTTAACAATATGTTTATCATTGCGGTTGTAATGTGCAGTGGTGTGATGTAGAAGTATTATCCTGTACACTCACAAAAAACAGTATCCCTTTTGGTGCTTTTTGTACCCTTGGCAGTTGACTTTTACAGTGTCAGAACGGTTTTTGACGCAAGAAAAGGTTGTAGTACAGTCGACCCATGTTGTCAAATAAAAGGCACATTAGTGTGGATCATACCTTATGGAACAGAAATAGTAAACTAATGTGGAATTAAAACCAAATGAATATCAAAACTGGGCCTGCCTGGTTATATTTATGAAAGCAGAACCTTTCATGCAAGTCTTGTATTGGATCTAATTCGATAGATTGCGAAAGTACACCTGAACCATTTGGGATGTCTGTTAAATGAACGCTAACAGTCAGTTAGAAAATAGAATGCGTGAATCAATTGATTTCAATACGATTCAGTTGTGGGTGTGACGGTGCTGGCCGAAAACGAGTCACCTCGTCAAAAACGGTGCCGGGCATGATGCGATGACTGCTAACTGTGTTCACCGGCTGCTTGGAGGCAATGAGATCGGGAGGGTTAAGAGCTGGGGTCTGCTTTCAGTCCTGCTCATTTAAATCCACGTTTCCCGTCCGTAATATCTGCCAAGAGATCATTTGGATAAGGAACATACTGTTCACAGATATCATAGGAGTCTTTTTATGCTGCCACCCTCAATGAACTCAGGTTTTTATTTTGTTTTAGTCGTAGGCTGAGGATGCCATTTCAGAGATTTACATATCACGTTGGCATTAATTGAGGATCTACTGTAAGACAATATCATTTGCAGTACATTTAGCCAACATTCTCTCCCTGACTAATTTGTCTTTCTAATGGCTAAGGGTCATTTTATCTTTGTTTCATAAACATACGGTGCGATTGATTGACTGGCGACCAGTCCAGGTGATACCCCGACTCTCGTCCAAAGTCAGCTGGCATAGACTCCAGCTCACCCGTGAAGCTAATGTGGACAGGACGCTATATGGCTGGAGGGAATATACGCACAAATTAATAATATAAGTTAGCTCAAGGCGGCACGGCGGCCGACCGGTTAGAGCGTCGGCCTCACAGTTCTGAGGTGCGGGGGTTCGATCCCCGTCCCCGCCTGTGTGGAGTTTGCATGTTCTCCCCGTGCCTGCGTGGCTTTTCTCCGGGCACTCCGCTTTCCCAAAAAAAACATGCACGCTTGGTTAATTGATAACTCTAAATTGCCCGTAGGCATGACTGTGAGTGCGAATGGTTGTTTGTTTCTATGTGCCCTGCGATGGGCCGGCAACCGGTTCGGGGCGTACGCCGCCTCCCGCCCGATGACAGCCGGGATAGGCTCCGGCGCGCCCGCGACCCGCGTGAGGAGACGCGGCTCAGAAAATGGATGGATGGATAAGAAAAGATCAGTGATATCTATAGAAATGGACATTTCAAAAGGTACTTTACCATGTCGTCAATGAATCTGTGGGAGTTTTAACTTTGGAATGTAAATGCTGAAATAAATCGTTTTTTTCTCCCCACAATATTCTCCTGCAATTTACCGAGAAGCCCCCGTATCTAAAGTACAGCCAGTGATTGGAACGTAATGTAACAGTTTGTGTATGGGAGGGTCAAGCCTTTGCGAAAAGCTAGTCGCCAAATGTATACTGCGTGGTGTCATTGACCCCACACCTTTGTACAAAAATGCACTCCCACCAGTCCCGTCTTGAGTGAAGCGTGCTAAAATATGCTCCCATGAAGAATCTTGACCACGGCTCTTATTGATCACCGGGCCATTAGTGAGTTTCCATTACCAGGCTGCATAGAAGCCCTGTAAAACAGACTTGAATGGCCTCTGACTCAGATGAAGGCCTGCCTGTTTTGACATCATGTGTGGCCCCCACAGCCAAGACACGTGAGCACCTGCAACCCGATTGCAAAAGTCCGCTAAATAAGGATGACATAGGATTATGTCCTTATTATAATCCTGATCAATCCATCTTTATTTGAACCTCGGGCAACACGCTGGACTGTTGCAGGGCACGTACCGCATAGAGAAAGAACCCAATCGCACTTCACTTCGATTTGCAGTCTTCGCTGAACCGAAGAAGCACATTTCGGAATGTGGGGAAGAAGCCGGGGTACCACCCTGGCAAACTCCGCACGGCAAGCCCGGAGCCCGGACTCAACCCCTAACCTCAAAACTGCGAGGCAGACGTGCCAACCGCGAGGCCGCCACGCATGGAATCGTTAGCTCGGGGGTCAAGGGGCTCGCATAGCTGCAAACGATCATCGCGAAAATGCTCTGCGTGGCGGGAAATGGATTCATTGGGACACGCTCATGATGAATGTTTGCGCGAAGGCCGCCATTCCTGCACATTGCTGCATCCCACGCGCGCACGGCACTTACTTCTTGTCGTGTGTTGAAACGAGCAAGTGAGACGCCTGTGTTCCCTCTGTGGGTGGGATAGCGACAGTCCACAGGAGATGCCTTCAGGGACAGAAACGACTCAATCCCGGCACATCAGAAGCGCCATCAAATAGTCTCTGCAGTCGGCGCTGTGATGGCAAAAACAATGCAATTCGTTGGAGGGTGCAAAAAGGGGAATGCTGCTTCTCGTCGAAAGATCTCCCGGGGTGCGGCAACCGCTCATGGTGTCGGTGTCATCATCATCATCATCATCATCCCCCCGCATCCTCTGCACAGGCAACTCCCGGGATTTACATTCACGTCCGGCGTCCAACTACGGCTGCATCCCACCGAGACGACCTCGCTTTGTCGTTCCACATAATCCGCCCGCATCACAATTCTCGCTCGACGGGGACGCAGAATGACGACTACGGTCGATCAGCCTCCCGCCGAAGTGCCGCAACAGTCGGTCGACGTGCGGACGTCGGACGCTCCGTAGGTCGGGTGGCAGCTCGCAGGGCGTTGCTGCTGGAAACGGGGAAAGTCGAACGGATAAAAACACCAGACACCGAACAGAAAGAACATTGCTTCGTTTCCTACGTGTGCATTTACCGCACACTCATGTGGAGACGAACATTTCCATCGCTTGATGAAAATGCAACGACTTTCAAAGACGATTTCCAATCCCACTCGCTTTTTGCCAACCAAAGTGGAGCAGATTTGCTTGCTCCGCTGTCCCTTTAACCGCCGCACCTGCGCAGCTGCCCGGTGCTGATGCTGCAGTGGCCGGGTTATTTTCGGTACGTCAGCCGGGGTTACTCGCGTTCAAGTGGGCTCAACATGCCTTACATCACCGACAGCCCCTTTTGAGGACATCAATATCTTTTGGGGGCCCGATCGCACCTGCCTTGTCAAACATAAGCTTTCACATTTATCAGCGTGTGAAAAAAGGTTCATGTGTCAAACCCAAGGCCCCGGGGCCTGATCTGGTCGCCAGGTTATTTGATGTGGCCCTAAAGTAAATCCTGCGCGTCCATTTCAAGTTTCTCGCTCAAATCTGCAGCAAAATTGTGAATCGTCTTCACTGACACTGACAACTGGCACGGGAGTGAACAAAGATTACATTGTTTGGATCATTTCCGGTGGAGCGCCAGCATGGAATCACTGTGGTTGTGAATAAAGAATACACTTTACACAGTTGAAAGAAACACAACATGACTACACGCACACACTGGACACATTACTTCCACTTGCACAGTCTCATGAGATCCAGTCCAAGAGCTATAGCCCCAAAATATCTGATATTACAAATCTATTTTTATTGGCATTACAGTACGTCGCTGTGAAGGTTTGCAATTATTTTGACCACGTAATATCATTTAGCTAAATGAGGTAACTACTGTATTGGAAACAGCTCAGTAAGAGCAGTTCTGCAGAACAACCCTCATTTTTGAACACACGTATGTTTTTAATATACCCAATTACACCCCTCCATCGATTTTCTATACTGCTAACGGAATTAGAGCTGCAGGTGAGCCGGAGCCTACCCCGGCGGACTTTGGGCGAGACGCAGGGTTCGTCTGGGACTAGTCGCCAGCCAATCGCAGGGCACGTGAAAGACAAACAACTCTTCGCATTCACACCTGTGGACGATTTCAACGAAGCTAACACGCTAGCGTGTTTTTGGAATCGAGGAGGAAGCCGCAGCAGAACGCGTGAACTGTACTCAGGAAGGCCTGAGCCAGGTTTCAAACCCCAAACCTCAGAATTGTGAGGCGGTCGCGCCAACCGCTATTTTCACCGTGCAGCGTACGTGATGCAAAAAGCAGCGGTGTCGGTCGGCGGCCGTACACAACGTCCTTCTATTGCAGTATGTTCAAAGGCATCATCCTGATTGCATAATGACATGTTTACCCTGCGAAACGCAAAAGATAGCCTTTGCAACGATACGCCTTTTCTCTTACAAAGGTAGGCGATCCATCATTGAAATGAAAACAAATAACTCACGCCGCCATAAAGATTTAAAGTAAGCACTTTTAGATAGGGGAGTTCAAATTCAACAAAGGATGTCTTTGGAATGTGGTAACCAAAGGTGGTTCCTGGACAGGTGTGGCGCAGGTCCAGTATAAATACAGCACAAGTGAAATGGAAGCGGAGGGTCACACAGGATGGCATCAACAAGAATTGCACTCCTCTCCGTGGGCATCCTGCTGCTTTCCATTCAAGGGACGCTCACAATCGGAGGTGATTATATTGCGATGATTAATCGCAATCTTAAGAACCGACACAAGATCAGTTCAGGAGGATACACAGCAAAGGCTTCGTCGTAATTGACACTGCTAGCGAGGGACTGATTTTACTTTGTTCATTACTGTGGGGCGGCACGGCGGGTGACCGCTTGGCACAGCTGCCTCACGTTCTGAAGACGCGGGTTCTAATCCGACCTCGCCTGTGTGGAGTTTGTTTGTTCTTCCCGTGCCTGCCTGGGTTTTCTCTGGTACTCCGGTTTCCTCCCACATTCCAAAAACGGTTAATTGAACACTCGAAATTGTCTGGAGGTGTGAATGGGAGTGCAGATGCTTGGTTGTCTATACGTGCCCTGCGAGTCGCTGGCGACCAGTTCAGGGGGTACGCCGCCTCTTGCCCGAAGTCAGCTGAGATAGGCACCAGCACACCTGTGACCCGAGTGAGGATGAGCGCCACGGAAAATGGATACATTATTTCTGTGGTTGTGAACCGCACTGAATTATATCGAGAGCTGTTTGTCATATAGTATTTAGCTTCTTTTGTAACTACTTTAACCCGAAGTAGATCGAGAAACAGCTGACGTACGGGAGCTCGTTGTGCAGCGATAACAAGAAGTGTCCACATAACAGCGTTGTGTGTCTAAAGATGCATTTTGGTCATTTGGAATATCATGGAAAACTTCAAACATATTTCATATGGATATTATTTAGGAATTGGTTTTCTGAATATTTTCCTGTGTGTGAATAGCAAGAAATCTGCGAATAATTGACCCTCATTATAAATGCCATGAAAATTGTGTTCTGTTTTTCAAAAAATGTGCAAATAACAGTGGGATTTGGTTTAAAAAAAAAAAAAAAAGGTGAATAAGTAAGGGTTTCTGTGACAAATAGGGGCTAGGTTCCCTGGTAAAATCTGCAAATAGGTGATTCGCAAATGCCGAGCCACGATTTCCCTTTTTTAGGGAGATCTTTTAGGGAGATTTTGTATTTATTATTATTATTATTTTTTTTTTTTTTTTTTTCCCCCAAACATTGGTTAGGGTTAGAACTACTGAAATAAAATGAACTTTTCGACAATATCTGCAGTCACTGTGATGCACCTTCGTGTCATGCAACATGCAACTTGCTGTGCAGGGCAGGCATCCGTTCCCATTAGACTGTCCGTGGTGAACGACCTGTCCGACATGACCCCTGAGACCCACTTCACCTATGTGGTGGAGGGAGGGGTGCTGCTGGGGGCTCTGAGGAGAATCCAGGAGACGCGGCCTGATTTCAAGTAAGACGTAAAGGTCTCAGATGTTTCTCCTGCAAACTGTAGCTCGTGTGTTGCACCCACCAGGTTCACCATGAAGGAGGACGCAAACTACGGCCTGTTTCTGGAGAGCGTGAATGGAGTGGCTGGAAGTGAAAGGGATAAAACTTACTGGGAGATTCTGTCAGAAGACTCAGGGAAATACACACGCTTGGATGTGGGTGAGTATCCTCCCCAGAGCAAATCACATCTGACGGAGGCTTAATGAGTTGGAAGGAGACATGGGGATTTTGGTTTTCATCAACTCACTACTTTGGGACACCCATTAGTGTGGCACTTTGGCTGTAATAAATAATGAACAAGATTAGGTACACCTGAACGATCCGATGACATCAATACTCTTAGAGCTGCATCCACTAAATATGCCTTTACACAGACATAATACAATATAACAGATAGCATTTACATTTCAAGCTTCCATCCATCCATTTTTATGAGCCGCTTCTCCTCACGCGGGTCGCGGGCGTGCCGGACGGAGCCCATCCCAGCCATCATCGGGCAGGAGGCGGGGTACGCCCTGAACCGGTTGCCAGCCAATCGCAGGGCACATACATACAAACAAACAACCAACCATTGGCACTCACATTCACGCTTACGGGCAATTTTAGAGTTGTCAATCAACCTAGCACGCATGTTTTTGGGATGTGGGAGGAAAGCAAAGTGCCCGGAGAAAAGCCACGCAGGCACGGGGAGAACATGCAAACGCCACACAGGCGGGGCCCCGCGGGGATTGAACCCGGGTCCTCACAACTGTGAGGCAGACGCTCTAACCAGTCATTTATATATATATATATATATATATATATATATATATGAACCTTTTTCAAATGAGATATTACATATTACTTATTACCATAACAAAATGGGTGCCAGGGATTAAAAGAGGTTGAGAATCACAAATTGTGCATACATTAACTAATGTTGTGGCTAATGAGTGTGTAGCTTAATATTATGGATTTGTTGTTGTTGTTGTTGTTGTCTTTTTCCATATACAGTAGTCACTAAAAACCACATAAATCAACTTTGGGAGGATTTGGACTTTTTTGCCTCATGAGCTCGTCCCCATGAGTAATTGCAGGAAGCAAGTGCACGTACTCTTAAAAGTGTTGCTAATCGACTGAAGTAGGCAAGGTTATTTTTTTTAACACCATGGTTTTAACCAGTATCTCCTTTGGCTGCCAAAACCTTCCTTCGAAGCAAATAAGCATAATTCCGCTTCAGACTGCACCTATTCCGTTCATTTTGTTTTGACGATGAGCAAAGACTCAAAATATGGTGAAGACCAAAGGTGATCGCAGTTACTTTGTTTAGTATCGTTAATCCTGAATAAGGTACGTGTGTTATAATGCCATGTTACTAACAAGTATATCCATTGGCCACTAGAAATGTGTTTTAATTTGAAAACACATACTTTTTCTGTAGACCACAAGAGTCAAAAGACCAAAGTTGATCACTGTTACCTGGTCTCACTGAACATTCGACAATGAGCTTGTTTTAAACATTTATCTCCACTGCTCTTCCTCTTTAGCTTTTGACCACACAAAAAAAGCTGATTTCCTTGACTATTTTTTTAATAAATCAAGTACTGTATTGACATAATTGGAAAATAAACATGACAGTAACTGAGCAGTAAAAAAAAACCAAAAAAAAAAACATTTTATATTCAGAATATTACAGTCTACCATATTTGTTTCATGTGTTTTCACAGGAATTGGCTGCTACATACCGGCGGAAAATGAACACATTGTGCTGAGGTTCAGCACTTGGACCAAATAGTCATGGGAGACCTCAGCATTAAGTCATCTGAATAATTTGTGAGAGTGACAAATGAGAACTTCTTTTTGCTAATGTAGGATTAAGAAAAACAAAACAAAAACAGCATCACCTGGTGGTTGACATTGGTAATCTATGACCAAGCGGTACACAATGTGCATTTTACAAACCAGACTGTAAAATATTAAGACAAATGACATGCATTTAAATTGAGGTGATATAATTGTGGACACCAATACAGCAGCAGCAGTGCTGCTCCGGCTTTAACATTTCATATGTACAAATTACAGCTGAAAATACATCGTTTGCAAACCAAATCATTGTTTTGGTGCCATTATTTCCTACATTTCTGTGGCTTGTTGCTTATACAAATAAAGTCAACAACATTTTCTGTGTTTAATGTGACCCCTGAGGTGTCATTGATGCTCCTCCCTTTTGCAATGAGATTAAGGTTTCAGCTCCCTGAGGGACAGATGGACAAAGCAGTGGAGCCACTAAGCTACACGATTGTGTGTTCAGCAATAACCTACAATAAATCACAGGGTAAAGTATACGTCATGATGAGTTCTACATCTACACGAGTTAAATCATCATCAATACTGGATAAATAAGCTTTGAGAAAAAGAAAAAAAAGATCTTATCTCTTGGGATATGTTGTGAAATTCAAACATCACAAATCTCAAAAGAGGGTTAGGGTTCATATTATAGAAATAAAGAGATGAAGTGACTCACTTAATGTCAAACATACTTGTATCAACTCTGCAGCACACTGCACACCGGATGAACAGTAGCTGTCTTTATATTTCCCCGGTGATGTCTCCCTTCTTTATTTTAGCCTGTAGATACTGAAAACACACAGAAAAGATACTTGGGTTCACCCTGGCCTGGCCTGGACTGGTTGCCAGGCAATCACACTCGCATTCACACCTTTTTACAATTTACAGTATTCAATTAATCGACTGTGTATTTGTAAACCGATGAAAACATGATGAGAACATGCAAACCCCACAATGGAGGGCCTGAGGAGACTTTCGAAACCCAGAACCTCTCGACTGTGCGGTAAAGAATACACCACCGTGACAAATGTAGTGCTTGCATAAATTAAAAATACGTGAATTTCTATATGAACCACAATGAACTTCATTGAGGTACGACTTCTATAGAGGTTTAGGACCACACTCTTATTAAAAGAGCCTACAAACCAGTGCCAAAGGGAAAACACCAGTAGTATATTTGACTTAAGTAACTACAACCCCAATTCCAATGAAGTCTCCTTGTGGGATTAAAAGAACAATATAACAAGAAAAAATGCAAAAGTGAAGAATGAAATGCAGCAACGTACCAGCCCAATTCCAATGAAGTTGGGACGTTGTGGAAAACGTAAATAAAAACAGAATACAATGATTTGCAAATCATGTTCAACCTATATTTCATTGAATACACTACAAAGACAAGCTATTTCATGTTCAAACTGATCAACTTGATTGTTTTTAGCAAATAATCATGAACTTGGAATTTTATGGCTGCAACACATTCCAAAACAGGTGGGACAGCTGGGTGGCAAAAAAGACTGAGAAAGTTGCGGAATGCTCATCCAACACCTGTTTGGAACATCCCACAGGTGAACAGGCGAATTGGCAACAGGTGGCTGCCAGGATTGCTTCCCTGAATTGCTCAGTCATTCATAAGCAAAGACGGGGCGATGTTCACCTCTTTGTGAACAAGTGCGGGAGAAAATAGTCCAAGAGTTTAAGGACAATGTTCCTCAATGTACAATTGCAAGGAATTGAATTTCATTGTATTTTATCATCTACGGTCCATGATATCATCAAAAGGTTCAGAGAATCTGGAGAAATCACTGCATGTAAGTGGCGAGGCCGAAAACCAACCTTGAATGCCCGTGACCTTCCATCCCTCAGACGGCCCTGCATCAAAAACCGACATCAATGTGGAAAGGAGATCACCGCATGGGCTCAGGAACACTTCCGAAAACCAATGTCAGTAAATACAGTTCGGCGCTACATCCGTAAGTGCAACTTGAAACTCTACTATGCAAAGCAAAAGCCAGTTATCAACAACACCCAGAAACGCCGCCGGCTTCTCTGGGCCCGACGGGCTCATCTAAGATGGACTGACGCAAAGTGGAAAAGTGTTCTGTGGACCGACGAGTCCACATTTCAAATTGTTTCTGGAAATTGTGGACGTCGTGTCCTCCGGGCCAAAGAGGAAAAGAACCATCCGGACTGTGATGGACGCAAAGTTCAAAACCCAGCAACTGTGATGGTATGGGGCTGTGTTAGTGCCAATGGTGTGGGTAACTTGCACATCTGTGAAGGCCCCATTAATGCGGAAAGGTACATACAGGTTTTGGAGAAACGTATGCTGCCATCCAAGCAACGTCTTTTTCACCGACGCCCCTGCTTATTTCAGCGAGACAATGCCAAACCACATTCTGCATGTGTTACAACAGCGTGGCTTCGTAGTAAAAGAGTGCGGGCACTAGACTGGCCTGCCTGCAGTCCAGACCTGTCTCTCATTGAAAAGGCGTGGCGCATTATGAAGCGTAAAGTACGACAACGGAGACCCCGGACAGTTGAAAAGCTGAAGCCGTACATCGAGCAAGAATGGGAAAGAATTCCACCTACGAAGCTTCAACAATTAGCATCCTCAGTTCCCAAATGTTTAATGAATGTTGTTAAAAGAAAAAGTGATGTAACACAGTGGTAAACATGACCCGGTCCCAGCTTTTTTGGAACGTGTTGCACCCATACAATTCTAACTTCATGATTATTTGCTAAAAACAATCAAGTTGATCAGTTTGAACATGAAATATCTTTTCTTTGTAGGGTATTCAATTAAATATAGCTTGACCATGATTTGCAAATCATTGTATTCTGTTTTTATTTATGTTTAACACAATGTTCCAACTTCGTTGGAATTGGGGTTGTACAATAAATGGGACAATTACTACTCCTTGTGACAACAACAGTATTGATGATACTAGTTGTAGCTGTAGACCCAGAAATACACATTAGAGGGGAGAATTTATTGGATTTGTAGTGTGTTAAGGTTCCAAAGCTACTCACGGCATGATAAAGCACAGTCACAGATGCAAGGGACACACTGAGCAAAGAAACGCTTCCAGCCAGTCTCCTTCTTCTTGCAGTTGTGTATCTGAGTACAGCCTTGCTTGGGAGGCCCCGAGTAGCTTTTATGTGCACAGGTAGAGTTGCATGTTCCGTTCAGTTCTCTCTCACTGATTTCAATGGAGCCCTTTTTGCACATTCCTGGAAATCCAAAAATTCAAAAACGCCGCGAATATAAGAGGGGAAAGGTGCCGGCGCTTCGTACCATAGTGTCTACATACTCAGGCAGGAAGGTTTCGGAGTCCAGAGACCATTCGCTTGGCAAGTCCTGGTGGCGTTTCCAACGAGCAAGAAGCCAGGATGACATGAGTACCTCAGCACAGATCCCACCCACCAGTCATTTCCATAGACGATTCCATTGTAATCCACATCCGGCTTCCCACACTTCACTAGCATAAAACGAAAAGCAGACATATAACATCGAGTTGCAATACAACTTTACTGTTCAGTATCCCTTCATTCTCGTATTACCTCTGCACAGGGACTTGTAGCCCAGCCAGCAGCAGCTGGAGTCTCCACAGGGATCTCGCCTGAGCTCCTGGTGGCGCGCCTGGCAGCCGGCCAGACAGAGTGGCGCTGTCCCTGACCAGTACATGTCCCCCAGGAAATCTGGTTGGGCGATCCATTCTGTGTCCCCTACTGGGCCACAGATATTCTAGCTTTGTTCTTCTATTTGCCAGTGACAAGTGACGAGATGACAGAGCTGCTGCAGATCTTTTTGTTTGTTTCTTAAATTCCTGCGAGTATATCAGCTTCGAGTTCAAGTAAACAGGCCCAGATTGCACATGAAGCAAGTTCGTTTGTGCGTAAACTGAGATAGAATCATTCAGGTCACAGGTCATTCCAGAATTGTATTGAGACAAAATGCAACTGTAGCTGTTGTAAAAGTGATTCCTAAATATTATTTAACAAATAGCCCCTAAAACGGCCTTTTCTCTTGATGACCAACTTATTTTTAAATAAATGAGTTTTAAATCTTTAATATATATATATATATTTCTATGATTTTGTCATACCTTTGTAATTGTCAAAACATTTTGTTTCATCACAGTTATATATTAAATAGTAATAATTCTGCAGTCTCTCTCCCTATATGTATGCAACGTACTGAAACCTTTTTTTGTATCCAATTAGAGGAAGAGAACAAAGTGAGTTACATGACTCAGCTGAAATCACATCATCAAGCTAACTGGTAGCGTTAAACTAAGTCCTCTTGTATTTACCCCCCAATGTTTTCAGACATAATGGAGTATGGCACGCAAACATATGCAATCCTGTTGCTCCTGTATCAAAAATTCAATTTTTTTCAAATACATACAATAGATGTTTTTTTTAAATTTTATTTTTATTATTATTAGCTAACCCCCACAACCCTGAACAGGATTAGTGGCACCAAAAATGGATGGGTGGATGGCTACATAGCTAAGTCTGTTCTTCACCAGTTAGCACAGAAGCTAACACAGCTAGCTTGTATTCTTGAGTAAAAACTCTTAACATTAGGCATTGACTAATTCGCCAGCCTTTAACTTGCAAGCCTGTCACTGTACTTTAGAGTAGAGGTAATACGAAAAACTAAGCTAATATTCAAACAAAGTGTAACTTTAATTGTAAAGGTCTTATTGAGCAATATTTGAGATTTTTTTTCCAGGAGGCTGAGTATTTGCACAAGGGTTGCTGACAAATCTCATTAAAAATGTAGCGTTGATGTTATGATAGTTTTTCTTGCAAACATGACAAACAATGGAGAAGAAATGTTCTGTTTTTCCCAAAACATTGGTGCCTACATTTTCATCCAATTCTGCAGTGACTCTACGTTTGAGGTGATTGTTGTGTTTGGTGCCATGAGATTTTCCTACATTGATTCATCACATGTCAAAAAGTCTTATGAGCTCATCAAAACCAGTTCCTATCATGAAAGACGCTTTGTCAGCAGAGTACACATGGCAGTATAATAGATCTTACCACTAACTTCTACCTCTTCGATCCATTCAGACTCCTGAGAAGTTGTCCTCTGCAAGGACGTGCAGAACAGCAGCAGCAGTGGATTCAACCTCATGGCTTTTACGCTCCGTTGCAACGTTTCTGGCAAACCCTGCAGATCTGGGAAGTCAGTCAAGTCATGATGCCCAGTAAGGAGTCAATACATTCCTGTCCTTGCACATTTAGCTGAGCCAGGAGAGCTGGGTGAAGACGACGAGACGAGTAACACACTAAGAAGCTCTGTGCGTTGCCTAATCTTCTACACGCAGCCAATACCACTAAGATTGTGCACCTGGAGCAAGCAGGGTTAAAATTGGTCTTTTACCCTGTTCGCATTTGAATAGAACAAATATAATTACATTTTACAGTCAACTCAGATCAGTTTGCTTGTATTATACATCTCAGAAAATGCTTTCATCAGCACTGTCAGATAGGGTTAAATTGTGAGCTGCACTAAAAACAAAGTATCATGGGTGTGGCAAGACACTGATCCAGCACAATACAGTACTGGCGACTGCAATGTACAATCGCTTCAACCTGGAAAACATTCAAATATAATGTAGGAGCTGTATCAAATATTGCACAACAATTCTCAATTTTGACGACCACTGCAGGGGTAAACATTTATCATAACGTGGAGTTTGCCTCTCTGGTGGAGCTACAAAAGGTAAACAAATATAACTCTTGATTGAGCCAATGTACCAAAGAGAGTTAGTCATGAACGAAAAAAAAAAAAACCCCTTACTGATTCTGAGAATTGCTGCCACGCCACATTTACTTACAAAAATACTAAACATTTCACGAGTTTTAGCCGTAGTTTATGGCCAACGCCATTTGGACTTATCGCGCATAGTTTCTGCGCACGTACGCATTGTAGCTCCACAGAGAGCTCTGCATAAAGTTCGCCTAAAATAAATGGCGTGAATGGTTCTGTTTCTATGTGCTCAGTGATTGGCTGGCAACCATGCTGGGGTGTAGTCAACCGGGATAGGCTCCTGCTCCCTGCAGATCTGAACAGGATGAGCTGTAGAGAAAATAGATGGATGAAAAACAAACCTTCCACTGCTTAATATTTGTAACCACATTTTAATGTAGGTTTTGTATCCATAAATATAAGGCTGTGGTGGTTGTTAAACATCACATCATTGTGTGGAGGCCATTCATCATCATTATTAAGTCAACCGTCATTTTAAGGAAAATTATCATACAACTATGTGAGGTTTCTACATAGCAGGTAGGATGCATTCACATTGGATTCATTCGAATTATAATTACACAAAAAATACAGACAATCCAGTTGTCCACAACTGGAGCAAGCAAGACAGGGGGGGTAAAAATGGTAAAAATGTATACAGTGGTGCCTTGAAATACGAGTTTAATTCGTTCGGAGACCACGCTTGTAACCAAAACACTCGTATTGCAGATTATCTTTCCCCATGAAATGAATGGAAATACCATGAATCCATTCTGCCCCCCCAAAAACAAACAAACCTGATTTTCAATAAGGTAATAGCAATCTATAATATTGTACTTTACAAAAAGAGTAAGAACACATAGAATGCAGAGAATTAAGGTTTGTGCATCATGCGTCAATGCTTTAATTCAATTAACTGTGCTGCTCATTCTGGTGTGCCCCCCTTGGCCACTGGGGGCAGAATAATAGTCAAAATGACACAAACGAAGAAGATTCCCCGCTACTCTCAATGACTCATTAAGGTTGCAATAATATTAGCACTTTTCCACAGAGGATGCAGGGCTGAAATCATCTGTGTACATTTGTTGCTGCACCGCTTGTGTTCAAATATCTATTTCAGGGTCATAAAACCGTAACTATCGATGCTAATCGTTAGCCTCTTCTTTGTTTGACCTTTTTTCTCTTCTTTTTCTTCTCCTCCTATTTTTCTCACTCTTATTTCAAGGCACCACTGTATTCACATACGGATCACCAAAGCGGTGGAAGGGGTCAAACTGTCTGCATGTCTTGTTCTTGAGCAGTATCTTGATACTGGAGTATGACGGCGTTGTCCACCGCCTGTGTCAAACCCCCAGTGAGGACGCAGTACAACATGCTCTCCTCTTCCTGACTGCCCTCGTCACAGCTGACGGCGGGGGCCTCGGTCCTCTGCTCCTCCAGCTTCAGCTCTCTCGGCTCTACCCGAATCTCTGAAGGAGCGGCCCTGGGAGAGTTTTCGCCTTCCTCGGCGTGTCCGCTTTGCCTCTCTCGCATCAGCTGCTCGGTCAGCTCCACGCTCTCGTAACGGATCAGCTGCAGCCGCAAAAAGCCGTCATCGTGCTCCTTGTACCTGGTAGCAATGAGTAGGGCGGTCGACAGGACATTCCACACGTCATTTGCGCATGCGTTTTTAAGTCAGCATCATTGGGAGTCGAGACGTACCTGAAGCGTGGGTGTCCAGACGGCCATTTGAATTGGTGTTTCTTGTGGAGGTGGATTGTGAGGTTATTGCCCCTGGTGAAGCACTGATCGCACACATGGCACTTGTAACGAGCTATAAAATCTCCCTGACAAAGACAATTTGAGTATGAATATCTGCAATCACAAAGTTGTTGTTTTTTTTTTACAGTTAGTTCATTGTTGCAGATACGTTCCAGACCTACTCGCTACAGTACTGATAAAAATCTGAGATTAGAGATTTTTTTTTTTTTTGTACACCTCTGTTAGAAAAATAAATTTCAATGGGCATATAAAATCGATTCTGTTAATTATGACCTCATAAGCTTTTGTTTTAGTCTGGAGGATAATAAAGTAGACTTTGCTTTTCTCTGGTATTGTATAATCAATCACTTTGCTGTGAGACAAAGCAAGACGTCTAGTCTATGCAGTTGCACGAGGCTGATGATTACTGCCTTTTTGTGTAGAAATTATGAGCTCGTCCTAAGGAGAAACACTAGACACTTCCTAAAGTCATGAAATTGTTGCGGAACCACGCAACTATTGAGTGATGTGGCCAAACTCTACTGAGCTCTTGCGCGGTGTGTGGCAGGCTGTAGAGCCATCAGATGTATCTGAACTGTGTCCTGGCATTCCACACACTTCAAACACTTTTAAACTTAATAAAACACACTTTTTTTAACACACATCCTCGAACATTTGCCTGCACGCGCACACAAAATGTATAGACAATATTGAGCATATTGTAACGTCTGTCAGATAAGTCCTTTTAAAAGGCAGGGCCTGGTGGGGTGGCGTGTGACATCCGTGATTGTCCGTCTGAGTGGGCACCATCTGCTGCCGACAACGGCTCCTGTTTAGGTAAGACTCAACATGTGGAGGGGGGAGAGTGACGTAGATGCTCTTTCGGTCCTTTATTGAGTGAGACAAACTTTTACAATACTATACGACAGTACTATTAATGAAATTTATATTTTTCCTGACTAAAAAAAATGTAAGAAAAATGGGTATTTCGTAATAATGGGGAGGGGGGGGGGACAAAAAGGATTTTCTATGAGTAAATTGAGTTATGAAACCCCATTAAAAAAAGAAGTACAAAATTTAAAAAATTGCAATATACCCCAGATTTTTGCAATAGACATGAAAAGTCTTTCCGCAAAAATATCTGCGGTCGGTGAATCGCAATACAGCGGGGGAACCCTGTAATGCCAGTCTCACCTCATGCTCCCTTTTCTGGTGAAACTTCAAGGTGACAGGGGTGCGAGAGGAGAACTCACAGCCAGGAACGTGGCAGTGGTAACCAGGCCCGCTGCTGTGGCTGTCCAGATGTTTACGCAGATCCACCAGATTCTTACACCTACAAATAGAGTATTGGAATATCAAACGCCGGATTCTGACTTTTCAATGAGGAGAAAGACGTAGATGAGATGCACTTTCCTGAATTTTTTAAAACAAATGACAGTACAGCCTTGCGGGTTGTGGTACCTGTATTCACAGTATTCACAGCTATATGGCTTCTCGTTACTGTGGCGGAACTTAATATGGTTGCGCAGCGCTGAAGGTGACGGACAAGTCATGTCACACAACGGGCACTTGTAGTAACTCACTAAACAAAGCAGAGATAAACAATAAGAGATACGGTTCATGGCATGGAAAATTAAACATTTTTAATTGGGTTTCAGAAAAAAATAAACTCATGGAGGTAGCATACAGACCAATACAAGGCTTACAAATCACAGCGCCACAGAGGAGGGGACGTGTCACGTGGGTGAAGTAAAAGAGGGCGACATTTTGAAAGCGGGTCCCAATTAATCACGATAATGTAACTGGCTTGTGGTGTTCATCTGTCGCACACATATTGGTGATAGTGACCGCAGTTATATTCAAAATTAAAAGAGGACTCTGCATCTTTTTGCACAATTGTCAAAAACATTAATAAATAAATAAATAAATAAATAATGTACCGGCATTACCAGACAACTAGCAACCCTTTATCGCTCAGTGACTGACATTTTTTGATGAAAGCAGCTAACGGAGTGCCCAGTAGTTCTTCCTTCTAACCCCTGCAGATATCACTAGTGTAAAAAAAAAAAAAAATAATAAAAAATAAATAAAAAAATAAAAAAAATAGCAGCTACCTATTAATATGTAAGGAGGCTTGGAAAACAATTTCAACAATGAGCTAGCTACTGACCATGGTTCCTCATGTGGTCTCTGAGCAGTCTCTCTGTTGCAAAGCATTTGGAACAGTGGGAACACTGGAACCGTTGGCCTAAGCCAAACATAAATCCAAGCAAACAAAGCCAAAAGTTAGTAGATGAAACATAAAAATGAAATATCTTGCTTATCCATGTCCCTGTCTGGTGTCTACATTTTCACCTTCCATGGCACTCTGTCGAATGATGTGGTCAAAGAACTTTGTGTTGTTGGCATACATCCCTCCACAAACTGGACAGGCCACTACCTTCTCCTGGGTGTGGCTGCGTAGATGCTCGCGTAACTTATAACGCCCTTTAGCAGTAGCTTCGCAACCTATGCAATAAGAAGCAGGAACTTACAATACTATTGTATTACAACAGACATTTCTGAAGTATTATAGATAGAGATAATATCTTACCCTTCCAACCGCAACGTACTGGGAATTCACAGCCACCTGCAGGAATGTCTACAGAGAAGCTGTGAAGCTCCACATGTCTGTAGAACCACTCTGGATTCTCATAAGGTGGTTGCTTTAACAACCGTGCAGAAGAAGCAGCATACATTTTAAACCCTTAGATATTCTGCGAGCACTCTCACAGATTAGGGTTTCGATATCAGAAGATATTTTACCAATATTTCAGGCTTACCTCACACTCATTCCACAGACAGATGAAATTGTCAGGGATTTCAGGGACAATGTTGTGGTTCTGGTAGCCGAAGGTGCACGTGCCAATTTCTGCCTGCCCATCAAGCGCCTGCTGACCCAACTGTTTCAGCTTGGTATGGTAACAGTGAAAGAAGAGATGTCGCCGGAACTCTTCGGGACCTTCCACAGAGAAGAACCCGCAGTCTCTCCAAAGACAGTTTCTCTCCCCTGGTCAGAAAAGTAGTACAATATAGTATTGAAAACAAGAACAATCTGTGAGAAAAGGCCTCCACTAAGCCCTAAATATTTACAAAAGAATTGAATATCAATAAATTAGATTTGAAATTTAAGTCAAATGTACAGTCGAGTCAAATTTCTCATTAAATGCACGGTCATACACAATCATGTTACATCCACAGGTACCCCCCCCCCCCAATCATACTATGTATTTCAAGTGTTGTTCAACAAAACAATCAGGTTTCAAATATACTGTAAGCCTTTTCGAATGACGTTGCATCTATAAGAGAAAATGGATGGATGATGAATGTTTAGTCAACTCTTTCTAGCACCATCAGTTGGTGGACTGGATTCTCAACAAATTGAGATGATGCCTAATGTACAGTCTGGATTGAATTGAACTAAAACGGGTCTCTTTAAACAGGATTATTTATTGTTTGGTCATATAGTAACTACTTTGTAGGTTCATGTGTTTTATACTACAACCACAATTCTAATGAAGTTGGGACGTTTAGTTAAACAAATAAAAACAGAATACAATGATTTGCAAATCATGTTCAACCTATATTTAACTGAATACACTACAATGACAAGCTATTTAATGTTCAAACTGATCAACTTGATTGTTTTTAGCAAATAATCATGAAGTTAGAATTGTATGGGTGCAACACATTCCAAAAAAGCTGGGACAGGGTCATGTTTACCACTGTGTTACATCACCTTTTCTTTGAACAACATTCAATAAACGTTTGGGAACTGAGGATGCTAATTGTTGAAGCTTTGTAGGTGGAATTCTTTCCCGTTCTTGCTCGATGTACAGCTTCAGCTGTTCAACAGTCCGGGGTCTCCGTTGTCGTATTTTATACTTCATAATGCGCCACACATTTTCAAGGGGAGACAGGTCTGGACTGCAAGCAGGCCTAGTACCCGCACTCTTTTACTACGAAGCCACGCTGTTGTAACACGTGCAGAATGTGGTTTGGCATTGTCTTGCTGAAATAAGCATGAAAAAGACGTTGCTTGGATGGCAGCATACGTTTCTCCAAAACCTGCATGTACCTTTCAGCATTAATGGTGCCTTCACAAATGTGCAAGTTACCCATGCCATTGGCACTAACACAGCCCCATACCATCACAGATGCTGGCTTTTGAACTTTGCGTCCATAACAGTCCGGATGGTTATTTTCCTTTTAGGCCTGGAGGACACGACGAGTCCACAATTTCCAAAAACAATTTAATATGTGGACTCGTTGGACCACAGAACACTTTTCCACTTTGCATCAGTCCATCTTAGATGAGCTTGGGCCCAGAGAAGCCGGCGGCGTTTCTGGGTGTTGTTGATAAATGGGCTTTTGCTTTGCGTAGTAGAGTTTCAAGTTGCACTTACGGATGTAGCGCCGAACTGTAGTTACAGACATTGGTTTTCTGAAGTGTTCCTGAGCCCGCGTGGTGATATCCTTTACACATTGATGTCGTTTTTTAATGAAGTGCCGGCTGAGGGATCGAAGGTCACGGGCATTCAATATTGGTTTTCGGTCTGGCCGCTTTCATGCAGCGATTTCTCCAGATTCTCTGAACCTTTTGATGATATTACAGACTGTAGATGACGAAATCTCTAAATTCCTTGCAATTGTACGTTGACGAACATTGTCCTTAAACTGTTGGACTAATTTCTCACGCACTTGTTCACAAAGAGGTGAACCTCGCCCCATCTTTGCTTGTGAATGACTGAGCAATTCAGGGAAGCTCCTTTTCTACCCAATCACGGCACCCACCTGTTCTCAATTACCCTGTTCACCTGTGGGATGTTCCAAACAGGTGTTGGATGAGCATTCCTCAACTTTCTCACTCTTTTTTTGCCCCCTGTCCCAGCTTTTTTGGAATATGTTGCAGCCATAAAATTCTAAGTTAATGATTATTTGCTAAAAACAATAAGGTCTATCAGTTTGAACATTAAATATCTTCTCTTTTTAGTGTATTCAATTAAATATAGGTTGAACATGATTTGCAAATTATTGTATTCTGTTTTTATTTTTGTTTTACACAGTGTCCCAACTTCATTGAAATTGGGGTTGTACTTCATTCTTTTCTTGTTATATTGTTCTTTTAAATCCCATAAGGAGACCTTGAGTGACATGAAAGGTGTCCAAAATAAATGTATCATTACGTTTATTAAACCCTGACTCTGCATACAGAAGAAATGCACGATCGTAGACAATCACAATGAAACAACGAGCATCCTCCAATTGTTTGATACACTATGCCCCATAAACAGCCATCAATGTGTAGAGTCATACCTAAATTCAACAGTTAAAAACATACACATCCAGTTTATTGTCTCAAATATTGGGGACGGAGCACAAAAGAATCCGCTGATGAAAACAAACTCCTTGGAGGAAAATTGCACAGGAATTGTACTCCTATTTGTTGCTGCATTTAACAACGACAGTAAACATGTTCTCAGGCTTTCAAAAAGCCTCACGAGTATTGCTTTTTCGAGAGTAAGGCCCGTGTAATGGAGTCTGTCATGTTTCATCCATGATAATGCTTCAGTCTGTGTAGTTCTTCATTTTCAAGCAGCACACCAGTCAGTGAATAAGTACAGATCAAGACCATAGTGGCTTCAACTCACCCTGTGGTTCTTCTTCATCCTCCTCCGCCATGTTCAGAGCATCCAAGTGAACCTCCTCCACATGCTTGCAGAATTTTTCCATTTGACTGAACGACGCCTGACACGAACCCCACTCACATATTAATTCCAGCGGTTTTTTCTGGAGCCGTTTATTGGGAGGCATCTCCTACAATGAAGATCTGTTTGATTCAAAAGAAAAGAAAGGAAAAAAACGTTAATCCATGGCTAGACTATCACCTGCCCTGACACCAAGGCGCGACGTTAGTAAAAATGTTATAATACCTTTACAAAACTCGTCGAAAAAACGGCAAGAGAGTCAGAAAAAATGTTCAAATTATCCGTGAAATACAAGCTCTCCTGTCGAGTCCAGCTGTTAGACGGCAACATCCATGACAGGTTGGTTTTAACTGGCTGTGCAGCGCTCTTAATAGTTCCACGGAAACAAGAGAGTATTTATTGGTTCCCTGTGGTAAATGTTCCACAAGAATTAACTGGGTGAGAGGCGTGTTAGACCCTGAAGTGGTCGCCAGCCAACCGCAGAAAAACCAACAACCGTTCGCACTCACATTCACACCTACGGGCAATTGAGAAAGTGCGTGTGCGTGTGTTTCAATGAACCCAGTACCTGCCATGTTTTTGGGATATGGGAGGAAATCGGAGTACCCGGAGAAAACCCACACCGGTACGGGGAGAACGTGCGAAATCCACGCAGGCCAGGGCAGATTTGAATTTTATTTTTCATATTGTTATCACAATATATTTCAAAGGCGAATTCTGTATAGTACAGTAAATTCTCTATGTATTATTGGATATCAAACTCATTGGATTGTTGAGACTAGATCTAAAACATTAAGTCGTAAAAGTGTCTACTTATACAAATAGTATTGTAATCACAAATGTTGAAAAAAAAAAAAAAAAAAAACTGAACAGATGATACTAATGTCTCAGCCTTTATTTTACAGTTTGAGCAAACCATATTTACAATCACCAGTATTTCCATTTTAAGTTACATTCCAGAACACAGTAGTCCAGTGCCTTCTGACAAAACATTTAGTCCTTGGTGAAAAAACAAACTATAACAAGAGATCACAGAACACCTTTACCCTTTTCTGTAACTTATAAATAATGTTGTTATTCCAATGGGCTATTAAATGACACCCTCATGTTGCATATTCTACTGGTAACTGTGCAAAAGATAAAAGATAGCTACCCACCAGAGTCCATGATTTGTAAGTAACTTTTGTGCTTTGTGCTTAGCGAGTTGTTTTAATCTCTCGATTATCGTGTCCAGTCTGCTCTTCCGTTTGCTCCCGGGACATGGGAATTTCCCCACTGCAGAGGTAAAAGAAATGATCAAATTAAAACCCCTTCTATTTACATACCATCCCCATATGGTGTCTAAAGTTAACGGGTACAATTGAAGTCAAGGACTGCTGCTCTATATATAAGTTCACATTGAAGTTTCTCAAACTCTATGCAGATGATGATGGTTGGTTCAGAGAATAAAGCAACATTCCTTATGAACCCAGTACAAAAATAAAATTTTTTGGGTGGAAAGAACAATTAACACTAGTAAAATATGGTTCAATATTTCCTATGGTAATTCATTGAAATTAGAGTTACAAACCGCAGAATGATTTATGTCACGATGCTTGCACATGATGTGAACATATTCTTGCCACAAGTAATCCCCCAGACACTGGGTCTTTGCCGTACTATGAGACTGAGGAACAAATGTAACTGAGGTAATAGAATATAAAGGCACCCAAACAAAGAGCCTTTCAAAGTGTTTCAGAAATAGAATTTCTTTGTCATCCTCCTCGTGTTCTTGCGAGATCTCTAGACGTCGTAGAAGAGGCGCACCAAATGGTAACGGATCCCAAAAGCCAATGCGCTTCCCATCACCTGCACGAAAAAAAAAGGGTAACATTCATGTTCTTTATAAAAGTAGAAGAGCTTTGCGGCTGTTTTGGCTCTACCTGTATCAGGAGTATGATGGCAGTGAGGTTTCTCTCGTGGGTTGGGCCAAGGCATTTCAAGACCAGATTTATTATGGTCATGTTATTACACTCAATGAATTCATCATCTTCTTCTTGGCCTCTGCGCACCTCAAGAAGCTTCAGTAACTCTGCAACCTGTCGAGGAGAAAAGCTATTTTTTTTATTTGATAAAATAGTGAACACTGAAAACCAAAAAGCAGCTCGAAGGCTTGCATTTAAAGGTAATGAAACATCAACCACTTCTTAAGGTACAACTGCAAATTTCAATCGGCTCTCATACAAATGGTTCTGCCTTTACAGAGATAAAAATGCTCAATTTGAATCCACACTATACAACCCCAATTCCAATGAAGTTGGGACGTTGTGTTAAACATAAATAAAAACAGAAAACAATAATTTGAAAATGATGTTTCGACCTATATTTAATTGAATACACTACAAAGACAAGATATTTCATGTTCAAACTGATCAACTTGATTGTTTTTAGCAAATAATCATGAACTTAGAATTTGATGGCTGCAACACGTTCCCAAAAAGTTGGGACAGGTGGGCAAACAAGACTGAGAAAGACTCACATTCACTGAGCAAGAATGGGAAAGAATTCCACCTACGAAGCTTCAACAATGAGCGGCCTCAGTTCCCAAACGTTTATTGAATGTTGTTCAAAGAAAAGGTGATGGAACACAGTGGCAAACGTGACCGTGTCCCAGCTTTTTTGGAATGTGTTGCAGCCATCAAATTCTAATGATTATCTTAATCCTAATGATTATTTGCTAAAAACAATCAAGCTGATCAGTTTGAACATGAAATATCTTGTCTTTGTAGTGTATTCAATTAAATATAGGTGGAACATGATTTGCAAATCATTGTATTCTGGTTTTATTTGTTTAACACAACATCGCAACTTTATTGGAATTGGGGTTGTAATTTTAATAATTAGTTTATCGTTGTGTTTGTAGAGTACACCAACACTGCATCCTCTCCAACTTGCTTCTCGTATTTTTCTCCATCACCCATTAACTCTCTGACGTTGTGTCACATGAGCTCTTGTATTGAACATTACCTGCAGAATGAGATGTCCTAGTATGGAAAGGTCCTTTTTTTTGAATTTAGAGTAACTCATCCCTAGTTTGCCCGTGTCTGGATTCAACCTTTCACGTGCATTATATAAAAAGAGGGAAAGGAGGAGAAAGGATCAAAGAAGACATCACATTAAATGTTTGTATTTTGATTGATGAGAAGAAAGCTACCTGGGAAGTCTATGTCTGGGACACGGGATGATGTGGAAAAGCTGAGGCAAGGAATAGATAAAGTTAACCACTTGAGGAATAAAAAACAACAGCATCGTCTTGCTGAAGTGTCCCAGGATGCCAACAACAGCAAAGGTCATCCCTGCAAAGTAGCAGAAAGTGTCTCCCACAAACACGGATGAGGGGTACCTGTGACAAAAAAAGATCACAAGAATATAGAAACAATAGTCTGTCGTTTTTCATAAACTTCATCAGACGAGAGACGTACCAGTTGTGGTAAAAAAGTGCTAACGTGGTGAAGAAGAATGGCATCATGAAGTAGAGAGAGAAAACATGGTCATCATGGTAATCCCCTAAAATGAAGAAATATTACAACAAAAAATGTTTCAACTGCATTTCCCCAACCAAATAAACTTTGTGGGTGGGGGAGATAAACCGTGACACACCGCTGAGCTCCAACAAATTGAAGATGATGATGGAGCCAGAGATAAACAGGGCTTGACCTGACTCGATGCCGTTTATACCGGCCAGGATGTTGATGGCATTCGTGCAGAAGACTGCCAGCATCCCCATGTAGACATAGTAAAGAATACCTGTCAAAGAATGAGCAGTTCAACTTAATGCTTTGTTCATCAACTGTGAGAAGCAGGAGGGACAGGACACAGTATCATATATAGTAAATATAAAATGTTTTTCGTGGTCAGAGAGCTAAAAGAAAAGGCTCGTATCGGTCTTAATTACATCGGCAATGAAAAGGACATGCGTACACCTGACTAGCCCATTTTTCTCAGTAACATTAATGTTATCTTAATGTTAATGAATGCACTAGGTGGGTAGAAGCAAAATGTCCCACCTCAATCTTGACAGGTCAATCTGGAACAATGTATGTTTTGGTTATTTATATACAATGTTTGTTGGCTGGCTAAAATGAAAATACAATGCATACATACTGTACCGCATGTATACAATACATGCGTTTTGTAGTTCGTCACGAATTGTATTTAAAAGGGTCTTTTGATAAAATTACAAAGCTGGGTTTTAAATGACAGCTAATAAATAGAGAGAAGAAATTCGTTTTTTTTAAATCATGAAAAATTATTTACTGAAGCAAGCAAGCAGACCTGGCTGAGTCAATATAAAAAATGCCATGTTCAAATAAAACCTTTTAAAAGTTAAAAACACACTTGAATATTTAATAACTTACTTATAGTACTATGTACTGTACCCCTGATATCATGATTCTGATAGTGCATATAAACTACAACAACAATAGTCAACACTTTATTAGTGTTGACTACACCTCTCTGTACATGTCAGTCAAACTGAACTTCATTATCTTTGTAAATGCATCATTTCTAATACAGCACTACTGGATCTCATCATGTGGAGAATATGTACCAAATGTTGTGGCCAAAACCGCCAAACCCAACTCACCGAGATCCAGGTGCAGCCCCAGCAGTGCTCTGAATGGTTTGGGCACCAAAATGACCGTGTTGCCAAAGTTGGTGAAATAGACCATAAGAAGTGGCAGGGAGGCCATGGTGGGAAGCAGGAGCTTGTGCCTCCATCGCAGGTTCAACACGTCATCAGCAAATCCCAGGAAGATCATGCAGCAGATGGCGAGCAGCGCACCGATCAGCTGCACAAACTGAAAAAGAAAAAATCACAAGTGGTCAGTTGAAAATTATCTAGTTTAATCAGAGGTGGTATAAGTACCTGCATTCGGTACTTACTACGTAGTAGAAGTACTGATTCAACTCGCTGGGGATTAATTATGTCAACTTGTTTCAGTCATTTATTTTTTATTGAACCAGACACAATTGTCAAGGAAGAACTGAATTTCCGGGGCCGGTGTAGCTAGCTCGCTAGCCATTTTATACATCTTATATCAAGACCCGATCTGCTATCTCTGCAATTGCATCAAGAAGAAAAAAAGGGAGCGCATCCAAATTGATTCCACCATGTTGTTGTTATTATTTTTTGTTTTGTTCAAATAAAGGTATCTCAACACAATAACTTTATGGATGCTTTAAGTCTAGTCCAGCCAGTGGTTCAAAATAATGATGCAAACAGCTTACATTTAAATTTCCCTCCTGCCTTAAAAAAAAGAAAATAAAATAGATAAAACAATATCAGAAGTTCAAATTAGTAATACAGTTGAAATCTTAAAAGGTCAATGATTCAATTTCACACAGTGCAACATTGTAGAAGTAAAATCAGAGCATTTAACCCTACGTCAAACAACGAAGACCAGAGCTGTTGTAACAGTCGTTTGGGTAATGTAGTTTTCTTAGCCGTGTGTCGCCTAGAAACGATGTCATTCGGCAGCGTCTTTATTGATGGACGCATTTGATGATTTGATAGATCTCACCTGCTTCCTCTGTATTGTACTGCATTGGTACAACTTGTTGGTAGAGGCCAGATTGATTTCGCTTCGCACATGGAAACATTATTTTTGTTCTTAAAGATCACATGATAAAACATGGCATTTTTGATTGGCGAAGGCGCACACAGAAATTCAATTTCCAAGTCGCAGCAAAACTAGTTGGTGATGGTTGGCTACTCATGAAAACTAGTTGCAGAACCCCGCACACTGCACAACATTTCAGTCGCTTTTGTTTGGAGGGCCAAAGGTGGATAAACTGAAGAAAATACACTTTTTTTCCCCTTCTTTCTGATTAGATAGAGAATTTTTGAACACCAGAAGCTTGTAGTTTTAGACTGGCACAAGTATTAGTCATGAATCATTCTTGGAGCTGATAACAGCAAACAATTCTCTTAAATAGCGCCAAGGATGAGGAATATCTTGCTTTGAGTCGTTGATGCTTCCTGGCTCACGGTCCTCCATGTCGCTGGGCAGTAACAAAAAAAAAAGTACTTGGTTAGTTGCCTCTGCTGAGTTAGTGTGGACCTACCTCATCATGTGGGAAGCCATTGCACTGATCGCCCACAAGGCAACTGAGGAAAGGCACTGGGATGAAGCAAAAGAGGATGATGAGGAAGACTGTCCCACTGATGACACCTTGAGACTCTGGACTAGAGAAACATAAGTGGATCAGACATTTTTTTTTTTTTTTTTTTCCCCTCGTCTTGATCACCACCAAGGAGAAGAAAACGTTACTCACACTTGATATTTTGTCACTTTGTTGAGGTCCATCCCGTACAATCTGGCCGAGATGAAATGGTCTCGAAAAGCGGGAATCAGCTTCATTGTGGCCAAGCAGCCGAGTGCAGACATGAAGCAGTTGGTGGCCAGCGGTAGGAATGGCGACGGCGACATTTTCCAGGCGGTTTTGGTGCTTCTTCCCGAGTCTTGACAGGTCACTGAACTGTACAGTTAATGTGACGTCGCGTAACGAACAAACTATGGCTGTCTTCACGCGGGTATAAATACGTCATGGTTCCATTTTAGGACAGTACACCGCGACGCTTACTTGGTACAAATAAAGAATAGCTCCGTAAATCACAACGGTAAGCCATACTAGCTGGCTTCGGAAGACGTTACGCTAAAACATGAGCTGGGTTTGACAAAACCCCACGACTACCAAGTTACACTAACCGGCCCCTAATATCAGACGGACAATACACTTCCGGATGTCCTTTTCAGAATAAAACACACCGTTTACGTATTCAAATTACAGTACAAAATAGTACACGTTCTGCACAAATTGCGCGAATTGTAATGTAAGGCTTTAAAAGACAATAGATATTGCCATGTATCATACTGAAAGAGATTTCAAATACTTTTGTTGGAATTTTAACTATAAACAGTGGCAAAATATTACAACACCTGATTCAAGTGGGTCCAGGCAAACAAACTACAACAATAAACATACTGCTAAATTAGGGATGATATTAGTAAAAAGGACCATGATTATTTCTGTAAAGGCAGAACAGTTCTATATCCAATTTGTTTTCCCGGAAATAATACACAGTCGTCGATTGTGACAAATCACTGATCCAACATTTAAACTCCGAAAAACATTCGAGGTCAGGAGTGGGCAAAGTATAGCTCATGGGTAACATATGGCCAGCTGATTAATTAATCATAATAATAGAGAATGAATTTTTTTTTTTTTATTAAAACAAAGCATTTTACATACACATGTTCATCTACAAATGACCTGATAAATCTGTCCGTTTCAAAATTCAAATGTGTTTTCTTTTCACATTTGAAAGTTTGCCCACGCCGTAATCATCTCATTGCGGGGATTGTCGAATGCTTTTCTTACGAAAGCTGTTTTCCTCTTCCGTTTCACCTTTCGCATTGCGTTCCTGCAGCGCCACCTGCAGCTTGACGTCATTCTCCCCGTGCAGTTGTCTCATTGTGGTGATCGAGGTTAGTCTGTCACGGAGGAGGATCAGTGGAGATTTGAAATCGAGTGGAGCGGATAGTTCGCGAACATTGAGCGTTGTGTGTAAAATCCAATCCTCGTTTTGTCCGAGACATACACCGGCACGAGGAATGCTGAGTCTGCGATGGGACAAAGTCAAGTGTTGTTGGCGCCGCTGTTTATCGCTATGAAGGCAGCAGCTTCATGTTACCGCGACTTGCTTTCGATTCCCTGCATGCTGCAGCCAGGATCGTCCAAGTTAATAGGTGGGTTCTTTCAAATCTTATCACCAGTAACACATTGGAGCTGCGTGGCTTCGAATGCACCGTACACACACCTTTTACGCACTGCTGCACTTTCCCACTATATTTCATCACGACCTCAAAGGATCCTTCAAAAGCATCCCCTTTCATGTTGGCGATTCATAGTTTAGCATATTATCATTGGTCCAAAGTGCTGCAAGGCTAACACTCTGTTTGGTGCCTTTCACAGGTTAAAGGGCGCTTGTCTGCCCTCTTCTGACAGTCCCAAACATTTTCACATAGACATGAAAGGCCGCAGCAGATGGTAATGGAGCTCCAGGAGTTGGGCTGGCTGGCTGTGGTGGGGCTCTTCCTGGCCTCCCTGCTCATCGTGTTAGCCTGGCTGTTCCAGTTCTCGCTGAGCCTCCTGCGGCAGTGGAGAACCAGGAAAGCCGAGCGGGATCGGCGGTACCTTTCCCTCAGGCGGCATCTCTGCCACGGTTGGGCCGCAGGTGCGTGGGGCTTCCTGCTCAAGCTACGCCTGGCTCGGGGTGGAGGAGCTGCGTCCGAGGCCGGGGTTAAAGGCTTGTTGACCTCCCTCTTCTCCTTCAAGTCGTTCAGCGAGCAGTGTCGCAGGAGCTGGGTCAAAACTCTGAATGAGCAAGCTTGCAGGAATGGGGTGAGTGAGAATTCTTTTTATCTTCACCTCGGGAGGCACGCAAGGACTGAATAAGCATGATGCGAGTGTGTAGAAAAGCAGCACAGGTGTCAATTTTGATGTTCAATGTGTGCTGGAAGTGGGCGGTGGAGTGTTGAATGGTTAAGAGGAATGGGGGGGTACAGCCTTGCGTAACAGCTCTTTAGCAGAAGAGTGGAGAGGCAAGACCGGCCAGCATAATCGCAGTATGAACGCCCACACCTTGTAAAAATAGCCTTCTTTAACCCCGCCCCGGTATCAAGTGGTGGGCTCTTCTCTTTCGAATTATGCCCAGGACACAGCAATGTTTGTCTGTTTACCTCGCTGCATAACGTTTGGGACAATTTGCATCAAAGTTAGGAATTTTGGGCTTTGGGGGGAAATTTTAGGATGAACCTAAAATGCATTGGTTAATAACCTTTACAGGTGAACTTAATTTGACTTTCTCTAAACTACTGAAGGCAGAATTCTACTGTTCAATGCACTTTTGGCACAACTGTTTGTTCTCCAACAAGGAGCTGAATGGCAAAATTCACAACAGGCGTTTGATCCATCAATGGACCAATAGATTTCCTGGTTCAATCAGAAGTGGTATTCAACAGAGCTCTTTATGGTGCTGTTCACATTTTGACATCACAAGACCAAGATGGCAGGCTTCAAAATGGATGCTCTCCGAGGGAAGTGGCCACTGAGCTTCGAGTGTCACAGCACGTTACAACAGAGAGATTGGAAGTGGACGCCCTTGGAAATTTGGATGAAATACCTGTTGTGAATTTGGCCCTTCAGCTCCTTGTTAGTGAACAGCAAGTTGTGCCAAAAATACTAAAACACCGAACAGTTGGACATTCACCTTTAAAGGTTGCAATGCGTTTTGAGTTCATCTCGAAATATCACCTGAAATCCGACTAACCCAAACGTTTGTGAGTAGAGTACGTTTTGATAATGGCGTGAATGCACGTTTGAGGCTTCTTGAACACTTCCATAAAGGTTTCTGTCCTTTTGTAATGGTTCTTTTTATCTGCGAATCAAAGTCAGATGTTCGACCTGCTCTCTTACAAAGTGTGTGCTCAGGTGATTTTACACAGCACTTCACATTCACAGAGGAGTTAAATCCTGGAAGGTGAACGTCCATCCAATCCCACCCACAAAAAATGTGAATAAGCAGGGAATCCGGTCATAAAAACTTGAATAAGCAGGCAGTTTGGGAATTAATACGGCAACTAAGCAGGGGTTTCCGCAAATAAAGCGGGATAGGTTGCCCCCCCCCCCCAAAAAAATAAAAAATAAACGTGAATCCACGAATGCTGAACCGTGAATAATGTGTATATGGGGGTCCACTGTAATAAGTATAAAAATGTTAAACGGTCCCATTCCATCAAAATCTATAGCACTTGTCCTCATTAGGGTTGTAGGTAAGCTGGAGCGTAGCCCGGCTGACTTCGGCCGAGAGACGGGGCACGCCCTGGACTGGTTGCGACTCCATCGCAGGGCGCAAACATAAAAAAAAACCATGGGCACTCACATTCACATCTATAGACCATTTCGAGTCATTCGGTAACCTAACATGCATGTTTTTGGAATGTGGGAGGAAGCCGCAGTAGCAGAGAACTCACACAAGCGCTGGGAGAACATGAAAACTCCACAACTGCGATGCTGACACACTCACCGCATGGCCCACCATCGCGCCCATTCCCCTGATTGTAACATATTGTAAAGTCATGTAGCGTCGTCATTTGCAATGCCACATACTGCAGCATCCGCACTGACCCTGCGATGTCATCAACAGGTCTGACCCCACACAGGAACAAACCACAACCAGCAGCGATGGGTTGACATATACTGTATATTGATTTGGATATCTTGAATTGAACTATTCAAAAGCACAACCCAGAGGGTTTTTAGAACGGACCTTTTATTTATTTGATCCCCTCAGTAGTATGGAACTGTATGCTCATCTTTCAAATGCTTTCTCATGTATCCAAAATTCGAAACACTTGATGCGAATGATGCGGTGCTGTTGTTGAGCAGTACCGCTCAAAAGTCTGACCATTGTTTTTTTGACATTGAAATAGAAACTCGAATGTCACTTCGTGGCACATTGTTTGTTATTCCACCTGCTTGTTGGTTGGCAGGCGACTTCCGAGTTCATGGAGGATGTGAGACAGTGTTGATACCATTAGATGCCGGGAGATGGTATCAGTCCGTGGACTGCATCCTGTGAGGCAACTCAATCATAGGATAGATCAGAAAAATATACTATTCACTCTGCGATAAATGAATTAAAACCGACCATTTTCCATGCAGAATTTCAGACAAGCTGTTCTCTACAGCGTTTCCATGTGATATGTGATGTGCTATCTGCTGACACCTTTTGAACCGAAACTGCAGGGCACAAGGCATCTTTACTCGCTCATTAGTATAAAAACATTTTCTCGTCATTGTGTCTGCATGCACAGCAGTCTGTTATTCTAGATGCATCTGCAGCATATGCTAATCACTTGGCTGCAAATGAAACTGGATCACATGGCTGGCTGAGATTACAAAACACAATCATGCCCCATTAGTTTGATACACTGACTAATATGGTTGACTGGAATGTTGTTTATTTTTAACTTGAAAAACCTGCTGCGGGACATGACCAGTAAAAGCAAATCAGTCACACCCCATTCTTTGCCTGTCCTGTTAAATGTTTTCCTGTGCATGTTGTCGTGGTCACTTGCAAAAAAAAAAAAAAACCAAACTAAAACAAACAAACAAACACCAATGATGGCCCCTGAACTTTCTCCTCTGCTTTGCATTTGCCGATTGTTGCTCAGCATCAGCGAAACAAGAGCCCCCTGGAGGCCGCGCCATGAGGATACCCGCAGCATGTGGGCATTAGCATGTCAATGCCCTAACCTTAGCACTTCTCCAGTGTTCAAGGTCTGTCGAGGTCTTGAAACATTTGTATTATTACGCTAAGGTTTGCAGACATTTTTTTCCATTTAAGCCACCAGAGGCAAACTTGTAAAAATACCATTCAAAAAAACCCAAAACATTTTAAACTATTTGCATGTGGTTCATACCAATGCAGTTAATTCATGCATCCTAAATTATTTAACCATCAGACAATGTAAATCAGTGTGGAGAATGTGAAGTATTGTATTCAAGGGGCATAAATAGTCTATGTACAGACACACACTGAAAAACAGTGAAGTTTTATAAACACAGTGGAATTGTATTTATTGTACAAGTGGGTCCAAAAGTTGCAAAGCTCCCCGCAGATAGTTGCCGTTGCAACAAGTGTCTCGAGTCTCGATAAAGACTCGAATTCTAAATGTAGTTGTGCAAATCAGTTTATTACCAAGGTCAGAAAGCAGAGTTGAAGGGTGAGAAGCTAAGTGATCGACTGTTGACGAGTTTGCAGCTGGCTTCTTCGCAGATTTTTAGATATGTCAAACCCAATTATGTTGATAATGACTGCAAGAAACACTCCATCCCTTCGTCCGAGTGTTTTGGCGGTATTCCAGGGAGTGGGCCTTCATTGCAGCTGGTTAATTATGGTCATACCAACAGGAAGACTTCCTCATGCTGCATCAACATACCAAGAATTACAATGTACGCACTAGGTTTCCTTAAAGGTCCCATACTTTGGCTATTTAGACCTCCATAGAGTGACTCTCTAACATGGACTTAGTCTAAAAGTGTCAATTTCATTGAAAAAAAACCCCCCAAAAAACCACCTTGTTTTTGTCATACGAGTGTCCAGAAAAGGCCCCTCTGACAGCGACTTCTGTTTGACCCAATTTTGAATCTGCTTTGTCCATATTTGTCTAAGAAGTGCCCCTTTCCTCTGATTGGTTGCCTCCGTGTAGAAGACCCAACCCTCAATACTGGCGAGAGCACACGTGTTTGTCATGTCGACAGCCCTGGCTCGGGAGCGGAAAGGGTAGGCGGAGATCTTCACTGGTGACGTAGATAAGCTTGGCAAATTGGAATGACCTGAAAAATGTCTGGAACTCAGGAATGCCTGGACGATTTTAATTTGTATGTCACATGTTTACTGAGGGACCATAGAGACAATATTAAATCACAAAAACGAGAAAAAGTTGGTTTGGCAAAATACGGGACCTTTAAAACAAAGTGTTAACTGTTACAAGCTCAGCATCCAAGCTAATGCGTGTTTGAAGGTTTATGAGCTGAGTGATTCAAGACAAGATTCAGTGTGTTTATTTCACTTGAACGACTGTAATCAGAAGAAAAAGATCCACCTCCGTGGCATCCCATGATGCAGCTCGTTTCATGACTCACTCGGATAGAAAATGTCTGCTGACATATTGCCACGCCACGGGAGATACAGGATACAGTCTTGCTTTGGTAAAGGGCTTAATGGGGAGTCATTTGGATGGTTGGAGCTGGATTGGCTGGAGGCCGGTTGACCTTTTTTTCCAGCCTGCAGACCACAATAGCGTCATTAGATGGTGTTTTCACGTGTAACTTTGACATTGACGGAAGGTCATTGATTGTCACTGAAAGAAATGGAAGATGTTGGTCCCTTTGTGATATGCAAATCTAAAGTGACAGGGGAAGAGCTGAAGGCCGCAGTTCATGTCTTCCTTCACCGCCTCCAGGCTGCCGGTAGATCATTAATGCACTGTGATTATGCACAAGTAGTTTCAACTTAAACGACAGGGGACATAAAGAGCACTTACCGCTCCTTTACTATGATAGCACAGGAAACGAACGTTTTCATCACAGCGGCTGAGGAGAATCACTAATGCGAGCCAAAATTCAATCTGTTTGAAGGGTTTAGTTCCCACTTGATGACCGTGAGAATGTGCGTGTGAAGGGTTGTCTATCAATGAAGTGTTTGACTGGCTGCCAATCCACAGTGCAGTCTGCCTTTTGGCCGAAGTCACCTGGCGACCAGCAGCAACCCTAAACAGAGAAAGTGTTATAGACAATGGAGGGATGTATAAAATAGAATATATCCATCCATCTAGTTTCCATACCGCCTATCCTGTTAAGTTTCACGGGGAACTGACCGCAAAAGGCAGACTACACCCTTGGACCGTCACCGGGCATAATATATTATATTATATTATATTATATTATATTATGGGCGGCACGGTGGGCGACTGGTTAGAGCGTCAGCCTCACAGTTGTGAGGACCCGGGTTCAATCCCCGGCCCCGCCTGCGTGGCGTTTGCATGTTCTCCCCGTGCCTGCGTGGCTTTTCTCCGGGCACTCCGCTTTCCTCCCACATCCCAAAAGCATGCATTCATTGAAGACTCCAAATTGCCCGTAGGTGTGACTGTGAGTGCGAATGGTTGTTTGTTTGTTTGTGCCCTGCGATGGGCTGGCGACCAGTTCAGGGTGTACCCCGCCTGCCTCTCGCCCATGGATAGCTGGGATAGGCTCCAGCACGCCCGCGACCCTACTGAGGATATACGGAACGGAAGAGGAATGAATGAATGAATGTATAATATAATCTCGAGGCAGATGTATAGATGCGACACACCTCGCCGTCGTCCTCCCAGGTAATGAAGCATTTCGACTCGCTCCAAGTGGAAGTCAAATAAACAAGGATCGGAGATGGCGTGGGAAAAGTCACGTTTGAATTTATTGGTGGAAAAAAAAGTTGATTACAGCACCAATCTCATGTCTTAAATTGCAAAAAAATAAGGATTAGTAATTCAGAAAAATTTTCACATTGGATGCGGCGAAACCTGGCCCCCATGCTCACTGGAACGGATATCGTGCCAGGAGGTGGGAATGCTGGGAAGGGGCGTAAACCCACCTGCGCATGTAGACCATAATTAGCATGTGTAAATGCCCAAAATACAACATAATAAGCAAGGAATTAAAGGCGGGCTTCATCAAATTTGATAGCATTAGAACTATGGCTCCTAGGTATAATATAATGGTACGATATGGTAGCATTTATGATCAATCCTCAATATATGTGGAACATACAGAGGGCTGAAATCACTTTTCCAAGAGGCCACTGTCCAAACATTCTACGAAAATAAAAAGAAATAAATAAATCAGCCCTCCAACAAACCATAAAACGTAAAGCTCTTTATTGTATGACGCGGTTATAGATGAAAGAGGAGGTCTGGAGTCTCGCACGTCAGTCGTTCATTGATGTGATCACAACGTGCCTGACGTCGCTCCCGTTCGCCACAAGCAAAGTTCAGAGTAACCAAGCAACTGTAGCGTCCGTTTTCGAGTAACATATATACAGTACAGAAAGATTGTCTCAATATCCGGGCCAATCGAGCTCCGCATAACTCCTCAACTCCTCCGTTGAACAAACAATCTTCATTGACTTCTAATTTCAAAACTAGTCATCCATCAACTTTTTGTGTACCCGGTGTATGTAATTATATGATGAGGCGATTATACATTGATATGGTTTCACAGTCATAGTGGCTCTCTGAGGAAACTGTGCCCCGTAATGAAAATGAATTTGACACCCCTGTAACAGTGATATAGATTCATCAGTATTTAATCTACTTTTTTTTTTCTTCCCCCCCAGTAATTCAGACGCTTCCAATTGCAATTGGGGGAGAAACAAAAATCTCAAATGTAGAAAGTAGTTATTTTCTGTCACTGTCGTGACCAGAACTTCTAATTGAGAAACTAAAAGAAAAAGGCATGAAAGGCAACTGAGGGTCGACAGAAGCCACGGGCCGAGCGTATTCCTGGTTGAGCCTGGCGCTTTTCAGAAGCAAGTCCTAAAGCGAACGTTTCTGACAAACCTGAAATGACACGGTAGTTGTCCTTCGGGGTATCCCACAAATAACCTCCACGTACACACGAGCGTGAACAGAGGTCACAAGGACACACCGGCGGATGTGCCGCAAGCATTGGCCTGGTGATGACAAAACGAGGTCTGTTGCCTGTGCACAGCGCCACGTCGCACCAGTGGGCTACGTGAGAACCCGATGGACTCTTCCGACTCGCAGCCGTGCTTCCGCCAAGTGCTACGGTTCGGTTCATTTCACCGCAGTGTGGTTTGGAACAGTAAACCCTGATCTGGCTTGTGTTTGCATTAGAGGGTGTGTGCGTGTCAAGGTCATAGTAGTGTGTCATTTTACTCAAGTGTAACTCAAGAATTCATTTACGAAGGAGAAATGTGGCACGGTTAAAGTGCTGCAATGGAGGGCGTGCATCATGTTGTGGCATTCTTGACGTGTAACTTGTTTGAGAAAAATCTTCAATTTGTCTTCTTGTTGTTGTCAATCAAGTGACTCAACCCTTTAGGCCAGTGACTTCCAATTACTGTTCCAGTGCACATTTCCAAAAACGTCTTACGAAGGGTAAGAAAATATTGTGTCAGTTTTGTCTGAGGTACTAACCACTGAAGTATGGTTTTGAAAGGGTTGAGGTAGACTCATTGCAGTCTGTTTATTCCATCCATCCATTTTTCTACAGCGCTTCTCTTTATTAGGCTCACTCGTGAGCTGGAGTCTTGCCCAGCTGATTTTGGGGCAAAAGGCGGGGCACACCCTGGATATTACACTCCTTTTGAAGCAAAAGCTTTTTCTGCATTTCTCAGTGAACAGAAGAACAATTTGCAGAATTGATGAATAGGTTAGAAATCGAATTTTTTCAATGTACATTAAATGACTTACAAGCTCTCGGCCCCATATATGGTAGTTCGTAGTTTTAGTATAGCATGCCCCAAAAAGTATTCATTCTGAAAGGAAATTCAAGGTTTTCAAACAAAAGCCTGTTTCAATTAAGACCCGGGAGGACAAGCAGTGAATTTGCATGCGCACGGCGTGTCTTCAAAAAGCCAACTCAAGGGATGCTAGCACATCACAGTTTTTGAAAATGTATTTCTTTATCATTCTGACAATGTGCGCACATGCTAGAGTGTCATGTAAAAATACCCATTCTGCCGTCCATGAGCAATTAGACTAATATAAGGTCCTTCAGCTGACCGATCGTTCTTACGTACGCTGACTAATCCAGGCAACCCTACCCCCTGTGTCTTAATTTGCTAATATCTCGTGGGGTCACTTTGTCTTGTCGTCTAAGCATGATTAGCAGTGATGTTCAGGGGAATTTGCTCACAATGCCATAGTGCTTCTAATTAGCTTGACTGCAGATGCCAAGGGCTCTTTGGCTGATTGGCACGCAAACGTTTTTGCAATACACTTGTGCGAGTGTGCACACAATCAGAACCTGTTTCTGGATGCCACACAACCCGAGACACATCACTTTGTATTTGCTCCGCTCTTTGGATGCGATGAATGGTCGGCCGACCGAGCAGTTTTAGAGGCTTCGGCCGAGCAAAGCAAACATCGCTGTTTGTAGTGCGTAGTCATGTGACCGTAGTGTCGGTCCAGACCTACGTCAGCCCGCAGCATTGCACTTTGCTTCCTGCCTCTGTCGCACAGAAACGCAGCACACACTACAGTATGTTATATCATCTTCCCACTTGTGCCCCGCCTCCGCTGTTCAGTTTGAAAGAGATTGGACTTGCATCTAGAGAGACATATGCTCTGACAATGGGGCAATTGTTTTCTCACACTTGCATCTCCTGAGCCAGACAGCGCGGTCCACTGAAGCAGATCTTTCGGCACTTACACACAAACACAAAAAACACATTGCTGCGATGATCAGCCGCCGGTGTTAGCACAGTTCTGGTGACGCCGTGTTCGGTTTTGGATGAGTGGCGGGCTGTGCATTTGGCACTTAATCAATTCGACTCCATTTTATTATAGAGCAACTGCGTCACGTACATCTTCTGGAGCACTTCAGAATCAACATCTTTCTAATAAGATGCCAAAGATTTGCTGCCGATGCTGATTAGTAAATGTATTGATGTGTGCAGATTGCTACAGATGTGTTTTGCTAGTCAAAGTGTTGCTCTGACCAACCAATAAGAGGACAGAATCATCATGAAAGGCCAGCTCACTGGGTCTGTGAGGATGAATGATTCAGATTTTCCTTTGTTTTTCCCCCCCTTTCTTTTCATTAATATCAAGATACTGCAGATGCTGATATAATTATTTGTATTAGTGTACGTATATAGGAATAAGAATGTTTACAGTATTAATATTCAATTACGTATTATTATATATTTCTATAGTGTTATATTGAGGTTCATAGAAAGTAATGCGTTTTATAGAATCATAAGGAAGTAGATATAGGCGTCGTAGTAATTAAGTTTTTACTTCTTCCTACTTCTTTTCAAATATGGATAGTTTAACTTGATTTGTATTTCATTCTATTGTAATCTTGTCTAGTTTGTTGCTCTTTTTTATTTTTTTAAGTCATTCTTACATGTTCGATATAAAGAATTTAAAAAAAAATAAAAAAAAAATGCCCCGAACAGATTGATTGACATGGCAGCACGTAGGAGCTGAAATCTGGTTATAAAAAAGTATTTGTTTGATGAAGTGAAATGATACATAATTTCAGATTATTATATTAACTACTTAAATTCTGCAGCTATTTTGGTGAAAGTAAATCTAATGTAACACCGAATTAATTCAGAAAATTCTCTAATGCATAAAATTGTACTTTGAAATGACTACCAAGTCATATTGTATATACATACATCGAGTGTTTTGGGAGTATCTTGCGCAACGCTGTTTCGCCAGTAATGCAGTGAAGTCATTGGAATCTGCAACTGAAGCTAGATCTCAAATGAACTTGAACGTGCTCCCTAGCAGCCTTTGGTCAAACATATGTTGTCATTTGCATGCCAGCGTCCTCGGGCGCCGATCACCATTCTGACTGCACAAGTGCAACTTGCTGCTGGCCGTACCACGGTTGATATGCGCATGTCACGCGCAGTGACTGCAATAATCTCTTGATTTTTTTTTAGCGAGAGAATTAAACTAACAGATGGCGTAAAGTCGTGTATCTTCATTTGCTGTTGTCTTTAAAAACAGCGAACCTTTGGCATGAGATAACACTACTTTTAGGTAGCAGTTACAGTGTTGTAGGCATGAAATGAGATCAGTGCAGTTCTTAGACGCCTGACACCAAACGTGCTTAAAATTCATAAATTGCCCCAGTTAGTTGCCGTCCTTCCGATACAGAGGGAGTTTCATTAGCCGGTTGAGGGGGAAAAAACCAAAACTCCTTAATGACTCAGACTAATTGCTCGCCAGCTGCATGCAAGTCTGTACCACTGCAGTCCACAACCTTTTGTCATGTGTCTTTCCTCTTGACGTTGATGTCCACTTATGTAATATTTATCATATTTTCTTTGTTCTCTGCCTTCCTCTGTCTCTCACAGAGCTCCATCCAAATCACTTTTGACAGCAGTGTCCAGTTTACTGCTGCCCCTGCAATAGAGAGTGTGACCTGCACTGACCAATCAACACGCAGAACGGTGGTATTTATCTTCTGCTTTGAAACCAATAACCTGGATTGTACATATTCGTGTGTGCGTGTATACTAAATGTACAAACGTAGTACGTTTAGATGTATACCCCAAGCTATCTGTCCGTAGAGTGCAATGCAATGTGTATAGTACCCACCTTATGTATCAATAGAAGTCACTCAGTGCGGTTTACTATTTAACAAGAGACCACCAAAATGATAAAAATGCAATCCTTGGCATATGCCTCAGACCTCCACAAAGTCTTATGGAAATCAGACTAGTTTGGTCTCATCTTGCGAGCACACACTTCAAAAAGCCCAATGACTGAAGGAGGTGGAGGTAATCATAAGGAGCATTGCGGTAATTAAATGGCACGTATCCAAAAAATGAATGGGAAACTGAGGTTCGACCCACTTAACCAACTTAAAATAGATAGAACTTTCCTTTTGTTTCACACAGAAGTTAGGGAAACGTTCTTCCTGGTCCAAATAGATTTTTGATTGAGTCCAAAATTATTCATATATCAACAGTATTTTGTGTGAAAGTAAATGTTTGTTTTGTGAATGGGTATTTTGTAGCTGGAAATGACATCAATTTAGTAATATATCCATAATACCGTAAAATAAACGTGCTTAATTGTGCTATATATTTTTTCTTTTGTTTCCTTCTTCTTAGAATTGTTTTCAAACAAACGTACAATTGCTATGTCACTGAGACTCAGAGGCATGTAACGATCTACATTTTGCACATAAGTGGTTGTGGCCAAATGAAGAAATAATGACACCTTTCAGTGGACTTGTTGATGCTACGACTCGTTGTCAAAAGAGGAACAGTCCTTCATTGTCCCTTGAGGGCTATGAATGCGCAGGCATACATCACAAGTAAGGGTACAGTACACCTGTGCGCACTCAACTATGGACGTACTCGAAGGGAAAGACGTCAGAGAGAGGAGGTCTTTTTGTTTCTCGGCATACTGCGAAGCATAGCGCAGGGAACTTTGATTCACTGTGTGAAATCGAAAAGGACGGCCTTGACGGCTCATCTGTGACTCTCTGTTTTCTTGCGTGATAGGTTTTACATTGTAAATGTCGGGTGGACACAGTGGCCTTTCCTGTGACGGTCACACAGCAGTCCCCCGCTGCCGTCGCCATGGACACCTATCAGATTACGATCGCACCTACGGTCGCAAAGGTACGCCGCCTGCTTTCTTTTCGTTTGCACGTGACTTTTTCAAGCGAGCACACGAGAACATTTGCATTGTCAAATGTCAGTCAAATATCTACTTTGACGATAGGACGTTACGGTCCTAAAATCACTAATAATTACATAAACTGCGGAGCACTGTTATAGGCGCTACGATATGTACACTCACTATCACTACACCGTACACTCCTTGTCACTGCTGAAATGGATTAATAACGTCCTGACAGTTATTACTGTTGTAAAAACAGAAGTGTGGCTATACTCTACCCAATGAAGTGTCCAGTGTCGTATTTGCTACCTTAACTTCCTCTTGCAATAGGTTTCTTTCTATCTTACAAATATTGTGTTCATTGAATATTCATGGAATAGTTGCTATAATGTCATTGTTACTTATCGATATGGAAACCGCACACGGTCTGCTGTCTGCCTCCGTGTCCAACACGTTGTCCGACCTCGCAACCCTGTGTCTGACTCCATCATCAGGTGGTCGTATGTCTGGAGGAGGTGGAGGACGAAGGACTCTTGGTGTCCTGGTCTCTTTCCAAGCAGCCATTATTGAAACTGACTGTGTCGCCATGCAAACAGCTGAGACAGGTGAGAAAATTCAACATCAGCAATCTTTCTGCCCTTTAAACATAAAGGAAATGGCGTCGCTATTGGGCTTTGGTAGTCCTTCTCAACATCAAATGTGACACATGCTTCTCTGTAAAGTGGTATCACGATGTGATTTCTCACAGCCAATGGGAAAGGAATGTTCATAATAATGACAAATGTTTTCCCTCTTGTAATACAATAAGTACATTTTCTGTCAAATATGTGGTACAAAAGGCCACCTGACGTAAAAAAAAAAGGGTGAAAGTCTGACCTCATTTGAGATCAAATGTTATATATATATATATATATTTATATATATATATATATATATATATATTTTTTTTTTGTTCGTGTTCTCATCAGTTGCTGCTTCCTTTTAGGGCGCCGATGACGAGGGAGACTTGGATGTGATCAGGAGTCTTATCGAGGATACTCTGTTCAGCTCTCATCCAGCCATGATCCTCAACCTCAGGACTTGTACAACGAGTTGTCCCGTAAGTTTTCATCTTGCTTTCTCGATTTGCAGTCAAAATTAAGTATTCGTAATTAAACCGCGTTCATAAGGTTCATCGCAGACTCTGTGAATATTCGCCTGAATAAAATGGAACCCAAAGTCAATAACAGGCTCCGGCTCACCCCTGACCCTAAAAGCGGACGGGCCGTATAAAAATGGAGGTTTTTGATGTCTTTGCACTCCTTTTCTGCTCACAGGTCCCTGCGGAACATTTATCAGTAGGATTAAAGCCTGTACCCCAGAGCGTCTTTGTGCGGAGACTACTTCTACGGCAGCTCAGAGCAACCTTGGGTAAAGGTCAGATGCATTCCCTCGGTGGCTTTTGATGGTTTCCGTCTCGCTTTCTGCAGAATCCCTGGCGCCTCATTGAGCCGCCGTGTGTTTTCAGACCAGCGGTGCAGCTCAGAAGAGCTGTGCTGCGTCCTCACCTTGAACCGACCCTCCTCAGAAAGGACAACCTGCTTCCTGCCTGTGCCCTACAACCCAAAGACCCCAATGGAATGGAGAGAAGAAATTACCCTGTGAGAAGGCATCTGTGATGTCATTTTAATATGCCGGGACTTTTCATACATGGCAACATTAAAAAGAAGTGAATGTGTTTCTTTTGTACATTGCAAAGAGGAATTTCATCCAGGATAACTCTAACACAGCTGTGCCCTTTGTGTTGAAGGGAGCTAAGCCCAGAAACCAAAGAGCTGAGAGTGAGACTTCTGGAGCGGAATGGCAGACGCGAGCGTAAGGCACAGCGTACTCCGGGCTCCTGTCCAGAAACAAATTTAGCACTAATGCTCAGACCCCTCTAGAATTTGATACTTTAAAGCCCAAGATGTACAATTGGCAATCAAACGCTCTTTGTATGCATTTTGAAATGTAGGGAGGGATACGTCACCCTCACGGCTTCAGAACCACCGTCACACAGTTACACTCGGTATTCGGACGACGTCAGTGGTTTTAGGATTTGGCCTTAATACAGAACCACAGGGGATACGAAACAAATAAACAGAAAATATGCCATTTGCCGTTGAGGTATGCTCTTACGTCACATATCATATGCAGAATACAGCAATTCAGGAGCTCCAAAGAAATTTGGGAGTGAGTATAAATTGAAGCCCAATTTCTAATAATCCTTTGACTGTCTGCAGCCTGGAGCTTATTGGCATGGCCAAATTCTGTCTTTCCTCCCTCAAAATATTTTGCCAGGCATTGACTGCAGCCCCCTGCACACGCTGCTTGTTTGTGGGTCATCCTGACTTCAACAAGGGAAAAGCATTCTCTTATTGGCTTGAGATAAGACCACTGAAACCTCTTAAATGTCAATCACATCTTGATTTGTTATATTTCAAATCGATTGTGTTAGTGCAGTGATTCTCAACATTAGTTTTTAACACATAGTCACGGTACGCCCAAGAAGCACAGAATTCATCGTTTAAGCTGCATGTTACAGTGGCTTGAACTTTTTTGAAAATAAACTTCTATACAGATGTTAAGTACAGTTTAGTTGTACATTTACACTAAGTACAATACATTTGCATTTACCTGTGAGAACTATTTGTTTTCAAACATATATTTAGGTACCCTTTTTGAGTTCACTTTTACGTGAAATACTTAATCATTGTTTAAGTACAGTTCTAGTCAAACTGCATACTGTTGCAGTGACTTGCAATGGTATTAAATATGTTTTTCAGGACAAAAACCGCCGCCTCGTTTTTGATGAACATTTGGGCCTACTGCACTGTATTTTAATGTTGGTCATTATGGTGGTACTTGGAGAACTACCGTCCAAAAAATGTTTCGAGGTGGTACTTGGTGTAAAACAAAAAAACCACCGTGTTTGTCCGTAAAGACAAAATCAGTGTCGTCTTTAGCTTACGCTGTGTTGTTTTGTGCTTTTCTCTTTGGGCTGCTAGAATTCCTTCCAGGCCGTGCCTCCTTCGCCTTGGACCGCCAGTCCAAAGTTCCTACCTCTGTTGTACTCACAATAAACGCAAGTCACGCCTTGGAACCTATTGCCACCGTCACTGCAGAAGTGAGTGACAAGCCGTTAAATGCGTGACAACTGTTACAAAGACACGGAATAATGTAGCATTTCTTTCACAAATGCTGATAGGGGGCCCGGTCTTACCTTTTCACCAGCTTACTTGCGATTTTACATCTTGCTGAATGCGAGATGACATTCTTAAGAAAGGCTTCCCTGCAGAGTCCTCTTGTCTGGTCTCAGTGCACAATTGCTAAACGAGACGTGCAAAGCCTGATTTTCTGCAATGACATTGTTTTAATCCGCTCAGCTGCTCTATGTGGAAACTGAGGAACTTCGCTCACCACCGCGTTCCTCGCTCACCCCCACCAAAAAGGTCGACGTGGACCGGACCGTCATGCCGGACGGAACAGTCGTCACCACTGTAACGACGGTCCAGTCCAGACTGAAATTGGAGTGCAGTCCAGGTACAGTTGAAGCATGAATCATTGTGTTGGTGAACAACAAATAACCGGAGTTAATGTGTTTTAGGTGATTCTCCTTTGCGTTCTCCGTCCAAAGTTGAGGTGATAGAGAAGAAGCCCACCATTCTGTCTGATGGAAGAGGGACCCCGAGCCCCGATCCCACTAGTGAGTTGGAAAGCAAAAAGGCCAACATAGTACATGGGCAAAAGTACTGGGACGTCGTGCCTCTTAAAAATACAAATATCGTTCATCATTCGGGGATTGGACCAGACCCCTTAGATTTTGGATAATTCTATGCTTTTTGGAAACTGTTTTGGGATGTCCCTTTTTCTATTCAAGCCCACCATCCATCGATGCTTGCTTGGATGAGTTTGCTATTGAAGAACTTGAGAACCCCATGAAACACTCATCGAGTGAATTAGAGCAGCGATCGTAAGCAAGGCCTTGTCTTGATCTCTGACCGAAATCCCCACAGACACACTTCAGAATCTTGCAGTTAGTACTAATCCTGAATGTGTAATGGCCCTTGTGTCCCTCCCACTACTTTTGTCCATACAGTGTGCTGAGAAACATGGCAGTATAGGCAATCAGCAGCTGTGTAGCATAGAGTGTGTAGCAAAAAATGTGTTCTTTTTTTGCACAGAGGGCAGCCGCTTGTCTAATGGCTTGGATCCTGTTGCAGAAACGGCCATTCGACAACTGAGTGAGTCCAACTCCAAAATGGCTCGAAAGACTCCAACAAAGAGAAGCACACTGATCATATCAGGCGTCTCCAAGGTCAGAGAATTAGAGTTGTAATTATGGACAGAACGTAGTGGCATGATAACGAACAGGGCATAGAAATCAAAACCGACTTGGAACAAAGACGTGGAGCCAAGCAAAATGAGGTACTGTATACCTAAATTGAAGTGGTAGTCTCAGCTACTAGAAGAAGAATCACCTTTTATTGCCATGAACATGCATGCATGCACACGAAATGTGTTCTCCGCATTGAACTCATCACAGTGAACACATACGCATGTTAGTGGAAGAGTTTGCGGTGGACGAGGGCTCCTGTTTGTGTTGAGCACCACTTAACAGTACATGATGACAACTACAGCAGACAGCAGAAAAAGCAGTAACAACGACAACAGCAGTAACATCCTATGTAACGTTACGTGAGAATCCAAATCTTTATTTTATGTACAAATGTATGGCGTCCCATTAGTGCAAATAACAGCAAGCTAGAAATGATTTTTACATATCTTTTATGTTCCAACACATTTTTACTTTAAACTTGAGTTTATTACTTAAAATTGGCAAAATAGTCAAAGACGGTCGCACAGAGTTGCAGACAGAGTGTAGTGGAGCCCAGTCAAATAAAAACTGAGGATAAGACAGACAGTTTAATTGCATCTCTCCATACAAAGTCCATCATTAACGATTCTAGATCTTAATACATGCATTGGATGTGAACGTCAAATTACTGTGACTTTGTTTCCCCAAATTGGCATTGTATTAAAAGGGTATGTACCTTTTTAGCTCTCTATAAGCTTGACAGATATTGAAAACCCAGCAGACGTTTGCATTAGTAAATCAAAAGCTGTAACCAAGAGTACCCGGCGAAAACCCACATAAGCATGGGGAGAGTATTCGAACTCCACACAGGATGACTGACCGAAGCAGAGATTTGAACCCTGAACCTTAGACCGTGAGCCAGACGTGCTAACCAGGAGGCAGCTATGCAGCTCGACAGTATATATTTTACATACAGTACTTAACATGACTCTTAAAAAAAAAAAAAAAGAGAGATATTTTTTGTTTTCCACTTTTTTTGTGGGGCTGGGGCTGTCTAATACTTGAACTTGAGTGTTTTATGGATCCCATGAAGTAATTACAATTTTTTTGGCTGACCACATCAAAAAACAACAACAAAAAAACTCACCGAGTCCAAAGAAAGTGATGAAATGGATTCCTTTTACTCCTCTTCAGGTTCCACTCTCTAAAGACGACTGCACGCTGTCGAGTAGCTACGCCGCAGCAATGGACGCAGCCATGCAGAGCAACCATTTTGGGGCGGGGCATCATCAAGATCCAGATGAAACCACACCTTCCGATGTGTCAGAGCGTCCCTCCGTGGATGATGTGGAATCAGACACTGGCTCCACCAGTGCTTTGGAAACACGCAGCCTCAAGGACCATAAAGGTGACACGGTCCTCCCCATTATGTCGTAGCATTGCAGGCTTAAGTGAACTCTTCGCAATGAGACAGTTTCTTTCGGCAATCAGATTTCAAATTCGCCTATCGATCGAATCAACATGTTTTCCATCCTCTGATTGGTTGGTCAGAGCAGGGCAATTTCGACTGGCAAAACACACCGCATGAATACATTTAATAATCAGCATCTCCGGTGAGCAGGTTGTTTTTTGTCATGTCATTAGGTAAGAACTGATTCGGAACTGTTCAGGATGATGTCCAAGGCACAATTGCGTGCTCTTATATTGTGTTTTTGCATCGTATTGATGACGGCTTCTATAACTGCAATGTGATAATGGGGGTATTAAGAGGTGGATGAAGTCAGGTATGTCCCTACTGAAGGTACACAGTACCCAATACTACTAAAACAAATCTGTTCAAGTCTTGCTAAAGAGCAGTCCCTCAATTGAGTTTGTGCTACAAATTGGAATTTAGCCTAGTCCAACCCCTCCGATAGGAAAATGGAGGTTTTTCAATGGAGTTCTGTCATGTAAACGTTGCCTTTTTAGATCGAACTGCTTTTATATCTGTAGCACTATCAGAATTGATTGTAAACATGCTTTCTAAATGATTACGCGGCTACAATTCAGATATTTTGCTGACACCTGTAGGCCAGTATTGAAAAAAGGCAGATGCAAGGGCAGGAAAGTGAAGCACTTGGTTAGCGATCTGCCTCACAGTTCTGAGGTTTGGGGTTCGAACTTCCCCTCCCACAAAAGTCATCTGCGATAGGCCCCGACCCTGATGAGGAGACGCGATATAGAAAATGATGGGTGGACGTTTGAAGCAGTATTCTGTCTCCATCCCACAGTGGGATTTCTGCAGAGCGGATCAAAGCTGTTGTTCCGCAGAAGATTTCGGGAGAAGGAGCCCTGCCTCAGCCAGTCCCACGAAGACGTCTCCAAAATGGCCAATAACTTTGCCGCGGCAGCGGATAGCGGTCGAAAGAAGTCCGGCAGCTTCTCACGACGTCTCATCAAACGCTTCTCCTTCCGCTCATCGGGGAAATGGAAAGGCAAAGCGACAAGCCCCAATGGAGGAGCGAGCTCGGCCCATAACTGATCATTTCGGCTGTCGTCTCTTCCTTGTCAGCTGTCTGAGCACAAGAACCATTCCATCCCATTCTAAAGTCCGTCGGATGGAGGATACCTTTGGGAGTGGAGAAATATCGCTGCTTCAGAACAAAGTGGTTCTTTATCAAATCATTAAAGCTCAAACAAGTTGAATTCTATTGTTTGTAGGGTTTTTCTGTTTTTTGCGGGATGGGCACAAGGGAACAATTGCAATGAAATTCTGGTTTGTTTGATTGACAGATGGTGGAAGAATGATGCCAGTAGAATGGCAGTGGTGCACTTTGGACTACATCTTTTTATATTCTACATACATGTAGAATAATGAAGGTAATTTATGATTATGTGAAGTGCTATTTTATCTAGACTATGGGTTGTCATAGGTGCATTATTCTGTAAAATAGAGATATTGCTGTGATTTCTTTCCCCATGCAAAGGTAGTTTTAAAATCAAGTTGAATTCCATGTTAATCTAGTTGTAATGTGCTAGTTGTGCATTGCATTAAGACATTGTTCAGTGTAGGTTGTAAAATAAGAGGAATGGATTTTTAGGGGGGGGGATAAAGTACTTGCTCCTAAATGATTTTCAGTTACCCAAGTGTATTCTCAGGAGGGAAAGCAAGCAGGCTTAATGTTAAAACAATGTATGTAGTCTATGATTAGTACTTGTACTTGAAAAAAAGAGTTTTAAAAATATAATTTCCAGGAATATTTTTCAATCATAAAATTACTATTACTGTGATTGAGCAACCACAGTCACAAGCACAGTGATTGATATGTACAATGTGCTTTAAGAAACTAGGATCGATTCTCAATTGCTTTGGATCGAAAAAGACGCATTGCCTGGCTGGAATGTGAAACCAGAAGTGGTAGCTACATGTGGCACGTGTGATTTCTGCTGTTATGTTTAATTTATTTCAAATAAATTATTTCAAAAGCCATTTGTGTTTAGATTTGGCTCAGTGTGAATGATTCCATTTCGTATGCGAGCTATTCCATTGTAGATCACTTTAAGACACCTTAAAGGTGCCATATTTGACCAAACCAACTTTTTCATGTATTTGGGATGTAATATCGGCCCTATGGTACCTCAGTGAACATGTGAAATATGAATTAAAATCGTCCACGCATTCCTGAGTTCCAGACGTTTTTCTGCCGAGAGGCCTGAAATCAGGTCATTCCAATTTCTCAAGCTTACTGTATTTACGGTGAGCCAAAAACTTATTTAGTCAGCCACCAATTGTGCAAGTTCTTCCACTTAAAAAGATGAGAGGCCTGCCATTTTCATCCTAGGTATACATCACCTATGGGAGACAATATGAGAACAAAACAAATCCAGAAAATCACATTGTCTGATTTTTAAAGAATTTATTCGCAAAATATGGTGGAAAATAAGTATTTGGTCAATAACAAATGTTCATCTCATTACTTTGTTCGATACCCTTTGTTGGCAATGACAAGAGGTCGAACGTTTTCTGTAAGTCTTCGCAAGGTTTTCACACACTGTTGCTGGCATTTTGGCCCATTCCTCCATGCAGACCTCATCTCGCAGTGATTTTTTTGAGGGGCTGTCAACTCCCTTTAAAGATTTTCTATGGGGTTGAGATCTGGAGACTGGCTAGGTCACTCCAGGACCTTGAAATGCTTCTTACGAAGCCACTCCTTGGTTGCCCGCTCTACTATCTACTGTTTGACGATTTGTGCAACCCCAAACGGTACAATGGTGTGGCATTGTTGCTCTTATATGCCTGCTGAAAGATGGTTAGCTACTTTTTCTTGATTTTCAGCAGGCGATATAGACGCAGGCAATGACAAATGACTGTTGCACGACTTTGACGTATCGTCATCCGTTACGCCAACCAATGGCTGAAGTCTTACAATGCTTCATGAAGCTTCATCTCGCCATCGCTAGTCTTAAGTATTTCCATATGGTCATCTTTTGGAATACCATATTTCAACCCTTTTATAATTACATGTCACTTGCAAACATTTCCATGTCTCTTTATCAGTCCCATGTATTCAAGATGATTTGTTTCTGTGAATTTCATCCGCACTGCTAATCTTTCCTTGGTATTGTCACAGTCTCTCATACTCGGTCGTTTTCTTTTTCAGTTTCACTTTCATGTGGTTCTTTCTTGAGCGCCAACATTTTGAAACGGGAGGGAATGCACGCCATTGGCTACAGAGTCCTCTAGCGACGAAGGGGGGAACACAAGAGCCAATCGCCTTTCTTCTTTCTGTGATTGGTCCGGAAATCAGATACAAGTGACCAATCGCTGCTGACTCCCTTTTTTTCTTTGACGCTCCCAAGCCAACCACACGATGCGCTGTGTCGTCATAGAAGCCAATCACGTAAATGGGCGTGACAACACTGGCGTTTTATATCCGGGTAGAGGAGCACGTTTCAGCAGTACAACGCTACATTCGTACGTGTCGGCGTGCTAGCTGAATATGTCTGGAAGAGGAAAAACCGGCAAGGCCCGTGCCAAGGCTAAGACCCGCAGCTCCCGCGCAGGTCTCCAGTTCCCGGTCGGGCGAGTCCACCGGCTTCTCCGCAAAGGTAACTATGCCGAGCGCGTGGGCGCCGGAGCGCCGGTGTACCTAGCCGCCGTGCTGGAATATCTCACGGCTGAGATCCTCGAGTTGGCCGGAAACGCCGCCCGGGACAACAAGAAGACTCGCATCATCCCTCGCCACCTGCAGCTGGCCGTGCGCAACGACGAGGAGCTCAACAAACTTCTCGGCGGCGTCACAATCGCCCAGGGCGGCGTCCTGCCCAACATCCAGGCCGTCCTGCTGCCCAAGAAGACCGGACAGTCTGCTCCGAGCTCCGGCAAGGGGGGAAAGAAGGCTTCCTCCCAGTCTCAAGAGTATTAGCCGCATGGCTAGTAAATGTCATCGCAACGGCCCTTTTAAGGGCCACCCACACGCTGCATTGAAAGAGCAAATGTTTTGTTTGGTCCCTTTTCTTTGTGAATAAACGGCTTTGTATCAAGGTGCCTGTCGTGAGTAGGCTGCTGCAATTAGCGGAGCATACGAGGGGGAACTGACGAACGAGCTAGCCCGTTTAAGCGAGGTGACTTCAACTCCAAAAGACACAAGAAGCACATTTCGCCCCAACTTGAGGGTTGTAGCTCGTTAACGTCTTCGGGGGGCGCGGGGGGGCCGCCTGTGCACACCCGTACCGTCAAGCTAGCTACGTTTTCTCCCTTGAAGACGACACCGTATTTGAAGACAAAATGAATGCTTTTTCGCTTACATGAGATGATTGATCTTACCACAACACACAATCAACCAAGCAAACGCGCACCAGTCGCCTTTAATGAGAGGTTAGGAACGCGTGCTGGTCTGCTGTATTGTAGTTCCGAGTGGATGGCGGGAGTATGACGTCCTGCTTCTGCGCCACAAAGACTCCTACCAATCAGAAAGACCTGAACAAATATTGGCGTTGAGCGAGCCCAAGGATTGGGCAGTTCTGACGTATTTGGTTCCCTCTTCTCCCCCAGTGTGAGACGTACACGTATGCGCATGCGCAAGCCCTGGGCCATCAGGTTTGTGTGTGTGCTTTTTGTTTTGATGTTTTAAAACAAGGACGATGCATGCATTGCTCTTAAAGTGGGAAATTGATGCATATAAGATGTCAGTCAGGCTTTATAGCGTGCAATGAAAATGTGCTAAATACAATAATAATTAAAAAAAAAGAAATGGCAATTCAGACTCCTTTATGTGACCCTACAATTTGAACTAGAGACAAAAAGCAATGTGGACATTTCTGCAACCATGATTACCATACTCAACACATACTGTGTTTTTTTTTTTTTTTTTTTTGAAATTCTTTAACCACTTTTGCTGTTATTTCCAATTTTTAGTTTTACAAGTTAATGGTTATTTTGAGTTTTTGTGAATTATGTTTCCTGTGGAGGAACGGTGACCGACTGGTTAGAGCGTCTGCCTCACAGTTCTGAGGACCTGGGTTCAATTCCCGGCCCCGCCTGTGTCCCTCCCACATCCCCAAAACATGCGTGGTAGGTTAATTGACAACTCTAAATTGCCCGTCGGTGTGAATGGGAGTGCGAGTGGTTGTTGTTTGTATGTGCCCTGCGATTGGCTGGCAACCGGTTCAGGGCGTACCCCGCCTCCTCGGCTTCAGCACGCCCGCGACCCTAGTGAGGAGAAGCGGCTCAGAAAATGGGTGGATGGATGTTTCCGGTTGAACTTCGGTAGCTCCTCCCCTTTTCCTGATCGTAAGTCACATTGGCAAATGCTGCTGCTTTGTAGTATTCTCTTTTAGAAATTGAGCTCTTGATGTTGTAACCTTTGTTTAATATTCTTTACCAATTCGCTACTGAGCTGCTTTAACACGAAGAGCAAGGGAAAGAAGGGCCAAATGCCGCTTGAAAATTCAAAGCTCCATCAAACAAGACAAGTTTGTTGAAGCTGAATACAATCAAGATGGATGACATTTGTTTTCCAACACAAAAATGTTGTGCTCATATTTTTGTTCGGTGCATAAACATGACAACGTCCGCAAATAATGGTATACGTATTTGTACACTCAGTGCAAGACTGTTGAATGCAGTATCAAACATTTTGTATGCACAATTCCATAAAACTATTTTGTTCAACATTCCATTTTTTTTTTTAGAAATGTCTTATTTCCTTGTTAAATAAAAAGTGATCGGTGGTGTGTAGTATGCACACTTTTCCACTAGATGTTGTAGTAGAGTAAATTAGACGGCGATAGTTTATGTTCTCTTTGGAGCAGGAGTGGGCAAATTATGTAATCCGATTTAGTTAGATTATCAAAAATCCTGTAATACTTGTTGCCTTACTTCAGCATCCCCCCACTCAAATGTTATTTATTTTTTGCATTTAACAATTGGTTAGTTTATTCCTTTTAAATAAGAAAAAATGCTAGTAAACAAAGGACCTATTGCGTCCAGATGGCCTATATATTACACTGACAAGTTCTCTCTTTGTATTTTTTTTGCACAAGAAAATGAAATTGGCAATCACTTCAAATAAAAATCAATCTGTTTTGGAGCAATCTGTAAATAACTGCCCTGGAACGCCCCTTTTAATCACCCAAATTCATGTGCCGGTATGCGTTGGTGTGACATCATCGACAGAACCGGAGACTTTTTTTGCCCCATCGACGGTGTGGACAAAGGAATGTCCTGAAATTTAAAGTGTCAGTGTTGACTTATATTTTATATATCATCGCTGTCGGGCGGAATCGTCGCACCTCCAAAATGACAATTTTCATGAAAAAACAGCATCTTGCTTGACTTACTAAACATCGCTTTGTTCAAATTGGTATTGTACTTTATATTGCTACCGTATACCGTTGCACACACACATCAACACAAGCAGCACCCAAAATCATGTTCAATCTCTAATTTAATATGCTAAAAAAAAAACATTGATTGAAATGGTATGAAAATGGCGCCCAGCTGTGCACATCAACGCCCGTCGTCCGCTGTCACGCCGACACCCCCCCCCCCCCAAAAAAAATCTTTTTTTCCCATTCTTCACAAGTGCAAACGCTTGTGTGATGTCATCTTTCCAACATCTTTTTCCAAGGTTTTAGAGCCATGAGCAATGCATAATGAGCTCACTGAACCCATGTATTAGGCGGAAATACGTCTGCACGCACTTACCTCCGTATGGCTCACGTGGCTTCCTTCTGCAAAGAAACATTACAGTGATCGGTTTGAACAAAACAAGCCTACTCAAATGTATCTAACCTCACTGCTTTCACTTGTTATTGTCTTCAAAAAACATTCATACTTTCAATATACCGTAGGTGACAATGATGCCACACGGCTTCTGCAGAACAGGCAAATAGTTTTACAACACTTCTCAGAGATTTTGAGCATTCAAGAGCATTTATACTGCGATTGGCTGGCAACCAGTTCAGGGCGTACCCCGCCTCCTGCCCGGTGAAAGCTGGGATAGGCTCCAGCACGCCCGCGACCCGCGTGAGGAGAAGCGGCACAGAAAATGGATGGATGGAAGAGCATTTATAGATGTGTTCTCAAGCTATGTTGACCACTTTATTTACCACTTTAAATTTGTCAATATTGTGTACAAAATTTACAGAAGTGCGGACAGACCAGTAGTATCGATTTGTGAGGCAACCAAGAACTCTTACTACTATCAGGAAATGTGCTCAGCTTCTGTCGCTTCTGTCGCTGACATCATCAGCAGGCTTATGTGTCTTATCCTGCAGGTTTCGACCCAAACGTGGGCGGGCTGAAAAATCACCTATGTCATCATAAAACAATGCCTAAAATGACTACTAGTCTATTTCATCATTTTAAGTCCAGAACTATGGAATATGTGCCATTTTTCACAGGATTAGATCGGTCCTTTAATTTACACGATGTCAAATGTACATCTCAGTGAATGATGAAACATAACCCATTTCTATCAGCGACAAAAGAAAAAGAGCAGTGTGTTGCAAGTGTTTCCTCACATTTACTGAGCCAAAGACCAAATGTTACGAGGTGTGTAAATAAATAAATAAAAGTTTCAGGACGGCTGTCACAAAAAGACACAAGCTAGAAGCTACGAGTGGGCTACATGGTCAACCGGCATGTTTACAAAGAGATCCTGTGGCCTTTAGTTCCGTGCGTGAGAAGACGCAAGAGTTGTGGCAAGACAACTCGTGACTACTTTACCATCGCAAGGTGCCTGCTAACCATGCCCCAAGCACCCGACAGTTCCTGATTGAGAAGAACGTGGCTGTGCTGGAGCAACGTTACTCACCTGATCAGGCGCTGTGTGATTTTGGATTTTCTTTTTTCCCTCTTCAAACCTTCCGGGGCGATCGAGGGAAGCCGTTTTGAAGATGTGGACGACATCAAGATCCAGGTGGATTACGGGGAAGGGGAGAACTTGCCGTTTGGATATGCAATGTATCTTTTGTGACACCGATCCTGGAACCTTTCTTGTACCTTTGAAAACTGTCAGGCCACACCATCCTCCCATTTTCTATACTCCATTTCCTCATGAGAGCTGGAGCCTATCCCAGCTGACTTCGGGTGAGAGGCGGGGCGAACCATGAACGGGTTGCCAGGCGATCACAGGGCACACATAGAAAAACAACCAGTCGCACAGCGATTCACGGGACAATTCAGAGTCTTCCATTAACCCGAGGAGCATGGTTTTGGAATGTGGGAGGAAGCCGGAGTACCCAGAAAAAAAATCCCGCCGCACGACAAAACGAAAAATGTTCCAAACAGTATACAGTACACCAAGCTGATATACTCTGAGAAAGCCATGACTTTTTTCTGTTCTGTTACTGGCAGCAGAATACACAGATGATTTGTACCTTTTTCCATCCAGCGAAGAGCATTTGATTGTTTGCCTCTCACATTACACTTTTTGTAGTCAATGAAGTACTATTACGTTTGTGATATTGGATCATTTGTGGCACAGTCGTTGGGAATCATTCGCTTGTTAGATACTGTTAATTACTGTACTGTATGTCTCTTCTAAGGGGTTGGAGCAGTATGTCGGGGCCTGCCTACAAAGTATTGCTCGACTACAATGATACTGTGAGGGAAAGACATTATTTGACTTCTTCTTACTGATGGTATCCACAATGTGTCAAAAGGGTGACAGCTTCCACTTGATGAATTCCCTAAATACGCATTTGAGTGGAGCGCGTACGAACAGGATCCATGTGGAAACAAGCTATGTCGTGGGACGGCAGGATAGAGGAATAGCTGTGATTGATCACCATGTGGAATAGAGATACCACGTTCATTTCTGACATCTCTGTTTTATTAGCAGCAAAAGCAGCCCGACACGCTCTCCGAATTAGTCAGCACTAAGCACAGGACAGACCGAACCAATTACTCTCGCCTTGACAACGTGTCCACGAGCACGAACCGCCAAGCTAAAAATTCCAGTCGGGGAGGAAATTTCAAAATATCTTTTGGCTGTGATGACTGCAATTTCCAGCTGTGCACTTTTCAACTGTGTCAACGCAAAAGTCTGGGTTGTTACATGAGAGCGTCTGCTTCACGCATGCCTCATTCAACTTGCGCACAATGTAGGTCCTAATAGGTTAAACGCTCTAATAAGTGTGATGCAAGTCATCGAATCTGGAGATCAAATAGCTTTTGAGCACATATCCGCATAAGGAGACCATGGGGTGGATTTAACAATAGCATATACATGATATGTGAGGGGAGCGAGAGCTGGAAAGAGGGATGGGCCTGGCAGCAATGTGCATGTGGATGTGCTGAGCGGAACGTAACATTTTCCTGCTCCGGATGAGGGAGAGACTCGCGAGGATTCGAGCGGCCGTCTCGTCTTGTTTGTTCATCATCTTTCATCTAAATGGCTTCACAGGCACCAGGACGATGCTTCCAGCCAGATAAGGTCATGAGAATTTGAAAAACATTTGTTGGTGGGAGTATGGCAGTTTGCATGTGGGAGAGAGATGCGATTGTATCAGCTTGACATTATACTCGTGGTTTTTCCATCCAATTATGACCCATTCACCATTTGATATCTGTGAAAAGTTCACGCATCATTCTTTTATCATTCATTTATATGTAGTTTTCCCCCATCTTGCAGGTGTTTTGACAACTTCAAGTGCATTTCAGGCAGGTGCAATCATCTCATTTCTGCGAGGCAGATCACGAGCTGGACGCTTTTGTTATAAGTTTGCATTCTCTTCAGGCTGCCTTTGGGGTTCGTGCATCCAGTAATGTACTGTTGAGGAATTTCAGCGGATGAAGAATTTGCTCCAATAGGATTATGAGGTGCACACGTGCCTGAGTGAGTACAGACATTTTTGGCTAACGTTATCATTTTATGAGGACCTTTAGCAGCATGATTTAAGTTAGCAAGCTATGGACTATGCTAGGACTAGGACTATGTAGTGTTTAACAAATACCAATTCTGAAAGTTTTTGAATATCAATTTAGGTTTCCCTATGAAATAGTGGGCATGTCAAGCTTGACAAGATCCAACTATTATCCACTGTTTCATCCTCCATTGACGAAAGACAAAATGATTGGTTGTAATGTCGCTGAAAACATCGGCGAGGTCGTCATGACGGAGTGGACAGCTATTGCGCGTGCAAAATGTTCAATACGATTCTAAAAATAGAATACACATGATGAAAGCGACTTGTTTTATCAAATAATAGGTTGTGGACAGCAAAACCATGTGGATGTATTTATTTATTTTTTCCCATTTAGTATCATTTCACCACTTATTCCACACACTGTAGTTAGCAGTGTGTGGGACATGCCAAAATCACGTGCGTTCATTGCAAAGAAACGGATAAAATGAAGGGAACACATTTGAAGAAACTTTTCATTGTACTTGTGTGTGTGTGTGTGTGTGTGCAAATGTTTGGGCACTTTTAATAAGACCTCAGAGTTGAATTAGTTTGCAACATTTTTGTGATTCTGGGGAGGACACCAAAGGTACGTCATCGCGATATATTGACCCGTATGACCTAAAATGCTTCAAATCTCTAAGACCGCTCCTGTTTTCAAGACCCGTAAAAGGTGATCAAAAACCGGTACACGTCTATGAAGTTTCCGTCTGTAGCGCCCCCGATAGTGTCGCGCACAGCCGCTGTCACAAAAGCCCTTCGCCATCTGGTCTTGTAGTGCACAAGACAAGACCTTCCACCTTTCTGCGGTCATCCATGCAGACGGCCTGTGCACATCTGGTCTCCTGCTCAGTGAGGAGCACTTTGTGACAGCGGGTCACACAAGTTCAGCAGTTTTAATATCCCACTGCAAACATCATTCCTCAGAAACCTCCGAAACCACTGTAACCAGTTGGTATGCACAGTAGTCCAGTTCAAAGTTCAAAGAGTAGGCGAGAATGAAAGTTATCACTGTTTAATACCTTGCGTGTTGATCATTAAAAAATGACTCTACCAGTTTAGAACCAGTATACATTAAATAGTCCTTTGATATGATATTGAGGAGGAGCAATTGATTTTAGTTTTGCATTTCTCCTTTAATTTCAAGTAATGTTAGCTAACTTAGATCGTATTTACTATTTAATGCAGCGTTTCTTTGCAAGTGGTGCTATACAGATTCCAAGTGTTTTATACTATAGAATGGAAGTAGACTGAAAGTATGCACAGTAGAAAACACAGTGGTTGCACCCAGCAGCACTTTCATAGCTTCACACGGAGCTGAGAAAAGGATTAGAAATGGGCATACACTGTATTACATACAGTATATGCCAATAATGCAACTGACAAATTAGAAAGCTCACTTTCTTGGTTTCTTGGCTGATTTTTGGTGGTGTAGTTTTCTTTTAGTTTAGGTGGTGTAGTGTAGTTTTCCTCAGTGACTCATCATCTGTTTCATTTCCTCCATCTCCTCTCTCCTCTCCTGACCATGGGAAAAGACGAGAGGGACCAATAGTGGGCTCTTGCTCCCACTCACTTCCACTCTCTGTGTTGGCCTTTGAGCCCATCCTTTCCTGTGGGATGCCTGGAAACATAAAGCATATGTTCGCTCCCTTCCGGTGATTTCTCTATTCCATCATGCATAATTATGTCACCATGCATTATCAATTCATCATTTTGAGAGGGAAACACCACTTTTTATTCCATTGAACTCGGGGGGCGTGAAGTCAGAAGTCCCCCCCCCCCCACCACTCAGCTACTCCAACAACACATGCTCTTCTCATCGTGTTTAGCTGTTGACACCTGCTTCACCATCAAACAATTCAATGCGAAGGGTTTGGCTTGAGCCCCCTCTGATCACCTGCGGTGGTCTTTGAATGTTCTCACATGGGATTTTCTGTCATCAAAGGGAGGAGAAGTAAAACAAAATAAATATATAGATAAATACATACATTAGGGTGAGTCAGAGAAGTAACTCTGCACCAGGATGGGGAGCAGACGTGGCTGGGAGGAGGGAAAATAGTCAAGGAAGTCAGTGGGAGAACGAAAACAGCTTTAGGCCAGACATCAACAACAATATGAACACTGCTGTCTGGAATACTGAGCTGCACACTAATTCATGGATACTTAGAACTCTTTTGGGGACTCTGTGAGAGTAGTGAGATGGTACGCGTTGCGTGTGGATCAGTGTAGGTAAGAAAACTGCTTGCCGAATGTTTAGCGACTTGCTTTTCTATTCTTCTGCATGATCTCCATAATTCATAATTCAAAGCGTATATTTCCTCTCATTTCTCCCTTGTTTTGCCACCCTAAGCAGATGTGATTTCTCTTTAAAAGTCACAGCCCAGACTGTGCGGCCGGTGGTGCCTATTTTCAGAAGCTAACGGCCGCTCCGAAGGACATAACCGGCCCAATAATGACAGGTTGCCGTGGAAGGCCCGGCATTTGCACGCATTTAAAACTCCTCCACGGCTTTGGGTGTGTTCGTTGAAATGAGCGAGGCTTGTGGGAGGCGCATATGTGTGCGCACGCGTGAGTCACACAGACAAGACACATCGACGGGCCCTGGCCGCGCTATCCTGCGGTGTGACTGCGTGGCGTGCATGGGGGCGCAAGCGTTGACAGCTAGTGGGGGAGAGCCGTGAAGGCTCCGGTGTCAGAGCACGCTCTGTTCTATGTGTCACTGGGTCCACTCAGACTAACAACACACTGGACGGGATTGTCACATCAAGCGGTTTCGCCCGGCGTTCTCATCTGGGGTGACATCAGATGCAGACACAACGCCCTGTTGTCTCAGCCAGTGCAGGCTAAACTTAGAAGGCCAGCTGTCGATGGTTTGGGGCTTTTCAATACATTTCCGTCAGAATAGAGCAACAAACGGCTTGGACATTTGGTTTGATGTATCGGTCGTGTGATGTTGGGCCATGAAGCTGATGTGGTCGTTTGGTGACTCTTGCGAGATCACTGGAAAATGTATTTCACAAAGACAGTCATTCACACTGACGCTAATGTGTGTCAAAGCAGAACAATCTTCTTGTTGGATTGTAAACAAGCGTATGAGAATAACTACTCATCAATTCAACCTAATACTATGTTGCTCACTCAGAATAGGCAAACTGTTATTGTCCCAAAGACGTAGAGCTGCCAAGGTTGACTACCCCTGAGGTCATACAATTCCGAGCCTATAAATCGTAGAAAACTTCAGCGTTCGAACAGCTTTCTTCCCTGACATGCCAGGCCTCAGGAGTTAACTTATTTTTACACTTGTATGACAGTAGGTGTGAATATGAGTGCGAATGGTGCTTTGTTTTTATGTGCCCTGCGATTGGCTGGCGACCAGTTGAGGGTGTTACCCGCCTCCCGCCCGGAGATAGCTGGGACAGGCCCCGGCACGCCCGCGACCCGCGTGAGGAGAAGCGGAACGGAAGACGAATGAATGAATGACAGTTTCAAACGGGTTGCCACTTTCCCACCGCCTAGCAACCTTCTCTGCTCGACTCGGCTGTTTCTCATTATTGAGCATTTCCACTGGCAAAAAAAAAAAAAAAAAAAAAAAAAAAAGCCGGGTACCACAAGGCCTTATTCCTAGTACAAGGTCAGCTGAGGTCCGTAGCGCTCCAAGCTGATTCCATATGGGTGACGTAAACAACTGCTGGTCACCGATTGGCCGAGCTGACACTCGGTCTCCCTTGTTGTTGTTGAATGGTAGCTTGTCTCGTTTGGAATGATGCCTTCAATGTAGCACTGTTTTCACAGTTTCCCTCTGTGGAAAAGCAAAGCAAATTTATTTACATTGCGCATTTCATACACAAGGTAACTCATCTTTACGTGATTAAAAGGATTTTAAAACTTTGGAAAAAAACTGCTTAGGAACACTGAAAACAAAGAGAACAATACAAATACAATTTAAACAGTGTACAGTACAAGAAAGATGATTTAAAAGTGGAAAGGCTCTAAAAAGCATGAGAATAAAAGAAGAGTTTTTTTAACCTGGACTTGAAAACATTGACACTTGGGCCTGATTTCACTTCGGTTGGCAACTTCTTTCATTTGCTGCTTCACCGTGTTTGCTTCGGACTGTGCTCCACTATTTGACCTGAGTCCGTAGATCTCCGAGCCCTACTGGGTTGATATCACCGACACCCTGGAAAGGGTTGTGTTCAATTCCCAAAAAATGGAAAGTCGACTTTTTAATTCCTTTTACACAAATAGTATAGAAACATTGTCAGAAGGTAATCAGAGCTGCATTGAGTTTTGCGGGACGCGCAGATTAGCATTAGCTAGAAGAGTTAGATTCTGATAAGTGGCACAAACTGCTATGAGATTGTTTGGTGAAGTTGTTGGTGCGGTGAGATGTTTTTGTGTGGCGTGCCCACATTGACGGATTGCATAGAAAAGTGTAATTCAGCGGCTTGGCGATAAAGCGCTGACTCCGCAAAGGAAAATACAATCCGTGCTGTCTTTCTGAGGGCTTGCCTGTGTTTGGCAGGTTGCACTCGTTTTCTTCCTGCATGGGGCGCTGAACGTGAAGCCAAACTTAACTCCGCTTTGAGTCATCGAGCTCATGAAATCCTTACCAGCCATTGGCCCGGCAGGCTATGGGGATGGGTGACCAGTGACTCACTTCCATGAGACAGGGCCTCACCCTCAAAACAGGCTAATTTCACCAAGACAAAATAGAGGGTGTAAAGTATGAATGATTCTTGGCCCTTGGGGTATTTCCATGAAAGCATGTCACGGATTTGTTATCAAGACACCTAGGAACTGTTGAAATAGTGGACAAAAAATCCTAACGACATTGTGGACAGACAAAAGTACTTTGTGTCCAGTCGAATTGCTCTGATGTCATTCCAATACTTCTGGAAGCAACTGCGGGGAACGGTTAGGGGTTGCGGGTAAGTGCCTGATGACTGGGGGTTGCCACTTAACCTACAATAATGGTCTTCAGTTTCGTTCTTTTAAGGTCCCTCAGTAGACTCAGACCGATGCACTGTAGGTGAGATGTTCACCGTTTCCCGTTCATTGCTCGATCGTATGTATTACCGAGAGTTAAACACCTCGTGTCGATAGTTAATCTGAAGAATGTGTGAGTGAAAGATGCAGCTGTCAGTTATTAATCGAATATTTTGAGGAGTAACATGGCTGCTTGTGTGTCCACATGTGGCGGTTTGAGTCATGTCTGGATCTTGTCGAAGGTTGTTTCCCCTTCTCTTCCTCTCTTCTGATGTGACCATGGTGTGCAGACAGCCGGGTGTAATCTGTAACATCTGTCTCCAGACAGTTTGTATCTATGTGAGTCATTTTAGGTAGGCAATGTGTGTGTTAAGCAGCTCCAAAGCAAGTGTGGGATTGCAAAAGCGCAATATGCCAGCAGTGTTGTCAAATCTATGTCCATCATCAAGAATCTTGTTTGGATTGAGGCGTGAATCAGGGCCACCGTTCTACCCAACAAGCTCTGGAGAAACAATCCCCCAGTATAATAGGCAGCGTCACGTGGGCTTAGAACTGGGGCACGAGGCTCTCTATGGAAGGCACCGTTCCCATTGTAGTACAACTGTACTGGCAGGATTCCCAGCTCTCCCATTTATTTCCACTCCTCTCTTTCCATGCGCATGCATCGGCGCGTCGCTTTCAGGAGCAGCAGGTGTCAGATCATTCGGACGTCGGCTCAGCGGACATGGAACGCAGGGGCCGGGGTCAAGTGGCGTGCGGACGAGAGGCACACCGAGTCCTGCAGGTGAGTCATTTGTCGCTTCAGGGAAGATGCAACTGGGACAAAGTGATCCCATTTCCCACCCAAATCAACCTCATGTGGAATGAATTACAGATTGTCGACAACCTGCTACTGCTAGCTCCGTTAGTGCCCCGACTTTATGAACTGCAGTTTTCGTGCGTCTCCCTAACTTTAATGGCATATTTAAGTGGGGGAAAATTCTACAATCAATCATTCCAATTAATCTTGCTTTGACAGGGTACTACTCCCTTAGACCTGATTGAGACTGGCAAGTCCCTGAAAGTCCAGGCGGAGCGCCCCCACCTGGTCAGTTTGGGAAGTGGACGCTTGAGCACAGCGATCACCTTGCTGCCATTGCAGGAAGGTAAAAGATGTGTGTCTCGCATACGTTTATACATATATTTATTTTTTTATCTACATGTATGTATCTACCTAGACCCCTAACTAACGACCTCGATCAGTCTGCTGTTGTGTCTGTCGGTCTGTTTGACAATCGGCAAATAAAACAGCGATTCCCAAAGAGGTTGCCGTGAGCACACCGGTGTACCATCGGGGGTGCTGAAGGAAATGATCCAATTTCACGTAATTTGTCCAAAATGTATTTATGTAATGTAAAATGGGTGCCTAGGCTTAGTACAAGTTGGGAAACACTGGTACAAAACATGATATAATATAGTAGCAACACCATTTATTTGCACACCAAAGGAGCAATTCTATTTACAGTGGGGTTTTTTTCCCCCACACACGAAATACATGTAGGCCCAGATATGTGTTGACAGCACAGTGCTCAGGAAACAAAATACAGTAGGTGTCTTTCCAGAAAATAGTCTCACTTCGGAGAGCTCCCACTTTCCTGACTGAGTCAATCAAATGACATCAGACACTGCCATCCTTGGCATAACTCTACAGCACGCCACCTGTCACTCCCCACACGGCTACTGTATGTGTCGATGACATTTGTGACTCCGCCCATGCGGTCTTGACCTCTGTTGCGAGCGAGCACCAGTGCGGGCTTTGAGCTGCATGCCTAAAAATACATCACAAAGGTATTCACGGGCGCACGTGGCCCCCCCAGTAAGTGATGCTGGGAAAATGTTGTTTTTGGTGCAGGGAGAACCACACTGGGCAGCGGAGGCGCAGACATCTCTCTACTGGGTCCTGGCATTCAGGCTCAACATTGCTACGTCGAAAACCAGGCTGGCACCATTACCTTGTATCCATGTGGGAACCGATGCGCCGTAGATGGACTTCCCGTCATCAAACCTTATCGCCTGTCACAAGGTAGAAGAAAGCCTTGCTTAAATGACACACACAAACATGAACAAATTGTCGACTATAACTTGTCCTTTATATTCAAAATCTCTTACATTCTGGAGTGTCCCAGTCCAGGCACTCTGGTTTACAATAACATGCATACTTCGAGGAAGAAAAGGGTATGAACGCAGTCCCGCCCACTCAGTTGAACCTTTCCTTGGGATCTGAGCCAGCAGCTACACTCAATGGCATTTGAAGCCAGCTATCAGGCGATGTTGTGTCGAGGCAGCAGCAGCTGCTCAACAAAAAAACATTTTTCATCCAGAGGACCAACGCATCAAGAAAAGAGGAACCTGCCTTTTTGAATTGAACACAAGGAACTATGTTTGAATGATGCCATGTGGCTATATAATGCCTTTTTTGTTCCCCATGTTGAATGTCCATTGGATGTAAACCATCGTCTCGGGAATTAGACACACCACTGGAAATGCTGAGCAAGGAGCAAGCGTATTCACTTACTGATTGATTACACGTGAGTTTTTTTTTTTGAGACCAAAGACTTTGGCAAGATCATTTAGAAAGAATAACAATGAATATTATACGGCACGCGCAGTTCCGCCTTTTGCCAGCTTACCTCAGCTTCGATCACGACATGCGCTGTGAGATCCGGAGCTGTGTCAAATATTCGGCCTTTCCGAGATAATACTGCTTACTTTTGAGGTAGAATACTTTGGTGCTTTATTTAGCTGCTTGAGAGGGGTGAAGTAAGGGGTTAGGTGTACTCGTCAATGTACAGTTTCCGACACCTCGTCACTTAAATTAGTATTGAAATGGGGCTTCTTTGTTCTTTTTATCTAAATGAATTGATTTGAGTTGTTTATTGCAATGTATGCATATGTGTACTTGCAATAATGTGTTTTCAAGTATTGTAAGGATGTGTTTAAGGTGGATATTTAAAAACCCATTTAAGATGACAGCGGCATCTTGTTACCTGCATGATCTTTTCCCTCTCTTGACAGGCTGCATGCTGTGCTTCGGTCAGTCAACATTTTTCCGCTTCAACCATCCAGAAGAGGCCCTGAGGATGAAGAACATGCTGCCTGGAGGAAGCCAAGCACTCAGCACACCAAAAACACAATATTCTGGTAAAGATTCCATTTCTCTCTTAAAGCAAATGTGTGGATAATTAGTTTCTTCTGGGCATTTGGTCTTATTTTGTAAAAGCATGAATTCTTGCAAATGCTGGCCAGCGACATACCATACAATCAAGTCTTGGTACAAAGACTCACTGTCATCCTTAAAAGCAAGATTACATTCATATCATTGTGCATTGAATTATAACTTCCATACCTCTGCTGTGGTCGGTCTTAGAATTTAGAAGAACCTTTGGTCGTCATCCATGAGTTGGTTCCAAAATAGCTTGTTGAGAACTAATTATCCGCGGCCCAGATTCATTGGGATCTGGTTCGTTGAAATTGCTGCTTTACACTTGAGGTGTGTGCCCATTGTTAAACACAATCATTGTTTCAGAATGGGCTACAGACTCATGATTTACACGGAAAATGTGACTTTTTGCTTTCATTACACAATTATTAGGCACTTCCTCAGGCCTCATTTAATATTCGATCAACTAATAACACCCATTTCTACTTTTACAAGGCTTTGCTGTCTTTTTTTTTCCAGAGAGGTATTACGTTTCTTTGACATTTAAAAAAAACGTGTTCCTTTAGCAATATGTTTATCATTGACGTTGTAGTTTGATGTGGTGTACAACTGCACTGCATTATACTGATGATAAAGGAAAATAACACCTTTGAGTACGATGCTGTGATCTACACCACCTCCAACTACAGCCGTAATGATATATATAACAAACTCTTTTTCTTGAACCCTGTTCAACTGGCACATTATTAAGTGGCTGGTGAGTGCAACCTATTGTGGCTGCAACTGTGGCTCTTTTCATTCCACACTGACCTTATTGGACATAAAGAACCATTTTGGGCACCACACCCTGTCCAGTGTTGGGCCCATTCTTTCCTGACCAAGCCCTGATTTCATGTGAGGCACATGGCTGCAACTGTTATATTTAGCAGCTCCAGATCCCTGAAGGATTACTACGCAACTGAACAGCCCAAGATCCCGACCACAGAACATGGGCCCCTCGGAATTTATCACTACCTTAACCGACAGAGAAACAATGTATGTTTGTGTGTGCAATAACAGGTCTATGCAGGAGTATTCTTCCTTTTTAGGGGTTGCCAAATGTGACAGAGTAGATTCCTTCTCTGTTTGTTTACTTGTGTTTGTGCAACTGTCCTTCTGAGTGTGCCTTGTTGTTTATTTAACAGCAATCCTCATGCACAAGTGTTTCTTGCCCTCCTCCTGCAGACTCCAATAGCATCGTGAATGGGACCCATCAGTCTTTTTCCAGCAATGGCAGATCAAAAATCAGCAACCTAGCAAAGGATATCCATGGAAGTCTCTCGCAGAAGCTGCCATCATCCCCCAAAACAGCTAAAGCGTCACTTCATCCGCCCTATGAGAACGCGCTCAATGGTAGAAGCAGGACCACAAGAGAAGAGAGCAACAGCTCTGTGGGAAATGCGCCACTTGTGCCTCCCCGGTCCAACATGCCTGTGCCCCATCCACGGACATCCCTCTCTATGACCCCAAGTTGTACTAGCGATGGGCAGCGAGCACAAGACAGCCCAAAGCTTCTTCGGAATGTCAGGGCAGAGGTCATATCAAGCACCACATTGCCCACCAGGGGGTCCGTACAGGCCTTGAGTCACAACTCTTCAGCGGCGGCTCCATCCAGCCCTCAAGTGAGAGGTTCCTCCCTCCAGAGGAGACACCCAAGTCCCAGGCGAGAAGCGCTCCCGCACGCTGACGTCCCTCAGAGGCTCAGGACACCCGAGCCGACAGGATCCACCAGCCTTCCTCCTCTGAGTCCTTACATGTCCCGCAGAGGGACTCCAGGATCCCAGAGCTCGACCGGCAAACCAGTCCAGCAGAGCCCGAAGACTCATCGCAAACCCACGGTCCCCTCTCCGGCTGAGGCCATGAGGGCGTTGTACGCCCAGAATCCATCCCCTGTGACCGCACTGGAGACTGGAGGCAGACATCAGACTAACACCCTCATCTCAGCTCCTCTAGCTGGCTCATCTCCTGCCACCAGCCCTCACAGCCAAAGAAAGACCTTCTGTGAGAACACTATTGCATCATCCAGCAAGGACTCCAATTTTATGAAACCGTATCCCCGAGGGCGCAAGAACAGCATATCTGCCATCAGCGACAATGAGGATGAACTGCTGGAATACCACCGCTGGCAGAGAGAGGAGAGGCTACGTGAGCAGGAGATGGAGAAGCAGGTAAGCGAGGCACCTCAGAGTAGATACCCGAAGAACTCAAGTATCAAATAATTGAATCCAGATCTAATCCAAATTGGAACTTTAGTCTTTTAGGTGTCTCAGTATCTCTTGCAATGCCTGTGAATGCCTCGCATTGACTGAAAAGGTAGCCACGTATGTGGTTAGTGGGTCTGCCTCACAGTCCAGATGTTCTGTGTTCGAACTCTGGCTTTGACCTTCCTGTATGCATCTTACATACGTTTATACGTTCTCCCTATGCCTACCTTCCAAGAGGTTAATTGGAGACCCTAAATTGTCGATGGGTGCTAAGCTGTGGAAAATGGAAGTATGGATGGATATCTTAGACAATACAACCGACATAAGAGGGACACCTATACTACAAATTAAAACCACAATAATAAACATGGTTAAATTAATAGCTGACAGTCCAAATCATGGCCTTCACCCATGGGGCAGCCCGAAAGGGTAACGTGGGTCCCCCTACCCATGGGCTCACCACCTGTGGGAGGGGCCATAGGGGTCGGGTGCAGTGTGAGCTGGGCGGTGGTCGAAGGCGGGGACCTTGGCGATCCGATCCTCGGCTACAGAACCTGGCTCTAGGGACGTGGAATGTCACCTCTCTGGCAGGGAAGGAGCCCGAGCTGGTGTGTGAGGTCGAGAAATTCCGACTAGATATAGTCGGACTCGCCTCCACACACAGCTTGGGCTTTGGTACCAGTCCTCTCGAGAGGGGAGAGGCGCCAAGCAAGTGTGGGTATACTCATTGCCCCACGGCTCGGCGCCTGTACGTTGGGGTTCACCCCGGTGGACGAGAGGGTAGCCTCCCTCCGCCTTCGGGTGGGGGCACGGGTCCTGACCGTTGTTTGTGCCTATGCACCAATCAGAAGTTCAGAGTACTCACCTTTTTTGGAGTCCTTGGAGGGGGTGCTGGAGAGCGCTCCCGCTGGGGACTCCATCGTTCTGCTGGGGGACTTCAATGCTCACGTGGGCAATGACAGTGAGACCTGGAAGGGCGTGATTGGATCAGAACCCGAGCGGTGTTCTGTTATTGGACTTCTGTGCTCATCACGGATTGTCCATAACGAACACCATGTTCAAGCATAAGGGTGTCCACACGTGCACTTGGCACCAGGACACCCGAAGTCGCAGTTCGACGATCGACCTTGTGGTCGTGTCATCGAACTTTGCGGCCGCATTTCTTGGACTCTCGGGTGAAGAGAGGGGCAGAGCTGTCAACTGATCACCACCTGGTGGTGAGTTGGCTCCGATGGTGGGGGAAGATGCCGGTCCGACGTGGCAGGCCCAAACGTATTGTGAGGGTCTGTTGGGAACGTCTGGCAGAATCCCCTGTCAGAAGGAGTTTCAACTCCCACCTCCGACAGAACTTTGCTCATGTTCCTGGGGAGGCGGGGGACATCGAGTGGTCGGTGCCTGTCGTGGCGGCAATCCCCGAATCCGTTGGTGGACACCAATGGTGAGGGATGCCGTAAAGTTGAAGAAGGAGCCCTATCGGGCTTTTTTTTTGTGAGTTGGTGGGGAGAATACTTTGAAGACCTCCTCAATTCCACCGACACGCGTTCCCAGGAGGAAGCAGAGTGTGGGTTCTCTGAGGCGGGCTCTCCTATCTCTGGGTTTGAGGTCACCGAGGTGGTTAAAAAGCTCCTCGGTGGCAAGGCCCCGGGGGTGGATGAGATTCACCCGGAGTTCCTAAAGGCTCTGGATGTTGTGGGGCTGTCCCGCTTGACACGCCTCTGCAATATTGCGTGGACGTCAGGGACAGTGCCTCTGGATTGGCAGACTGGGGTGGTGGTCCCCCTTTTTTAGAAGGGGGACCGAAGGGTGTTTTCCAACTACAGGGGGATCATACTCCTCAGCCTCCCTGGTAAGGTCTATTCAGGGGTGCTGGAGAGGAGGGTCCGTCGGGAAGTCGAATCTCAGATTCAGGAGGAGCAGTTTGGTTTTCGTCCTGGCCGTGGAACAGTGGAACAGCTCTACACCCTCGGCAGGGTCCTCGAGGGTGCATGGGAGTTCGACCGTGTCCCTCGGGGAGTCCTGTGGGGGGTGCTTCGGGAGTGTGGGGTACCGAACCCCCTGATATGGGCTGTTCGGTCCCTGTACGACCGGAGTCAGAGTTTGGTCCGCATATCCGGCAGTAAGTCAGACTCATTCCCGGTGAGGGTTGAAGTCTGCCAAGGCTGCTCTTTGTCACCGATTCTGTTCATAACTTTTATGGACAGAATTTCAAGGCGCAGCCGAGGCGTAGAGGGGGTCCGGTTTGGTGCCCTCAGTATTGCATCTCTGCTTTTTGCAGATGATGTGGTTCTGCCGTGATCTCCAACTCTCACTGGAGCAGTTGGCAGCCACTCTATGGTCACGAGCTCCGCAGGGTGTCCGGGCTCTCCCTTAGCGATAGGGTGAGAAGCTCGGTCATCCGGGAGGATCTCAGAGTAGAGTCGCTGCTCCTCCACATCGAGAGGAGCCAGATGAGGTGGCTGGGGCATCTGATTCGGATGCCTCCCGGACGCCTCCCCGGTGAAGTGTTCCGGGCACGTCCCGGCGGGAGGAGACCCCGGGGACGACCCAGGACACGCCGGAGAGACTACGTCCTTCGGCTGGCCCGGGAACGCCTCGGGATCCCCCCGGAAGAGCTGGATGAAGTGGCTGGGGAGAGGAAAGTCTGGGCGTCCCTGCTAAAGCTACTGCCCCCGCGACCCGACCTCGGATAAGCGATAGAAAATGGATGGATGGATGGACAGTCCAAATCCATCTATTCGTCCAGTCATCCATTTTCTACATTACTCATCCTCATTAGGGTCACGGGTGACCTGGAGCCTATTCCAGCGAGATAAAAGTGCTACAGCCAATTGCAGGGCACATACAGTATTGCGCAGTCGCACCGAAGGAGGATTTAGACATTTCAACGATCCTAACCCTTTTGGGAGGAAGCAGGAGTTCCTGGAAACAACACATGCAAGCATAGGGGGAACATGCATACGCCACACAGGAAGGCAAGGAGCCCAGATTCAAACCCCCAACCTCAGACCTGTGAGGCGAATGTGTGCTAACCACTTTCCACACTGCCGCCACAGTGTAACCCAACACTGATTATTACTTCATGCTGGCCTGTGTGTGGGGTTACGAAGCTATCACAGCTTAGCTATACCGTTTTCAAATAGTAGTTGTGACACACAGTTTGAAAGAATGTAATTTGTTGTGTAGAAGCATAGTTTATATCATGACTGTCTCCTTGTCTTAATCGCTCGACTCACGGTCACTTGCTCATCACCCCACAAGTGTTACCGGCGTTGTCATTCTAAGGCTCGAAGCGGCCTGGGTGACACTCGCACCCAGAAGTCAGAAGAGCACAGTGGGCGTGTCTGGTTATTCTTCAACACTATACTCACTAGCAACGTGAAATGGCGTTTATACTTTTAAAGCATCGTGTATTTGACCGCGAGCCCGTACCAAACAGTTATAGACTATAGACGACATACTGGCTCGCCTTCATCCATCTACCCACGCCCATCATAGCCCCCGCCCCAGCTGGCTTTTGACAGCTGAGGGGCCCGCAGGAGCCAGGGGGTGTGCGATAGCTATTTCAAGAACTCAAAGGTCTCTGGTGACAAATAAGAGTTTACCGGCAATATGCAATTGAATTGGACGGCTTCCAGGCAAACACGTCAAGGCCATATTTCACACTCACAAGCCACAACATTCAAGCGATCGCGGAGTTTTGATTGATTCTGTCATGCATTCATGAGATGCATTAAAAAGGAAATCTGCTTATATACAGTACTCTATATAGTATGTTATGTTACTTCATACTGTACATACCATACTGTATAACTTTCTAAGTGTACCCATTTTTCATCTTGACATGCAGATTTTCCGCTTCTGGCCATGTAAATACAAACAAAGGACGTTTATTATGCAAGCAGTGAAAACCGAGCTGTAAGAGCAGAATATGGGAAAACAATTTGCAGGAAATATTTTCATTCTGTTGGGGCACATGCATCATTTAAACTCCCGTATTAACCAGCCAGGAAACAAATCGGGAAAATACATTGATTTACTCACTTGTATGGAGTTAGAAACCAGGGCGACTCAAACTTTGGAATGGATGAAGAACACGATACACTATACAAACAAGAGTAACTGGACATTATAACCAATGTGGAACATAAATATGACTAAAGCATGAGACAACTAATTTGGAGCTTAAGTTTACATGTCTGGAACTGTTCTAAACACATTTAATGTTACTGTGCGCGTCGTAAACTGCTTTGAGAGAAAAATACATTGAGAACATATAGCAAAACTATATGGGAGGAGAAAAAGAGAGGATTTCCTCTTCGTGTGCGCGACCTCTGGGCTGTATATACGTGTTGCACTTCACCTCTTGATAAAAGCAAAGGTCACTGCAAGGGAGAAATTGACAGAATAGAAAAGTTCATTTTAGAATCATCGCAACAAGGAAGTTGCCTAACCTGCGACTCTGTCTGAATACTTCGACTCTTACAAAATGACTCGCAATTCTTGAATGAAGGTTAAATGTTGCAGCCTATTGCATCCAAAGAGGTCTCCATCTTCATGACTTATTTACTTGGCATTTCAGTTCGCAGTTGAAGATGTCATTTTAGGACCACTTTTTCTATTAAGCACTTTGACCTCAGCACTTTGAATTGTTAATTTTGCTCTCAACTCCGGTGTTATTTTAACAACGTTGGTCACTTCCAAGTCTGTTTTGCTCGTCCAGTTATTCTTGCCTGAACTCTAATTTGTGTTCAACAGGAATGAGAATTACATATTCTGCTCCCCTACTTTGGTAAATGAAGGCATTTGCAATTGTTTGCAGTGATGAGGGTCACCCGACGCTTCAAAGGGCACTTGGGATTGACAAATGTCAACCTTGCACATTTATTAGATGACATTAATACATGTTTGGCAAGAGTGGTAATAAATCATATTATTCTTAGTTCCATGATTGTATCACAACTATACAAAATCATAATATATACATATGCACACTGTTCAGTTGTGCGTTGTACTGTTCTAATAATAGTTCACGTTTGTATAATAGTTCTATTACAAATTTCAATCAAAGTATTCCTATTCATTATTTTTATCTGTCATGATTTAATGATCGTCATTCTTCTTCTTCGCGTATTGGCTGCCATGATAAAGTTTCTACCGCCAGTCCAGTGCCCATTTGGACACTCAGTTTCCCAAAAAAGCTCCCTTGCCTGATACGTGACTACCGTGTCGACAACAGACATCAAAATAAAGAAAATGAAGCGTTCAGACACAATTCAAAAAACAAAATACATTTTCATGGAGCAATCAAATCAAATTCCAAAAAGGTTGACTCATAACCAATTCAAATGGATTTCACGATGCTTACTCCCTCCTGAGACAAAATACACCATCTTCGGGCCTCCTGCTATCGCATGACAGCCGTCTCGCCGCTGCAGCTTTGGGGCAGCTGCTCAAATGGGACGCTGTCTCTCAAGCACACATCGCAATAGGATCTACTCTACGTAATGTATGAAGTCCTCTCAATGTCTCGCCCCTCTTCTGTAGGAGCAACAGAGGCTGGAGACCATCCTGAATCTGTGTGCAGGCCGTAACCCCGAGGACAGCGCAGTGGAGCTGGCGGAGGTTGTGAGGAGCGGACTGCTCAGGGGAGGACGAGGTGCGGGCGGGGATGCGCAGAGGGGGAAGGGGAACGACGAAGAGGCGCAAGCGGAGGAGTCGAGCAGCACGGAGAGCACGCAGCAAGAGGTGATGGTTGTTTCAATGGAAAACTGGACATTTCAAGACAGCGGGCCGTACAGGACAGAAACAAAACCACATCATTCAAAACGGTTACATTTGAAAGCAAAATCATTCTTGGAATGGTTCGTGACATCTTCATAATTGTGTGGCGTTTGAATGACTGCTGCAGTGGTTCTCAAACCTTTTACAGCAAGTACCACCTAAAACAAAATACTATTATAAGGCCAAAGTGCTCATCAACAACAAGACCCAGGTTTGATTACTCAAAAGTGTATTTCATATTATCCTAAGATACTGTTAGCTAATGCTCAGTTTGAACGTTAACACTGCTTAAATGTACGATTTTATTTTGAAAACCACTTAAATAAGGATTCAATTCAAATGTATTAAATAAAACAGTGTACCGAAACTAAATATAAAACAACAGCCGCTGTTCAAGACGAAACGCAAATGTATTCCGGGGAGGTGCAGAAGAAAACTGAAAGCGGTTTTCTCAAATTCGTTCTTCCGCCTTCCGCACCCTGGAGTCATTCGAGGCCGTTTGCTCAGCAGCTAGCTCGCTGTGTGCGTTTCATTTTCGATTGAGTTTTCGGCCTCACAAGGCCTTGAGATGTGTGATATTTTTTTGCCTCGCCAGGTGAAAAACCCACCGCGTGTGGTACCTGACATACGTGCTGAGGGCAGAAATTCAGGTGGCCAATAAAAGTACATCCTCTGTTCGCATGATTTCAAGATGTTGGCCCCCAGCAAAGTGGCCAGAATAGCCTCATCATTGGCGGCCAGATGTTACCTCGTCGGATTCCACGAGTAAAACCCAAAACACTTGACACAATAACGTTCCTCCTCGTATTACTGATGAGGTGTCACCGTTGCTGGCGTTCGAAAGTCTGTTGGAAAACGTGGATGGCTACAGAGAAGGGCTGGGCACGGTGTTTATGCCAACCTTCTTTGCTGGGCACGGCCATCTTGGAATTATGCGAGTGGGCACCTGAATTTCTGCCCTCAGCACGTAACTTCAAGTAGCGAACACACTGAGATCTTTCCCCGTGTGAGGTGAAAATATCCCAAATTGTATTGCCCGTGGAAAAATCTTACAAACGGTCTCGAATGACTTTTTTTTGCTCCAGTGTGCGGTAGGCTTTAAGTCCAGGGAAGTTTGAGCAGTAAACAGTGATGAGACCAGTTTCGTGTCTGACGAGTGCTGACGTACGGCGGCATCTCGCCTTTTCAGTCCGTCGTCGTACAGATAAAGGGGATGAGTGGAGTCGCCGTAGCCAGTCATGAATCAGAACAGAGTCCATCGGTTTTAGTGTTGAGACAGAGACATGTCCGTAGTGGAGGTCGCAGGTGTCAAACTCAAGGTCCGGGGGCCAGATACGGCCCGCCACATGTAGAAGCAACTCATGTGTGTTGACTTCATGTTTCGTACTAAAATACCCAAACTGCAAATTGTCTTTATAACCTCGAGATATTGCAAGCATTCTTTGTTACCAACGCCCCTTTTAAAAATAAAGGGATTAGGATTTGAACAAACCCTTTTTTTTACTGACTTCCGATTTCAAAACTAGCTATCCTTCAATTTGTTGTGTAGATGCAATAAATAATATGAGGCGATTATACGTTAATATGGATTCACAGTCCAAATGGCCCCGCGAGGGAAACCATAACTAAGATTTGGCCTGTGACAAAAACCAGTTTGACACCCCTGGACTGTAGGTAGTGCCGCCAAAATCCAAAACTAATAAAAGCACTGCTTTGACCAGCCGTTTTCTACCAGGCACTGGAGGCAGAGACACATTTGTTGTGTTATGATATAAATATTCCATTTTTGGTCTGACCAGGTAATGAAATATTTGCATTGTGACTCTCGCGGCACTGTGTTCTGTTAGCCCGGTTGTACTCTGACCGCCTCTAATACCGATCTGACGTCAGTGTGAAGATGTGTCGGCGGGTCGGGAGCGCATCTACCTGGAGGAGGAGAGGAGCGAGACGCTGGCCAGGGTGGATGACCTGAGGCGCAGAGTCAGCGAGCTGGAGCAGCAGCTTAAAGAGACCAAACAAGAGGTCAACGCTCATACGCCATTGATTGATTCAGTGTCGAAGTTAGCCCTCCTGTGTGTGCAGACGGTGACTCCTCGTGCGCCCCTTCAGGTGGAGATGGAGCAGGCTCTGCTGCAGGCCGAGAAGCAGACAGAGCAGGAGCGGGCGCAGGCCGAACTGGAGCTCATTGCTCAGCTCCAGCTCCAGCTCAGCCAGTCGAACGAGGCCACCCAGAGGGAGAAGGACAAGGTTTGCACTCGCGACCGCAACACTGCGCGGCGGAATAAACGCCACGCAACACACGACTACGCTAGCATATGCATGTGAACGATTGATAGGTGCTGAAAACATAATAGAGTGCCACTTTCTCAGATCTCAACTGATTGCTTGTTTTGGGGTCAGTAACAAAGACATTTTTCTTACATGCGCAACTGGATTTGATTGACACTTAACCTTTGTGAGTTTTTCATGTTTATTTCCATCACCTGAGCAACATTATTAAAGCTTTCCAACGTCTAACAATGTGACAACATGCTTCATTCTACTGACTTGAGCTGCCTCGGCCAGCAACGCTTGGTTGCATGAATTTGAATTGTCATTTTGTGTGTGCGCGGACTAGGGATGGGCATTTATACGTAATTCCTTCATCGGTAAAAAAGGGAAGATTATGAGATGGAAACGCAATCCATTTTTTTCAGCATTGTTTTTGGATGGCATAAAATACTACATATAGCATAGAATATTAAATCTTGCTTTCAAAAAGAAATTCAATGCTTTTTGAAATGCTAAACTCTAAAGGGAATGGCAAACGGAAATGACATCACTTTGTGCGAAACTCCAGTTAAGTCATTCAAGCCTTCTTATCCTCGTTGACGATTATGAGCGTGTCACCGCGTAAAAACAGCCCAGTGACAAGGGTCATTCTTCCATCCATCCATGCATCCATTGTCTTCCGCTTATCCGAGGTCGGGTCGCGGGGGCAGCAGCCTCAGCAGGGACGCCCGGACTTCCCTCTCCCGAGCCACTTCATCCAGCTCTCCGGGGGGGATCCCGAGGCGTTCCCAGGCAAGCCGAGAGACTCTCCGGCGTATCCCGGGTCGTCCCCGGGGTCTCCTCCCGGTGGGACGTGCCCGGAACACCTCACCTCACATCCTAAACAGATGCCCGGGATCTCGTTCTTTCGGTCACGACCAGCAGCTCGTGACCGGCGGCGAGGGGAGGAACGTAGATCGACCGGTAAATCGAGAGCTTCGCCTTTTGGCTTAGCTACTTCTTTACCACAACGGACCAAATATCTTGGGGTCTTGTTCACGAGTGAGGGAAGAGTCGTTCTTGCAACAGAAAGCACATGCTTGCAAGGTGATGACAAACGATGTGCTATACAGTATATACTTTGCCATTTTGCCGATTCTTACGCCATTCACTTTCCACTTAATGTATGTGTAAATGAAATCATTGGAATAACTTTTGTTTACAGTATATGCATGTCATCTATTTGTATGATTACTGTTGAGGATCGTACTTTACTGATGTTCAGTAATCTATTTTTACAGGTATGTACCGTACTGTACAGTAGTCGCTTTCAAGCAGTCTTTACAATGTCATGTTAATCATGTCTATGTGGCACCAGGTCCTTGATTAAGCTCCAAATATTTTTTGATCCACGTGTGTACTGTAGTGTACATAGCTGAAATGTAGGCATTGAGAACACAACCAGACAACAGAGAAAAAAAGAAAAGTACAAGAAATAATTTACTTCCGAAGGCTGTAGTGTGAAATATTTTACCTCACTTGCTTCGAAACTGAATGGAGCACAAATTCAGATCATTGCTGAAAATGGCGGCTTTGAAAAAAGAAAAGAAAAGAAAAGAACGCTCGACTCAACTAAACATTTTTATTTTTTTTAAAGCACACTAATGTACGGTATTGCAATATGTACAACAAACTTGGAATTCAAAATGTTCTCTAATCTAATCAATCTTGGCTCACTTTATTCAACATCGGCAACTGATTTCTGAAGAGAAGCCGAAATACGCCTGCCCGGATAAGCGATGTGCCTATGTTGGCTGCCACGTTGGTAGGGGCAATGTTCTTATCAAAGGCGATGCATGGCCGTGGAAAATAAGTCAGAACGTGCTCATTTCTCAACCGAAGCACGTGGCGATGGAGAACATTTGAAAAAAGATTTGATCTATGGAAGGTTATCCCAAGTTCACTCGTTGTGATTGTACAGCATGGTGTGAAACCGTATGCAGCCCGATGTGTCGGCATCCTTGTTATTTTGGAGTTCTTACCATCCACAAACATGGACGGCGCCGGCACTTTGCTTTAACCTTTTCATAGGCACGCAGCTCAACCGCTTGTTCATATCTCTGGTTGGAAGTGCCGCAGAAAATGTTTTCAATTTGTTAAGCAGGCCGTTGAGGCAGCAAAGTAGTTTACCTTGAATTGCATGTGCCCTTTGCAGCTTTCTGTCAAATACTTAAACCCTTATGGCTTCTTGCTTCTTCAACTGAACGGAAAACTCCATAACTATTAAGCAGATGTATCATGCCCATCCCTAGTATGGACACAATCCGTGTGTGTGTGTGTGTGTGTGTGTGTGTGTGTGTGTGCGTGCGTGCGCGTGCGTGCGTGTGTGCGTGTGTTTTTAGGGGAGGGCTAATGTCTCGGCCGAGCGGAAGGTCCTGGAAAAGCAGAGGAATGAGTACAATGAGCTGAAGAGGCAGTTTGCTAAGTGCCCCTTGTCTCTAAGGGAACAGTTACAGCAGCAGCTCAGCAGGGTCAGTGTTCTCACGCAGCCCACTGGCTGGCAACAGTGAGTTAACATGTACTGAACACCAAAGACAGAGGCACATGCAGACAGACATAATATCATATATGCCGTATAATATCAGAATTATATTCAATGTGCTCTGATTTCTTCCTTTTTGTCTGCCCATCATTATTTCAATATCTTACTAGTCAATGCCTTTTGTAAGTATGACGCTGAAGGCTATGCTTTTGCTACTCCAGCCGCTGTACCTCTGCTTGTTCCCTGTATTGGAATGAAAATGAAACCAATCAATAAATCTGCCTTTCATCATTAATCTTATTAACATATTTGCTCAAAACCCGCATGCACTTCACTACAATAATCACCTTTAAACATTTCATATCTTCAGGCACTGAGAGATATTATTGCATGTAATGTGGCGGTAGAAAAATGTCTAGACTTGCCAACTGGTCTGGGAGCAGGATATGCAGAATGAATACATTTCATCACAGACGGATGATATTTCGCGATTGATGAATCCTTCATTCAACCTCGTGTTTTTGTACGGTTAGAAAGCTGAAGCGCTGGAAGCTGGCACAAAGCAATTTGAGGAACTGGAATTCTGCCAACTGGAGGAAGAGAGCAGTCTGGAGGAGAGAAAGGAGACCCAGTGCTCACAGCTTCTTCACGAGCAAACCGAGTATCACTGCAGCGTGGCCAAGAGGAAGGTGAGAATTGCGAGAAAAGCAACTCACGGCAAATTTTGAAGCGTCTTTTTATGGGGTTTACATCATAGTCAATGGAATGCCCTCGCTTGTGGAAAAGATGCGTCATAGTCGCTGGTGCACTTTTCGGCCATTTATTGAGAGCAGTAAAACAAACAAAATGAGCACGCTGCTGTGAGCCACAGTTCACGCGCACCCACTCAGGCACCGCCTCTTAAAGACACATGCATGTATCTTTTCCACAGACACTTCAATATATACAGTATTTATATTGTATGTTAACAATGTGTTTAGAAAGTGGTTTTTTTTGCGTTTGTTTAAAAGTGTGGGAGGGGTAAAACCTTTAAAAAAAAACAAAAAAAAAACTACAATTCCAATGAAGTTGGGACGTTGCATTAAACATAAATAAAAACAGAATATAATGATTTGCGAATCACGTTCAACCTATATTGAATTGAATACACTACAAAGACAAGGTAGTTAATGTTAAAACTGATCAACTTGATTGTTTTTAGCAAAAATTCATTAACTTAGAATTTGATGGCTGCAACACGTTCCCAAAAAGCTGGGACAGGTGGGTGGCAAAAAAGAGTGAGAAAGTTGAGGAATGCTCATCCAACACCTGTTTGGAACATCCCACAGGTGAACAGGCTCATTGGGAACAGGTGGGGGCCATGATTGCTTCCCTGAATTGCTCAGTCAATCACAAGCAAAGGTGGGGCGAGGTTCACCTCTTTGGGAACAAGTGCGGGAGAAAATAGTCAAACGGTTTAAGGACGATGTTCCTCAACGTACAATTGCAAGGAATTGAGGGATTTCATCATCTACGGTCCATCATATCATCCAAAGTTTCAGAGAATCTGGAGAAATCACTGCATGGAAGCGGCAACGCCAAAAACGCCAGTGACCTTCGATCCCTCAGGCGGCGCTGCATCAAAAACCCACATCAATGTGTAAAGGATATCACCCCGTGGGCTCAGGAACACTTCCGAAAACCAATGTCAGTCAATACAGTTCGGCGCTACATCCGTAAGTGCAACTTGAAACTCTACTATGCAAAGCAAAAGCCAGTTATCAACAACACCCAGAAACGCCGCCGGCTTCTCTGGGCACGAGCTCATCTAAGATGGACTGATGTGAAAGTGTTCTGTGGTCCGACGAGTCCACATATTAAGTTGTTTTTGAAAATTGTGGACTCGTCGTGTCCTCCGGGCCTACGAGGAAAAGAACCATCCGGACTGTTATGGACGCAAAGTTCAAAAGCCGGCATCTGTGATGGTATGGGGCTGTGTTAGTGCCAATGGCATGGGTAACTTACACGTCTGTGAAGGCACCATTCATGCTGAAAGGTACATACAGGTTTTGGAGAAACATATGCTGCCATCCAAGCAACGTCTTTTTCATGCTTATTTCAGCAAGACAATGCCAAACCACATTCTGCACGTGTTACAACAGCGTGGCTTCGTAGTAAAAGAGTGCGGGTACTAGACTGGCCTGCCTGCAGTCCAGACCTGTCTCCCCTCGAGAATGTGTGGCGCATTAGGAAGCGTAAAATACGACAACGAAGACCCCGGACTGTTGAACAGCTGAAGCTGTACATCGAGGAAGAACGGGAAGGAATTCTGAGCGTCCTCAGTTCCCAAACGTTGATTGAATGTTGTTCAAAGAAAAGGTGATGTGACACAGTGCTAAACATGACCCGGTCCCAGCTTTTTTGGAAAGTTTTACAGCCATCAAATTCTAAGTTCATGATTATTTGCTAAAAACAATCAAGTTGATCAGTTTGAACATTACATATCTTGTCTTTGCAGTGTATTCATTTAGGTATAGGTTGAACATGATTTGCAAATCATTGTATTCTGTTTTTATTTACGTTTAACACAACAACGTCCCAACTTCATTGGAATTGGGGTTGTACAAGGTCTCGCTATATTGCAGAAAGAAAGAAAGCTATTTTGGGTGGGTCTGGAACGTCTCCCCCGCAAAATACACTCGACTCCATCAATCGGCAACTTAATAGAACACGACGTCACGTCTTCTCAGGAGAAAATGGCAACTCTGGACGCTCAGGCGAAGCAGCTGGGCCTACAAGCTACTCACGACTGCAATAGGATGGCGAAAGAAAGGGCGGCCACTTTGCAGCTGTTACACCAGGTTCTAATGGAGCCACACTCACTGCAACTGAGAACTACGTTGTACAATATGCACATTATAATGCTGTTGTACTCAGGAGCAGGACAGGTTATGCGCCCTGGAGAACAGATACCACACCATGACTGGTGGCAGGGACTTCCCATGGAGCAACAACAAAATGAAAGAGGTGAGCCGGAACACAAGAAAGTGTTGTTACGAAGCAAGAGCTACACACACAAACGCATGCTTTGATATTTGAACCCAATGACCTTTTTGAACAGGATTTTCTCCATATCAACGAACCCGACCTTGTTTATGAGGACGAGGCCTCTCGTAGCCCCTGTCCGTCCTCGACTTTACACATCCCTTCCCCTGAAGTCTACCCTGTTAGGCTACAGGAGGTAAACGCAAACAACAACAAAAAAAGAACAAAACACGGAGTTACTTCCAAGCAAGCCTCGTGTTTGCTTTCTGATCGGTGGCATGTCTTATCGACGACATCAGCTACGATATTCGATATGCCAGCACACTGAAATGAGATTCGATACAAGAGTGGGCTACTTAGTGTGAAAAATGCTGTTTTGATTGACGTTCTCATTGTAATTCTCGTAACAATATCTTTCCCCACTGAAATTCATGGGAATGCCATTCATTGTTGTAATGTGTATTTTAATGTTGAAAAAAATAGCACTCCATATTACTGCCTGGTACTTCACGTATAAAAACACACAGTAATGCCATAACTCTATGAAATTCTAATTCCTTCTATATGCGTAACACACACAGAGCATTGAAATTGCGGTACGCAACGTCCCGCGGTGCTACAAAAACAAATCTAAAACTAACATCAATATAAGAAGCTCAATAAAACGAGGGTATATACGGTCTAAAAAGTATCAATTGAATGTGCAAATATCGAAGACCCGCTGACATGTGTAACATAGTCAAGGTCAGAGAACCGAGGCAAATAATACATATGTAAATGAAATGAACAAAAACCCCATCAGACCCTCGCGACCCTCGTGAGGAAAAGCGGCTCAGAAAATGGATGGATGCAAAACCAATGCAAAGAATGACACGGTTTTTGTCACACTGCATCGTTCGAATGGCCATTGTGCTGCTCTTTCTGATATGCCCACCAGGGGGAAGTATAATACAGACAGATGGATATAGTGTTCATTGAGACGTCTCAACGACTCGCACCGCATCAGTACGGCACGAATATTAGTTGTTCTTCGCAGTTGATAAAGAATAAATGACTGAGTGTTGATATACTGTCTGTCTGAATGTGTTTTCAGTCCGTTGCTTAAAGATGAATGCACTGCAAAATAGATATTTAGCTTTAGCATTAGGCTAGCGTCCCGAAAGGCTAAGATATGCGGTTGCGTTAATGACACCAAGTGCAATTGTTTTTGCTTTACGTTTAGTTTGACAGTAAACCTGGAGCGGCAATAAACAGCGTGACGCCTCGAACTGGAAGAAGTGAAAGTGCCGTGAGTCGCGTTCACTGCCGCCGTACAGTGCTCGTATCTCGAGCCGAGCAACAAATTGGCCGAATGGCAGCTTGCATCTCGAAAAACGTCGACACTTTTGTTCTGGCTGACCCGCTATTTGCCGTATATGACAAACATACAGTTGTCGCATACAACTCTTGTGTTGGATCTCATGGGATGATGTCGCTGTACCTAAAGTTGCGGATGGCCGTCTGTGGTTCATCTCTGCTTATCTTCGGCTGTCGATGCAGGAGTACCTCAGGATGTCTGATGTCTATAAGATGTATGGGAACGCTTGTGCGCACCCCCCCTCTTCTTGCCCTGCCGCTCGCGCCTGCCTCCCCCTTGCCGTCGCTGATGCCGTGCCATGCGAGGTAGACTGCCCGCCCGATCTCCGCTCCCGATGAGTCCTCCTAACGGAAGCCTCCTCCTTTCCCCACTTCCCGCCCTTCCCTTTTGCTCTCCCCTCACGTGTCCGCGTGAAGGACTACATCACGGTCGGCCAGTTAAGCCACATTATTGGAGTGCGGAGACTTGATCCCGCCTCTTCCTCATCTCTTGCATTATTTCAACTTACCTCCTCTGACTCCAACTTCACGTGCCGCTCGAGTGGCCTCTCCTCCCTGCTCTCTGCCAAGGTTTGTTGTCCTCCGCTCCGCTAGCCATTAACGTCTCAACATTTCTCAATAGCTACTACTCCCTACTATTTGTGCCTAAATGACTCGCCCTTGTTGATGTCGGCACCCCTGCTGCTTGATTGCCTCTTTTCTCCTTTGGCTGGTCTGCTTTTCATCACCGCAGAGCCAGCCTGAGCTGAGCAGGAATGCAATGCCTCCTATTAACCTCGAGCGCTGGTACCAGGACATCATGGCTGCAGGAGAGCCTCGCTCGTGCCCTCCGCCACTGCCCGCCAAATCTTTTTCTGCACGCAGACACGGGCAGGTAAACTCATGACGTGCACTCACTTCCTGCTTTTGGTGCTGTAACCAGCGGTCGTGGTAGAATATGCACAAAGAGCAATCTCAGTGAAAAGCAACATGACCACAACTGTCTGCATTTTGATGCTCAGGACGAGTGCGCTGAAAACACCGACGACAATGCATAAAAGCTCACAACAACACAATTCTCTTCAGGCGCACGGGCGGTTCTGACATTGTCCTCTGAATCATTACACTTTGGTTAGAATCCACATGTTCTGATAAGAAATTATGGCTCAGTGGTTTTGAATCATTTGACTTGCTTAAAGCAGCGGCGGTTCTCAAACAGGGCTCTGGGGACTCCGAGGTTTCACAAGTCATTTTTTGGAGTAACATTTAAAAAACAAAATGCAACCCTACGTATGGGAACCATGTTTTTTTTTTGCGAGCAAAAATATAGTCGGATGGTTTTTTTTTTTTTAAAGAATATGAACATCCTCTTGGACGAAAGGCATAATATTACAAGCATAAAGTTCTATTTTTGTAAGTCACTTGTTAAAATACAGTGTGACTTTCTACTCTTCCGACTTTATTTTGGAAAAAATAGGACTTTATCAAGAGTATGACTTTTCATCCTGACTGCGTGCGTCTCTGTTCTTTCCTCCTCTCGGGTCTTGTAAAGATTACAACATTTTTCTTAGGACAAATATAGTTTTATAACGTTTTTTTTTCAAAAATAAAATGAATTTGCCATCAAGTTGATCTTTTCCCCCCCTCAAAAAGTTAGGCAACACAATAATTGGTATGGCATTTAGGAGGACACGTGGTAGGTATGCTAACTGGCATGAACATCGTGAGACTGTCTGGACGCAAAATGTTTATTGTTTTCGCATCTTTAAGCCAGCGTGAAAGTATGCGTCATTTGAAGGTGCTGTTTTTCAGAGACAAAAGCACCTCGTCACTTCAGAGACAACGGTAAATGGACTGCACTTATGTAGCGCTTTATCCACACGATGAGTTCCAAGTAAAGTGTGTATTTTTGAGCTTCGATGTTTTCCTCATCGTTTGAATGAAGCGGCTTTTGTTTTTTTTCAGTGGCTGAAGTCCAAATCGGACGGCGAAGTCGGTCACACGGCGTCGCGTCCTCCCGGAAGCTGCGTTACAACTGCGCCTCACTCCACTCTTACACGTGATAAAACCTCCGAGGTGAGAAGGTCGAGTTCACGCGGGTCAAATAGGACCGGGTGTTCGCATTGTGAATGCTTCTCGCCATCTCTTAGGGGTTGCAGTTAATGCTGAAAGAGGTGCCAAACCCATTGGACATGGACTGCAGGAAGCTGACGAAAGGTACTTCGAGGTGCCAAACTCAACAGGCTGCGGCCAAGCCGTTTTCATTTTCGGGCAAACAATTTTCAAAGATAACCATAAGTCCCGTATGATAATAACCAAATGTAATGTAATAGGATTGGGTTACTATTAGGGTTCCCATACAGAACACATCCAGTTGCATTTCAACAATGTCAATGTCAAAGTCAGCATAATTGTTGTTATTACAGAAAATATAGGCTTGTTTCTTTTACTGCACTGAATATGTGAACTGAAAACCAAGGTGCAGTATACATGACACCCCTAGCGATGATACATTTGTGTGCTTTTTGTCACTATCGTAGCTGATCAAATAACTACGACGTGGCCTGCTAAACAACAAACGAAGAAGCAAACAAAAAAACCTGGTCTGTAGTCACGTCATGTGACATTTGACAATTAGGGTTAACCCGTTTTGACGCGAGGCCGCACAGTCGACTCGTAGTTAGTATGTCTGCCTCACCTCCACGTGTGGAGTTGCATGGCACTTTTTTTGTTTAGTTTTTCTCTCTCTCTCTCGACCCGACTTCGACTGGTTAGGCTCAAGCTCACACGCGAGCCTGAATGACGATATGCAATATCGAAAATGGATGGATTTGGAGACTAACTCCACTCTGCGTGTTGTAGACTTGTGGTAATGACTTGACTTGACCACGAGAGGGCACTACGCGCCTATGACAGCCGTCTGCCCGTTTTTCTCTTGGCAGATCCATCTCCCACAGTACATCGTTCCATCCTGCATCATCAGTGTCCTCCTAGCGGCAACCAGGCGTACGACACCCTGAGCTTGGAGAGCTCAGACAGCCTGGAGACCAGCATCTCCACGAGCAACTCAGCATGCACCCCGGAAAGGTGAGAGACTCTGTTTCCGTGGCAGTCTGTCTCATCACCCGGCGGTGGGGTCGGTGCGCTTGTGACTTGCGCTCTGTGTGCTTGTGCTGAGTGCGAAGTCAGGACAGCGTTGTTTATCAGCTTTGGTCCTTACGCTCCAATGCATCTTGTGTGGGCTTTTTTTCCCTAGTGCTTCCGGGTTGGAGACTCAGAGGTTGGAGGAGATGGAGAAGATGTTGAAGGAGGCGCAGCAGGAGAAAGCCAGGATCATTGAGCACAGAGTAAGCTCTCAAAATATCTCTCTCGCTGTGGTGAATGTGGAATACCTCATCAAACTAATGTCTAACGTTTGCTACAGCACACTACTGCCCCCCCCCCCCCCATCCATCCAGTTATGCTTTTATTAGTTTTTGTTTTTTGAGCCGATCCACAACTCCACACTCGATTCACGGGTGAGCCGGAGCCCGCTTCAGCTAACTCTTGGGCGAGAGGCGGACGTGGCGGCGTGGCACATGCAAAATAGATAAACAAAGATTCACTCTCACATTCACACCTATGGACAATTTTGAGTCGTCGATGAACCTAACATGCATGTTGTTGGAATGTCGGAGGAAGCGGTACTACAAAAAAGCACGGGGAGAACATGCAAACTCTACACGGGAAGGCTGGAGCCCGGATTCGAACCCCCAACCTCAGAACTGTGCGGGAAATGTGCGACATGTAAACTAGTCATCAGTTGAAAGACATCAAATCAAGCACGATTCCAATCCCCAATTGGCTTCGTTTAGTTTGCGCAAGAGCTTGCTAATTCAAAGAATTTCAATAAATTGGGGATGCCGTGTTTCCGAGTGAAGAAAAGTAAACCTCTTTACCATTGTGATGGGCCGCGTCAAGGTGGTGAAATGCTGTTGGAACTTTGATGTCGTGTCTTTGAATTGTTTCCACGTGTTGACACAGTGTACATTCAGCTCGAAGTGTGCGAAAGCAGCAAAGGAGGATTTTACATCAGCAAAGCGTCCCCTTTTAGACACAGACTTCAGGGATGCATTTGACAAGTCCCGCGATCGGGACTTCAATTCCCATTCACGTTGTATTGCAATCTTTCCCGAGCGTGACCCTATTCTCCACCGGTCTCCCGTGTTTTCTGTTCTCCTCTCCCGCCTCCCTCTCGCAGGAGAGGGAGGCGCAGACTCGACGGCATCTGCTGGAGGAGGAGCGGAAGAGGCGCGAGGAGGCCGAAAGGAGGCTCCTGGACGAGACGGCCCACAGGAGGAGGCTGGTGGAGGAGGAGGTGAAGATGAGGGAGAAACACTTTTCTCAGGTCAGTGGAGAAAGAAAGAACAAAGAAAGATGGGAGCGCTGAAAAAGATAGAATCCTCCAGTTGCATTTATTGGTCTGGTTCTCTGTAATGACTAACAAGGGACAACAAATATTCTCGGAACAACAACAACAAATACTCTCATCCCAAATATGAATCAACAAAAAAGCCGATGTAACTTGAACGATGTTGCTGAACAAAACGCCGCAGGGCGCGTTGCCACGTTGATCGGTTTGAACCATTCATTTCGCAGCCCCTTCATTCGGGTAACATGTACAGTCCGATGAGAGCAATGCAAGATAAGAAATTCTGCCTTTACAAAGGGGGGGAAAAAGATCAAAAAGCTCAGTTATGATTGACACTGTCAGTGATAGTGATATTGATTTGAATGTTTATCGCTGTGTTTGTAATTTCCCACATCGTCCTGATTATTTAGCAACACGCAGGACTTAGTCATGGAAACGCAAGTATATTGCAAATCTTTACCGACATACAAAATGTGCAAAGATTTGCACGTATGTATGCTTCTCATTTCACAGCGGCAAATATATTGTTGGAGGTATGATATCATTTTGTTGCGTTTCATCCACTGCGTCAAGGACTCCCCCGAGAGTTGTCGTGTTATTTACATTGAAGTTACTGCCGAGACAATAAATACACAAATATCAACACAGACAGAGCCGGGATTTGAACCCCGGTCCCCAGAACTCTAAGGCGGATGTGCTAACCAGTCGTCCACCGTGCCGGCTATCCCGGTTCACTGCTGCGAATGTCTGCCATAAACCCTTCGATGAGTCTTATTCTCCCTTTTCCCACCCTGGCGGTGCCCCCTGTTTGGCTACGCAGGCCCGTCCAATGACGCGTTACCTGCCCAACCTGAAGGAGGAGTTTGACTTGCGCGCGCACGTGGAGTCGTCGGGCCACAGCATCGACACGTGCCCCTTCGTCATCCTCACGGAGAAGATGTGCAAGGGTCATCTGGTCAAGATGGGCGGCAAAATCAAATCATGGAAGAAACGCTGGTTCGTTTTCGACCGCCTTAAGAGGAACTTCTGCTACTACGTGGGTAAGCATGGTCCTGAAGATCCTACATGAGTTTACATGGGATTGGATTCAGTCTTTTCTCATCTTTATGGAGCCAAGGCACATTTTTTACATTTGGGACAAATCTCACACCACCAAACAAGCAGCATACAGTGTTCCCTTCCCTATCGCGGTTCACTTGTTGGGGATTCGGTGGATTGCAAATTTGTTTTCATATTCATATCATGCATAGTTTGCAATATCGCAGGATTTTTAGTGTATGCTGTCATTTTTTTGTGGTCAAATAAGTCTTCCCAGCCTGAAAAAAATGAAACGATTAAAAAATACAAAACAAAATCATTAAAACACATATGTTACGAGGACTAAAATGTGCATAGTGTACACTGTACAGGACTACTGTGCATTACTGTATGTTTAAAGATTTAAAAGGTGTTCAAGAGTGTAGAAGATGTTCATAAGAGTATGGTTGAGGTTAATAGGAGCGTGGGGAAGATTCATCTGGGGAAAATAAATTCATGATTAAGGATAGAGATGGAAATAGGTTGACTGGTGCCAGTAGTGTGCTGTATAGATGGAAAGAATACTTCGAGGAGTTGATGAATGAGGAAAATGAGAGTAGAAGAGGCAAGCGTGGTGGACCAGGAAGTGGCCATGATTAGTAAGGGGGAAGTTAGAAAGGCACTAAAGAGGAGGAAACATGGAAAGGCAGTCGGTCCTGATGACATTCCTGTGGAGGAATGGAAGCATCTCGGAGAGGTGGCTGTGGAGGGTTTGACCAGCTTGTTCAATAGAATCCTAGCACGTGAGAAGATGCCTGAGGAATGGAGGAAACGTGTGCTGGTGCCCATTTTTTAAGAACAAGGGTGATGTGCAGAGCTGTGGGAACTATAGAGGGATAAAGTGGACGAGCCACACGATGAAGTTGTGGGAAAGAGTCGTGGAGGCTCGACTCAGGGCAGAGGTGAGTATTTGCGAGCAACACTATGGTTTCATGCCTAGAAAGAGGGCCACAGATGCATTATTTGCCTTGAGGATGTTGATGGAAAAGTACAGGAGAAGGTCAGAAGGAGCTACATTGTGTCTTTGTCGATCGAGAGAAAGCCTATGTACAGAGTAGCCAGAGAGGAACTGTGGTACTGCATGCGGAAGTCTGGAGGTGGCAGAGAAGAATACAGGACATGTACGAGGGCGGCGGAACAGCGGCGAGGTGTGCTGTAGGTGTGGCAGACGAATTTAAGGTGGAGGTGGGACTGCATCAGGGATCGGCCCTGAGCCGCTTCTTGTTTGCAGCGGTGATGGCAAGGCTGACAGATGAGGTGAGACTGGAATCCCCGCAGATCGTGATGTTTGCAGATGACATTGGGATCTGCAGTGAAAGCAGGGAGCAGGTGGAGGAACCGTTAGAAAGATGGAGGCATGCACTGGAAAGCAGAGGGATGGAGATTAGCCGAAGTAAGACAGAATATATGTGCACGAATGGGAGGGGTGGTTGGGGGAAGAGTGAGGCAACAGGGAGAAGAGATAGCAAGGGTGGAGGACTTGAAATACTTGGGGTCGACCGTCCAGAGCAACGGGGAGTGTGGTCAGGGAGTGAAGGAACGGGTCCAAGCAGGTCGGAGCGGGTGGAGGAAGGTGTCAGGTGTGTTGTGTGACAGAAGAGTCTCTGCTAGGATGGAGGGCAAAGTTCTTTAAGACAGCGGTGAGGCCGGCCATGATGGACGGATTAGAGACAGCGGCACTGAAGAGACGACAGGAAGCAGAGGTGGACGTGGCGGAAATGAAGATGGTGAGGTTTGCTATTGTGACCGGGTTGGATCAAATTAGAAATGAGCTCATCAGAGGGACGGCCGAGGTTCGATGTTTTGGAGACAAAGTTAGAGAGGGATGACTTGGATGGTTTGGACACGTCCAGAGGAGAAATAGTGAGTGTATTGGTAGAAGGATGATGAGGACGGAGCTGCCAGGCAAGAGCGCTAGAGGAAGACCAAAGAGAAGGTTGATGGATGTCGTGAGGGCAGTTGGTGTTGGAGAGGAGGATGCAGGAGATAGGTTGACATGGAGAAGGATGACGCGCTGTGGCGACCCCTAAAGGGACAAGCCCAAAGCAAAAGAAGACACAAGTTCAATGTACCTTCTGCCATCTAGTGGGACAAGCGTTTCATTGTTCTGCCTGCCACAACCTGTATATACGTGGCTGGCATAGATACATAGGTGAACAAAGATGCACTGTTTGTTGTAAAAAAAACCCACAATAATTCTGGACCCATCCATTCTTTGAGCCGCTTCTCCTCACGCGGGTCGCGGGCGTGCCGGAGCCGATCCCAGCTGTCATCGGGCAGGAGGCGGGGTACGCCCTGAACCGGTTGCCGGCCCATCGCAGGGCACATAGAAACAAACAACCATCCGCACTCACATTCACACCGACGGGCAATTTAGAGTGACCAATTAATGCATGTTTTTGGGATGTGGGAGGAAAGCGGAGTGCCACGCAGGCACGGGGAGAACATGGAACCTCCACACAGGCGGGGCCGAGGATTGAACCCCGGTCCTCAGAACGGTGAGGCGGACGCTCTAACCAGTCGTCCACCGTGCCGCCCAATTCTGGACCATTAAGTGAAATTGAATCGTTTCAATTAAAATAGACGCACACTTCCCCAACTGAACGCAATAAAGGACGAAAAGAAGTGTATTCTTTTCATCTGAAAAACTCCCAGACGAATTTATAGAAAAAGCTTCAGATTAAAGGGATCAAGTTGGAATGTGTTCTTCCTTCTAAACTTTGAACTTTCTGTTCAAAACTTTGGTCCCATACGTGATCAACGCTCTTGAGCCAACAGCAACACCGAGGGTGTTCTGGAGCTTGTTATGTTTCTCCTATGTCAACCAGCGTCTGTTCATCTGGAAGCAGACACTAATTAAAGCCGCGCTCAGCGGACTTTTCACGCACTTGTGAGTCTAAACGGATGCCATCGAAATATCGTCCGGATTTGAAATGAGAACAGCAAGTTATCGGAACAATTCATCAATGTGTTGGGATGCGTCGCTTTCCAATCGAGGCCAAAAGCAAATCACGGGCGGCCGTGTTGCTTGCGTGCCTGAGCTCACTTGTCGAGCCCTTTCACCCAGCTCGCTCCTGACGAAGACGATGCTGATGATGATGGTGATGAAATAAGATGCAACGGTTTCCTGAGAAGTGTTTTTCTTGGGTGAAGGCTAGCTCCTGGCTTGTTCGTGACTGATAAAATGAAACTTGCGTTTGAAAAACATTTATCTCATTACCAAGCACTTTTGGCTCACGAAAAAAAAAAAGGCAAAGCGGGGGGGGGGGGGGGGGTGTTAACACAATTTCAAAAGGTTGCCTTTAATTGTCGGTGGATGTTTTTTTTTTTTTTTTTGCTTATTTGAACAGTAGTGTAATCTCCAAACTCTTATTGTTGCCCCAAAAATATCTCGCAGCCTCAGAAGCTTCATCCTCGGAGCATCTTTGCGTTTGACAATGGGGTGTGTTTGAATGAGGGGAAACGAGTCGGATGAAGGCGATGTTTAGGACTTCAGGCAAAGCTTGAAATAAACTTGGAATTAACTTTCATTACCTCTTCGGAAAAACTTTGATCAATGTACCCTTCCTTTTCTGTCTATATCTATTTGCTTACCTGTCTATCCTCCCACAATATTGCATGTGTAACTTTTATCTTTTACACAATGGAGCATGCGCACGTGTATAATGACATGACAATAGTGTAATAACAACACTTAACATTTGTTGTTGACTTGAAGCATCAGCTATAAAAGTTCTTTTTCCTCCTTCGCAGACAAGCATGAGACCAAGCTGAAAGGACTGATTTACTTCCAGGCCATTGAAGAGGTTTATTACGATCATCTCCGCATTGCTACCAAGGTGACCGCCGCTTCTTTATCGAGTCTGCACCGTTCACTCATGCCAACTAGGAATGTTTACAAAACAAACAAAACTATAACGGGTTTTGTTTCAAAACCTTTTCAAATATAACAACACAAATCCACAAATGGATCTGTACTTCATGACGCCTGCACAATCCATTCAGGGCCAACAAAAGAGTTTGACATTTTCTTTACCATAGTCTATGTGAGGATCAATTAATACTGTATATGAATTACATGAATCGAATGAAAGATCTCCTGGTACTTAATAACGGACCAATATTGTTATTTTCGGTTAAGAGTAGGTTGGCTTGAGTTCCGTTTTCCCCTTCTAAATGCAAATTATGCACTTGACTTGCAAACGTAGGACCTCGGGTAGCCTACAAAGCGCTGATTGAAAACAAAAGTAAACGTGTCGCGCTGACTGAAGCAGAGGCAAGTGGACGCAGACCGAGGAAAATGATACCAAAAAAGACATCCAAGTCTCTTTGATTGAATTGGAAAATGAATGAAAAGTCAGGAAGCAAGACGAAACAAACAAACTGTAGCTGGTTCAAGGGCACAAACACCACAGGCCAAATTAAAATTCCAAAACGATCGAACTCAAAGAGGAAACTTAACACGCTCAGGTTGATGGCAAAGAGGAGACACAAGAAGAGGAAAACGTCATAACAAGCAGCACGACAGGCACGAATACAAATCTGAAAACGGGCCTCAGGTGGGGATTTACGCAACTTCATCCACCTCTTCTTCATACCGCCATTATCACGTCGCAATCAACCATCGATACTATATTTGAAAAAAAAAAAATGCAATCCAGCAGCATGCCACTGCTGGACCGCATCTGGAGCAGTTTAGAATCAATATTTATCAAACAACATGAGATGACATTCAAAACAAACTATTCGCCGTATTACTGTGTCAAGATCACTACAGACGTGCTTTGCTCGCCGAGCTCGGCCCGCTGCGGCCGACCGATCGGAGGACGGAAAGCGCTGACGCTATTGCGGGCCGGCTCGCTGGCTCTCAGGCCAACGGGAAATCCGATCGGTTAAAGGAACACTGCCGCCGGTTCCGTCGGCCAGCACTGCTGACTCTAAAGGCTCTGGGCAGAAACACGGGGGCTGAAATTCGATCGGACGAAAACAAAATCTAACGTGAACCTACACGCGCTGGAAGCAGTGCAGTCGAGAGGACTGTTGGAACTATATCAGTAAAATGTCATGGCACTAATATTCGAGTTCAAGTTGTAAATGAAGGTCAGTGCTTCTGACGATGTTTAGGCCGGCAGAGAAAGCCTCCGTTGAAAAAAGGGACGTGACAAAACGATACCCTGTGCTTTCACATTTTCCGTTGCTCTTGTTGAGCATGTCTCAGAGGAAAGACATGCAACAGGTGCGTGCTGCTTTCTTCAAAGACGAAGAAAGAAAGAATCTCACCCTCTCCATTAAATCCTTCAGAGCCCCGACCCATCTCTGACCTTCTGTGTGAAGACTCACGACCGCCTTTACTACATGGTGGCGCCTTCCCCGGAGGCCATGCGGATCTGGATGGATGTCATAGTAACGGGCGCCGAGGGCTACACGCAATTCATGAGCTGAGGGACCACGTGGACGGATGACGGGGGGCGCCGAGCGTCAAAGCAAGCGCGGGAGCGAAGACGGAAGGTGAAATGGATGTCACGGAGGACGCCGACGACGCCAAGGCCCGATGAGCCGCTGAGGGCTTTCAGTCCTGACAGAAGTGCTCGGAAAGAATTCACGGGGGCGCGCTTTCACTCCATCCATCACATTCGCTCTTGTCAAGACATTTGGGATAATTACAGCGTTGTTTTATAAAAAAACATCTTTTGATGACAGTGTTGTCGCTCTATTTTCTTATGTCTCTATTTCCACTCGTGTTACTTTTAACCAATTTTAAACACGACCAAGTAAAGGAACGGCAGTAAATATTTTTTGAATGTTGCTCATTCATTTGCAACTTGCTGCCAAATAATCGGTTTGTTTGTTTCATCTTTATATTGCAGCTTTGACCTCAGGCAGACATCAAATGATTGCAATATAATATGTCTGCATGCTACACAAATATGTGATCCAGACTACATTTCAAAAAAATCTTATAACGTAATTGTAAATCTACATATGTAAAGAAATAAAAACTGATGGTGCTTCTCTTTTGTCTGCTAAATGGTGTTTTGTTGCAAGCAAAAGTATCTCCATTTGTGTTTCACAATAGTCACAAACTGGTTGTTGATCACGTTACTAATAATAACCTCAAGTCATCTAATGAGCTGCATGTGTTCCCATTTAAATAAACAAACACACGCACAGCGTAAATCTCCATTCATTGCAAGTTCTTTATTTCTTTGCATCAAAACAATGAGGTTATTTCATTCGTTCACTGGTTCGCTGACCTTGTGAATCCAATTGAAGTGAAAGGTTCACTAATAATTCACTGGTAATGCTTAAAAACAAGAGAAACTTCAATAAACCTAACGCATGATTCAATAGCAAGTCATCTGAGTGAAATATCAATACAAAATGTCTTTTCCATCCTTTCTTTCGGAAAAAAAACATGCTACTATTCCCTGGTGTAGTTTTTTTTGGGGGGTTCTCGTGCAAATCAGTGAAAGTTGCATATCATAAGGTGTCTACAATGAACTCATAGCCCTGCAATATCTGAAGCGACGTGAGAGCCAGAAATCACAGACGCACATCTGACAGGTGCTAATTGCGTTCCACACGTGGAATGTTAAGTTTTCCCGAGTTTGAAGTGAAAACAGTTGCTGAGGATTTATTCATTTAAATGAATCTCCCCTCAGTTCAGTGAATGGTCACCAAACCAGGATAAAACTGTGTATATATATATATATATATATATATATTTGCGATTTCTTTCCTATGTACCCATAAGCGAGTGACTTTCCGAACACCCTGTATTTCTCTGTGTGGAGCTCCGCAGGCCATTTCCACATCACTCGGCTTTCCTTTGACCTTGGGAGAGGTTTCGCACATCTTTGAGCCTCACGCTGCAGCCAGCGGAATAACAAACAGATCTTTAAGAGGGACGTGTGAGCTTATTAGCCGGTTGATAAGTAGGACTGACACCCGGGCTTATAGCTGGTGAAATACACGCACCGGCCACAACATTTGCTACGCCTACGTAATCTAATGAGAGCTTTATCGTGTCCATCATGTGTTTGTGATTGTGGCCGCACTTTGCAGCGGTGTCCAGTTTATGATAAAAAGGGATTTGGTGAAAATAAATGATGGGGAAAAGAATATTTGCAACTTTGGTGTTGATTTTCTGCCAAAATCAATTTTGCAAGTTTATTACGCTTTATTGAGCGGGGCACATAAAATGATGTGGCAGGCCAAATCTGGCACGTGTACACGCCTCGAGTTTACCCACATGGTGTAAAGGCTTGATCCTTCACACACGATCAAAACTGAACATTTTTATATTTGGGGGGGCACAGGTTTCTACTTCAATAACTTTTGTATTAGAACGTGCGAGTGTAGTACCTTATAAAGTGTCTGCTCAGTGTATTTTTACATAAAACGACACAACACATTGATGATTAAATGGCAACAAGTTGTTGGAGAGATTTGAGTCTGCTTGCTGGCTGTCGAGGTGCCCTTGAGCAAAGTGTCGTCCTCCACCACCTCAGCTCAAGTGGTGCAGGATGTGTCTCATTGAATTTCAGTACAGCACAGTTTGGAACTCAATTTGGTAATCAGTCTTAACAGAACGTTGTCACTACTGACACGTAAAAGAGAATAACATTTTACTAAAAAAAAAAAAAAATAATAATAAAAGAAAATCTGACGAAATGGAGCTATCATCATCATCATCATCATCATCAGCTGTCAAAAGATTTCCTCTCCAACATCCTTCATGGTATTACAGCTCAGACATTTGTAACATAATAAAGTTCTACATCACAACATGAGATTAGGCTCATTTGGGTCATTAAAGAGGAATATTTCCTGCCTTGCCCCAGACGTGCCCCCCCCCCCCCAACACACACACACCAGATGAAAGCATCTTTCACCAAATACCGTTACCCTCTCTCCCCGTTTGAAGGCGAAGCTAAATAAATGTCATTAATTCAAAATGGAATACACAAATCATTAAATCACAATACAAGAGACCTGTTTTTGGATTTCATGGCAACAACAATGTTATTTTATCCAGAGGGCAAGTAACACACACCGTGCACCACTGACCTAATGAGGCCAACCAAAACATCTCAATGCCATTACTTTTTCATTTCACTCACTCGTAGATATAAAAGTGAAGAACGTCTTGAAACCAGTATTGGAAATAGAGCTTCTGGTATTTGCTTCATCCATTTTGGGGGAAAGCAATTCAATAAAATGTCTTTCCTAGTACAGCTGGAGGTTGGTGATTTACCATCCATCCATCCGTCCGTCCATCCATCTATCAAGTTGCAGCAAGTTGTGACGCTAAGTAATCTCTCAGTTAACAAACAGAATCAACTCTATGCAAGGTCCATACAGTGAGTATAAAAGGTCTACACACCCACCCAGTTTACTTGCCATTTTTTGTGACACAAAAAAAGGGACTAAGTTAAATCATGTTAAAAACGAATTCATTAATGTGACCTATAACCTATCATTTCAATTGAAGTCAAAAAAAATCAACAATTGAGACTGCGGTTGCACAAGTGTGCCCTCCCTCTTATGACTGAGATGTGGCTCTGTTCAAAATGAAGCAATCGCCTTCAAACTCATGTGAAATAGGACGCAGCACACAACGTGCCTCTAATTTACCCCCATTACGTTACGTTGTTTTAGCAGGCTTTTCCTGACCTGACATTTTTGCTGAAAGTTTTGTGCTAACAACTAAGGCCCCAGTTCCAGCTAAAGAAAAACAGCCCCAAAGCATGACGCCGCCACCAACGATGCGTCACTGTCGCCACACGGAAGTTCTCTTGGTGATAAGTAGCGTAGGTTTGCATCAAACACACCTTTTGAAATTACAGCCAAACAGTTCAACCTTTGTTTCATGGGACCACAACCCATTCTCTTTCATGCGTCTAGGGGATTTCAAGTGCGCTTTTGCAGAATGTAGCCGGGCTTGGATGTTTTTCTATGAAAATAAGGGTTCCATTTCGTCAGCCCAGCCCTTAGCCCAGACATACTGCATGAAGATGAGGGGAGATTGTTGTACTCGCCAACATCCCCGCAGCTCCTCGGATGTTGATTTCGGCCTCTCGGCAGCCTCCCTCACTGGTTTTCTTGTCTTTTTTCTTTTGTTTTTGAGGGAAGTCCAGTTCGTGGTAATGTCACGGTCGTACCACATTTTCTCCACCCGATGATGACTGTCTTCACTGTGATCCGTGGCGTATTTAAAGCCTTGGATATTATTTTCTACCGTTCTCCTGACTGATAACAATGAGACCCCTCTGATCAGGGGGGGCGCCCAACTCTTTGGCCTGGCTTTGCTGTACCCCTTGACTCCTTTTATCACATATGTTTTCCACTCGCCTGACTTCGGCGCGGGCGGCATGGGTTCGTTTCCCACTCAGCGACGGTGTGAACGTGTGTGCGAATGGACGTGTCTCTCGGTGCCCTGCGACTGACTGGCGATCAGTTCAGGGCGTAGGCCGCCTTTCGCCTGAAGTCGGCTGGGATAGGCTCCAGTGAGCCCTGGACAGGATCAGCGGAACTGAGAAAGGATGGATTGGTCTGGATTGGTCTTTTCTTATTTATTGCACCCGACAATGTTGCGTATTATGCGGTGGCATAATTATAGTGCAATTTGTTAATGGATTAAAGCATTCATAGGTTCATCATCTATCATGTGTATTTAATTTTTGGGCATTTTCGCTTTCTTTGTTGGAAGTGCGCCCCCCCGCACACACACACAAATACACACACACACACAAAGTTGTTCCTGCTGCCTCTGCCTTTGATGCTGCGGAAGCGCTCTGTTTACCATGCGTGGCCCGTGCTGTCGAATGTGGCTAAAATGTCAGAAAAACCATCTTAAGCATCTGAACTTTATTTGCGGATCATTAAACACATTCAAATGGTGGCGGGAGTGTGCCGACTTCCGTTTAACAGGCGATTGGTTCATTCTGAACGCAGCCACATTACAGTTAAGAGGTTGTGCACACTTGTGCAACCACGTTATCTCTGGTGTATTTTTTTTTTTTACTTCCTCTCTTGAAAATATATTTGTTTCCAATTGCGTTGTACAGGTTATAAGGATTATAGGTTATAGGAACATGATGGAAAAAGATTTTGAACTGATTAATCTGGGTCTCATTTCTTTTATATGACAAAAGCATACATTTGAACAGGGGTGTGTAGACTTTTTACATCCACCGTATGCACACATTTTAATAGCAGAACTAGTCAATTCTTAATTTAAGTCGAGTCCTTCATAAAACACACACAGCTGCTCATTCTAAGAGGGTCAGTTAAGATGTTATAAATGTGTTTTACACAAAATCTGTCTAACACAGCGTCCAGTAATTGCAGCGTGTGCCCCTATTTCACAGGAGGCGGGTCTCTGCCTTTACTTCTCCCCTTTTACTGATGTTCTCCATGAGCGACGTAAGCTGTTGTTTGTTTTCTTTCTCGTTATCGTGAGGTACCCTAGGACATTCCAGTGTCTTAATCTGTGTACGGGGTACACACATGGCCACATTTGACAGGAGAGTTTCTGTTTTTGTGCTGATTTCATCTTTGAGATAAGACAGAGTTCAACCGTAACCATATCCTCGTGTACGTCCCTCCGTCAAACACCACCGGTTACATCAGGTCAGGGTGTTTCCGACATGATGGTCCCGCCTGACGACATGATACGACTCGATTTCCCAGGGAGTGGCCTGCTGGAGCCGTAGCATCTCAGCTGATGACACAAGAAATCTGGACAGGGTGATAAGGAAACCCAGCGCTGTCCTTAAGTGTACCCTTAAAGGGGGGGGGGGGGGGGGGGGGGGGGAAGAATGGGAGCAAAACTTGGTAATCTTTGACACACTGACAATGACTCCCACCCAATGCATGACACCGTCAACGTATACTCAGCAGCTCATTTAGTGACACGCCGCTTCACCCCAAAAGCCTGTACATTTTCACTTCGGGGTGTACTCACTTTTGTTGCCTGTGGTTTCGACATTAATGGCTGTGTGTTGAGGTATTGTGAGGGCACAGTCATTCTACAGTGTCATAAAAGCTCTACACGGACTACTTTACATTGTAGCAAAGTGTCATTTATTCAGCGTCGTCCCTTAAAAATAGATCATAAAATACTGTGAGGAGAGTACTCACTTTGTATATCCTATGTAATAGTCCTGTACTTTTTAGGGGACCCATAAATCTAAAAGAATCCTTCTATTCTATTGTACTGACAGGACAACAAAAGGAAGGTACGGTATTTTCCACAATTTGGGACATGTTCCTCTTTCTCCAGTGTTTCTGTTGCAGGTCTAATGACTTTGTTGTTTATTTATAGGATGCTTACATTTGTCTTCAATATACAGTAGATGTGCAACTAGTATTTTAGCGGATAAAATAGGGGGCGGGGGCTGATAATGCAAACCTGTGCCACGATTGTACTACTATTACGTGTTGTGTCGTGTGCACGAAGTGTATGTGATGAGTGAATATTGTGTGTGTCAAATTCAAAAGTGACAGACGTGAAGTTTCTGGGGATTCATTGAGTGTTACAAGAGACAGCGAGAGACCCGCTGGGACTTTTTTTCCCCACGTTGCGTGCAGCAAGTTTTCAAATTGAGAACGGTGCAAAACTCTTCGGCCAGAACGCGCTTTCTCGTTTGACCTTTTTCACGGCAGTTATGTTGGCTCCGTCAAACAGTGACTAGTAGAAGCGTTGTTGCGCAATATGGTCTTCAATTCATTGTTGCTTTTTTCCTGAGATACGAGTAACTTTGTGGTGCAGTTAGTTTCACATGCTATGCCAGTGTAACGATGTGGCAAATAAAGGTGAGCCTCGGGGAAGTTTCTTCTCTTTTAAGGAGTCTATATATACAAAAAAAGACAATCTGAACCATAATTATTCACGTTAGGGTTATTGGAAGATTGCAGAAACAAAATGTTTTGAGATCTCTATAAAAAACTCAATATACATATTGCATGAAAAAGCTTTCTTTCATTTTTGTTCCAAGCTTTTCTTTTTTAAAAATGTATATTAAAACGCCATTCCATTAAAGACATTGTCTTCGATTGTACCGTATGTTTAACATTTTACAATTAGAAATGAAAATTGTAATACAAATGTGTCAGCTCGACACCCCCGGAATAAAAAACAAAAACAAAATAGACATGTTGCAACGGTGTTGTGTTTTCATGGTGTGTTCAAAGAGTGGCAAAAGTTGAGGACAATCAATTGTGAGAGCGCTGATGATGAAACCACGGCGTAACCCTCACTAACGTGCCGTACGCGCACTCGGCACGCGGCATCCACTCTTCTGACTTCTCCTGCCGTCTTTACACAACCAATGCGGCTTGTGTCTGACAACTTTATCTTGGGCCTAAACCACAATCAATGCATTGTTTAGCAGGTGGCTGAACTATATCAGCAAAAAAAAAAGAAAATGTTGCTTTTGCATCCTGGTATAACCCACAATATGATACACCTGTCATACGCTTAGTGCCAACTGTTTTTTAAGTGCTCTTATGAACGGCACCTTAGTTTTCTCTCAAGGTGACAGCAATCTCTCAGTGGACCAATTAATGTCGACTGGCAGAGCCGTCCTGGGAGACTTAGACCGACTACCCATCTAAATCTCGTCTCCGTTACAAACGCATTTATCTCGATTGCGTCAGGTCTCTACAAATCTCACTTCGTTCGTTGTAGCTACCGCATACCGGATGTAACACTTGAGCTGCTCGTCTCTAATTAATCAGAACTCGACTGGAGATGAACATGGACACTGCGGATTTGACTTTGAGACGCTTTGTTTATGACGTTATTTAAGAAATGTCCAAAACATTGATGTCAAGACATGCATCTAATTCTGCCAAACAAAAACAACTCCCAACTCCATCTGTATTCAAAAAGGCATGTTTCATTCTGCCAAGCCGCGGTGGATCATCGACTCAAGTGAGACAACTCAATTTGCTTAACTGTAATCAATACATAGACATGCCAGAGTAACTGACAGCAAAATGCTTCCTGCCGATGTGATTGCCGCAAAGATGGGTGGAAAGGCCCATTGGTTTTGGCAACCTGACAATTGCAACTCCACCTGACGATGCAACTCAGCAAATGCTTGCTTGGGCGGGGAGGAGCGGAAACAGTGGCGAGGTGGAAGACAAACACCATGCCGGGCGAGGAATGCAAATCCCATGGCAACAGCAACCGGAAAACAAGTCGATAATAGGGGCAGTGTCCACTATTACTATAGCAACAGAGGAAAAGCGGGGGATTTGCTGAAAACAAATAGCTCTCGCATCATTGTCACTTTTAGTGCACTCGGTATGGCAAATAATACATACATGTTATTGTTGATGAAGATTATCATGTAAATGAATCTGATCAGTTCACCTCAATGATGGATGAAACAACATATATACAGCAACTGTGATGTAAATAATCCAAATAACAATAGTTCATATGAAAGCGCGCTATAGTAGATAACGCTAGATTCCATTGCAGCAAAAGGCTACGCTAATATATAAAATATGTTACTCAATTTGCGGGGCTTTTCTGATTGGTTCTTCTAAGTAAACATCAACAAGTGGAAGCTCTGACTGGATCAAAAATCTGCACCGCGGATTTGTTTACGTGTACCATGTGCACCGTGTGTGCACCCGCTGCACCCGCAGGAAGATACAAAAAAAACACAGTGTGCGCCTTCTCCTTGCCTACCGACGACCAATCCCAATCCATACACGGACCGCTCCAACCAATCACGGTGCGGCAGCTTGGCCACGCGCGGCCAATAGACGCCCAGTACGGACCACTGATGCAATAGCGATGCAACAGCTAGCCCACTTCATACACATCGATAAAGTGTTGGGCCAGTTTCAAGCGATGACGGCTGCTTTAAAACAATAACACCGGGCGTTAATGGGTAAAATGCGGTTGGGTTCTCGCGAGGATTGTTTCCCGGAAGTGGAGGTGAACACACAACATAGCAACAATCCTCCGTCGGAAAAAGAGAGGAAATATACAACATGAATAAAAAAAAGAAATGAATAAACTGTCCAATCTCGATACATTTGGTCTCGCAATGACGACGTGATTGATGTAACGTAGGTCCCACTGCCCGACTTTTAACACTAAAATGAGTCAATGACGTCTGCCTCGACAGCTTGTATATTTTACTGACGTACTAAAATGTGGTTTATTTGATGTAGCATTCAATAAGCTGCTCGTGTTAGTTTGGCGAAAAGCCACACGTAATTGGACGGTTGAGCTCGTACGGGACGCGGCGGAGGCGGAGGGATACCGAGCTCAGTAGCGGTGATGTCATTGGTTGCTAGGTGAAAGTGTCCATGATGCTTCTCACTAAGATGCTTGTTGCTCAGTTTACTACTCGCCCGCCACGCTGCAAGTACCGCACCACGTCGTCGTCTGCGCCGAGCTGGCACGATGGCTTTTTGACTTGTACAAGAAGTTGTAACCGAGAAGACGCCGTGCTTTGCTTTGGCAACGCACTCCCAAGCTCTCTATACTATTTCTCTGCAAGAATGGAGTAAGTAACGCTCACTTTATCTGATTTGTCATTGTGAAACTTTTTATCATATGCGCTCCTCTCACGTTACGTTGCTTCATATAGTTTACTTTGCTTTTTGTCAATGTAATATAAGTACATTTTATATATATATATATATATATATATACATATATAAATGGAATCGTATGAATTCCCCCCCCCCCCCCCCCACACTTTTAGCTAAAACGCTGTTGTCATTTCAACTGCTAAAATGCTTAATTGATTAATTTGAAATGACGAACGAGCGGCTTTAATCCAATTTAAAAAGATCATCTCGCTCTTCGTGCGAGTTGCTCACTCACAGGGAGCTCCTGGGCAACCAACCATTAGGCCCTTGACAGCCTCCTAGTTCCCAAGTGGCTTTAGGATGCCCACGGGACACTGCTCCGTTGCTCTCAAATTGCACCTGCATCACGCCTTTTTGCATCCGCACCCATTTCTCAACACCGTTTTCGGTCTCTCGCCCTCCTCCTCCAGGTTTCACTATGCCCACCCAGCCCTGCTCTCTGAGGCCCAGCTGTCTGACCGCGACTGCCCCCAGCGCATGCTCCGACTCGGACTGAACCGAAGCGCCGATGGACAGAATGATGATAGCGACACCGGCTCCTGTTTGGAATACGCTTCTTGCGTGCCAGGCAGACCCCCTCGCTCTCTCTCACCCACAGGCTAACCGCAGCCAATCGCAGGGGTGCAGGGGGGAGGTGTCAGAGGGGAGTCAGCACTTAATTGGTGAGTTGCACTAAGTGAGCTTTTTTATATTTTGCCACATCTCAGGTGGGCTTGGCACTGCAGCGCATACTTCCTTGCCAGATAGTAAGTAACATGGCTCCCAAAAACTTTGCTGTATTTTTACAGAATATTTAGGGCATATTTACATCGGCAATTATTATTTTTAATACGATCGTTTGTCAACAGGTGATGGTCTCACCGACTGGATGACGGAAGAAGTGGACTTCTCCTCGTACCTCCCGAACCCTCCCTCCCCTCCTACCTCCACCGATGCCTCTCTCCCCCCGTCGCCCCTTCACAATGATATCCATGTGCCCTCTGACTTAGAGGTTATGACCTCTCTGCTGCAAGAGGAACTCGCCCAACTGGAAGACTACTTCCTGTCTGAGCCACTGCCGGAGAAAGGTCCGAGGCCGGGGAAATGCGACCGGGGTCCTCAGCCGTTCGGTCAACCGCCCTACGCATCGTACTCCGCACCCAGCCAATCGGAATCCAGCCCGTTTCTTCTCACTCTGGCGAGCGGAGAACTGGACTTGCTCGGCGTGTGCGGCGGGCCTGTCGCGCGATCTAAAATTCCCAGGCACACCCCGTATAGCTGCGGTCGCCCCAGCCCGTGCGTTAGGAAAAGAATCCCGGACACGGTGAGGTTAAGTGACAGTTATGACAACAGTTCAAGTTCCAAAGCAAGCAACTCAGGTAACTCGGCACTCACTTATTGCTGTGTGGAAGAGGAGCAGTTAGTCGGCAAAGGCTACTGTCTGGGCAGTGCGGGCGAGCTCCGAAAATGCGCCGTTCTCGCCAGAGACGAGAAAAACTGCTGCTTCGGTCACAACGCAAAGGCCGCCGCCGCAGGCGGATGCCATTTTGGCGCATCGCTTGACGACTCGCCAAAGAAAGAAGATCTGTTGATGTATAGCATGAGAGAGGTGAGTGGCGGCACCGCTAACAGCGAGGTGCTCACCAGCATCAAAGCTGGTGTGGAGGTGACAAAAGCGACAGTTTCTTGGAAAGCCCAGAGCAGTGAAAGTTGTTATCTTTCTGGAACACCCCAGTCTGAGGCCTATCATAGCTTCTTCACCGAGCAGGTCAAAGCGGAGAATCTGCAGATAGGGCAGCATGACTTGCACTGTAATTTCCTGGAGGATCCGGGTCCAGAGTGTCTTGTGATGGCAAGGGACAGTCTGAACTTGGAATCTTGCAGGTTGAAGGAAGACCACTGTGCTGTCAAATACCAATTTGATGTCATTCCCGCAGAAGGCAGAGGAGAGCGCAAACAGAAGAAGAGAGATCAGAACAAAACAGCTGCTCACAGGTAAACTACAGATTCTTCTTGAACAAGTACAATTCTGGGCAAGGATTTGCTGCGGGTGTCATCTTTCATTTTCTCGATGCAGGTATCGCCAAAGAAAAAGGGCAGAATTAGATTCTTTGGAAGAACAGCTGCATTGCCTGGAAGGGAGGAACCGTGAGCTACGGGACAAGGCGGAGTCTGTGGAGCGTGAAATCCAGTACGTCAAAGACCTCCTGATCGAAGTTTACAAGGCCAGAAGCCAAAGGCTAAAGCAGGACACAACAGGACAACCCCAAAGTCAGAGCAGGGAAGTTGTGAAGCTTTCAGTGTCATTTTGATTGTCCGGGATACAATTTTGCTTTTCTTTTCCTTTCTTTAATGATGAACGTGTGTTTTGGTCATGACAAAACAAGGCAATGGTAGTAACGTTGCTGTCACACTCCGCCTCTTGAGGCCAGCCAGCAATGCTGTAATGACAATCGTCTTCATGCCGTGTGACTCGTACTTATTTGAAAAAACAACAACCAAACGTTGATGATGCGAGTTTAAGATTTTACTGGCCTTACATTAGAATTGATGTCAATCTTTTTCTTCCTGTTCAATTTCCTTTTCAACGATTTTCTGTAGAAAAGCTGAATGCCTCAATTTATTCATTCAAACTTAAATGTTTTTTTTAAGTTTTTTTTTTTTAAATGTTGTCTTCCTATCAATATTTTAAACAAGAGTAATTGTTTTGGAATATGAATTGACCTGAATGATACGATTCATCGTTTTAACCCCAGAAAATGTAGTATACTTTTTTTATGTTTCATATTAATACATATGTTTGATTTTATTGCAGTGTTTTATTCTAAATAATATTGTTTTCAAATGTTAGAGGGCACTTATTGATTTCAGCTTTAAGGCAGCACTAACTGAATAACATTTTATTGTTCAGAGCAGGTACATTTTCCCGTGTCTGTTACACTTTGGTTTGATTTGTATTTTTGTAATTTTATGATTGTTGATATATATGGCATCCCCCCCTCAATCATATCACAAATAATCCAGTATATTCACGCAGCTCAGGATATACAATTTGCTCTCCAATAAATCATATTGCCCTTTGATGCTCCGTGACAGACGAGGAAAATATTCATGCGTCTTACATGTAACCTTAAAGATGTTCCACATAAGCCTTTTTTGTGACATATTGTAACTACATTTTTGCTGCATGTCTTTCTGAAAGAAAAAAAAGGTACATTTTGGGATGAATCAGGATTCTTATTAACGCAATATGTCTCATGAGCCTCAGGCTAATCTGCACTAATTTATACAAACTTTTATATGTTAAGCGAATAGAGCGTAATAGTCCTCGCTTTGTAGCAAATTAAATGAGAAAAGCCTTGTTAACAATGAGCCTGCATGCGTAATTTTGATTTCCACTGCTGGCAGAATAGATTCTTACTGGGCATATTTTCCTATGCATTTATTTAAAGACAATCTTGAATATAAGCTTGGATATTATTTATTCAATTCCACAAAAGCCCATAGCTTGTGCGTCCTTGCTGTGTCGTGGCCAACGTGATACGATATTAGATCAAAAATGTTCTTATTTAAATTCCATTTCATGATCAAATCAGTGTAGTTTTCTATTATTGATTTTTTTTTCTGTTGAAAATAAAAGTGTGGCATTGCAAGTCCTCTGCGTGTGCTTTTTAAAAGCTGAATCGGTTACAAGGTTACATTCACAAGAATTCCAAAAATAAGAATGATCACATTAAAAACATTTGTGCATTTTATTAAAAAAAGTATTATTTTGGGGGAGAAGAAAAACATCTACAGTCAGGCTGTTGAAAGCCAGCCTACGAGGATCCGATACAGTGAGCTGATGTTTCAGTCATTTCGTGTGGCGAACCTTCCGAAAACCTACTTTACCTTGGACTGGTCGCCAGCCAATCGCAGGGCACATAGAAACAAACAAGCATTCACACTCAATTTAGAGTCTTCAATGTTTTGGGGATGTGGGAGGAAACCGAAGTGCCCGGAGAAAAGCCACGCAGGCACGGGGAGAACATGCAAACTCTACACAGGCGAGGCCGGGTTTTTCAGAACTGTTAGGCAGATGAGCTAACCCAGGGGTGTCAAACGCGAATTCGCGGTGGGCCAAAAGGAAAAATTGGGATAACGTCGCGGGCCAAACTCAATATTTAATGAAAAATCACTGCGATGTGCATGTTTCCCTTTTCTGCAGAAATGTAGCGTTAAAGTTTATCATGAGAACAAACTAAAATTTTGCTTAAACGCTGAATCTGGAATAAACAAACTTTAATATTATAAACACGAGACATCAAATTTGCGATAAAAGACATCAGTGGTATTTGTTTGTTGTTTTGTATTTCAATAGATAACATGGATTCTTCTGTCTATTTATCTATCTCCGACGGCCTTTCTTTTGGATGGAAATCTTTTTTCAAAGGCCAACAACAAAACAACCCCCCCAAAAATAAGAATGTCCTTCAATAAAAATCCAAACTTCAAACTTTTAACGTTCCCTGCCTAGGAGTTGATAAAGGGCATAAAAAAAAAAAAAAAAAAAAAAAAAAACTGAATTCGATGATGTTCTATTCTTTGTTCCAGCCACGTTGCTCCACACACGACAACACGGTCTGTCTTTTACTTTAGTCAACAGACAATCTGCCTCCCACCTGTCTTGGAAGCGAACCCTTTGCCATCTTTCGTTTGGCCATTTTTGGGAAGGGGAAGTGTAAATTGGCTCGAGGAGACCGGTAGCATAGTTGCTAACGACTGCAACAGAACGGGAAGGGGCGCTCGCCGGTCGAGACCGATGGGCCGACGCACTAGCAAAGTATTCTGGGATTTGTAATATTAGTGGCGCATGTGCTATTTACTGGCGGGCCAGTTCTAATACACGTTTGATATAATGACCTGGTGGGCCAAATTTGGCCCCCGGGCCTGAGTTTGACATATGTGAGCGAACGAGTCGATCACCGTGCTGTATCACCAAATATAAATCATAAACATTTTGTTCTTCTTTCACATTTACTATATATAGCCCTTTGAATCTTACTTGGCGAATGAGACCTTTGTTTTTTTTTGTTTTTTCTTATTAAACATTTGCAACATTTGTTCATTTCGGATCTTAGATACTGTATATTTACCTGATTTGCTGTCATTCTTTTAGCAACATTCATAAACCTATATACATATATTTGAGACAAGAATTATTTTTTCGAGACTAAAAAGATTTTTAGTAGTGATATTATTAGTGCATTGCAAGCATTGCAATATGCTTGATTTTGTCTTTTTCTGGCAGACACAACAAAGGTAACTCACTAAAAGTATTATGAATTCTTATCAGTCTCATCTGTCTGGAGCTGTCTAATAAGAGGAAGATAGTCACATTGTAGAGGTGCACGCTGGGCCTGAAGTAGTTTCTGTCTGGCATCCAGTGATACTAAAAGCTTAAAAATAAATTTAAAAAAAAAAGATACAATCAGACACAATATGTAGTGAGCATGAAAAAAATGACATTGAAAACTTGCCTTCCTAGTCATTCATTACCTGTCTTATTGCCTTCTGCTGGGCGTACAAACTTAAAGTTGCAATGGCGGCTTCTCTCACGACATTGTGGGAATCTGTGCACGCGGCTCTCAGGAGAAATCTGGACACGTCTTCTTCCAGCAGCCCAGGTACGGCGCCTTCAACGTGTAGCAGGTTTCCCAGAGCCGCACAGGCGTGGAGACGAGTGCGGTCATCAGGGTCAGAGGTCAAGGATGCCAGGGTGGCCCCCGTCAGTCTGGCTTCTGCAAGCCACTGTCTCATCTCATCGTCAGCTAACTCGTTCACTATTGTCACCACGGCGACACCCCTCTCACTGCTCGAACGCTTGCGCGTATCATCGTCGATGCCCTTCGCTCTTAAGCAGTCTGCAGTATTGGCTAAATTTCCATCGGGCCTTCTTGTGTTCACCTCCAGTGCAATATAACCCAACCATTTCCCAACTGACAAGCAAGCCGCCCGCCGCACATGCACATTAGAATCCTCAAGAAGCCCTATCATGCCTTTAAAAATGTTAAGTTGTAAAGTGGGAATTTTGGAAGACCACAATGGGTACAGGTTTCCCAAAACCTTGCACGTGGCAGCCTTGATCGGGTCATAAGAGTGCGTGAGCGCCTGGTGCAACACAGAAGATTCAAGGTGAAGCCGGAGGCGACCGGAGTTAGGGCAAAAACGGCTGACGAGGTATAACAGAGAGAGGAGTTCTACAGCAGAGTCCCCCAGCTCATCCGGCTGCAGCAAATCAGACAGCAAAGATCCGGCGGTTCTACTCGGTGCCTGCTGACCCGATGGAGTGAGCGCCGGTGCAGAGAAAAAGCCACGAGCAGCTGTGCTGAGGCGGGAAACAAGACGCTGACGGTCGCGCAGCAACAAGCGGCGCAGGAGTGACAGTGGCAGCTCCGCTAATGAAACAGGAAGCGTTTGAATCACCTGCCAAAGAATGAAATAGAAAACAGACATCAAAATCAACAGATCAAACAGAAGACTCAAAATAACAGACACAATAATATGCTCGATGTGATTTGTGTGTGTGTGTGTGCAAATGTTATCCTTTGTTGCATCACTGAATTATGTTTGCTCCAACAGTCAGCAAAGTCCTAATTGAGCATCTCTGTATCAGCGCATTGCCTCAATGAACCGTCAGGGAGATCCAAAATGGTCCCGATATTCCTTGTGGTAAAGCAATATATTGCAATTGTCTTAAAGGGTTGATATGTCCCTAATGATATGAAATATTATGTTCTCATTTGAAGATTTGTATTGTAATGTTCGTTGTTGTTTTGTGAGAGCATCAGGACATACTAACCTGCAGAAGCCCTTGAACAACATTACAGCTGTCGTACAAGTGCAATATCCGAGAAGTGCTGTGTGAATTCAAGTCCAGAGCAAATGGAAGGCACAGGAAGTGACAGCTCAACACGACCAAGCTCTCGCGACTCAAACCCTCCTCAAATGTACCTGAATGGCCTTCAGCAAATATAGAACTGTGGGGAGTGGGGGGGGGGGGGGGGGGGAGAAATAGGACAGGTCACCTTTGACTTTTCGTGATGCTCTACTCCCGGCAAAAATGAAACTTTAACAAGAAATCTGAACAAAGTCATCAACACCAACCATTCGGAGCTCAGCAGCCAGGCAAGAGTGTGTAAAAATGTGGATTTGCTCTCAGAAAACAGGGAAATATAGGAATATGGATCCTTGGAGAAGACCAACAATGAGACATGCATAAGAAAATGCAGTCCTGAAAGAAGAACATGGACAATGAGTACAGTATTTTCAAGTAGAGGGTCGTTTGTTGTTGAATGAATCACGTGTGTTTACCATTTGTGGAACAGAAGTCCATGTCTGGCTTTGTCCTCGCCAATGCGGTGCCAATGCCTTCCCAAATGTGATGAAAAGTGAGCGGATCCCAACATGAAGAGCCATCATCGTGCTGCGCGGAAGTCAAAAAGGGACGATGAAGAGAGTTTTACAAGCAAATGTTTCCCAAAAACGACACCCAATCTATCATTAAAACGTGTACACATTTGATGTTTAATCCCCGCTATCTCGGCCATCTTGCACTGGATAGCATTACAGGTTGAAAATGAATAGGTGCACATTTTCAGAGAGTTTTGACTTCATGTTATCTTTGGGTCACTTGTGGTTGATCCCTATTCATTTTGATCGTCATTGGAAATGAAGAGGGATTTTGCTACGGCTGACTGGGGCCAAGTCTTATTTAGTCATTCACGACTATTTCTCTCGATGGCATCTAAGAAAACACTATTTATCGGCTGACCTCAGAGAGAGCGTGTAGTAGTAAAGAGAGGAGGCCGTCGCAGAGTCCCCAGCCAGGTGGCAGTGGAAGTTGGCGCTGGCGAGGTAGAAAAAGTGCCAGTTAGACAAACCAAAAATCCATCGCGGTAAAAAGATTGCGTACCTGATGTGGACCAGAGACAAGTTCTTTCAGCAAGGAGCTGAGCCTGTTGACATCAGCGTTAACAGCAACATCGCGTTGACGAAACAGAGATAAAATACTCGCAGCCAGAGGCTAGAGGCAGAAAGATAACAATCAACCGCGTACAGAGAAATGCAAGACAACTGTTCGTCTCTTTGCTGTTTTGATTATTTTATTGGGTACTTACAGCTAAGGGATCGAGGTCTGCTTGATTAAGAATTGTCAGGAACGGCTCGATGAATTGTTCAGGCCTTCGTGCAGAAACAATGAATGAGCTCATGTACAGTGGATATAAAAGTCTACACAACCCTGTTAAAAAAAATGTATATCAAAAATATGAGACAAAGATAATCATTTCACAACTTTTTCCACTAAATTTCCCAATGTGTTGTAGTCTGATCAAACCAAGACTGGACTTTTTGGTCATAATTCCAGAAGGTTTTTGGAAACACGACATTGCTTGTCGCCAAGAGAACACCCTACCTACAGTGAAGCGTGGCGGTGGCAGCATCATGCTTTGGGCCTGTTTTTCTTCAGCTACTCCTGGAGCCTTAGACAAGGGCGAGGCATTCATAAAAAGTTAGAAATAGCAGTTAGCGTTAGCACAAAACCTTCAGGCTTTTGCTCGAAGAAGAAAAAAATGTCAGGAAAAGCCTACGAGGATCCATCCATCCATTTTCTACCGCTTATCCGAGGTCAACCGACCTGCGGGGGCAGCAGCATCAGCACGGACGCCCAGACTTCCCTCTCCTCAGCCACTTCATCCATCTCTTCCGGGGGGATCCCGAGGCGTTCCCAGGCAAGCCGAGAGACTCTCTGGCGTATCCTGGGTCGTCCCCGGGGTCTCGTGCCCGGAACACCTCACCGGGGAGGCATCTGAATCAGATGCCCCGGCCACCTCATCCGGCTCCTCTCGATGCGGAGGAGCGGCGAGCTCCTCCCGGATGACCGAGCTTGTCGCCCTTTCTCTAAGGGACAGCCCGGACACCCTGCGGAGGAAACTCATTTCGGCCGCTCGTTCTTTCGGTCTACTAGAACAACTGAACTTTATTTGATGTAATCAGAGGCACTTGAAATGGTGGTTGGTGTGAGCTGACTCCCATTTAACATGAGTTTCAATGTGATTGGTTAGTTACAAGCAGTGATGCGGTTAATGCGTGACTCCAAAATGGCCGCCATTTTGAGCAACGAGGAATGGAATGAATTACTGAATCCAGGAAAGTAATCCGATTACAGCTATCAATCAATGATCAAACCAATGATACTTCCTATTGAGTCAACAATGATTCCAAACAAGCAATTCATTTGTGGCTTATGACTTGAAGAAGCAGCAGCCCATCTGTCCAATAGCATTTCACGAAACTGGCAGACCACTTCTCTTCTAATGTTCATCCATCCATCGAACTCTGCATCTTTTTGCACATTTGTCAAAAAAAAAAGAAAAAGTTCCGGCATTACCAGATAACTAGCAACCCTTTGCTGCTCAGTGACTGTTTTTTGTCAACGGTCCTTCTGTCTCCAAAGCGTTCTCTGTCCATTGACCGTCTGCTGTCGTACTCGAGCGGCTCCGACTACCGGAGACAAATTCCTTGTGTGTTTTCGGACATACTTGGCAAATAAAGATGATTCTGATTTTGCATACCGCTGATCATCAGTAGCATCGCAGGCGTGGTGGAGCCTATCCCAGCTCACTCTGGGCGAGAGGCTGGCGTATTGAGGAAAATGACTGGGAGCTCATTGGTTATCACGCAATCCATCCACAGCGAAGGTGCACTAAATACAAAAGCGCAAAGAAATGCACGGCTTCACTGTCGCCACACTATTTTTATTTTCCTTCGTCCAAAGTGTATTTGATTGTTGTTACTTTTTTTATTGACACATTAAGAATAGATTTACTGGTGCGTTAAGCGTGCAATGTATTGTGGCTTCCTGTAATTATAAGTAGCTCATTTAATGTGGCTTCAACTACACTAATATTTCAGTTATTGGTTCAGGTTGATGACGTCATTCTGTGACTTTTGTGGCGTGTATTAGCAAGTAATGGGCAGTTAAGCTAATTCTCTTTTTGTACTGTGGATAAGTGATATTCCTGTCTCTTGGCAGCTGCTAAAAGTAACTAAAAAAGTTGCTTATTCATCGAACTTATTTACTTTTGAAATAAAATAATCAGTAAAGTAACTAAGTTACATTTAAGCTCAAGTAAGCAGCAAAGTAACTTAGTTGCTTTTTCAAGGTAACTGTGCCAACACTGGTTATAAGAGGGTGTGCACACTTGTGCAACCTCATTCTTTCAGTTGTTTGTTTTGACTTCCCCTCGTGAAAATTAAATTGATCATTTAAAAAGAAAAACAACTATTGAGTTGTACAGGTTATAGGTCACATTACATGGTGGATAAAGTTTGGAATTATTTATCTTGGTCTCAGTTTTGTCACATCACAAAGCCTGGCATTTTAGCAGGGGTGTTTAGACTTTTTATATTAACTGTAGGACAATCACTTGTACATATACAGCACTTAATGGGAAGGAACATGAATGATCAAACCTATTTTCTGCTCTCAACCCGTCATGGTTCTTCTCCCAGTAGACCAGCAGAACAACAATCATTTCTCCAAGTGTTGGCAGACTCAACGGTTGCTTGCTCAGTAAAAAAGGTTGGACAGATGTTTTGATTATCAAAATAAGACCGAAAGTTACAGAATATGTTTCTAGTTCCCACCTCGATGAAATCGCAGTTTTCCACACAGTCGTGGACCAAGTCAACGAAGAGACACGGCAGTCCAAGTTCACCGCCAATGTGCTTCGTCACGGCAAGGTCTGAGGTCAGAATCAGGTTCTGCAGGACCTTCAGCGCAAGGCCAATGGACCGCAAGTTTTTTAGCAGACCATCACCTAGCTTACCAGAGAAACAAGAATCAATGAATGCGATTCAATGAAATGGGTCATTTCATGTTTTGTTCAAATTACCTGTTGCTTAAACACTAAAATTGTGGATTTCAGTTGAACAATAATGGCGCCGTAGTCCAATGGTTCTTGCTTTTGTCGGTTTGCATCTGACTCCTCGACAAGCTTCTCCCAGAATTCCTCACTGTCAACTGTCTGAAAGAACAAGTTTGAATTGACAAACTAGTCAATTCACACGGCTGGCAGAACGTGAATTTATTAATCGGCCTTACTGTAGAACTAGACATAGTTGCAGTGACGTCAGAGTCGTTCTTGGGCGTCCTTAGTTTTAGTCGTGGCCCGACCTCTATTGAGGGGAACTCTCGTTTGTAGTCCTGACTGATCGGACCCCTGCAGAGATAGCACGCACGCCTAAGACGGTAACACAGCATCTTTGCTAACACACGCACGTCTGATAATCACCTTTTTTGTACACTTGATCTCCCACCAGTACGATTCTTGGGATATGTACTTCTTGGAGTGGCTTTCGAAGTTGACCGAATTGAGGCTAAAGAAGTATTGCTAGGGGGCGCTACTGTCAATGCAGAACTTTCCAGTTCATCAATCATATCCTGTAAATGAAGCCAGATCAGGTCGAAACTTTCTGTGATGTTTTTGTTTTTTGGGGGCGATGAACAATGTACTCACTTTGGCACTGTCACCTGGTTTCTTTGCGTTATTTTGACTTGTCTGTTCCTTGACCTTCCTCAATATTCTGCTCTCCCCGGAGTTGGGTGGCGTCTTTTCTGCCATTTGTTTCAGTTTCAGTGCCAGCATGTCTGGGTCAGGCGTGACAGTCAGAGGACTGAAAACATCTGTGTCTGGAATTACTGCCAACACATCACTCTATTAAGTATTAAATACAATATGTAGTCATAAAACATTTCATTGTCAACACCTTGAACACCATCAGCAACAAAAGGATGATGCAGGAGGTCTGGCCACGACAGTCGCTTCTGAGGGTCTTTGGTCAACAAACCTTTCAGGAAACTCTGAACAAAAAACATTCAAATATATCAACGTGCACTTTAAGTTGACAGGATAAATCAAGCTGTAGTTGCGTTGTACCATGCATGTGCTGCTCATAGCGTCTGGCCATTTGATGGGGTCTTTCACGATGAGCTGCACCAGGTGGAAGATGGAATTGGTGTAGAAGGGGGGCGCCCCGGTGTGGAGTTCATAAAGAATGCAGCCCAGTGACCAGAGGTCAGCAGTGTGGTCGTAAGGCTTCTCTGCCACTAACTCAGGGGACATGTACAGGGGCGTTCCCTTGATCGAAGTCAGCACCATGGTGGAGACGCTCATTGCCCTCGCAAACCTAGTAACGAATTGCATCACAAGTCTACGCAGATGACAAAACAGCCATGTTTTCCGTTGTGTCGGGAAACGTACACGTACCCAAAGTCACACAGTTTCACCACGCCGTTTTTATCAAAGAGAATATTTTGTGGTTTCATGTCTCGATGAAGAATACGGCGGGAGTGCAAATAATACAGAGCTGAGACAAGCTGGCAGGCAATCTCGCAAACCTCAAAGAACGAAAGAAGAGGCAAATGTTGCAAATATGAAATCGCGCCACATACACCACGTGTCGGAAGCGCATACCTGACTTTCTGCTAAACTCCCATCATCTTCAATAATCTGGAACAATTGACCCTCTGCATACTCGGTCACAACAACAACCTATTAAAAAAGATCAGTTATGGGCATGTGATCAGCTCAAGTGAAGTGGAAAGCAGTCATTCCCGACCACTGCTGGAAAAGATCCACTTTCACTTCGTTATTATTTATGAAATGCAAATAATGTATCTTTTATAATCTATTTACACCAGTGACGTCTGGTATTAGGCAGAACAATTCGAGGGTCGTCCCCTCCATGGCAGAAGGTAAAATAGGCCCTGTTTGAATTTGAGAAGGGGGCCAGTGCACTCTATATAGTATGAAAAGTACCTTTTGTGACATTTCTGTTTGGTGGTGTGCTAAGATTTGTTTCTAATGTAAAATATGTGTCTTGGCTCAATAAAGGTTGGGAAACTTGCTTTGGTGAAATACATACAAAACGCACCTCCGTTTCAGTTTCAAAGCTGTCAAAAAGTTTTACGATGTTTGGATGCTGAAGGTTACTCATGATTTCAATTTCCTTCTTTAGACTTTGCAGCTCTTTGTTTGAGCGAGCCATCTTTGGCATGAACTTTAGAGCCACCACCTGGACATGGACACACAAGGAACGCTCACATTATTTTCCTGGGGGGGGGGGTTGTAAATCACGATTGACAGACAACTTACTTGGCCTGTAAATGTCGTCATCCCTTTATGAACCCGACCAAACGAGCCCTCTCCCACCAGTTCCAAAACGTGATACGAATTCATTTTAATCTTGACAGGTGAAAGAGCGCTTCGCTGCGGTCATTGGTCAGATGGAAACGTCAGTGAAATAACGTATTCAGTATTGTATCTTCCACACCCCACGAAAAATAATATAGTACAGTTTATATTGTCTGAAGCCGACGTTATCGTTAGCGGGGGTAGTTTGTATAGTTGACACTGTCATTACAACTTGAGTACTATAAATTCAAAACAAAAAAATGCTGGTGTGTAAGTCCAACTGCCGTGTCACAAAATCACCGACATAAATTTCAATTAAAGTCATATTTGATAAATTAAGATAAAAATACAATATAAAAAATGTCAATACGTGGTTTTACGAAATAAACCTTTATAGACTATTTACTTAGGTTACTACGTGAGAATTAAATCAGGCTTTTTTATGGGCAGCTAATAATATGGAGCCCTTAGACTAACAACCGAGGGTGCGTTCCCAGCAACAGGCTGAAACTGTAAACAAACCCGCTGGCTAGCTTCGGGTAACTCGTTTCCTGGATAAAAAACTTCAAATAAAACTTAAAATAAGGACAATTTATATGCCCACACTAGTCCCTGTACATATTTTTAAAGTTGTTTTTGAAAACAGGTCCGTCAGTGTCCGTCGTTAGAACAATGCATATTTGTATTTTATAAATAGTATAAACATGGCTCGTATTTCAAATGAGTCATCTGAAATCGTATCAAACATTTGGAGGATATATACTTGGATATTATTCCATGTTATTTTTGAAATATAATTGTCAACGCAGGAATTTGAACGGTCGTACTCAAGCTCTTAAAATGTCCACTAGATGTCGGCCACGTGCCACGTACAGGAATGCAAAGAATCACTCCGGACATGCAGTAAGACCATGAGGAATGTCCATTCATATATCCATCCACGCATCCATTTTCTGAGCTGCTTCTCCCCACTAGGGTCGCGGGCGTGCTGGAGCCGACCGCAGCTGTCATCGGGCAGGAGGCGGGGTACACCCCGAACTGGTTGCCAGCCAATCGCAGGCCACACACAAACAACCAACCATTCGCGCACACATTCACACCTACGGGCAATTTAGAGTCTCCAATTCACGCATGTTTTTGGGTCGTAACGCTTTATTTATTTTATATATATATATATATATATACTTAACTGCAAATATATTAATAAAATATATTTGAACTGCAAAGGTCTAACCATCAAGGATAGTGCGATAGATTCAGCCAGCCTGTATAAAATGTCATGTTTTATTTGCACACATCTTTACAATGCAATTTGGGTAAGATTGAACAGAAAGCCATTAACAAATAATCCATACAAACATCAATTGTTTCTACAGTAGTTCTCTCAATTGCCTTTCAGTTGTCTGATGAGGGGAAGATTCACATTCAGAAGGTACATACTCTGACGCCTGAAGTTTCTTTTCAGCATTTAGGGATTGCAGATCCTTCAAATAAACACAAAAGATAAAACGAATTTGGTCTCAAAGAGATAGGAAAGCGACAATGTGGTGTGCTGCCATAGAGAAAGGTATGTACTTGTACATTAGCAGGTGATACCTTTTTATGACAATAAATGATAACCGTAATTAATGGTTCCATTTCTTACCTGTAGCATTGAGTCTTGCCGAGTGTGCAAGTTGAACGTTGCAACGGCGGCTTCTCTCACCGCCTTGTGGGAATCTGTGCACGCGGCTCTCAGAACTAATCTGGACACGCTCTCGTCCAGCAGCTCCGGTACGGCACCTTCAACATGTAGCAGGTTTCCCAGAGCCGCGCAGGCATGGAGACGAGTGTGGGCATCAGGGTCGGAGGTCAATGATGCCAGCGTCGCCCCCGCCATCCTGGCTTCTTCGAGCCACTGTCTCATCTCTTCAGGCAATTCATTCTCTACTGTCACCATGGCAATGTGAGTCTCCCTTCTTGAACCCCCGTGTGCATCATTGTCCTCCGCTTTTAATCTCTCTGTAGTGTTGCCTCCATTTCCGTTGGGACTTTTTGTGCTAAACCCTGCCTCCACTGCAATATAACCCAACCATTTCCCAACTGACAAGCAAGCCGCCTGCCGCACATGCACATTAGAATCCTCAAGAAGGTCTCTCATGCTTTTGAGTATGTTAGGATGCAAATTGGGCACTTTAGGAGACTTGAATGGATGCAACTTTCCCAAAACCTTGCATGTGGCAGCCTTGATCGGGTCATAAGAGTGAGCGAGCGCTTGGTGCAACACAGAGGATTCGAGGTAAAGCTGGAGGCAACCAGAATTAGGGCAGAAAGAGGTGACGAGGTATAACAGAGAGAGAAGTTCTACGGCAGAGTCCCCGAGCTCATCCAGCCGCAGCAAATCCGAGAGCAAAGAACTGGCGGTTCTGGTCGATGTCTGCCGATCCAATGGAGCGAGTGTCGGCGCAGAGAAAAAGCCATGAGCGGCGCTAATGAGGCGGGAAAGCGCGCGCTGACGGTCACATAGCAACAAGCGGCGGACAAGTGAGAGTGGCAGCTCCACTAATGAAACAGGAAGCCTTTGAATAACCTGCCAAAGAAGGAAATAGAAAACAGACATCCAAAAAATCATCACATATCAGACCAAGAAAAAAAAACCAAGGACAAATAGGATGTTTCTACACATTACTGAGGCATGACTTTGCCTCTTATCCTTGCAAGAGTTATCCTCTGTTTCACCATTGAATTATGTTTGCTGTGCCAGAGGACAGGTAGCTCTTTACCTGCACAAGTCCTTTAACAACACCACAGCTGTCATACAACTGCAGTATCCTGGAACCCTCGTGTGCAGTTATGTCCAAAGCGAACGGGAGGCAAAGGAAGTGGCAGCTCAACTGGATCAAGCTCTCGTGTTTTAAACTCGCTTCGAATTCCACTGGATTAGCTTCAGCAAACGACGAAAGACTGTGGAAAAAAGAAGATACATTACTGCCATTAACATTAGAATGAATCTGAAATCATCAACACGAACCATTCAGAGCTCAGCACCCAGCCGAGAGTGTATATGAACGTTGATTTGCTCTCATAAAAGAGGGAAATATAGGAATATGGATCAGCGCAGAAGACCAACAGTGTGGCAGACATCAGAAAATAAAGTCCTGAAAAAGAAAATGGGAACATGGAATGTCCTGTGAGTGTCAATATTTTCCATTTGGAGTTTGTGTAAACAATCATGCATGTTTACCGTTTGTCGAACAGAAGTCCACGTCCGGCGTTGTCCATGCTAATGAGGTTCCAGTCCTTTTCCAAAGATGATGAAATGTACGTGGATCCAAACATGAAAATCCACAGCCGTGCTGTTTGAACCACGAAAGGTATGTGTAACGAGGAAAATCGTTGCAGATAATTGTATAAGCATCAAGAAACCATGGCATTAATAAGAACGTTGGGCCCAACTAATTTAGATCTCATGCTAACGACACGAAGAACAACAATCACTTAAAGATCCACGGAGATTGTGATCAGTAGTAAGCACTCTTAAACACTAAAAAAAACGAACCACCGACATCTGCCACAACGATGACTTGTTTGCTTCCTCGGTAGCAGACTGAGAGAAATCACTTTGTTAGGCGATACGACCTCTCGAAATCGCATCTATCCAAACATGACTTGTTTGCTCACCTCAGAGAGAGTGTGCAGAAGTAAAGACAGGAGGCCGTCACAGAGTGCCCAGCCTGATGGGAGCGGAAGCTGGAGCTTGCGAGGTAGAAGGCAGAGACAAACACGCGACAGATCATCTAACAAGTCATCTAACATGAAAAGCAGATGCCACATTGCCTCCCAACAAACAGATTGTGTACCTGATGTGAACCAGACACACGTTCTTTCAGCAAGGAGCTGAGCGTCTCCATGTCAACATTGACAGCAACCTTGTTGCGAGCAAAGAGGGACAAAACGGAGGCAGCCAGAGGCTAAAGGAGATCAGGCAAAGGACGACCCTGTGTCAAATAGCAAGCTAACTGCTCAATTGAGCCACGGAGAACTCTGGGCTCACTCAATTTGGGTCATTTTCAAATTGAATGCAAAAAATGTAAGTGACCGAGGTATAAACCCCTCTGTCTTTGTTGCGGCCATCAAACTTGAAATCACTCTCTTGCAAAATGACAAGAACGGAGCGAGCCAACTGAGGTTCTCAGTGGCTTAATTGTATCAGTGACGTATCCATGCAGAATCTGTATCTGATACTTACAGCTAAAGGTCTGAGGTCTGCTTGAGTAAGAATTGTCATGAAGGGCTCGGTGAATTCTTCAGCTCTACATGCACACGCACGATGAGACGAGACAATAAAGCAGGACTGTCACCTGTACATGGACAACGCTCAGTGCGAAGGGAAATGAGTGATCAAACCTGTTTTCTTCCCTCAACGAGTCATGGTTCTTCTCCCAGTAGATCAGCAGCGCAGCCATCATTTCTCCAAGTGTTTGCAGACTCCACGGCTGCTGCTCAGTAAACAGATTCAACGAAAGCCTTGATGATGGGAGTCGGACATTATTATCAGAAGTTACAAAATATGTTTCTCGTTCCCACCTCAATGAAACGTGAGTTGTCCAAAGAGTCGTGAATCAAGTCAATGAGGAGACACGGCAGTCCAAGTTCAACGCCAATGCGGTTCGTCGCGGCAAGGTCGGAGGTTAGAATCAGGTTCTGCAAGACCTTCAGCGGCTGGCCAATGTGCCACGTGTCTTTTAGGACACCATCACTTCGCTTGCCACAGAAACGAGACTAAATGAAACGGGTGCGATCGAATGAAACGTGTCATTTCGTGCTGACTTGAAAACTGCGCCGAATTACCTGCTGCTTGAACGCAAACATGGTGGATTTCAGTTTCGACATAATACCGCTGAAGTTGAATTGTTCTTGTCTTTGTCGGCTCGGATCGGACTCCTCAACAAGTTTCTCCCAGAATTCCTCACTGTCGACGGTCTGAAAGAAGGAAAAGAGTTACTTTCGGATAGCTGCCATGCAGTTTAGAGCAGCGCACGTGAACAATGATATGTTCTCCGTATTACTGTCGAACGTTTGGGTGTCCTTCGTTCTAGCCGTGGCCCGACCTCGACTGCGGGGAACTCTTGTTCGTAGTCCTGACTGATCGGACCCCTGCAGAGGTAACGCACATGTGAACAGTTTTTGCAAACAATAAGGGTGTATTTCGTCCCTGTGAGGTGATCAGTGATTAGCTTTTGAGTAAATCTGCACCACTATGGCATTTGACCAAAGAGGGCTAAGCGCTAAAGAGGGCTGTTGATACACCTGTGGAGATGACTTGATGTAACCACAGCATAGTTGCTTTGTTCCAGACTTGAAGATGAAAAAGTTGAATTAGCTGAAGCAAAATCAACAGGGGGGCTCGTATCTAGAAGGGGCGTTACTGCTGCTGCGCAATCACTTTCAGGTTCCAGTCCGTCTTTCTTTTCCTGCAAAACAGATCATCCTTTTTGATCAATTCACGTGACGGTTTTTGGTGTGTTTGTTTTCGTTTTGCAATCGGTTGATTTAAAATGTATGTCTGGCTAACTTTAGCACTGTCGCCATGTTTCTTCGCGTGACTTTTGTTTCTTTGCTCCCGAATCTTCCGAAATATTCTGCTCTCTCCGTAATCTGGTGATGTCTTTTCTGCCATTTGCTTCAGTTTGAGTGCCAGCATGTCTGGGTCAAGTGTGGCTGTCAGAGGACTGAAAACACCTGTGTCTGGAATCACTGCCAATACACCACTGTGTTAGTAAGTATCACAGACACACACACACACGCAACAAATGCACGCTTTTGTTTCAACATTTCCATGTTGTCACCTTGAACCCCATCAGCAACAAAAGGATGATGCAGGAGGTCTGGCCACGACAGTCGCTTCTGAGGGTCTTTGATTAACAAACCTTTCAGGAAACTCTGAAATGAAAACGCAACGTTTCAATTTGCACTATAAGTTCACGGAATAAATAGCACTCCAGCTGCATTGTACCGTGCACGCGCTGCTCATAGTCTTCGGCCATTGGATGGGGTCTCTCACGATGAGCTGCCCCAAGTGGAAGATGGAATCGGCACAGAACGGGGGCACCCCTGTATGGATTTCATAAAGAATGCAGCCTAGCGCCCAGAGGTCAGCAGTGTGGTCATAAGGATTCTCTGCCACTAGCTCGGGGGACATGTACAGGGGTGTTCCCTTGATAGACGTTACCACCATGGTGGAGATGCTCATTGCCCTTGCAAACCTAGTTCCAAAAAGAAGAGTTAACGTGCAGAATTCCAATCGCAATGTCCCGTAAAGGGAGTGGAAGTCAAATAATGTACGTACCCAAAGTCACACAGTTTCACCACACCGTTTTTATCAAAGAGGATATTTTGTGGTTTCATGTCTCGATGAAGAATACGGCGGGAGTGCAAATAATACAGAGCTGAGACGAGCTGGCAGGCAATCTCGCAAACCTCAGATGAAGAACAATGATTATTGAAGTCATCTGAGCTAACGGTATGTGTAATGTGTGGCATGCTCTTACCTGACTTTCTGGTAGACTACCATCCGCTTCAATGATCTGAAACAATTGACCCTCCGCATACTCGGTCACCACGACCACCTATTTAAACGCCGGAAAGAAGTTAACGTGTCACGTAGTGTCAGAAGCATTTGGAGTAGGTGAGAGAAACACACCTCTGTTTCAGTTTCGAAGCTGTCAAAAAGTTTCACAATGTTAGGATGTTGAAGGTTACTCATTATCTCAATTTCCTTCTTTAAACTTTGCAGCTCTTTAGTTGAACGTCCCATCTTCGGCATGAACTTCAGAGCGACCACCTGGTGGATACACACAGACGAGGGGAGCCTGCTGAGCCATGGCGATTCATAAAAAAGAAAAGAAAAGAAAAAAGAAGCCCTATTTCACTGGAACAAAGCCACTTACTTGGCCTGTAAACCTTTTCATTCCTTTATGAACACGACCAAACGAGCCCTGCCCGACTTGAGCCAAAACGTGGTAGGAATCCATCTTAATGTCAGATTTCAGGAGGTAACAAGCAACAAGATATTATAGAGGGAGGCATGACGTGAACAAGTAGGACAATTGGAGTTGAAGGGCCTCGTCACAAAGGTGACCGGCTCTCTTTTATGTCGGCCATCGGTATGTATCGCAATATGCGTATCCATTCAGCATCAAAGCCACATACGTATTTGATCGCGTTTGCTATTTTCCTAGGGGGTCTTCTTCTTCGTAAAATGGAAAATCTGATTGATAAAGATCACAGATGGTTGTAATAGGGAGACTCATTCCTAACATTTGGCACCTCTCGTGCGAAATGTATTGGAAACAACCTCCAAGCGTGATGCAGTGCAGTTCTCCACTGCAGCCACCACGAGACACGTTCTGTTCATTCTCTGACCACATCAATCAAAATGGAGCATTATCATGATGGTTATGAAGGCAGAATTTGTCACACAGCTCTTACGGTACCTTGACAAAGTATTTGCCTCCTTCTCCAATTCTCCTTTTATTTTATCATCATTTCCCCACTTTAATGTTTAAAATCATCAAACAAAGGCCAATAAATATCAAAGATGCAATGCAGAGTTTATTTTTGTTCGTGGAAATAAATGCTTTAAAGCAACCTGGCCCTGGGTGCAAAAGTAACTGCCCCTCCTGTTAACTCGTGAATTGACATTTTTGGGAAAGCTGACTTCATTTTCACTGACTACACCCAAGCCTGATTACTTCCAGACCTGTCCAATCAAGAAATGACTTAAATAGAACCTCTCTGACAAAAAAATTATGTCAGCCAAAAGATCTCCAAAAAATCGAAACAAAAAATTCCACAATCCAAAGAAATTCAAGAACAGATGAGAAATAAAGCAATGAACAGCTAACAGTCCGGAAAAGGGTTACAAAGACGTTTGTTTCTAAAGCTTTAGGAATCCAGGGAAACACGTTGAAATGGAGAAAACATGGAACAGTGGTGAACCTCCCAGGTTTGGCTGGTCTCCCAAAATTACCCCAAGGACACAGCAACGACTCATCCGGGAGGTTTAAAAGGTCATCTACAGAACTGCAGGCCTCCCTTGCCTCAGTTAAGGTCAGTGTTCATCACACAACAAGGAAGAGACTGGGCAAAAATGGCATCAATGGCAAAGTTGTCAGGAAAAAAAACAAAAAACACTGCTGATCAAAAAATATTGGAATGATATATTTCATCTCATATTTCGGGAGAGTATTCTACGGACTGACGTAACGGAAGTTGACATTTTTGGAAGGTGTGTGTCTCATTATATCTGGCGTCAATGTAACAGCATTTCAGAAAAAGAAAATGGTGTTCTTTTGTGATCAGGCTTTTGTTTTTTTAAGTGCTCTTCGGCTTGAGGTCACGGACTGATGGCCTAACCCTAACCCTAACCCTAACCAAACAAAGCAAAATGAAGGTATAGGGGGGGGGGGGCTTAGTCAAAGTCCGGACTTGAATCTGATTTCAATACTGTGGCATGACCTTAAAAAGGCCGTTCATGCTAGAAAACCCTCCGGTCTTACTGAATTCCAAAAATTCTCCAAAGAGATGTGAAAGAGTCCTTGCTAGTTGTAGAAAATGCTTGCGGCTGAGGGCGGACCAAGCAGTTCGTAGGTTTAGGGGGCAACGACTGTACTTCAGCACACAGGGACTGAGGGCCAGGTAGCTTGGAATAGTTTTTGACTTTCTCCGTTTCAAAACTGCACTTGATGTGTTTGGGTTATCTTTGTCTGATATTTATATTTTCTTTGTATTTGTTTCATTATCTTCAAGATTAAAGTGGGGAAACTGCCCAAAAAGAATTTCAGAAGGCGCCACATACATTTGACGACCCCGTATGATTGGACCTCACGAGCTCGTGTGCCTAATGTTGCGGCCAGCGATGCAGAGTCACTTCGTTCTCACAAAACCTTTCCGGCCACAATCTGTCATTAGACTTTGGAAATGTACAGTGAATTTGCAAAAAGTCACAAGACTCCAGCTCCCCCGAACTTCTTCATTTGAACACTAGAGGCCGTATGTGATTCACAGTTCAGTAAATAACCCAAATTGTGTCTGTTCTGTTCCAGTCATATGTATTATAATGGCTGCATTTCAATATATCCGCAACATTCTTGAGGCAAACATGAGGTGTACCTGCACGATCTTGTCAGGGCCGCGTCAATGGTTGCGCCTTTACAAATACTAACAATGCATGTCAGGAAGGGATTACAATAACAATTGAAACATTATTATTGTTTGCATAAAACTACACTGCATCATCCTGTTAGGTGAATCTCATTAAAAGTCACATCATTTTTAAAAAATTTTTTAATCTAGGTCTTGTATTGGAATTCATAGTACTGTACAGGTGTCGTTCTCCTTGGTCCGTGTACTAGTACACGCTTTGTCTTCACTTTCTGTGCACTAGAAGACCAACTGTCTTCCTCGAAGGCCGAATGGTTTTTAGTGCCACTTTGGGCCTATTACTGCAACCTTAAGCTCGATATCAAGGATATTGAATAAGTGCTTCAACTAATTTATGGAAAGCTGCTTGAGAATTGCTTCAATATCCCTGATACAATTCTTAAGCTGCGTGTACTAGTACACTCTTTGTCCTCACTAGTATGACAATTTTGACATACTAGTAGGACAAGTATGTGTTACTAGTGAGGCGAAACTGCACTACTTGAAAACTGTGTGCTACTAGTGCTACTTGTGACATTATAAAAACGATTCTAGTCAGCATCTAGTGCTTCACTAGTATTACTAGTAATGCGCAGATAAAAAGGAGTGCAGTTTCGCCTTAGTCACATGCAGTTGTCCCACTAGTATGCAAAAGTTGTCCTCCTGGTGTGCGGAAATGTTATGGCAGCAATGGAAGCCGATAGTAGTGGAACACTCTTTCGCAGTAACACGGTCATTCTACCAGTGCGCTGAATTGTCTTACAATTGAGCATTTATCTGATCTCCTCGATCTCCTGCTTAAGCTCCATGTTGTGCGCTCGGTCCTCACTCGTAGGACACATTTTGGCATATTCGTAGGACAAAAGGGTTAGTAGTTAGTAGTAAGAGAGAGAGAGAGAGAGAGAGAAAAACCCCAAACCGCACCAGCTGACAACTGCTAGTAATACAAAATGATCTTGCTAGTGCTCAATTATGTAGACTTCTCCTACTAGTAGCCTATGTCGAGGTTGGTTGAATGAGTGTGCAGGAATGGCAGTCGTGGAAACTGGCGCGCGGAATGATCCGTCTTACTAGTGAGGAGCAAAAGCCTACGGCGCAAACTGAATAAATGCTCCCATTGCTCTCCGTCTGCGCCGCACCGCACTTTTGCAAGGACCCTCCGGCGGGTCGCCAGAACCAGAACCGCGCCGGCTGTCCACTGGGACTCGCAGCAACAGACGTCGCGTCCGAGGAGTGTCTCCTCCAAGCAACGGACTGCCCCCTCCGAAAGTCAGATCGAGTTTCCCCAAGGCACGCATAAAGTGCACGGAAGGCAGCGGCGGAGCGAGCACACAGGTGCGGGCCGGGAATGGGTCAGGACCAGGAGGAGTTTGCACTCTGGTTTAGATTACCAATCTGCTCTCCCTGAGCTTTCGAATGCAAATAGCGTCATGTTTAGCAGAGCAACGTGTCTGCTCCACGTCGTGGTGTCGCTCTCCAAACTGGTTCGCTGCACGGAAAGCGAACTTTGCTTCCCGGTCGTGTTGGACACCCGACAGCAGCGTCACGAGCGCGACGCGGAGACTCTCAGAATTCGCGCTTTCCACCAGGAACTCGACGTGGATTTACGGCACGACTCCAACTTCATCGGGCCGTCCGCACCCTGGCTCTCCGCTACGGACGTCACCGTGGACCTGAGTCGTTGTTTCTACTCGGGCTACGTGAACGGTGACCGCGACTCGTACGCGGCCTTGAGCCTGTGCGAGGGCGTGCAAGGTGCACTTGGCTACCGAGGCTGGGAGTATTTCATCAGCCCGGTGCGCAACGACACGTCGAGCGCGGGCGGCGCGCACGTCATCCGGCGCAGAAGCAGCGGCGACCCGCGGCCGAATTCCCCTTCCAGGTGCGCGGTCGGCAATGACGTCAGCCTCCACCTCGCGCACTTGTCGGGGAAACGCAAGGGCAACGTGACCACGACGGGGAGACGCAAACGTTTTGCGTCGGTTCCCAGGTACGTGGAGACGCTGCTGGTGGCGGACCAGACGATGGCCGAGTTCCACGGCGACGACCTGAAACATTACCTCTTGACGCTCATGGCGGTGACGGCCAGGCTCTACAAGCACCCGAGTATCCTCAACTCCATCAACGTCGTGGTCGTGAAGATCGTGGTTCTGTCCGAGGTGGACAAAGGACCCAAAGTGTCCGGGAACGCCGCCGTGACGCTTCGGAATTTTTGCACTTGGCAAAAAAAGATGAACAAGAACAGCGACAAGCACGCGGACTATTGGGACACGGCGATCCTCTTCACGAGACAGGTAAACTCGACGCCGACTGCAGTTTTTCCCCCAACCTTTGCCGAGACAGCGAGGGCGCGCGCCTATTTGGCACCTTTCGTGGCGCAGCGTCAGACAAAAAGCTCCCTGGAATCCTAGACGGACTGTTAAGTCCGGGCGCGTTTTCGTTCGACGAAGATATTCTGCCGTTTCAATCGCAACAGGTGGAAATACAACGAAGAACATTTTCTCGTTCTGTCTGCCCCTATTATATAGCTAGTATATAGATAAGATGCCTTCTTTTTAGACGTGCAAAGATACGTTTTCTGTTCACGGAGAATCATTTTCGCACCATGTAAGTGAAGTGGGATCGTTTACTGCCACACACTCGATGATCTCTTGACACAATCTTTACCAAAAAAATGCAACCCCCCCCCCCCCCCCTTTCATTTGACATGCTAAGTGTGATCTATCCACGTAACAATGTGCTTATTATTGTGCTTGTAACTTTGAAGTGGCGCACGTACAAATGTAAAGTGTGTTGTGACAAGGACGACGGTATAGTCCTGCACAAAATGCGCGTGTTTGTCTTGCACCTGACTGAAAATACACGAGCGCACAAAACAAATGTCTGTTTGGGGAACGGAGAGCCCATGAAACAAACGAATTCGAACCGAGATTTGAGCCGACGCGCCCTCTCTTAAGGTCACCGTCGACGGCCCTCGACCTCACAAACGTCCGCTATCACGGAAGAGTACAATAGGTTACAGGGGAACGCATGCCCCTCCCCTTATTCACTCCCTGTAGGCGAAATGGCCCGGCATCCGAATACTCGTATCCATGTCGTGCGGCCGAAATGTAATGTTATAGGTTCACCCCGCCTTTATTCGCTGCTGGTTTTGGGCCAGAATGGAGAATACGATCTAGACACGCACCTGCAACTTTACCAAAGAGAAGGAGCATTAGCGGCGGCCAGGAGAAGCGGCTCAAAAAATGGACGGATGGGAAGGAGCATCGGCGCCCTTGGAGATGCGCTAGTCACGAGTGTAACGTTGTTCCCGGTCCCATCCTCCCCCAGCTGTGTTTTCCCCCGCCAACTTGCTCTCCTCATGAAATAGAGAAGTGAGGGAAATCCAAATGGGGATTGCGCACGCCCATTATGTTATCCCAGGTTTATGCCCCACCTACACGAACGATCCGAGTCCAAAACCTCCGTGGGGTCACTTCTCCACAGCTGTAGTCAGAACTACATAATGCAACCACATCCATATTCATGTCAAGTCCAAACTTCCTGGAGAGGATCGCTGGCTGTGCTTTGTCACATACGGAAGCAACATGGGCGTATTCCATCACGACGTTTTAGATACCGACTGGTTTCTTAAACCAGTGACGACATGCTCATCGGGGCATCGATAATAAAACCTTGCTCATAGGTAGAGAGTCACTTGGCATCGAGCCAATGCAGGGCCGCATGCACGCTGCAATGCATGAAGTCCAAGCCTCTCGGTCTCTCTTCCACAAATGGCGAAAGGCCAGGCGGTTTTCGATGTGGAGACGCACGGAAACGCTGGCATGTTTCTTCCGGAATGCAGCTCGCAAGTCGTATTTTACGTTGCAGCAGCAAAATGAGATGACAGATGTGGGAAGTAGGTCATTGCGGAGAAGCGACCCTTAGCCCGTACTGGTTCTCGCCTCTTCGTTTTTGCCTCTATTTTCTTTCCTCACTAATAACCCAAACTATCCAATCTGCACCCGTGAACCCATCTGGAATGGATTTGCACCGGCGAACAACTGTTCTTTTTTTCTTTTCTCCACCGAAAGCTTTTCACAGCCTGAAATATCATTATGCGCCTTATTGTTGTACATGTACCGTACACATGCCGCCGAAGAGTTTCGGTATGGAACAAGCGCCCGCGGCCGTTCCGGCTCGGACGGTGTATGCGGAGGGATGGGGAGTCGGCAGCCGGGCTGTTCCGTGCGGTGAACGTTGTGAAGTTGTCCTGCGATTAGGAGGCTCGCTCGAGTGCTCCGAACCGATCCTGGTTCGCTAAGATTAGGTTTTGGAATTGTGTGGCGACGACAAAAAAAGGCCATTTGGAAACTGCTCTTGCATGCAAATGCTCTGTTTTGGGCCATGACGTCTCACGGGACCATGCGCTCCAAACACTCGTCAGCGAAAGGCCTTATGAACACCGTCGAGATGGTTGCTGTGTGCTTGCTAAACAAACCTTAGTCTGTAAATGTCAGCAAGGATTCCAATATTTTGATTGTCAAGCTTTTATGATTGTTTCATATCGTGGTTATCGTCGAGTGCGAAGCGGTGGGGCGGGGGCAAAGATAGGAAGAGAAGCCTGACAGGACAAGAAACAAATATTTAGGTCAACCGACAAGTTTTACACAAACCTCCCGAGTAGAAAAGCATCTTTGGGATAACAAACAAAACAGTCTGTTGTAAACATCCGTCATACTTGCTGTTTGTCCAGTGCCCTTGTTGTCGGCGAGTTTTCCATCAATTATATGGACTATTACGTTGACAAAATTCTTGAGACGCATTTCTTAATCAATAAATATCAACGAAGGGCTCTCTCCCAGACATATCTTAAGTTCCCTGACCTTTGGAATGAAGCAGAACAGATATTGTGAGCCAAGCCCTCTCTCGGGTCCAGCATAAGTTACCTCTGACCTCGCACATCTGGATGAATGGAGCAACATTTCCAGAGACACATTCTAAAATCTTGAAGAAAGAGTGGGAGCTGTTATAGCTGCAAAGGGGCCGGACGGACCATTGCCTTATTCCCCCCCCTCCCCCCAGGTGTCCCAATACTTTTTTAACGAAATCATGTGTAAACTGGGACTCATATTGGGGGAAAAAAAGATTTGTGTCCGATTTTTCGGGCTTATTCTGTTGACTTTATTCTCCAGGACCTGTGCGGGGCTTCCACATGCGACACCCTCGGAATGGCCGACGTCGGCACCATGTGCGACCCCAAGAGGAGCTGCTCCGTGATCGAAGACGACGGATTACCCTCGGCCTTCACCACAGCTCACGAGCTCGGTGAGCATGAGCAGTCACGCCACCGAGGTTTTGAGGCTTCATGAAAAAAACCCCAAACAAGTCTCACTTCGACGTCAATGCCGCAAATGATACTATTTGCTGGGGCCCCTGTCGATCATCATGAGGTTTCCCCGTGTCACAGCCTCGCAACGAGGGCTCCCTTCCGTGTCGCCGTCCGTGCACGAACGTTCGCAGGCAAAAAATAACCCGAGCGTTTGTGAAAGACGTCTGTCATCCGGTTCCCTCTTCACAGGACACGTCTTCAACATGCCGCACGACAACGTGAAGGCCTGCGAGGATGTTTTTGGCAAGCTGCAGGACAATCACATGATGTCTCCCACGCTCATTCAAATTAATCGCACCAGCCCGTGGTCGCCCTGCAGCGCTGCCATCGTCACCGAGTTTCTGGACAATGGACACGGTGAGTCCCCATGAGCTCCCTCTCCAAACAGTGTTTTTGATCGATGTGAACCCAAAAGTGGAAATGAACACAATCTGTTTTAATGGCCCTTCAGGCAGCACCGTGCTCTTGCTGGTTAAATATTTGAGTGATGACCACATTCATAAAACACATGTTCATTGTGTATGACTAACCTGTTCACAGTAGCATTGCCAGTGAAGGACATTTGCAGTTTTTTCCCCCTCCTCTTCATCTGCAACTTGAACACGGCACAATCATTTCAGTTTAATGCATGGCTGAGTCTTTGCATTCATGCGTTGTTTAGAAGAGCAAAAATGGAGTCAGAGTGTTCTCGAACACGCCAGACCAGAGGCGGAGCTCAGCCGAGGAGCGATGCTGAACTCTTATTTTAAAAACTGCTCCACATCTGTCCTTAATTAGCGGGTTCGTTTGGAGGAGCGTCACCGCAGTGGTTTGGAGAGCGTCGCTTTAACCATCCAGAGTTTCCCATACAGGCCGAATGGACAGTCTTTATTCCTGCTCCGACAACAGGCGAACAACAACCAGTCAGCGTTGCGTTTTGGTTCTTTTCAACGACCTTTTCTCCACATTTTTGACAGTAAGTTTCATAATGTTGGAACATTGGAATGTTTTGTTTTTTTTCCGCACCGTCGCTCATAAATCAGGACTTTGACAGAGCAGCTGGGAGAAGGAAGACATGCCACGGCACGTTCGAGGCACTTTTCGTGCTGTGCAGCGGCTCTGATTATTTGTAGCTTTCTCAACAGCCCCACACATTGTTTCGGGCAATTCCTCTTTGCGGCAGCAGGTGCTTTGGAAATGGAGCGAAACGTTTCTTCTATCATTCAAATGTGTGGTGAAATAGGAGAACACAAGTCAACATTCATTTGTGAGCGCTCTGTTTAGCATCATTAACAGGTACAAGAAGCCCGGCCGGGGAAGCAAAGCTTTTCGCGCCCGCATCTTTCTCGATAACAGTTTTCTGGTTTTGGCAAATTCCTCAATAAGAGTGAGAAAGTGTGCATCGGGCAGCGGTGATAAAAACCTCCTCCTGGAGCCCCTCATCCGTTTTTTCCCAAGCACCCGCTCGTCAAACTCTTCCAATTATTAGCCGCTCCCTGGAAAAGTGCTTTAGTGTCTTTTATTGTAAATGGAGCTCAGCTTAATTTGACTTTTAGCAGTTCAATGGAACATTTAAAGCTATTAAAAGTCAATCTGAACGTTTGGAAATGATTCTTAACCTGTAACTCATTTAATTCCACCGTGAGGGGAGAAATGTCTTCAAGAGTTTACAGATGAAGGGGTCGGGGGTTGCGTGTGGTATTCCTCATACAAAGACTTGTTTTTAAGGGACACTTTTGCACAGAGACCACCCACCGCCTATTGGTGATTGTGGACACAATTGTTTGTAGAATGAATAGCGTGTGTGTCGTGGATTACTTTTTTATGAGGATATGTACATTTGGTGAAATAACACGTGCGCATGTGATCTCAGCCGTTAGAGACAAGAACTGATTTTGGGAGTCTCTTCCAGGGGAATGTTTGCTGGACCAGCCCCAGAAACCATTAAGCCTCCCTAACGCGCTTCCCGGAGTAGCCTACATCCTGGAGCGTCAGTGTGAGCTGGCCTTCGGTGAAGGTTCCAAGCCCTGCCCCTTCATGCAGCCGCCATGCATTCGCCTGTGGTGCACAGGCAAGTCCAACGGCCAGTTGGTGTGTATGACTCGCCACTTCCCCTGGGCGGACGGCACCCGCTGCGGAGATGGCAAAGTTTGCGACAGAGGCATTTGCTCTCCCGAAGAGGACCGAACTGTCAAAGTAAGGCTGAGCTTGTCATCGAAATCTCTCTGTTGTGCTACGCTTGTGTTTGGGACTAACGGTTCGAACCACGCTGAGGACAAAATGCTACATTTGTACTACATAAATTAAGCAGAGTGGAAACTGAATTTCCTTTGGGGGATGAAAAACTAAAGTCACTCATGGTTTTGTGGTACTGTACAATCGCTGACGGTGTGAACCAGTCCAGGGTGTAGTCCCCCTTTTGCCACAAGTCATTTTGGATAGGCTCCAGCTCACCAGTGACCATGAACAGAATCATTTCAATTGAAAACTACAATTTCACTCGCTAGCATGCAGACTTTTGGCACGGTTGAGAGAGCAACAAGACCACTTCCTGGCTGACGGAATTCTTTCGAGGGCAGGGGTATCTGTTCTATTGCAACGCAAACAGCAAAAGCGGTCTCAAAATTGCCGTAACTACAGGAAATGTCGAACTTGGGTTTGTCTGTTTTCATGAAAAATGACATCAAACAGGCTGTCTATTTGCTTCCGCGGGTGCGGGGTGAGGGGGGGGGGGGGGGTGTTTGATTGAGACAAAAACAATGACTAAAACGGGAAAAAGAGAAAACAAATGACTTGACCTGCATTTTGTACCACTATTTAATGGATTGTCGCTTGACACCTGCCACCTATGTCCAAAGTGTCATCGAATTCTGTTGTTTTGTTTTTACGCATTCGATTCAAACATAACCGCTCGTCAAGGGAGTACATTGAAAATACAAATCGAACGCATTGGAAAGAATTCTCCTCGTTTGTGCATTTTCCAGGTTGACGGTCGCTGGGGTAAGTGGGGTTCATTTGGTCTGTGCTCCCGGACATGTGGGGGAGGTGTCCAACTGGCCAAAAGGGAGTGCAACAACCCATTTCCCTCAAACGGGGGGAAATACTGCCAAGGGGTTCGGGTCAAATACCGCTCCTGCAGCCTGAACCGCTGCCCTGATGCAGGTTGGAATTGCACAAAAACAGGCAACCCCGTCAGGTTTCCTCCCCGAGACGATTCCGGTTCCTGACCTCGTTTGTCCCCCTCTCTTTTCTCCCTCCAGCTAAGACTTACCGCAAAGAGCAGTGTGAATCCAGTGGCCGCAGTTTCAGCAGTAACCATATCGCCCCCTCTGTGGTGTGGGTGCCCAAGTACTCTGGCGTAAGTGTCGAGGACAGATGTAAACTCATCTGCAGGGCGAATGGAACCGGTTACTTCTATGTCATGGCACCGAAGGTAAGAAACGACACATTCAATGCTGTCACTTAGGACTAACCCACTTCAACCACTAAATCAAGGCTCCGACGGGACCCGTTAGTCTCCCCTCAATCTTAATTCTTCATTTTACAGACATTTTTAACTTCTACGCTTCCAGCTCTGTGGGCAACCTATTTGTTTCCTCAATTCATGCATTTTTTACACATTCTGCATGTACTGTATTAGAATTAAACAAATGAATATTCAATGAAGGATCTGTCCGTCGCATCCGTTTGTGGCCAATCAGATCGACAAGAGTAAAGTACGTGAGCTTGACGAGCAGCCCGTGTCTCTTGCTGGGGCCAGTCGGGGGAGAAGCGAAGGGAAAACCATAAGCCATAAGAATCTTCAACCGGGACATGCCACACGTCGCTCCAGCACAGCAGTCGTAACCGCATTCTCCAATATCTGCACTTCCATGCCAAACCTACAAGTTAACAGCTGTGTCATTTGCGTTCCCTTGCACCATTACATTGCAAACGGTATCCTTATTTTTGGTTGATTTAAAGTTGACTGTCGTTTTGACGCTTCCTCTCTCTGCCTCCTTTTTTCAGGTTGTTTATTGTTATCTTATTAGCGTGTTTATAAGATGATTTTAGTTCTCTTCAGATTTACATTTTGTCGTCAGGGTATGTAGCGATTAGCACGTCTGCATCACGGTTTTGAGGTCGGGGCTTAGGATTTCGGCTCTGGCCTTCCTGTGCGGCGTTTGCATTCTCTCCCCGCACTGCGCTGCGCTTCCTCCGTTTCAGGTCGATTGACTCGAAATTAACCGGAGATCTGAATGGGAGTGTGAATGCTTGCTCGCCTATACGGGATGCGCCCTGCGATTTGCTGGCGAGCAGTCCAGCGTGTAAGCCGCCTCCCGACCAACGTCGGCTGTGTTAGGCACACCCCAATGCGACCCAAATGAGGAAAATTGATGGATGGATATTTAATATATCATTCAAATCTCAAATACTTTGGATTTGTACGATTATCATGACCTCTTTTTCTGATGGCGGGGTGGAATCCCATTTCAACTTCGGATATACATATTGTATTTACAACCAACTATATGGTTTCTCTACTGAAGATGTTCTGATGAAATTGGGAATGAGCATTTTCACAAGCTCTTTGCACTTTGTCAAGAAGGATTGGCAAGTTTCATTACTGTATATTTCTTTTCATCAATTCACATGCCTTGCAACGTTAAGGCATGAGGATAAGTGCAATAATTCGAACTATGTGGCCAAAAATGATTTCATTTGTGAGCGATGTGACTTTATGCGAGCCTCTGAGGGAAAACAGCAACGCATGGGACGATGGAGAGGAGTGGAGGGGGTTTATCTCCCTGAGATAATATGGGCGCGGAGTGAGTGTGAGCAGCCGTGAGAGAAAGTTCACACTACATCATTTTGAGTTAAGAGGACATGAAAACTCGGGGGACGTGTAGCACTGAATCATAGAGCAGCTGCATGCTTGTTTGAAACATCTGAACCAAATATCATCTGACACCACATCCTGTTCCATGGTTCCGTAGAAATACACTCATCACAGCTTTTAGAAATGATTGCAATATAATAATAACACCTACAAATATCACAACACAGCATTAAAATGACCTACATGAATTTGCAGCTTTTTAATGAGCGGTCTCCTCTAACAAACAGTATGTATGGACACCACAGGTTGTGGATGGAACCCCATGCTCTCCAGACTCTACAGGAGTGTGCGTTCAAGGAAAATGCATCAAGGCTGGGTGTGATGGAAAAATTGGATCATCCAAGAAGTTTAACAAGTGTGGAGTCTGCGGCGGTGATAACAAAAGCTGCAAGAAGGTCTCGGGACTCTTCACCAAGCCTATGTGAGTACAGAAATCCCTCGCAGTCACAAATTCACTTATTTGTGGTTTTCTTCCCCCCTGCGGAACCTATCCCGAGCTATCCGCTAAAACGCTCACCTATTCGCCTATTCTTTTTTTCTACTCTTTCTGAAACACCCTAAGATGCCACGTAGTGAGGCTTCAAAAGTCCGGTCCAAATAGGAAAGCAGTACAGTAATTGGTGTCGAGGAAGTATGTTGAAATGATACATCTCAACTGAGAAGGAGCTAAGTTTAACCTGGGTTGTTAGTGGAAGGTTACTGTGTCTATGTGCTTGGACACATGCACTTCAGGTGCATTTTTGGGAAATCAAATCTTCTGAAAGACATTTGTTTTTAACCATAATGTAAGATGAGTTTGAAATGATATTACAGTTTGTATAGTTTTAACCCCTCCTGCAACCCCAATTCCAGTGAAGTTGGGACGTTGTGTTAAACATAAATAGAATACAATGATTTGCAAATCATGTTCAACCTATATTTCATTGAATACACTACAAAGACAAGATATTTAATGTTCAAACTGATGATTGTTTTTAGCAAATAATCATGAAGTTAGAATTTTATGGCTGCAACACGTTCCCAAAAAGCTGGGAAAGGTGGGTGGCAAAAAAAAGTGAGAAAGTTTAGGAATGCTCATCCAACACGTGTTTGGAACATCCCACAGGTGAACAGGCTCATTGGCAACAGGTGGGTGCCATGATTGCTACCCTGAATTGCTCAGTCAATCACAAGCAAAGATGGAGCGGGGTTCACCTCTTTTGAACAAGTGTGTGAGTAAATAGTCAGAGAGTTTAAGGACAATGTTCCTCAACGTACAATTGCAAGGAATTTAGGGATTTCATCCTCTATGGTCCATCATATCATCAAAAGGTTCAGAGAATCTGGAGAAATCACTGCATGTAAGCGGCAAGGCCGAAAACCAACATTGAATGCCCGTGACCTTCGATCCCTCAGGCGGCGCTGCATCAAAAACCCACATCAATGTGTAAAGGATATCACCCCGTGGGCTCAGGAACACTTCCGAAAACCAATGTCAGTAAATACAGTTCGGCGCTACATCCGTAAGTGCAACTTGAAACTCTACTATGCAAAGCAAAAGCCAGTTATCAACAACACCCAGAAACGCCGCCGGCTTCTCTGGGCCCGAGCTCTTCTAAGATGGACTGATGCAAAGCAGAAAAGTGTTCGGTGGTCCGACGAGTCCACATTTCAAATTGTTTTTGGAAATTGTGGACGTCGTGCCCTCCGGGCCAAAGAGGAAAGGAACCATCCGGACTGTTATGAACCCAAAATTCAAAAGCCACCATCTGTGATGGTATGGGGCTGTGTTAGTGCCAATGGCATGGGTAACTTATACATCTGTGAAGGCACCATTCATGCTGAAAGGTACATACAGGTTTTGGAGAAACATATGCTGCCATCCAAGCAACGTCTTTTTCATGCTTATTTCAGCAAGACAATGCCAAACCACATTCTGCACGTGTTACAACAGCGTGGCTTCGTAGTAAAAGAGTGCGGGTACTAGACTGGCCTGCCTGCAGTCCAGACCTGTCTCCCATTGAAAATGTGTGGCGCATTATGAAGTGTAAAATTCGACAACGGAGATCCCGGACTGTTGAACAGCGGAAGCCGTACATCGAGCAAGAAAGGGAAATAATTCCACCTACAAAGCTTCAACAATTAGCGTCCTCAGTTCCCAAACGTTTATTGAATGTTGTTCAAAGAAAAGCTGATGTAACACAGTGGTAAACATGACCCGGTCCCAGCTTTTTGGGAACGTGTTGCAGCCTTAAAATGCTAAGTTAATGATACATCCATCCATTTCCTTTACCGCTTATCCTCACTCGGGTCTCGGGCGTGCTGGAGCCTCTCCCAGCTATCTTCGGGCGAGAGGCGGGGTACACCCTGAACTGGTCCCCAGCCAATCACAGGGCCCATAGAAACAAACAACCATTCGCACTCACATTCACACCGTCACTGAGTGGGAACTGAACGCTTCAATTGACCTACCACGCATGTTTTTGGGATGTGGGAGGAAACCGGAGTGACCGGAGGAAACCCACACAGGCACGGGGGAGAACATGCAAACTCCACACAGGCTTTGAACCCCGGTCCTCAGAACTGTGAGGCAGATGTGCTAACCAGTCGAACACCGTGCCGCTAAATTCATGATTCTTTGCTAAAAACAATCAAGTTTATCAGTTTGAACATTAAATGTAGTGTATTCAATGAAATATAGGTTGAACATGATTTGCAAATCATTGTATTCTGTTTTGATTTATGTTTAACATAATGTCCCAACTTCATTGGAATTGGCGTTGTACATGATTTGAACACATTTAAACTTATTAAAACACACTTGTGACGTATTCCTTAGTGTCTCTTCTCCCTCTCACGCTGTCATGAAATTTGTGACTATCGGATAACATCAATTTGAAGAAATGAAAACAATACGATGTTCTCGCTCACATAATTCTCCAAATAAGAGCCAAGCGTGCTTGTTCAGAATCAGAATCAGAATCCTCTTTATTTGCCAAGTATGTCCAAAAAACACACGAGGAATTTGTCTCCGGTAGTCGGAGCCGCTCGAGTACGGCAACAGACGGTCGATTGACAGAAAACACTTTTGGGACAGAAAGACATTGACGAAACACAGTCTCCAAAGACGAACGAAAAACACAAGAACAAAAACAACACGAGAGAGCGCGTAACCGAGGCGACCACACTGGTAGGCGCCATCTTTCTTTGTCACTCCCAATTGATGTTGACTGTAAAACTGACATATTAAACATTGCATAGTTAAACAGCAAAATGTTCAATCAAAGCGATGTGATTCCGTTTGGCAAAAGTCTGCGTGCGAGCTTGTTGGTAACATAATCATGCAAAATGCACGAGACAGACTAACAGAAAGTAGCATAGATGTTAGGGTAATTATAAACCTTCGGACAACTCCTATTTGACACGTACGGAGCAGCAGCACTTACATACATGGATACTCAAAGGCATATGCTCTTCCTGCTTTGTCGTAACAATGACTATTACTCAATGTCATTGCCTCTTCTTCTTGCTCTTGATCCAGCTGCACATACGTACATTGAGTAGAGCGTAGACCTGCTTGGCATGTTGCGGCAGGTGGTTAGTTACTTACTTACTTGGAGCCATGAGGAACGCATAGGCCGCAAATGCGGTTTCTGCAATCTGTAGGTTTTTACGGGAGCAGGTGATTGGCCCACTGCCCGATCCCAGCAACGACTGTGGCGGGTGGTGGGTACTACACTAAAAGTGTCCAACTGTAATTTTGAATTTGTGACGGGTGTACTACTTTTTTGGGGAATTTTTTTATTTTGAATTCTTATGATTATTATTTTGCTATTTGTGGGAGATATGGACCGAGCCCTGCTGCGAATAGCAAAACACTTCCACTGTATCATTTTCATGTTGTTTTAAGCGTTCTTGTGGACTTCTTTGTTCGATCACTGTAAAACTCCTCACCGGCTGCATATGTTGTATTTTGGTATCCAGGCACGGCTACAACTTTGTGCTGATGTTGCCAGTGGGCGCAACCAACATAGACATCCGCCAGCGCGGCTACCAAGGAATGCTGGGTGACGACAATTACTTGGCGGTAAAGAACAGCGAGGGTCAGTACCTTCTTAATGGCGACTACGTGGTGTCATCTGGCGAGAGAGACATCATCGTTAAGGGCGGTCTGCTGCGCTACAGCGGCACCACCGGCCTCTCTGAGACCCTCCAGTCTGTAAATCCCTTGGGGGAGACACTCACTGTGGAAGTGCTGTGTGCTGGCAATTTGACGCCCCCCCGCATACGCTACTCCTTCTACCTGGCCCGTCAGAACAACAAAGAAGACAAGACTCTGACGAAGGAGGACCGTGAAAAATCCCACAACAGTGTTCTGGCTCATGATAGCGTCAAGGAGAAGGGTGCAGCAACCTCGAAGAAACCTTATAGCAAAGAGGAGCCGCTCGTTGAGAAATGGACATCCGCAAGCTGGGACGGGTGCTCGGTGAGCTGCGGGAACGGTTTCCAAAGGCGAATGGTGCAATGTTTGAGGACGGACGGCAAGCCGGGGCTGAAATGCGATCCTACCAAAAGACCGTCAGCCGCCAGAGCCTGTGGAGACCCTTGTCCGGAGTGGAACACCGGACGGTGGTCTCCGTGTTCCACCACCTGCGGGAAAGGCTTTAAGAGACGACCGCTGCACTGCAAAGCCCAAACGGGACACTTGCTTCCCAGGGACCACTGCAGTGGCTTACGCAAACCACAGGAGCTGGACTTCTGTAAACTAAAGCCTTGCTAGGGACTTGAAATCCTTTATTATGACTGAACTTAATCCAACAGCACATTTCCACACACTCTCTCCTGCAATCACAAGACCAAAAAATGGATGGTGCAATATATCTTCCCCACCATTGAAACTAAACCACCTGCATCCACTTCTGACAGAAGAACAACACTCTACGACATTACTCTGAAGCTAAATCAAAGGTTCCATCACTTTATCTGTCAGCTAAGAGTTGACATGTATATTAGTAAGCAATTTACCTTACTGATGAGTCTGGAAGCCATTTTTATGTCCGATTTTTTTCAATGATTGTTTTTATGGTCTTGTTAAGAGATTTTCTTTTTTGTAGCCTGCCGGGTGCTTGAAAACAGCGCCAAAGGACCTTTTCCATTTCCCAGATTAATCCTGCAATCGATTTGTAGCTCTAAAACAAATCGATTCGATAGTTTTCTTTCTTTTACAATTTCCTAAGTCACATTGGTTAAATGGTTAAATGACTACATTAAATGGTTAAATGGTTAAATGACTACATTGACCCTCTCCCGCATCATAAAAAGAAAGCCACAGACAATACTAAATACCTGCGCTGTAGAAATACTTGTCTGCCCCACTTATTCAACATCAGTCACTGCCGAAGATGCGACACCGCTCTTTCTGTGCACTCCTTTAACTCTATTATATTCTTGCTCGGAACTAAAAGGGCCCACAATGTCCAATACAACGTCCCGCCCCAGGATGGATCCTTTTATAGTCAGACTTCTATTTCTGTTTTTTCTTTTATCGACTTTTGCACTCTGTACAGCAAAAGACTCAGATGACTTATACGGGCTGTACTGTATACTATGTATACATTTATTCAGCTCTGTGCAAAATTCCATGTAAATACTTTTAAAACATGTTTTTTACACACAACCGAAATGTCTGAATATATTTATTCCAAATAAAGCCTTGAATGAAAAGCTTAGTTTTCCACGCTTTCCATTTACGTGCACTCTAACGAATTGCAGTTCATTTACGCTGAATTTACAACAATAGGTTTTGTGTAACTTCCATCCATCCGTTTTCAACACCGCCTATCCCGGTGAGGGTCGCCGGAGCCCATCCCGGCCGACTTCCGGCGAAAGGCGGACTACGCCCCGAACTGGTCGCCAGTCAGTCGCGGGGCCAACAACCGTTGGCACTCACGTTCGCACCGTCACTGATCCCACGCTGCCCGCACCAAAGTCAGGCGAGTGCACCACCACACCATCAGTGACTCTGTGTGCAACGTAATCATTGTAAAGTATTGCTAAATTGTCATCCCTTGGAGGTAAACTCACAGTTCAATTAGTCATTTAACAATAACACTAAATTACTTTTAACAGCATTTAAAAAAAAGTGTTTTTCATGAATCACTGTAAGTAAAGGGTGGATTGCAACAGTATATTACTGTATTTCATAATAACTGTAAAATACTGTTAAATTGTCATCCCTTGCAGCTAAATGAAGGGTTAAATGAATAATTCACCAATAACAGTAAACAACTCATTTAACAGCATCACCAGAATTTTGTACTTGCATTTCTAAAGTATTGTTTTTAATGATTATAAAGCACTGTTACGTCGTCATCCCTGACAGGTATATTAACAGTCAATGTTTGGTTAACATGAACAAACATGAACAGCACTCACCTTTAAATTCGAGTACCATACTGTAATACCATAATACGGTAATAATATACTTTTCAAACAAATTATGGTAGATGCACTGATAAATTACGGCGGCATACTGCAATCCACGACATGCCAGTGTACTATTAGAATCAAGTTACGCTAAGTGCATTGTAAAATACTATAAATTAGTGTAATGTCTGCATGTGGACACCAACTGAGAAATGTGTGAAGATGCTGACATAAAACACTGCATCTTGCAAAGGATCTCTGTTTTTATTTTTTAAATAACATTTTGGAGAGAAACATACATGTATCAGAAAAAGGCTCAATAGTCCGACCGACGTACATAAAAGCAGATGGACGAGAACCTGGAGGGCAGCCAAAGGACATATTTGTTTGTTCCCCCAATGGCCTCTTGTCCGAGTTCACAGTCAGATCCTGTCGCAGGTTTGATGGCGTTAATTGTACGAGACAAAATGCAATGTTTCCGGCGAAGGTTTGGATGAGGAATGGTGGAAACCTCCAAGTGTTATTGCAACCTATTACAATGGCAACCATCTCCATCCGGTTGACAGCATACATTAGCCGGAAACCTCACGAGGTACACTTGCACATTGTAATGGCATCCAACACAAGATGTCTGCCATTACATGCTGGCCACCTCATGCCGAAAAAGTCGAACTCGTTGTGATGCAATACAGTCCTACACCTAAATTATGAACATACAGGTATTGTTAAATGAACAGCTTTCTCGGTGCCTATCAAAGCTGAGCATTGAGCGATACTATCCTTATAAAAGCCCAATTTGTGATAAAGCTCTTGGATTGGATATCATAAATGTGCAGGCCAAGTGGAGTGTGTTGTCATTGATACATGTTCTGAAAGCTTTCAACGATAATAATAAACTACTGGCCGGGGAAGTTGGCACCTGGAAAAGGTGTATTGTTTTTACTGACTTCAATGCGGTCCCGGCAGCTCTTGAGTCACCCGTGTTGTCAGTAAAAGATTCCTTAGCAGACTTCCCCTTGTAAACATCCAAATCATTTCAAACAGGTGACGTCGAACACTTCTAAAAGGTTCTAATTGGAATGAGCGAGCAGGACGACGACACGACCGCGGCTGCGGCGGCTGTCCGTGCGATCGGCAGCAGATGTGTGTCAGCGGATACCGCGGTCACCGTCTCAATGATCTGCTTTGTAGCCGCGTGGTGTGACGGCGAATGGGTTCATGGAAACGTCCAAGGAGGAGCCACATTCGTGCGCAGGATCTTTCCGCAAACAATGGCTGACACATTCACAGCTGACCTCGACGTACTGCAAATTATTCTCGTGAGTCAGTCACAGTTAAACCCCAAAGTTGAACTTGACCAGGTTACCATCCAAATTGAAAAAAGGCACACAAAAAAAGGCTTTCATGAATCGATGTAACTTGTGAACAGTCTTCAAAACAAAACCGTTTGAATATGCTCCTGCCAGTGACCGATGAATGTCTTAAATTTAGCCAGGGTCATCGAATACATGTTACATAGTTTAGATTTCCCAAATCCTTGCTCGTTTGCTCCTTTTATCACATCAAATTCCACACCGCATATTTCTTTGCACTGGATGGTGCCTATCTGAGCATATGCGGCTTATCAGTTGCATAATTGCATGTAACAACCCATAAAAGTGAGCATGCTTGCCCTCTTTGTTGGGAGTGCCCCCTGAGGACTGCGCCCACCCGCGCCACAAGTTGTTCCGCCGCCTCTGCCTGATATCATTTTTGCGGGAGCCAACGGAAGCCAAACATCTAGGAAATGCACCCTAACTCCAAAGATAGGCAGTCAATTCATCGGTCTTTGTGGGTGTTCTGAATGTTATTGAAAATATTGCATTGTCCAAAATGTTACCATTTTCACTCACCGCCGCATAGACGTCTTTCCCGACCAAGCCACCGATTGTCAATAACTTGGTGTGGGGCTCCATGCCCGATAAACGCCAAAAGTAGTGAGATGGCTAGTGCTTAGCACGCAGGTTAAAACAACACTGTCTACATATCCGACTTGTTTTTGCTACTTGTAATGTTTCTATTGTTTTAAAAAGGGCCGACCGCAACTGAAACCTGATGTCACATTTGGTCAAATCCGTTCTTAGAAAAAGAACAGATTTGTGAGTGAGCAGTCCTGTCGGCCGACATATGAGTGAGCAGTCCTGTCGGCCGACATATGCCACAGGACCGGCTCGGTTTTGTTACTGTCAGCTTTCCGCTTTAAAATGTCACAGCAGGAACCTGTCAAAAGCGCGCTCCCTTGAAGGCATCGGTCCGTATGTGACATGCTAACAACAACAAAAACAACAATGTGGGAGAATGAGGCTCTCGTGTGTTTACATTTTGTCTCGTCATGCGACTGACACACTGTTGAGTCTGTTCAGAATCCTATTGGAGTGTCCGAAGTAAGCCAACATTTTTTGTCATCTCTCGCTGTATTGCCTCACAAGTTGCAATGAGGCGGCCGTGACAATCCTCTTGACCAATAAGCAACCAGAAGCGGCTTACAAATCTGGTGACTGTCTCGGAACGACAAATAGTACTTGCTTCTGACAATGGAAACGTGTCAATAGCGAGTCAAACTTGCCAAGCGAGGTAGGTACCCTTTGCTGCTCACAGCCTGTCAGGGGCATATTTGCATTGTATCTGGGGACTGTTATGATATGTTGTGATGTAAAAAAAAAAAAAAAAAAAACAACAACAACATTTCACTCATCTTTCCTTTGCATGACAGTCTCTCTTAAACTTGATGTCATTTTTAGGGGGAATTTCAATCGGCAGTTAGACGACCAGCTTTAGCTCAAGAGGACTCATTCACTGCCATTGATGTCTTCTTTTCAGGGGCGAGGGTCTGCTGTGACTTGTCTAAATGTCAAGCTTGTACACAACTGTATTTGAATTGCAGCGCTTTGGATTTGAACTCAGCACATATTTTGAAGAGAAGATAAGAGATCTAGAATTCATTCATCTTCCGTACGGCTTCGCCTCACTAGGGTCGCGGAGCCTGCTGGAGCCTATCTCGGCTATCTATGGGCGAGAGGCGGGGTACACCCTGAGCTGGTCGCCGGCCAATCGCAGGGCACTTAGAAACAATCGACCATTCACACTCCCACCTACGGGCAATTTTGAGTCTTCAATTACATCAATTAACCTACCACGCATGTTTTTGGGATGCGGAAGGAAACCGGAGCACGGGGAGAACATGCAAACTCAACACAGGCGGGGCCAGGATTTGAACCCCGGTCCTCAGAACTGTGAGGCAGACGCGCTTACCTGTCGCCCACCGTGCCGGCGATAAGAGATTCTGAGGGAGAAATGACCAAATGTCACACTAGACCTATATACACAGCCCCAATTCCAATGAAGTTGGGACGTTGTGTTAAACATCATGGCCAGGGGACGACAGATGAAAACTAGCCTTCTGGCTAATTCTGGCTTTTTTAACCATGTGTATTTCATGTGTTTTATGAAATTGCATTGTCCCCTTTCAAATAAACTGATTCATAATAATAATAAACATAAATAAAAGCAGAATACAATGATTTGCAAATCATGTTCAACCTATATTTAATTGAATACACTACAAACACAAGCTATTTCATGTTCAAAGTGATCAACTTGATTGTTTTTTAGCAAATAATCATCAACTTGGAATTTTATGGCTGCAACACGTTCCAAAAAATGTGGGACAGGTGGCAAAAAAGATTGAGGAAGTGGAGGAATGCTCATCAAGCACCTGTTTGGAACATCCCACAGGTGAACAGGCTCATTGGGAACAGGTGGCTGCCATGATTGGGTAGAAAAGGAGCTTCCCTGAACAAGTGTGTGAGAAAATAGTCCAACAGTTTAAGGACAATGTTCCTCAACGTACAATTGCAAGGAATTGAGGCATTTCATCATCTACGGTCCATAATATCATCAAAAGGTTCAGAGAATCTGGAGAAATCACTGCATGTAAGCAACAAGGCCGAAAACCAACCTTGAATGCCCGTGACCTTCGATCCCTCGGGTGGCGCTGCATCAAAAACCCACATCAATGTGTAAAGGATATCACCCCGTGGGCTCAGGAACACTTCCGAAAACCAATGTCAGTCAATACAGTTCGGCGCTACATCCGTAAGTGCAACTTGAAACTCTACTATGCAAAGCAAAAGCCATTTATCAACAACACCCAGAAACGCTGCCAGCTTCTCTGCGCCCGAGCTCATCTAAGATGGACCGATGCAAAGTGGAAAAATGTTCGGTGGTCCGACAAGTCCGCATTTCAAATTGTTTTTGGAAATTGTGGACGTCGAGGAAAAGAACCATCCGGACTGTTATGGAAGCCAGCATCTGTGATGGTATGGGGTGCGTTAGTGCCAATGGCATGGGTAACCGACACATCTGTGAAGGCACCATTAATGCTGAAAGGTACATACAGCTTTTGGAGAAACATACGCTGCCATCCAAGCAACGTCTTTTTCATGGACGCCCCTGCTTATTTCAGCAAGACAATGCCAAAGCACATTCTGCACGTGTTACAACAGCGTGGCTTCGTAGTAAAAGAGTACGGGTACAAGACTGGCCTGCCTGCAGTCCACACCTGTCTCCCCTCAAAAATGTGTGGCACATTATGAAGCGTAAAATACGACAACGGAGACCACGGACAGTTGAACAGCTGAAGCTGTACATCGAACAAGAATGGGAAAGAATTCCACCTACAACGCTTCAACAATTAGCGTCCTCAGTTCCCAAACATTTATTGAATGTTGTTCAAAGAAAAGGTGATGTAACACAGTGGTAAACATGACCCGGTCCCAGCTTTTTTTGGAGCGTGTTGCACCCATACAATTCTAAGTTAATGATTATTTGCTAAAAACAATCAAGTTGATCAGTTTGAACATTAAATATATATATATATATGTATATATATATATATATATACACACACACATATATATCGCCATCTTGAGAAAAGATGATGCAATTTATAGTGTCTGCAGTACAAATTATTATTTTACCATCAAAGTCCTTTCTTGGTGTTGTTTTTGTTGTTTGAAACATATAAGCATTAAAGTCATGTTTCATTTCACAAAAAGATAGTTTTCTCCGTTTGTTCGTCAGGAACAGGTGTTTTTGGTGAAACCAAAGTATGTCCTATTGCTGATTACTAAAGAACCTTTGATTCTCATGAAAGAAGAGTGTCTACTTTTTCTTTTGTTTTGTTTTGATGTTTACATAGGACACATTATACTGTGGTTCTTCAAAGCGCAATCGAAACGTTCTAAAATGGCTGGCAGTGAATGTTTGACGAATATATCAAATTTAAAGAAAAAACACAGAATCCTACCTCGTGAATTTATCTTAGTTCTAGTGAAAACATCTTACGGTTCCCATTTTAAGACAGTTTTGGCTTTGTTCCAAATTATCCCCCCCAAAAAATAAGGTTTTAACATACAAGATCTTATTTTAAAAATCTCACTGTATCAAGTCAATTCATACGAGTTCCATTGGCAATTTTTCTTCACCTATTTTAGGCACAAAAGGTCTTGTTTTTTCATATTTTTTTTGACTTGTTGTGGGAAGGTTATTTTTTCCTGTGTAGCTTGTCTAAGACATTGGTTGCTTGTATTTTTGAGAAATAAATAGAACAACAATTCCAGATGTTGGCATTCGAGGAAGCTATTGACTGGATGGCATCCAAATAATTTCTGCATAAGAGCAACAATAAGTCACGAACAAAAAACAGAACGCAAGAGGCATGTGAAACCATTACACGTGTCAGCTGATATTTTGATCTGCTCACATTAAAGCACATCATATACGAGAAAGAAACGAAATCTGACAACCGATGTTATGATTTTAATGAGGTTTTGAAGAATGAGGTAAACCATGAGTAAGTAATAAGTACAGTATTTTAAGTAAGGACACGCTGCGTTATAAATGTTTGAACGCTTCCTTCGTATAATTTGCATCGCAAGCCTAGAAAAAATAAAACTAATCATGTTTTTTAGACACAAACCAATTGCGCTGTGATCATTATTAAAGTAAGAGATCTTGAGATGACTGCTTTCTTTTAATCTCACTCATTAATCTGGTCCGGGGTCTGGAAAGGATTTTTGAAAATCCTAGTTTGGCTTCCCTAAAATGAGCCTGAGAGGAGTCCAAAGCTAACTGTCCTTTCTTCATTCCATTTTGTACAAGGACAAAAAATGCAGTTGTTAGTACAGACGAAGACAGGAATGATTTGCCATTTGCTGGTTGCTTAGTTAGTTGGTCACCTGGAAACGATATAACCAAGTCTGACAAAACCTTGCACGAGTCACAGAGGAACACATGCGGATGAAGGATTTTCTTTTCACTCTTCAGCCTGGCCACAGGGGCCGATTGAGACGGTGACCCAGCAGATCAGGCAGCTCGAGCTGTGGTAGAATAACATCGCTTGGAGCTGCCACTTGAATGGAAGACAAGCACTGTTGCTTGGGATTGTGAGGCCCAGTCTGACCTCCGAAGTGCCATTCTAGTTTCATTATATATTATAGGAAAATAACATCCAAACGGCTTGAATTCTTTGGGAAAATACAGTATATAGGAGTCAGCGTTTTATTTGATTTTGTTAGCATGATGCTTGTTTCACTTGACAAATGGCTCCGTTCAAACGTAATCTAATAGTGCGTTGACCTACGATTGCCAGCTAAATCGATTTTGTGAGGTGTGGACATCTGAGGAAGACGTGCAAAACGTGATCGTGGATTAAATGGGGAGCAAATGTTTGAGCACTGTCGTAAGATTATGGCTGGCAAATTCTCCTAATTTCCGCAGGCGTTTCGAGGGCAAATACATCTTTTTCCTACAATGTGAGTTAAAGGTTCCTGGCACAGGCGAATAATCTGCTCAATTTCCAAACACCACTTTGTGCTTTTAAAGAAAGTTGGCCCAGTAGACGTGTAAAGTCTCGCTGCTTGAGATTAGAACGCTTTTGGATTTGGGCCACACGGGTCTGTTTCTCAACAGAGTGAGTTCACGTCTCAGTGGCCAAACACCTTAAAAGGGAGCAGTGGGACAATGAAGTCATTCGGTGATGCTTTTAAAGAAAACGTACTGTAAAATCACACTATTGTGCTCCATTAATATATGGACCAAGACAACGTGGCGTTACGAATATGACTTTATAGGGCCCACATGAGCAGACCTCTAATTATAACTCGTCATTGATGAACGTGAGCAAAGGAGGGCATGATCCCACTCATCTAAACATGCTTGGAAAATGTGTCAAATCTGGTCTTGTTTAAGGCTCGCTGTTCAGTTCACACACTGCACAGCCTGCGACGCTCTGTTTGACATCACGCTCATTTCATTGGATGTGTCTCCGTCAAATTTGAAAGGAAGCAGTGACGTTACATTTCTTAAATGTAGTGACGGCTCGTGCATTCGGTACCGCTACCTGGGCCTTCAGTGGCAAATTACCAGACTTGGTCCACCTCTTAGTAGCACCACTAGACATTGCAATTATAGTAACCATCAATGCTATACAAAACCGCAATATCTCAGCTCTGCCTTTGACATCATTTGGAGGAGTTCATTATCAATAGTGAGCTCACAAAATCCATCCCACTCACAGAGATACTGATTATTAAATGCATTTACATGTGCAGATCGCCGCAGACGTCTTTGGCTCGCCGTACTTCGCTTGTTCTGACAAACTCGTTCGAGGACGGAACAATGCTGACGGATTCTGAAGGGCCTGGGCAGATATTGAAACGGCAGCCTCGAGTGGCTGAAATCGGATTGGACAAAACAAATCCGCATACGTGCACTGGAAGCGGTGCGGCCAAGACAAATGCCATGTAATGATGAGACTAGCCTGTTGGGAATAAATGAATACAAATTTACGAAACAATTTAGCTTGTAAATGTAGGTCAGTGCTTCTCATAGTGTTCAGGCCTACAGAGAAATGCACTATCTAGGCCATGTGATCATTGCAGCAATTGGGGAAAAAGCTACAACGTCTTTCACTCTTCTGCAAGATGTTGTTTGTGGTTTGAATAGAAGACCTGATGGCTCACTAGGTCTGTTCGAGTTCAGCCCAAAATGGGGTGAATGGGTCATCACAGTCATGCTTTCTTCCACACCAAACTCTTCCAGGCATGCCTTTCTTGACCTTCCTTCAGTCACGCCGCAACAGACAATTTGCAAACATACAATTGATGAAGAATTGAGATTGACGGGTGCAACGGGGTCTAGCCCATCTCCTGATCCATTACTGAATTTATTAAGAAGTGAGTCTGGATATTTTTGTCAATACAGTGTATTTCCCGAGTTCGGCCAATATTGCTTCGGACAGAAACGTGGCGTGAGAAGATGTTTCATCAGGTCATCCTGCCAAGAACCAAGGGAGAAGAGGGAAATGGAGCAAAGCAATGGGAACCAAGAGTGGAGCTTAACGCTTCCTGTTGGCGTCCAAGTGTCAGCATGGGGGAACTGGAATCGACATCAGAAAAGCAGCAGCAGCAGTCATTCATCGTGCTTGTGGATACATTGGAAATATCCCTGCGGGTCTCTCTCGTGTTTTGCCAGAGTGTACGGCCCGTGTCTTCCCGTCCATTTTAGTGTATGTAGTATGAGAGCCACAGTATTGTCACAAAGAATCACAACTATAGTTTCCTGTCGACCGCTTCCAATTAAGATGAAAACAGTCCAGTGAAAAACAGATCATTTGATGCAGCTATTCAAGAAATGTTTCCTCTAGTTGCCAGTGTGGAAAACAAACTTGATGAATGATTCTCAGGTGCATTCCTGTCTGCGGGTGCTTTGAGTATGTCGTCCCCAGAGCCTGCCTCAGATTGTGAAAGTGACCCCGCTGAAGAATGTCTGTTTTTCTCTTGAACGATAGGGGACCAACCACCGCGTCCTGGCTCACAGCCAAATGTGCTTGGGGCAAACGCCACACAGGCACAAGCAAGCAAAGCTCATTTCTTTCAAAAGGAATTTACAAGACGGAACTGTATTTGTGATGCGTTTACGGTCGACTTTGAGTTCCTGGAGAGACTTCCTCTTAGCATTCTCAAAGTAGGGATCCCTTTCACAAAAGAATGGAAATAAGAGAGTCCTGGAGTCCTGACCAAGACTAACAAAAAGAAATTGCACAAATGACAGGATGTGAATGCGGAATTTTGATCGATGAAGCAAATTTACGGTATCAAAACTGGTATTTACTGAACAAAAAGTTCAGATCAGGGTTCGAATCTCCACTGGAGCATCTCTGTGTGAAGTTTGCATGTTTGCATAATTTCATTTGATATTTGTGTGACAAATTGAATTGCAGAAAAACAACATGTGTTTGTGGTTTGACTTCAGAATTCAAGTCAAGAGTGTTTTATTGTTGTAATATCAGTATGTTAAAAATGATTACTGTTAATTCTTCTGTGACCATTAAAGTCTCTGTAAAGCAAAACACCACAGATAGGAGTGTTGTTAACAGGCCTGCCAAATGTTAATGATTAAATAAAATGGCAAGTACGTGAAATTATGGAAAAAAAAGGAAGCCATTGTCTCCGCTCACAATCGTTGTGGGTGTCACCGCTGAATGCGCTAAAACCCCGCCCTGCTCAACTGTCAATCATATACCACTACTACGACTGGAGAAATGGATGCTACTTCATCTAGCAACTTTCTTCTGCCTATACGGTGACACTGACCTCATTTCTCTCAGTCTGCAATAGAATGGTAAGTTAGCAATATATGTTAGTTCAGCATAACCTAACGTTAGGAACTAAAGCCCAATTTCTTTTTTTTTTTTTTTTTTTGCTACAACACGTTGTATGTGCCAGCACTAGTGGGACTACGGTTTTCTGATTAATACTCTGTTCGTGGAGTAAGAATTAAACTGGATGATTGATCGAGCTTCATTGATCTCAGGGTTGGCCACATGACCAAAAGCGGAAAACAGGTTCGAGGGCCCCCTGTGTATGCAACTATGGATTGATGAAATGGTTTGAACCAAATTTTAGGAGGGCCCGAGCCGAGATGCGAACCGGGGACCTTCGACTGTGAAGCAGACACGCTAACCTCTCGTTCACTGTGTGCGTTGCTCTTCGTAATTCATATTATTTGAAAATGCATTTCGTAATGAGAATAAATTGGAAGTCATGCAGCTTCAAGGAATGTAGCATGTTCAACTTCAGAGGTTCCACTGTGAAGAGAGAAAAAAACCCAAAACATCTTTACAGTAAACGTTCTCAAGATGCTCCCGCAACAACAATGGACTGATTGACCGCTCACTACTTTTAAAACCCACCGGTCTTCGTTCATTTCGCAGCCTCTCGCACAAGTCGATGCGGCTGCCGTGCGGTCGATGGACATTACCAGCGCATAGCCTGCCGCCGCCGCCGCCGCCGCCGGGCCCTTTGCAAAAAGCGCTTCGGTTGCCAAATGCAAATCTAGCACAAAAGAACGAGAGTGTAACTGATCTGTCTGCTTTACAGATGGCCGCACTCCAACCTGGGCCGACTCGAGGGGCTCATTTGGCTCTATGAATGTAACATGAAGGCGTCCATAAATCAAAAAAAAGAGCTGTGTTGCGCTGCCTTACACAAGAATGAGGAAGTCGATCATCAAAATGTGAGTCAATTCATGTGGACGTACAAGAATAAATGAATGTTTACATGCAGCGATAAAAGCGGGTCAGCATAATACATTACAGAAGTGTTCAGGCGACGTTGAATCATCCGCCGTCGACTTGGCTGCTGTCGACGTCCAACATGGGAAAAAATACGATGCCAGATGTTGTCAGTTGGCAACAGAGCAACAAGATCCTCAAGATCCGAGGCATCGTCCGTCCTCGCATTCTTTATTGCAATGTATCTTGTTTTTCTGCTTTATGTTGCCCTTTGCGGGCCTCAAAACGAAGTGTTTAGTGCGTTAACATCTGCTCATTAGCACAATTGAGGCTATGGCGTTTCGGCGATGCGGTCATAAAGGGAAGTCTAGCACCGAGTGAAACTGATAATTGCACCAAAATAAACATCAACGAAGTTTCTCAAATGCGAGCGAATATCATGTTTTAGTTCAGTACAAACATACTTTTTCAATATTTGGGTTTCTTTTCTTATGAAAACATTCATTTTGTCGGAATTGAGTTTTTTTCTCCCATTCCGATGCTTCTTATGTTGCAAGTATTTCCATTCCCCCGAGGCAACATTGTTTACTGATGAAAAACTGCTGCTTCTTGGACATACCGAGAAAGGTCCTCGCCCACAAATCGCCTCTGGTGACTCAACGGGGAGAATGAATGCAGAGTCATGCCTCCAACATCCGTCGAATATGTTCGCTGCAGACATTCAAATGATATCGGGCATCGCTTTTCTGTTCTTTTTTTCTTGTTGCTAATGTCGGAGTGAGTTGAATTGCTCGAGGCGTTTTGCACCACAGTGCTTATTTTGACCTGCAGTCAGGGACACGCAATTACTATGATGGACTTAAATTTGATCCAGAATCACAATATGACGCTTTCTCTTTTTGCTCTCTTGCTTTTAACCATAATAGATGACATCTTTGTTTTGTTTCCAGTCTCAATACAGACACAGCTATTAACAAGAGACAGCCTTTGTGTGTAAGGATTCAACTATGTAGCACATGCGTGAGTGACAGAAACAAGAGGGCCTCCTGTTTTGGTTGAAGCTGAGGTGTTTTTTTTGAGCCAAAGTCTGCTTTACGTCCACGCACGAATATGGCTGCTTTTTAAACGTGCTCTCTCTCTCTCTCTCTCTCTCTCTCTCTCTCTTTGGTGAGCCCTCTTGCGCAAACCACACTCAAAGAAAAGGTCTGTTTCTATCAGTATTGGTCAACGGAGAATGGCTGTGACCAATCAGTCTCTGTCCACTTTTCGATTTCCAACACATATCAGTCAGAAACCACATAACCTTTGCACCTCTTTCAAAGTCCTCCTCTGGACGGAGTCCTCGTCTGATTCTGCTTTCAAACTGCACGTCGACATGGTTACCTCTGGTGAAAACTGCTGAAATGATTTCCTTTTAAAGGGGTGGGCCATGGGCCGAGGAAGAAGTATATTTGGGATCCATATTTCATTCCAGAGGCTTCTGGTTAACACCGTCCAAAACTTTCTGCGTAATGCACCAATCCCAATCCCAAGGAAAACGGTTTCCGAGTGTCCTTAAGAGGCTGTTAGTTTCGATTCACTTACCTTGCAGTTCTTTACTTATACATGTAAAGAATTGCTGGGATGTAATCATTCCCAAAAAACTGCACAAAAGCCTTCAAGCATTTCAGTCAAGTTTATTCAGCGGAACTGTTGAAGTCCTTAAGACCTTAAGCGATACAAGGTGTGTCACAAAAGTTCCAGTTTAGTTTTTGTTTTTGACTCTTTCCCCAAGCTCAAGGAGGTTGTCAAGGGCACCCGTTCTGAAGACGTGGATGACATAGAAATGGCCGCGACGACGGAGCTGCTCGAATCCTTCCAGGAGCCGGGAAAGTGCATTCGACTCCAGGGGGATTTCTTCGAAGGGGAAAACTTGCAGTTTGGAGTTTGGAATTGAAATTGATCTTTTGTTACACTACTCCTGGAGGTTTTCTGACACACCTCGTACAATTCGAAAAAAACAAAACAAAGAGCAGTCATAATGCATGCGGCGGAATCAAATCTCACAAAATTAGCATATACCATGAGACTCAGTTAACTTATTTTTACACTTGACAGTAATGGATATAAAAATGTTACTTCAAACACTGCTAGTACAGTTAATAAAGGTGTTATTATGACTAAAGTCTAACTGTCTATTTCCGTCATACTTTTGAAATGATTTGAGGTTGAACTACATGTGACGAACTCCGTGCTTGGTTTTGTTCAACTTCATTTAATAGAAGATTTTGTTCGGCTGGGTGAAGGTTTTAACAAGATTGCAAAGCCGACGTTGTGTTGCGTTTTCATGTTAGCGGCAATTCAATACATGTATGTTCTGTTTTTCATCAAATACAAAAACAAACAAACAAACAAACAAACAAACACAAAGAAAACCCATCGAAAATGCCACAAGTCTGTCCACGTCAGTGCGGCGAAGCAGGGAGTAACAACGTACTTGAAGACGACCTGTTTAGTCTCACAGGAGGAGGTATTCTTCAAAGGGGCCAAATTATGAAATGATTACAAAAATAAATCACTGCTATCGCCTTATCAGCTCTGTCAAAAATAATATATTTTTATGCACAGGGAAGCCAAGCGCTGATTGCAAAACTTTTCCTAAGAATATTTATTGCATATAACAGATCATGTGAGCAGTTGGATCTGTGTTGGAAATTCCTTATGGTTTGGAGTTTTCTCGAACTATTTGCGCTTGATAAATGTCTCTGAGGGGGGAAGGGGTCTGGCGGTAGAAAACAAACAACTGTGGAGGTCTCGCAATATGTGCCGCTTTGTTTCAAAGTATTAAGTATGATTGATGTTCATGTTGTAACTATTGGAGGAGTGGGAATGGTCCCCGGAGTCAAGGTTTTGACACAGTGAGTTGGAGAACTTTTTTTTTTTGTGTGGATGGGTGGGGGGTGTACTCACTGGAAGACTTTGAATTTTTGACAACAACATTCCAGCGACAAGGTCTGGCTTGCCGTAAGCGGCCAGCGTGCACCCGAGTTTTCCAATGGTTTCAGGGCGTTTATTCGCAGACACAAAAAGCGGATGATATGCATATATCATCATATGCTATAATTCAAAAAAACCTGGCACCGTGGGCGATGTTGCACAATAATTGAGCAATCTTTAATGTTCGGTGTAGTGGATTAATCATTCATGACTCGCCACTTTTGACGCTAAACATTATGATCACTGGCCTAATGTAATGAGATCCAATATAAGAGCACTATCAAATATTCTGCCATTACAAAAAAATGTGTCGTGTGTAGACATATGAATTCAAGCAGTGGTGAGCTCTTTTAATCCAGTCTGCCAAGCATTTACAGTCTCACGACTGTAATATTAGTTGCATTCATTTAGTTTCTCCTAAAATTGGTGAATTCGAATTCATTCATTCTTTTATCTCATTGAATGATTGGCCAATTGATTTATGGTGAATAATAACACGACAATGATAAAACATGAGAATATTATATACTTCAACATACATACTTTTACATTTTTTTTAATGTAATGTAATAATTGTTCAATTAATCATAATCCTGTATTCAAGTATGCGACGACGCTGCAAGGTTTTCTGCATTTTTGGGCCCATCATGTCACCGTGACCGTTTCACCCCACCGGTAAGTTAAAACAACCGCACGTGTTAGTTTCGCGTGAGCATGGGAAACAAATTTAAGGGCTCAGTATGAATTTAACAATATGTTTATGATTGTGGTTGTTATCTGCAGTGGTGTGGAACTGTGAGGCAGCTGTTCCTAATATTTTTGACTATCTCATGTCCTGACTAACACTGCATTAGTGAGGTATTAGTAATACCTCACTAATTGAGGTCACCCAAGTATTTGACACAGGCCTCGTTGTGATGCAGTACAGTTGCACACCAGTGCAAACTCCAACCGCAATAATCATTTTGAAAAGATACATTGGAGCTTTGGGGTTCCAATCCCAGCTCCGGCTGTCACGTTCCGGCATTTGCATGTTCTCCCCAGTTTTCTCTGGGTACTCCGACTCCCTCCCACGTTCCAAAGACTGCTGCTCGTTCAACTATTTCAAGACTAGATTATCTGGAGATGTGAACGTGAGTGGTCAGAGTTGTTGGTCTATATTTAGCCTGTGAGTGGCTGGCAACAAGTCCAGGGTATACCCCGACCGACTCCCTACCTAAAACGAAAGTAAAATGAGACGGCAAGAAAAAGAGTATTGAATGGGACCAGATGCTCTGTAAAACGTGGATTCCTTTACCTACCCACCGATGAGACACAAGATTGGTGTTTGTGATACTGTGGGACAACGTTTTTGTGAATTTTGTCCCAATTCATTGTGATGTAAAGTTGCTCATTTGAACTTTGGTGGCGTTTTAGCTCAATGTTAAACCTGTAATCCGACTGTTTCTACTTTCTTTCCAGTATGGCAAAGTCATTTATATGATATTTTTGTGACTGTCATCGGGTCTTACGTGAGTTTGAAGACTAAAATAAACGCTACAAACCATCAATGCGAGAGTTCAACCCACCGTTTAACTTGTTAGCTGCCTCAATGTTGGCATAGACGTATTTTATTGTTTCACTTGACTGAGGCTCAGAGCAGGACGGAGCACGTCAGACTTCTACACACACAATATAATTGCACAGTATAATCTCATTCCAAGTGTTGCGCTGAGGTGACTGGTCATTTATTTGAACAAAGTTAAGACACACTTTTACTCGCCGCTGCCGTCGGGCACAAGGCACGTCTTCGTGCGTGTTCTTCTTCGGGGTCGGCGGACTGTAGCCATCGAAACTGGGAACGGAATTCTTTAAATTTGAACAATTCCACGGGCACCGGTTCCAATCGGTCGAAGATTCTCGATGCCCAACCCTAATCTTCGTGCGGTCATAATTGCGCTTTGGTGCACTCATCGCCTGCGATTGGCTGGCGACCAGTTCAGGGTGTACCCCGCCCCCCGCCCGAAGATCGCTGGGATAGGCTCCAGCAGCCCGCGACCCAAGTGAGGATAAGCGGTATTATTTACAGTATTAGTAAGCGTAAGAGTTTGTTGAAATGAAAAAAGTCTGTTTCTCATAAACATTCGGCGACCTCTGTGTTGAGTGGATGTGCCTGTTTTTAGGGCTTTTAAAATGTTTTTAAAATATAATGTTAGGGAAAGAGTTTCCATTCCGTTGCGACGCAATCAACAAGTGTAATTGCACAATGTCAACGACATTTTTCAATTTATTTTTAAATGTCATTTCATTGTTTGATGCAACCCCCTGTGTGCATTTTTTTCTGTGATGCACATGTGGCTGGCTGTACAACTATTATCAGATTTTCTTTTTCACTTGGCTTCACAAGTCTCAATATAAAGCAGATGGCTTCTTTGGAAAATAAAAAAGAATCCCAAATGTATCACAGGATTTTCCCTTCTATTCTATTCGTTTCACTTCTCTACAACGCTTCACTAGGGAGCTTATGTTTTATTTCAACGATCAGTCAAAAAAACTACTTACCCGTTGGCGGCTGAGTGGGGCATCGTGCAGGTGTTTTTGTAGTGTCCAATCGGGTGCTGATCCAGTTAGGGATAGTCTGGCTATGCTGGAGGTTTGGAGTCTAAGTGCCATTCGAGTTGGCTGCGGAAGTGGAAAATGGACTCCTCAAAGTTTGCCAATTGCACTATTACAGCCTTCGGAATGGCATTGTAGAGAGTATCCACAGGCTTATGAAGTACACACGTATGGGAGGACGTTCATCTTTTCTGGGTCCTTCACTCGACGCCTATTGACCCACAGGCTACGCCTTGCTGCCTGCCAGAGGCGTCAGTCAGAGTTCATAGAAAACGGATGCGGACGTCTTCGTTAAGGCTGTCATAGCAGCTCAGAGCCCTTTCAACGCGCAGACGTCTTCGCATCATCTCGGCGCAGGTGTGGTTCGAGTCTGAGCCCGTGTGCCGGATAAGGAGGTGACATAAGTGCTCGAGGTCATGTCAACACAGGACAGAGTGCTTCATTCGAAGTCTTCATTGTCATCCGCCCGTATACTTAAAACAACTCTTTTCCATCCTGGAATTACCCTGCGGGGTTGCTCCTGATGCGAACGAAGTGTTGTATTTTTTCATTCTAGGATGATACATGAAGAGGAGGCTTCGAGTAGAGTTTGGACCCAAAGCTGCTAGATTTGTTGGCTTGTGCTCTTGTTCACGACGTGAGGTCAAGCAAAGACGCTGTAACCAGTCGGCCACCGTGGCGCCTCAGTGTGCCATCATTGAACAAAATAGTTCTTTCTTGAATTTACACACACACACACACACACACACATCTGCCTCACAGTTCTGAGGATCCCGGTCCCGCCTGTGTGGAGTTTCCATGATCTCCCCGTGCCTGCGTGGCTTTTCTCCGGACACTCCGGTTTCCTCCCACATCCCAAAAACATGCGTGCTAGGTCGATTGACGACTCTAAATTGCCCGTAGGTGTGAACGTGAGTGCGAATGGTTGTCTGTTTCTATGTGCCCTGCGAATGGCTGGCGGCCGGTTCAGGGAGTACCCCGCCTCTCGCCCGAAGACAGCTGGGATTGGCTCCGCCACGCCCGTGACCCTAGTGACGATAAGCGGTCCAGAAAACGGATGGACGGATATAGTTTAAGTGACCATCCGGCATCACAAAAAGCTTTAAGGCAGACGTTTTCAATTTCATAGAGCTCTCGATGTTTTATCATTTTGAACAGAAAGAGGAATTTCAAACTGAATTCTCCTTTTCCATTCCCAAATTTGAGCTGGGAAGTCAGACATTAATCAAGCGTAACGTTTAACCATGAACACTAATGCAAGTATATGACAATCATTTGACATCTAAATTAAGACACCTTGATGTGCTTTATTTACTATTTTACTTTTACTATTTTCTTGTCATAGTTTTTTTTATATATATACACTGTAGATCAGACAATAGGAGAATTCAAGGCTAACACAATCATGATTATACTTTAGCATTTAAAAATATTCTTTGACTAAAAGAGGCTACACACAACGATGTATTAACTATTGAAAAAAATCTGAATAGGATTTTTGTTGTTCATTTAGCGCAGCTGTGGTATAAACCTTACATTGGATAATACATGATGAATGCATTAGAAGCATTTTAAGTGCACCCTATTTCATTTGTGATGCTTTCTTTTACAATTGTGTTGCAATAAGGGTAAAAAAAAAAAAAGAAGTCCACTCAGAGATTCACCAAGATTAAAATGTCATCAGGCTTCCTTTCAATGATGACAGGAGAATTGGGGATGAAAGAGAGCAAACTCAAGTGGTTAATGTGGGTAAAAAAAGATTTCTGGTGGTTTCTGGTTATTTTTACGCACACAAAAAAAGCGGGTCATTTGGGAAGTGACTCATTGCGGGAGAGAAGTCCTAGAAATAAAACCAAAATCCACTGAAAGCCACAGAATTTTGAACGTTTTTTTTTAGGACTGTTTTGTCTGCATGTCAAAAACACATGATTATCATCTTGGAGAATATGCTTTTATTTTGTTTTTATTTTTTATTTTTTGTTTTGGGATAACCAGAAGTAGTTGATAGTTCGAAAGGCGCGAACTTATTTAGACACCAGAGCGGGATGTTTGGATGTGTGTGGCTTTGCTTTTCCGTGCAATAAAACACATTATTCCTAAAGAGATTGATTGGGGCTTCTTATGTTAGTTTTCAGTCCATTGAGATGAAATGGAGTCAGAGCTGGGTGGATAAGAGCGATGAGGTTTTTGTACTCTGTATTCTTCCGCATTGGCGTGAAGCCTGGAAGCCATCATCAACACCTCAATCTCAACTATTTGTCAGAAAAAAAATAGTTACTAATCGGGCTTAATCATTTCCATATGTTTGGACAATTAGCTTCAATTCTAATTTTTTTATTTCGTTTTTTAACCAGCACCTTGAATTTAAAGCTCATTTTTATGACGTTTTCCTTGTTTTTCACGAGCAAAAGAGCTGTTCTCAGAAGCATTCGAAAAATTACATTTTCTAGAATCGGCTATTGAAACAGCTTTGGAAAGGAAAAAAACAATCTGTGTGTGCAATGCGATTTCATCCATTTTCCTTTACTGCTTAACCTCAACGGGGTCGCGGACTGCCGGAGCCTATCCCAGCTATCTGCGGCCGGGAGGCGGGGTACACCCTGAACCGGTCGCCAACCAATCATAAACAAACAACCATTCGCACTCACATTCACACCTACGGGCAATTTTACAGTCTTCAATGTTTTGGGGATGTGGGAGGAAACCGGAGTACCCGGAGAAAACCCGCCCAGGCACGGGGAGAACATGCAAATCCACACAGATGGGGCCGGGATTTGAACCCCAGTCCCCAGGACTGTGAGGCAGATGTGCTAAGCAGTCGTTCACCGGGCGCTGGAGCCTATCCCGGCTGACTTCAGGCGAAAGGCGGACTACGACCTGAACTGGTCGCCAGTCAGTCGCAGCGCACACATCGACACAGACAACCGTTTGCACTCACATTCACACCTCGGGACAATTTAGAGTTTTTAATACACCTAACATGCATGGTTTTTTTTTTGGAATGTGGGAGGAAGATGGAGTACTTGGACAAAATCCACATCAACAACCGTTAACATTCACACGACGCAAGCTGAGATTTGAACCCAGAACCTCTGACTGTGAGGCCGACTGCTAACCACACTCCCTGATATCTACTGAAATACTATGGTACTCTATTACTGACCATAGGTTGAAAAAGGGGCTACAAATTAACTTGAAATAATGTGTAAATGAATACGCTTTTGCATGTTTTTGTACCCCTTGATTATTTTAAATAGACATGCCGTACTGGGATGGGTATATTTGGGTTACTTTTGACATGCAAGTTGATGCGGTAAGTATAGTTTACACACTGCATTTTACAGGAAGTCTGCAGGTAGTAGTTAAGCTCTTCATGACCCACTATTTAGCTTGATAATACAGAAATGGGCGGCACGGTGAGCGACTGGTTAGCACATCTGCCTCACAGTTATGAGGACCGGGGTTCAAATCCTGTCCGCGCCTTTGCGGAGTTTGCACGTTCTCCCCCGGTGCCTGCGTGGGTTTTCTCCGGGCACTCCGGTTTCCTCCCACATCCCAAAAACATGCACGGTAGGTTGATTGAAGACTCTAAATTGCCCATAGGTGTGAATGTGAGTGCAAATGGTTGTTTGTTTGTATGTGCCCTGCGATTGGCTGGCGACCGGTTCAGGGTGTACCCCGCCTCCCGCCCGAAGATAGCAGGGATAGGCTCCGGCAGCCCGCGACCCGCGTGAGGAGAAGCGGTAAAGAAGATGGATGGATGGAATACAGAAATGTACCTGGGTGGTCTTGTAACGCAGTAACTTCAATATGTAGCATTTCCATCGCAGCACTAAGTCAGGAAAAAGAGGAATATTACTCGCAGATGACGTGCCATTGTTTTCCAAATCAAATATTTACGGAACGTTCCTTCTCGGAACAGGTGGCCGATGTTAATCATTTGTTTCATAAGGTTAGAGATCATAACAAACTAAACATTTATCAGCTGAGGCTGCGCTGAGGACAACTGCTGCACTCAGTCCACTCGGCGGATGAGACTTGTTTGTTAGAAAAAGGAAAATAAGTTTGAAAGCTATGTGACTGGTGTTACTATTAGAATAAATCTAGCTTTTACTATGTGTGTGCGAATGAAATTATAAAACATTGTAGAGTTTTGTGTGCACTAGTCTGAGCTCTTAACAACAGCTTGGGTCCAGAAGGCCCTAGTGACACTCACGGTGCCAACGCACTAATAACACACACACACACACACAAAGACACACTTGCTCAGCTGTGAGGACTGGGCTGACATCACCCCACCAATCACCCTGTGACTCATTAACAGAAAAATCCCAACTTCCATTCTTCTTCTCCAAGGCTCGAATTGTCTCTTATACCTTGCAGTGGCCCTCGGTCAAGTGTAGTCCAACACCAGTTTTAAAGTCAGACATCAACAGTGGAAAATACACGCTAAAGCCTGGCACACAGAGACATACCAATTTTGACCATCTTAATTGGGGTAGATACAGTTGGGATGGAAAGTATTCAAACTTTTTCACTCTTTGTTATATTGCGGCGATTTACTAAAATCATTTAAGTTAATTTTTTTCCTTGAGATGCGACACAAGGCAAAGGTAGAGGTGGCAAAGACCAAACAAGAGGCATAGGTATGCCAGGTTGGACACTGAAGAAGGAGAAAAGGATCTGTACAGGCTGGCCAGACAGAGGGACAGAGATGGGAAGAATGTGCAGCAGGTTAGGGGGATGAAGGACAGAGATGGAAATATGTTGACTGGTGCCAGTAGTGTGCCAGATAGATGGAAAGAATACTTCGAGGAGTTGATGAATGAGGAAAATGAGAAAGAAGGGAGAGTAGAAGAGGCAAGCGTGGTGGACCAGGAAGTGGCCATGATTAGTAAGGGGGAAGTTAGAAAGGCATTAAAGAGGATGAAAAATGGAAAGGCAGTTGGTCCTGATGACATTCCTGTGGAGGTATGGAAGCATCTAGGAGAGGTGGCTGTGGAGGGTTTGAACAGCTTGTTCAATAGAATTCTACCGTGTGAGAAAATGCCGGAAGAATGGATGATTTTTAAGAACAAGGGTGATGTGCAGAGCTGTGGGAACTGTAGAGGAATAAAGTGGATGAGCCACACGATGAAGTTATGGGAAAGAGTCGTGGAGGCTAGACTCAGGACAGAGGTGAGTATTTGCGAGCAACAGTATAGTTTCATGCCTAGAAAGAGTACCACAGATGCATTATTTGCCTTGAGGATGTTGATGGAAAAGTACGGAGAAGGTCAGAAGGAGCTACATTGTGTCTTTGTCGATCGAGAGAAAGCCTATGACAGAGTACCCAGAGAGGAACTGTGGTACTGCATGCGGAAGTCTGGAGTGGCAGAGAAGTCTGTTAGAATAATACAGGACATGTACGAGGGCGGCGGAACAGCGGCGAGGTGTGCTGTAGGTGTGGCAGACGAATTTAAGGTGGAGGTGGGACTGCATCAGGGATCAGCCCTGAGCCCCTTCCTGTTTGCAGTGGTGATGGATAGGCTGACTGTCATGAACGGAACAGAGGATAGGACCCAAAAATGCACGACTCCAAAAAAAAATGGACAGTTTCAAAAAAAGAGAGGTTTAATCAACGAGCAGAGGTCAGTACACAGGCAGGCAATCCAAAAAAGGCAACAGTATCCAAAAACGTGAGGCAAAAAGGCGAGGTCGATAATCGGAACAGGGTCTAGTCCTACTTTGAGTCTGTGACGTGGAAACAAGGAATGCTGGAACGCGACGACAAGGTACAACGAACTGGCGACTAGAAAGAATGAGACATGAGGTTAAATACAAGGGGTAATTAGGGTGAACGAGGCACAGGTGGTGAAGATGCTCTGCTGGAGCAGGTGTGTATGAGGCAGGGGCAAGACAACAACCGGAAGCCTCTCCTCAGTGCAAGACACATGAAAGCCCGCATGGAGTTTTCTAAAAGAAACACCAGAAGGACTCCAGGATGGTGCGAAATAAGATTGTCTGCTCTGATGAGACCAAGGTAGACATCGCTGGCCTTAATTCTAAGTGGCATGTGTGGAGAAAAGCAGGCACTGCTCATCACCTGTCCAATAGAGGCCCAACAGTGAAGCACGGTGGTGGGAGCGTCATGCTGCGGGGATGTTTTTCAGCTGCAGGGACAGGAAGACCGGTTGCAATCGAAGGAAAGATGAATGCGGCCAAGTACAGGGATATCCTGGACCAAGACCTTCTCCAGAGTGCTCAGGACCTCAGACTGAGCCGAAGGTTCACCTTCCAACAAGACAACGACCCTAAGCACACAGCTAAAATACCGAAGGAGCGGCTTCCGAACAACTCCGTGACTGCTCTTGAATGGCCCGGCCAGAGCCCTGACTTAAACCCAATTGAGCATCTCTGGAGAGACCTGAAAATGGCTGCCCACCAACGTTCACCATCCAACCTGACAGAACTGCAGGGGATCTGCAAGGAGGAATGGCAGAGGATCCCCAAATCCAGTTGTGATACCCAAAAAGACTCATGGCTGTATTAGCTCAAAAGGGGGCTTCTACTAAATACTGAGCAAAGGGTCTGAATACTTCAGGCTGTGTGATATTTCAGTTTTCCGTTTTCAATAAATCTGCAAAGATTTCAACAATTCCGTTTTATTCTGTCAACATGGGGTGCTGTGTGTACACTAATGAGGGGGAAAAAGAACTTAAAGGATTTTAGCAAATGGCTGCAATATAACAAAGAGCGTAAAATTGAAGGTGGTCTGACTACTTTCCTCCCCACTGTACATACTTTTGATTGGCAGAATTCAGTCAGCAAACGCCCAATTGAGCTGATTTGTCCGAAGACTATCCTGACTTCATGGAAAGCACACACTGTACGGTTGCAGGTGCAGCACTGTAACTTGTCCTCCAATTAACTCGAATAAAGTTACAACTGACTTAGACCTGTGATCTTCCCCCTACGTGCACGCTTTCTTTCTTCCACGTGATGGCTCAAATGACTGTTATAGACTCCTACGCATTTGGGAAGTTTGACTCTCCATCACGGTATTTCTCTCCAGGTGTGAACCCGCAGACTTGCCTCGTGGTTAACATTTAAAAGTCTCTTAGCTGCACGCACACGCGCCATAAGGTCTTACTATATAGCAAGCGTGCACACACACACACCCACACACACACACACACACACACGCGGAGTGGAAGCACTTACTTGGAAACAAATGAAGTTCCAAACATTTTTAACTGCTTAACTGCATCACAGTGGGTGCCTAAATCATATGTCTAAATGTGTCTTTAAGATGGGTAAGAGCCCACATAAGTCTGTTATTTTTTATAAATGATTCACCAATCTTAAATTTAAAATGGCTCGCTCCCTTTCACGATGCAATGTTAATGTCTCGACGAACGTCATTTGCTTAGTCACCAGAAAAGTGAAGGTTTTGGAAATACAAGGATTCCGCCCAAAGTCAGCGATGGAGAACAAAGCACATTAACATGAAACTCAGGCGATGCTGAGCGCTCTTGGTTTTATCTTTAACCTGTGCACGTGACACATCAGTATTTAATTCAATGAATTTCAGGCGTTATCTCCTGTAATACTTTGCTATAATTCCACACTCCAGCACAGATAAATAATATTTTAGTATTTATTTTATTTGATAGAGAAAGGTTAACTACATGAAGTTCTTCAAGAGACGCAACCAATACAGGTCTGAATTGAGTGAACGCCACAGGAATCGCCTGCAGAATATGATGGATTGTTGTTGTTCTATGTTTTGCATAAACCTATTGAAATGTATTCCTTTAAAGAGTGAATTCTGCGACCGTTTCTTTTTTTTTTTGGGGGGGGGGGGGTGGGTGTACTTCATGGCATGTAATCTGTGCACCCGCTGACTTAAATTATGCAGCACTGCAACAAGAAGAGAGTCGTAAATGTAAACCACATGGAATTGGCAGAAGTACAGAGGTGGTTTTTCGTCATCTGGTATGTCAAAAAACTTCACATGTTCTCATGTTAACGACTTTGTAAATTATTAGCGTGACACAAAAATTAAATAAACTTAAAGATATTTAATGCTGAGGTTTATTTAGTGTTTCATACTGAAAATAAAAGCAACATTTTGTCACATTTAGCTCCAAACAATGATTAAAAAACCGGTGTGACTTTTTGAGCGTTACTTTTTGCACAATTACCACAATATTTGTCAAATTAGAGAACTATTAAATAGGTACATCCAAATATTAAATGTTACACCTATATTTTAAATCTCTTTGTTAATGCTTTATGAAGGTGCTGAAACATTGTTTTTGCATTGTGTAGCCATAGAACCAAGCAAAAAAAACCTTTCCTCATCGGGGTTTCCAAGTATACGTACACAAACACACACGTGCTGAAGAACACATTTATGTATGTCGATGTAAGAAACATTAAGGTTAGCTGGGAAGGAGGAAATCCTCACGATCATCATGGCTCTCACGCTCTGGGCTGAGAGTAAGGATCCTTTTGGGGTTTTCCAAACAGGATGAAGGCATGTGTGCAACAAAAATGTCTGCGCCTTAACTTGAGTATATTGCAACTCTGGGTTGTATGACATTATACAAGATGCCACACAATGTGTCAACTAGCTCTTCACATGCAATTAAAGGTTCTGTATTTTGGCCCCAAGACAGTGTGGAAACAGTTCTAAAAGGTTCAAGGAAGCAAATATTATTTTGTATTTCTTTCTTTTCCCCGTTTTTTTGTTTTTAAACCTGTCCTGTTCAGCTGCACGGCATGGCAGAATGGCGGATCTGTATGCCTTCGTGCTGGAACAGTTTTGCTGTTCAGCAGGGGACTTGGAAATACTCCCTGAGCTCAATTTGTATTTTTTTTTTTTTTTTTTAATTCGTCTGATGTTTATTGAAAATGCAACCGGACAGAAAAGGGTTTTAGAGGGCAGACAGGGGAGGGGGACAGAGTGGACAAGGGGAATAGGGGTGAGAACCACAGCAGAACAATAGTGTCTAGATATTTAAACACAAGTAACATTACAACATTTATTTGTAGATTGGGGGGTGGGGAGAGGGTTTGGAGGGGGACACACACCCAGTAAGGACATGCAATAACTAACCAGGAGAACCAGAGAAGAGAGGACAGAAAGGGCAGGACAGGATGTGGGAAAATGAGCAAGACAGTGCTACTGCCGAGCGGTGTGGTGGGATTCTTTTTTAGTGTCTAAACACCTGACTTGATTTCTTAGTATAACCTGTGTTGTTATTAGAGTTCCCAGCACAAGTAATTAAAGCCTATAGGGTTTCTATCGGACTTATGAGTGAATGAACACTATATCACATGCATGTAAGTCGACTGGTGTACGGAGTCGCTGAGCCGGCACATCGAGGAAGGGTGAGCCCGGCCCCCCGCCTCACCCACGGGCGGGGACGACTCAGCGAGCCCGTCCAGCAGGGGACCCGACCAGGGGGGGGCCGCCGACCGCCCGGGACCCGGGGAGGTCCCGAGCCCGACCGAAGCGCCTCGACCAGTCCCAAGGGGACGGGCAAGGGCGACGGACCGCTGGGACAGAAGGGTTGGGCATCGAGAATCGACCGGAACCGGGACCGACGCCCCGGCCCTGCCGGAGGCGCCCGAACCCAAACACCCCGGCCCGCCCACTCCGAAGAAGAAGCGGCGAAAAACAGCAAAGTAGAACGTGCACAAAACGCGCCCGCGCTCAACGGCGACGAACAAAAGCGCGCCTCAGCCCCGTCAAAATCAATGACCGGCCGCCCGAGTGCAACACCCGGAACAAGACCGTACTGCGCAAAGGAGGCCCCCACAACGCGCAGCGCCCGCCGTGCCCCGATCCCCAGCCCACACTGCACGGAGCCCCCGCGAAGCCGACCCCCACTCAACCGGGCGAGCGAAACCACAAAACACGTCCATACCAACACCGAGACAGCCAACAAGGCAAACGGCCGGCCGCACCCCCACACCGATGGTCCCCAGCGCCCACTCCAGTCCCCAAACCAACGCAAGCGCTGACAACAGTTAAAAAAAAAAAACAACACCGAGCCAAAACCTCACTGCAGCAGCCCCATGCCACAATGAACTGGGACAAAGCCCACACAAACGCCGTCCCACATTGGATTTCTTCGAGGAAACAGTTTCACAATTTCAAACAGTTTCCAGGTGTCAAACTAAAAGGTCTCTTAAATTCTTCCGTACAAATACACAAACGAAAAGACCTTTCCCACCCAAATAGTGACCGTTTTTCAGAAAAGCGGCTGGCAACGTGCGCTACAGGATTATTGGAGACTTCGGGAGACTCGGACACAGCAGGAGATATTCGGCCCTCCTTGTCCAGACTACAAATGAATGGCACGTGCTCAACACCGCCACGGGCGGATTGAATCTCATAAAGTCCAGAACAGCTTGCTCGCAAACACATTTTCAGAACCGCACAGTTAACAGAAGATTTACTCGTTGTTGTTGTTGTTGTTGTTGGTTGTTTCATTTTACACTTGACGGGTGGGCAGGCACTCCAAAAACCCTTTTACAAAGTCAGTCTACATAATATAGCAACTTTAAAGTGAAAAATGACACCATTCCTAGCAATTAATCTGTTTCGGTAAAGAGATTTTTTTTTTTCCGAAACTCACCATCCCTGGCCGATTTGTTCTGTTGTCACATACGATCTTAACTTGAAGTACACAATATCGACAGGCAGGCAGAAGAGAAACATTCTTCTGCCACAATCTCAAAATAGACAAACGCAAAAGTCGTTTTCGGTTCTCGAAAATAAAATGCAATGAGTGAGCCCGGCTTCTACTTTGATCAAGTTTAAATACAGTACCTGGAGCATCCAAACTTTGAACATCCAAAACATTGAAGTCACAAATTGTTCATCATGATAATCCAGGGATATCAAGTTGCTGGGAAATCATATTAGGTTTTTACCTTCAAAATGTGGCTTCAGATTTTTGTTTCTTAAGGGGAAAATATAGATTTATATTTTAATATTTTATATACATAATTTGATCAACATTCTCAGAACTGCTCAAGCAAAACAGGAGAAAGAAAGAAAAAAGTGATGTGCACGATTGCATATTGGCTCCCTCACAGATGACGACGGGAATAAATAGTAGTCATCAACATTTCAGGAGGTGACATCTTAAATTGACAACTAAACCATTTTTTATTTGTTATGGACAAAAACCAAGAGTTGTACTCCCCAACCTTGACATTTGTTCACAATGTTTTGGCCCAAAAAGAACTGTAAGTGCAGATGGACAGATATTCGCCTTGTAAATAATCCCACTCCATGACATAAACAACTTCCTGCGCAGGCAGACCAGCAGCAGCTGCAATCAGTGTAGTTAAACTGGTTAGTTTACTTTAAGACGGAGTGGGAGGAAATGTTGTCAGTGATGCAGAACTGTGCGTGGTCGAAACAGGAAGGAACGTCCCCATTCGGATACTGGACGTGGTCAGGGAGGAGGGCGCTAGCATACACTTACCGGCCACAACATTAGGCACGGAGACCGCAACGGGGCAGGCAACCTGGGCAATTGCAATGTGGCACATTGCAGTTTTTCGATTGATTTGTTATTTGTACAATATATGTGAAGTCCGCTTTCATTGTGGACCGTGAATTATTATTCATTTGAGATGTCCAATTTTGAAATGAAAGATATCTTTGCTTTGCCATCGTTCTCGTTTTTGTTCGCGGGTCCTCCGTTGTCCTTCTTGCCTGGGCCTAAAGGGGGTCCAGAAACGCCCGTGACATTAGGTCCAAATAAGAGTCCGTCGGTCGACGTGCAGATCTACTCAACTGTCGTGTAGCGACCAGAGGATCGTCGGTTTGAAACCTGGCCGCCGTTGAAGTGTCCTTGGGCAAGACACGGAAACCTAATTTGCTCCCAGTGGGCCTGGCAGCAGCCCCCCATTGGTGTGCGAATGTGTGCGTGAGAGGCTGAATGTGAGGCTTTGTAAAGTGCTTTGGACACCGTGCGGTGTACATGAAGCGGTATATATGTGCACTCCGTTTACCATTTTAACATATTACATGCTTGTGCAGTTTCATTTATTCCATAACAACATTCTGACTACAGTGGCACACATCAGATGCATGTTTTTAGTTCATATACTGTATTCAAAGACGCTCTATAAGTCTGAGGAACACGATTACTCGTGCATCAGTCATACACTAGCTCCAAAGTCAGTTGGGTGTAGTAAATATATGGCGTGTCAATATACTGCAGTTGTCTATAATTACAACCAAAAGTCATATAAGGTCTGGCGCCTTGCGAGCAGAGCTCAGTACAGCCTACAATTTCTGCTTCAACAGAAAACGATGAAAAAACATCAATTCAATCGTGTTGTATAAAGAAAAAAGAACAAAAAGCACAATCTGGCCTTCATTACAAAAAGCAAGATGCATCAAATTTTGCTTCATAACACTCAGCTCCATTCAGAAAATCCGGAAAATGGATGGCCGCAGGGATGCATTTACCTACCTGCACAACAGCAAAAAGCTACAGCCAATGTGTTTTAGCCGCAGTTCCGCTGACTACGTTAGCACGTAACGTTCCCACGCTGTGTCTTGTGTGTGATTACTCTGCGTGAGTTTTAGATTTAGCTCTTAAAAGATGCGTTACCTTGTAAGTCTGTTCTGGGGTTTCTTGACTTTTCTTGACTTCTTTATCTGCCGTGTGTTTCTGGGAGGTCTACCTGGGCTCGTCTTTAAGTGGACTTTGGGTGAAGATAAGAAAAGGTCAAAAGCTGAATAAATCCACAGGTGAATTGAAAGCGTCAACTAAATGTGGAAACAATTGCAACACGTGTTCCGTGTCAATCCACACAAACGTCTCACTTTCATAACATTTCGCTGAAAATAAATCAGTTGATCCAGCTATTCGACAACAATACGCAGCTGCAAGGAGCAGCAACAACTGACGGACATACGTGCCAGTTCCCCCCCCAAACACAGCCGCGGCCATGCATGTCATTTCCTGGTGCGAGACTCTTGTGTGAAATGTGTTGTCAATCTCTTGTTGGAGGCAGTCAGTCAGTTGGCAGGCACCCTCCGTACAACACACAGCAATGTGCGGGCCAGTCTACGACACGGTGTTGATGCACTGGCTAGCAACAGCGCTCACAATCTTGTGTTGTTGGTCATCTTCCCAAACATATGTGACTTTTAATCGAGCTAAGGCCAAATGGAGAATCTTCACCGTTGGATAATAAACTGGGCACCATCTATAGTGTTGACTGTATCTTCATCTATTTTTTTGACTTTTTTTTATCTGCTTCAATTCAATTGAGCGATGTTACTATTCAGTAACATCTGGCACGAGTTACACTGACCTGGAAGCCATAACATAGTAAATGTAACATTTTGTGACTTTAAAATAGATTTGTTTAATGGAAAGGTAAACCTCACATCGGACGCCAGCCTTGTAAAGTCTCCACGTGTAAGGGAAGAGTTTCTTTATTTGCATTTACTCTCGGCTCAAAGTAGGGAGCCTGAAAGAATGACTGAAAATTGGAATGATGTGCTCATTAAACGAGCAAGCCTGTTTTCATTAACTCAGAACCCCAGTGACGAAGAGCGCTTTATTTCGCTATTTATGAAGAAATAAATGACACAATAGTAATCTTTGGACTCAACAGAGCTCCATGTAAGGACATTTTATCTTGTGGGGAAGCAGATTGAAAGCACCTGGTTGTAAGTGCACCACACAGACCTTCTCCAGGCAGTTGTTGGATATTTCCACTGCTGCTTATTGTCACAAATTCAATGCAGTGTCATGACTCTGCACATTTTGACATATTTGTCAAACGGACGGGCAAGAAGCAAAAGGTTGCCCACTTTACTGTAGATGCAGATGGTGTACACAGTTTTATGATCCCAGTCAGTCTATTAAACATACAGTATTCAAATGCTGGTTTTCTTTAGTTTGAATGTTTTTCTTCCCCTCAGCGTTAGGGTTAGTGTTCGTTGCTTGTCACGCAGTATTCACATAACCTAACACATGAAGACGATTTATGCATCATGAAGCTATATCGTGTTTTCCATGCACGTGTCCCCCACACAAGTCAAAAAGGTGTCCCGCAGCAGCCCAGACAGGACGTCTGCTCCCTCAATTGAAAGCACTGAGAATCCCAGCATTACGTGTTCTGCCTTTGCAGTGACAGGACTCATAAAACAGCTTCCAGCAGCGTGTGTTACTCCAGTTCTCTTCATAAAGCAGCTCTTTCCGGCAGCGCACGCCCGTTCGTGTGCCCTACGACACTGGGAGCATGCCACGAGCGCAATATTTTCATGAACTTATAACACGCACCATAACAACTTGAAGCACTTCATGATTTATCTCTATAAAGGGAGGTTCATCATAAAACTCAGCAGCATGTAAACATGTCACACACAGGTTCAATCAAAAGGACCTTTATTGCACTGGAGGCCTGTCAGAAAACGACAGCACCGTACAGCGATAATAGCAATAACAGCATGACGTAGCGTATCACAGGTACTCCGTTGCATAATCGGTCTGTTTGCGGGGGACAACTGCTCTTCAAGCATAGATGGGCCTCGTTCTTGACGTTATGGGAGCCTATGGCAGTAAAAGAATACTTCAAGCATTCCTCACATGGAGTAACACGAGCTGAACCCCAGGACTGCATCATCCCTGGCATAACGACACATATCTTGGAATTCAAAGATATTTCATTCATTTCTTTCAACCTTGGTGTAAATCTTGAGAGGATTTATTAAGGGCATTTAAAATGAGGATCATAAGAATTTAGAAGAGTTGCATTCAAAATGAGTGCAATGCGAAATCGCAATCGGCCTTGTGAGTTGACACTGCTCAAGTGAATGGCCACTATTAGATTTGTTGTCTGAGCCATGCTTTAATCCCAATATACTGTACATTATAATTCAACTCAATAAGAATTTTCAACATGATTTATGTTCGTTTGTCCCTCTGTTGTTAGTCAGCACACGACTTCCTGCTTCGTGGATGGTGAACTGACAGCCGATGAAAGCATGATGACTCTCTGGGATGGACACTTCCTTTGACACCATCGTGACTCAAACTACAAAAAGAATTTCTTTTATCTGCACCTTCATCTAGATTTTCACAGATATTGAACGTGTTATTCCTATGCAACACCCCGACATGATTACTTCCTTCAGCCTGCTCTTTCACCAGTAAAATGCTTGTTCTATAAGGTTTAAGTCTGGTGATTGACATAGCCAGCAGTGTAAAACCTTCCACTTCTTGAACCTGATGAACTCCTTTGTTGTTTTGGCTGTTTGTTTGGTCATTAGCTTGCTGCATGCTGAAGGATCTGCCAATAAGTTTGTTGAATCGTTCTTTGAATTGGCAGACAAAATGCATCTGTAGACTTCTGAGTTTAAATTGTTGCTGCCATCATATGTTATATTAATGAAGATGAATGATCCGTCCCAGAAGAAGCCATGCAAGTGAGCTCGGATGTTGGGAATCATGAGCAGATCCTTTTTTCTCCACATTTCATCCTTTCCGTCCCTTTGCTCAAAGTTCATCTTTGTCTCATCAATCTATAAAACTTTGTCCGCGTTTTTTTCATGCTAATCTCCACGCTTCCAATTCCAAGACGGCCTTCCAATTCCTATTGCTAATGAGTATTTTGCATCTTCTAGTATGGCATCCGTTCTTTTGTTCATGTTCATGACCTTTACTCCTGCCCTCTGGAGGCTTTTGGTTTTGTCACTACCAGTTGTTCCAGCATCTTTCTTTGCAGTTAAAAAAAATAAATAAATACGTTTTTTCTCACCTGCTGCACCTCAAACTACAAATGTAGTCTTCCCAGGCCAAACTGATGTCATATGTCCTCTTTCATATTGTTTTGTATATAGTCCCTTTTTGGTGGTGTAGTCTCTTCAAAATGTCCACTGGTCTCTTTCAGGTGGTCGGCAGTTCATCTCTTGACTCACGTGGTGTAGCTCAGCCATGTTTTTCAGGTCCCGAAGCCTCGACCTCGGTGTTCCTTGGAGGCCGAGTCGCAGCCCAGCTGTAACGGAGTCACATCGCAGCGGCACATTTCCAAAGCTTGGCAGCAAAAAGAGCCATCAAAGCAGAAAACACACGAGTTCCAGCAAGAGTTCCAGCATCTCTGATAAACCTCAACTGGCTCTTTGCCGTCCAGCTTTCACCCCTGGAAAGCAAAACCAAATGTTCTGAAGGGACAGAACATTTTGGACGTAAGACATCTTTGTGGGATGATTCATGGGCTCCTCGCTTTTCGAACCTGGCAGCTGTAATCTGCCTCGCTTACACGTCAGTATCGGTAAGTAACACATCAGTCTTGTAGGATCTATTTTTACGATAGGAGTTGAGCCACGATGAGGTGCAAGTTCCAACCTCATTGGATCTGTATAATTTCTGCTTAAATAAGATGATAATGTTGCAGCTTTGATTGGCACAACACTGCAAACTACAACCGCAATAATAAACATACGGTTAAGTTAATACCGCTCTCACAGGGCCAATCCGCGCAGAGCATTATCGTTGCCAAGACAGAATTGTATTGCATCTCATGACATTTCGCAAGCGCATCATTTGTGTACCATTTATTTACCATTGTGGCCATTTGTATAATTGCATTGAATTACCGAGCTACGGCATGTTTATCTGCATCTGCAGCTGACGCAACGGCAAACATCATTTTGGTTGGGATCCTCGGAAAAACACCAACAAAGCCACCATTGTAACAGTAAATTGGTAATGAGGATAATGGGTTTATACGAGTCACTCTGCCTCATTCCAAAGAGTGTTTTATCAAGAAAGGCCAATAATGAGGCTTTTCGTCAGTCATTAATGGTTGATCCAATCGAGTTCCACACTCTAATGACTGCAAAACATGATGTGAATGTCCGAAAACAAGTTCTCTGTGTTTGTCCAAATTCCTGCAGTCAATCAATGACCAAATTCACCCTCGGTTCTGTTGACATTTTCTTGTACGCACTAAATGTTTGTCAAGACAGAGATTGAAACACCACTCATATTCTGACTTCAAGCCAAGCCCAACAACAAATATAGTCCTCATCTGCACCTAGAAAGTTCACCAGGTCATCTCTGACTAAAAACTTCACTGTCCTCACGTGCGGGTGAGGAAAATTCCCCCATGTGTGCGATATTACAGCGAGGAGGCCCACAGTGTGAAAGCGGAGCGCTGTGTTTCTCATACAGTACCCAGCAAACATTCACTCGTCGAAGGATTACTGCTGATTCGTCAGCGTCAGAACAGGGCCAGCGAAGAATCAGTTGCTATTCCAAAGTATGACATTTTAGCCATGCCAAATAAAAGATGATACCGAAGAGGTCCTATCACGTAACCACCAGGCCGAACAAGACGGACGGACCGTAAGTTCTGGAGATGACAGCCAACGGCCCAACTTTATCCTGATGAATGTTAACAGACAGAAAACGACATAACGCTTTGTGCCACGGCCCCGTTTGAGAAGCACGCTTCTCATGAAACAAAACGCTTCGGAAATGTTCTGCGACAAACTCGACAATTCTGACACTGAAAGTCCTGATGCAAAAAGTACAACACAAAAAAGTCCAGATAACTCAAAGCATCATTCAGAGTTTCAAATTTGCCTCCATTTACTGTATGTGATAACATAGTGCCTGTTTTAAAGAGTGCCTTTGCTCATGCCGGGACGACATGAACGTCATGACGCTCGCCGCCCGAAACCTGCCTGATGATGATACGATGATATGAATGCTCAGTTTTGATGAACTCCGTCAGAGAGGTAATACAGCGGATACAATAACCCCTGTTCAAATGCCAGGGTTTTGTGATGGGGAAAAAAAAGAGACCATAAATCATTTCAAAGCTTTTGCCACCATAAATCTGACATATTTATACACAGTATCATCAACCTAATTGACAGAAAATGAATCTTTTGGAGAAAAATACGGCTTCACCTGTCATGGTCTGTGTTTTGGTTTGGGTTGTGTTTAGTTTTCTTCCATGTTTTTCTGTGTTCCATGTTTGTCGCGAGCTCATTAGGTTGTCGTGTCCCACCTGTTCTCGTCTACTTTGTGTATCGACCAATCAGCTCTCCCCAGCCACTCGTGTCTTGTCCAGGTGTTCCTCGTCGTCTCGTCAATTTGTTTGTATTTAGTTCCCTGGTTTCTTTCAGCTCATCGTCGTTGTCACATGTCTTTGCCATGTCGTAGTCGCCAGTTGTCTTCATCATTGTGGTATGTCGTTGTCAGGTGTCATTTTCCCTTTCTATTCCACGACTTACTCACCGGTCATAGTTTGTTTCCAGTTTTAGATATTCGAGTGTTTCTTTGCTACTTTGATTTGATTGGTATCTGTTGTGGGACTTTGTTCAGTTTTCCCTTTTTGAAGATGAAATATTATTTTGAGACTCCCGCACTCCTGCCTTGCCTCCCTGCTTCCCTGCAATTGGGTCCACCATGTTCTTGCCTTGCGTTACTCGCCCTCGCCCTAACCACGTACGTGACATCACCTCTGTGGACTAAGTTTGCATGTTCTCCCCGTGCCTGCGTGGCTTTTGTCCGGGCACTCCGCTTTCCTCCCGCATCCCCAAAAACATGCACGGTAGGTTCATTGAAGACTCTAAATTGCCCGTAGGTGTGAATGTGAGTGCGAATTCTAGTTTGTTTATACGTACCCTGCGATTGGTTGGCGACCAGTTCAGGGTGTAGCCCGCCCGCGTGAGGAGAAGCGGTCCAGAAAATGGATGGATGGATGGATGGATGGATGGATAATGTGATTGTACAAGTGTACACACCTTCTTATAACTGTTCAGAATGAAGCAATCACATTCAAATGTACGTTACGTTTGTTTATCCATTACCCATTAATGGCGCGAGAACTTTTGAAATGATTTATCTCAGTCTCTTTTTCAAAAACCTGGCATTTCGACAGGGGTGTGTCGACTTTGTATGTCTACAGTAATTCAACAATGCATTTTGTCACCTTGATTAGCTCAACGAGAGGCGCAGCTCTCAGGATGCTGCAGTGCAATTCTAAAGTCGCTATGATTGTGTTTGTGAAGGCATAATGATTGAAAACATGTCATCGCATTATATTGTGCAGACGTACGGTGAGAAATGTCCAAAGACTTTCTCAACGTCCAATGTTTCGAATGTATCGTTGATGAAGGTAAAAAGGCCAACTTGTCTAAGTACAAAACAAGGGCCTCGAGGGGTTTGAACATGCAGTAAAACCAGTGTACATTTTCAGGCACTCAAGGTACCGTATATTTTAGTCAATCCATTTTCTTGTCAACCTAAAATGTTTGCCAGCTTTGAGATTTGATACCTCCGGGCTGAACCGTACAACTCTTCCCACTGTGCATACTCACTATACAATGTTTATCGCCCGACCTCATCTCTTCCGAGTTTTTTCTCTCTCGACCGTGTGAAGTCGTGGGTCTGCCGTCAAAGGCCTCGCCGTCATTCACGTCACGCCTTTTTACTTTGAGAAACCGCTGATGCCAGGGATTCGCCCGCCGCCCACATGACGGTTTCCGCCAATTGTGCCCATCACCAAAATTATTCATACAATTAAGAAAAAACAGGAGTATATATTTTGTTTATGTATTTATTACTGTTAACACAATCACACACAGTAAATAAAAAAACTGCTAACAAAGGAGGTGAAAGGAAACCAGAATGGATCTAGAAAGTCGACAGACGCCGGTTTTTGTGGTATAGAAAAATGAGAGCGTGATAAATCATTTTCAAACTTCATTCCACGATGGGTTAACCTATAACCTGGACAACTCAATTGGGAAAAAATGAGAGGGGAAGTAAATATACACAACTGAGATAAGCTGCTTGCACAAGTGCACACACCCTCGAATCTGGCTGTGTTCACAATGACGTTCAAACCCATTAAATGGGGCTCACCACACACCTGCCGCCTTTTAAAGTGCCTCTGATTAAATGAAGGTGGCACTATATGTGCATTTCTCCCAAGCACTTCAATGAATGCCCATGAAATATCAAAATACTTATATATATCTTATAGGGTATATTCTGTTTTTTTAATATGTGAATGAGGGGGAAAAAATTGGCTGTTTGTACTTTTTGGTTTGGTTGATTTGTATTGCACTTTTTTTCATCCAGGGGAAAAGGGCAGGTGCTTGAGCACCACTTGGGGTCTATGTGCGCACGTGACTCATGTGAACACGTGCTTTGTCTTCTGCTTCCACCTTTTGTTGCCAGAGGTAGCAAAGTACTCCCACTCAGATACTTGTGTTTAAAAAAAAAAAAAAGAGAAAAGGCTTGGGTAAAAATAGAAGTAAGCTTCTAATTAATTAATTGTAATTACTCATACAACATATAAGTCCTTTACTTAAGTAAAAAAGTTCAGAATTCAAAATGTACTTTTATTTAGTTCAGTAAAAATGAATGTTTACTGTCAATTACATACAATACGTAGTATAATAGTTTCCCTCTTATTAACTTACATAGCACTCATACCGATAAGAAGAAAAGAAATCGGTTAGGTAAGAGCTATCTAGCACTGGCTCGAATTGTAACATTTTTCATTACAACATATCTTATCAACATATTTCATTTCAACATGTTCCCATAGCTTTGCCAACGATGAATTAGGTCAGGATAACGACTGAAGAAATTCACCGTGATGTACGTGTCTTTAAGATGAGAGTTTCGGAAGCTGATGGTTTTTGGGCTGGAATAAGAAACAACGCATTCTTGTAGCCAACAACATCAAATAATTCTGAACCACGGATGGGGAATATCTTGCTTCTCCAAATCTGTTGCCATCATCATTAAGAGTCCGTAGTTTGTGGTCCTCGATGTCGCTGCTGTCCCTTTGTTTTTCTAACTTTTCAATCCCCAAAATCTCAACAGCGGTGGCCTCTACCTCTCTGTTTACATCTTTTTTGGGGGAAGTTCTGTTGTCATCCCTGGAGGTTGAAACAAACTAAAAAGCCAAGTTTGATAAAGTCAGGAGTGGAATGTACTGGACATATTTGTAATCAAATACATGGTGTAAAAGTACAAAGTCCATCCATCCATCCATTTTCTGTCCCGCTTGTCCTCACTAGGGTCGCGGGCGTGCTGCAGCCCATCCCGGCTATCGGCGGGTGAGAGGCGAGGTACACCCTGAACTGGTCGCCGGCCAATCACAGGGCACATACTGTATAAACAAACAACCATTCTCACTCACCTTCACACCTACGGGCAATTTAGAGTCGTCAATCAACCTACCATGCACGTTTTTGGGATGCGGGAGGAAACCGGAGTGCCCGGAGAAAAGCCACGCAGGCACGGGGAAAACATGCAAACTCTGCACAGGCGGGGCCGGGATTTGAACCCGGGTCCTGAACTGTGAGGCAGATGTGCTAATCAGTCTTCCACCGTGCCAAGTACGAAGTCGTCAGAAAAAATAAATAAGCACAGATGCCTGAAAAATGTTCTTGACAGTAACAATGTATTACCTTCTCGTTTTTTCCCCCAAGTTACTAAGTCGCATTCAGCTGGATGTGCACTCATTTGTGCGGTGCGGTGCGTTCGTTGGCCCAGGGAATTTCCCCAAAGCATCACATTCTTAGTCATCCCTGTTCCTGTGCGTGTGTTTTAAGTAAACGATTGCATTCATCGGAATTCTCTGTAATTATCCAATGTCCACACGTTGATGTTGTTACAAATATATATCAACACTCCTTCTGCCCCTTTGCAGTCATGTTACAAGGCAAGGATAATGAAATTTATAAACAGGAAAAGTGCTAGCTCCTTGTCTATAAAAGCTTTACACAGAGCACACGATGACATATGTAAATGTTGCTCAGACTTTCCAAACTCTCAGAAGGAACTCCATTATTAAAACATGGAAAATTGAACCAGCAAAAATCAAGTCAGTACATTTAGTTTGAGTCACAGTTTTTATGGGTTATTTCATTTTGTGTTTGCAAGACACCTAGCAAATGTGTGTGTGTATATATATATATATATATATATATAAATATATTTAGAGAGAGATATATCTAGAATGTATATCTATATATATATATATATACATTAATATATACAATGTATATCTATATATATATACATTCTGGGGACCCGGGTTCAATCTGTGCGGAGTTTGCATGTTCTCCCCGTGCCCGTGTGGCTTTTCACCGGGCACTCCGCTTTCCTCCCACGTCCCAAAAACAGGCGTGCTAAGGGTTAATTGAAGACTCTAAAATTGCCCGCAGGTGTGAATGTGAGTGCGAATGGTTGTTTGTTTCTATGCGCCCTGCGATTGGCTGGCGACCGGTTCACGGTGTACCCCGCCTCCCGCCCGTTGATAGCCGGGATCGGCGCCAGCAGCCCGCGACCCGCGTGAGCAGAAAACGGATTGATGGATGGATGTTGTAAATTTCATTTGTGTTCATTGATGTTTATACCACTAGAGAGCCTACATAGCACTAATGGCACTCATATCATACTTTGAGAATCACTGACTTAGTGCATTCAATCGCAGTTCCAAGCTGAAAAGCTCCAATACATCCAGCCGTGCTTAACTTAACCATTCGGCAGCAAATAGGTCACAATTGCGATCCCTCCCAATTTTCCCAGGAGATTTTCCTGGAGTCCCATTTCCCCCAATTTTCGGAGTTGTCCCGTCGACATGTTTATTAGTCTCAATGCTACCATTTTTCTAGGTTCATGAAATCCTCTAAAGCAGGTGCTGTCCGCACACAACCTTGCGAACCTTTCCTCGTTGTGGGCCCGCCACAGCAGCGGGCACAGAATGGCGGGCATTTGCGATGTTTGCACATAATCACGGACCTCTTTGTGTGTGCTGGAATAATTCCCCACTCTTATTCCACCTTGAAGGTTGTTCAAACTCCTGCTGGAGCCTGTTGTTTTTTTGTTTTTGTTTTTTTACATTCGACTGGTTCTCCCTCACTTAGTAAAGCAGCATAATCGGAAATCGAAGACATTTTAAATCAATTGAGGCGGCGGACTCGTTTGATTTAGCCTACTCACCATCAAACGCGTGATTAGCGACTCGTCGACGTCCCACCTTATGTTTCGCCGTATGTTTTTAAACAATCCGATCCTCTGGAAGGGATCAAACACTGAGGTCTATAAGGTCATTCTTTTCGATTCTTCGGGGAGTAGTAAAGTCGACAAATCGACTCGTCTGGACAACTCCAACTTAACATGCAAACTTTTCTTAGCTTTTCTGTCTGTGAGCGTGATCGAATTTGGCAGTGATAACTGAATTCTCCCCTATTAAACCAAACCAAATGACTGCTATTTGAAAGCTTTGGAGCAAAGAGCACTTTGTTTTCATCTTGAGTTATATTAAAGATAAATAGTGTCCAAATGAAGAGGAGCGCCACCCCTTCGCAGTCTCCCTTATTTTGCAGTGGAAAGTGTCAACGAGCAGTCCAAAAAGGCAGTAAGACGGTGACGTGAACCGATAACATCACAACCTCATCCGAATACAATGTGTTTCTTATCATAAGGAACACGGCTCGATGTTTTTCTTCTTTTGTTTTTCTTGTTACATTCTGCTGAGACACATTGCAAAGAACAAGATGTGTTTCAGAAAAGCCAACACTTGATGCAATCCTGTCGCAGAGAGAGGGGAGGACTTGGATGCAGCTCAAAAGCAACACCCGAGATCGACTCTTTCTTCATCATTTGTCTTGTCTTACAGTATTCGCTTGTAATCACACTCTTAAAAAGACCGCATCGGAACACCCGGCCGTTACAACTAAAGGAGGCGGAAATCCCCTCGGCTGCCATAAAAGCGTCCATTCCTCTGGGAAGGAGCTTTTGGAGCGCGTCCGTGGGAATTTCTGTCCATTCATCCAGTGGAACATTCGTGACGACGACGGTGAGCAAAGAACATAATCATCATCATCCTCATCCTCATCCTACTCCTGTATCCAGCCCGTAGAAGGTACAAAATCTGAGGCATAACAAAGAGACCCAAATCGTTTTTCAAATGTTTATCTGTTCATTTTATGACATGTGACGCCCTGCAAAGGAGTGAGACATTTTTGAGATGCCATGATGACATTTTTGACCAACTGACTATGTTGATTTTTCTTTCTTTCACATACTCTGCGGACCATAATTCACTTATAGCGTTCTGGTTGCCCTCGCCTCACCTCCATTTTCTTGATTTCCGCTGACTGGCTTTCTATATTGTGGGCTGCAGAAATCAGCTTTTTAAAAAGGGATTCATGCTGCCGTATGGAAACACTTCATACATGCTGTTAGTTCTGTTCCTCATTTATCTTAATTAAAAATTCAAGTCAAATATATAGAAGGAACATTCTTACAGTTGTATGGCTCATCTGGATCAGACAAGTGACAAAGAACAGTTTCAATGTTTAATACTATTCAAACTTTATCAAAGACGTCTGGGGAAAGGGTCAAAAGATCATGGGAAGATTATCGGGCTGCCTGGACCAGACGTTGACTTTGCTGGTGAAAAGAACACTTGGCTCAGTGGACTTCCAGCATCTTTTCACACATGCTTTGCAGATTCCTCGGCAAATCACACTTTTGTAATCGTACTCATAAATTATTCATAAAAAACAAAAATCATCATTCCAACTCAGTCACACAACTTGAAAGCTATCGCTAAGTGCAGTTGGTTTGCTTTCAAATGAACTGGTCAACCTTCCAAAATGATTCACTTTCAATCATTTAGCAGCTTTGAACATTTCAAAAATGCATTTCGGTACCGTATCAATGCAAATCTGTCTTGAAATGGGAACCAATGACTGAATGAATCACAGCCCTCATCTCACTGAGAGATTATTCTTCAACATTTAGAACTAACGGAAAGATTTTGGAGTCATCAACACAAAACAAATAAAACAATTCAACAAAGTAACCGCTCAGTTACATGAGGGGCAGAAGACCTAAAAACAGCTCTCGTGCACTGTATATAATATATATCTTGTCTTGTCTCTTATTGGTGCAACTGTACCTAATGTTGAGACCAGATGTGTATGCGGAGGGAAAAAACAAACGAGCCGGCATCTGTTCTCTGAGGTTGCATTTGTGTGCATACACAATATACAGGAGCTGAACTTAACAATGATTTAGAGTAGGTTAGTAGAGAGCTACAATGTATGATTCTTGGACATGGAGCAATCAAGTGAGTCCTTCTATGCAGTTGCATCAAAGCCTTAAATCACGCGGTCCAGGTCGGACTCGACTTCGAGCTGCGACACAGCTGTGGTGAAATGTGGCCATCAGGGAGGAGTATCTTTGCATAGACTCTGCAGAAGAGACCTCTGGAAGGAATCATTGCTTGATTCTGGTATCAGAAACTCCAGTAGCAGGTCACAGATGCAGTAAACGAGATGCCTGCAAACATGAGAGACGATCAACAAATATAATATTGTACTTTTGAATGCTTATCATTCAATCTTAAACGAAAACATAAATTCAAATTATTGTTTGGATCCATGTCAATCTGCATTCTCATATACTGTATGTTAGAGTACTTGCTTTACGTATGCCCCATTGTTTGTACGATTTGTTTTCGGCTCTTTTTCACCCAAATGTTGTTCCAGTTTTTGGAGAGTTGAAAATGATCCTTACCAGCGAACTCATCTGCCTACAAACGTGACTCAGCCACTGATTTCCTGGAATCGAGTGGCCACAGAAAGTTTCCCTTGCGCATGTGCAACTTTGATTTTCTTGAGTCAGCGTCACCCACCCACTGCGTTCATCGGAAGCATTTCGTCTTTGTGCTCATTTATTGGGTGTGACTCTTCAATCGGGCAGCATGGCGCCAAAGAAAGTTCCAAGTGACAGAGTTGATAAAAAAACACAAGAAACACTATCAAGTTCAAGACAGAACTTTTACAAAAGTATGAAAATGGCAGCTTACCTTTTCCAAACAATAACGTATCATAAACGTGTTGATCCATCCATTGCTTTAGTTTTCTGTATGTTTTTTGTTAATATTTCTGGGGTGTCTGGAACGGATGAATTGGATTTACATTCTTTCCTATGCCTGTGAATATTCTCATTCATCTTGGTCATTTCATTCTCAGGGCATTGAATGGATTACAACTTGACATCGAAGATGTTTTGCCTCTCATGGGCTTAGGCTTAGGACACACTGGCCAGTGTTTGTGTGGAAAACTTAACTATTTATGCTCCGATTTAGAGGGAAAATCAATGAGGGACTTTCCACTCAACGACTCCGGTGCACCGACAATGGCCTCTGGGCCAGGCGGCTTAAAGGCTCTCCCCCTTTTTTGTATTCCAAAAGAAGAATTCTATAATTCTGGTGTGGGGCATGCCTCCAAATTGGAGCATATATAGTTTAGTCTTCCACACAAACAATGGCTAGTGCATCCTAACTGAGCCTTGTTGCATGAACTGATGAAGCCTGCTCTGATGAGAGGCCAAACGTCTTCTAACACAAACGGAGCAGTTCAGTTGCGATCGATTCAATGGCCTGAGAATTATATCCAATTGGACATAATGCTTTTGTTTTCGTACGATTCCATTTAGTCAGAATTTTTGGAATGGTTTATTCACCAAATCCAAGCTCCCAATGTATATGGAAATGTCAAAAGCATATCACACCACCATCAAATCACAATGCAGTCAAATGCTTGAATACGCACTTGTTAATGTGGTGTTCCTGTAAAGACTCCAGCATGGTCTCCATGCTCAATCTGTACTTGTCACTGCCTAACATGTCAGTGATGAGCTCTGCAGCCACAAACATCGACACAAACCAGACAGACTCGGTCAAGCTAAATGTGTCGACCGTTCGGTGAGCCGTAATATGCGTCTTAGAGCCGCGGCAAACCCGGAAGTAGCTGCATGAGACATTCCAGGCATCGGTCCTTGGTTTCCTTTCTCTCAGCGGTGCTGCGCTCGGGCTGCGGTTGGGCGGGAAGAGCACCTCCGGGCCACACGGCCTCCTGCAGCACTTGGAGGTAAATGACCCAACAGGGGGCGCTGGTCAGGTGGGCCACTCCGATGTCCATCCATCTGGGGGGGGGGGGGGGGGGGGGAATCAGTAGAACACTGGGGTCACATTTGCAGGACGATCTGCTTAAGACATCACTGTGACATCTTTAAGCCATGCGTGCAAAGTGGTGCAACACAAGCTAGCGTGCTTACGAAGGTTACAACACAACAGCAGCTCGAATTACTTAGTGACATGCTCATTGAAAGGCGAGCCAGTGATGTTAATGACAGCAGAACACTGGAGCCTCAACAAGGGCTGTTCCCAAAGACGTGGTAAAACAAGGCCAGTGTTAATCATAGACATGCTTTTGTTGAAATCTGCATTTCCAATTTGGTATCCACATTGCATTTACAAAAAAAAAAAAAAGTATCTACTTTTTGGAAGGAAAATATGAGCGTATGCCATACAAGATTCAGAAGTACAGTGGACCCCCGCTATTCGCGGTGAATATAGACCACACTGGACTGCGAATAGCGAAAAATCCTGGATCATGCCCATTACATTGGCATTGTAGAATTCTTCTTTTTTTTCTACTTTTAAAACCCAAAGATTCTTAAAGAAGTGGGGATAAACCACCATTAAAGGTTTAGGGGGTTGCCCCCCACCCCCCAAAAAAATAAAAACAAAAACAAAAAGAGCAATGAAAAAAATGAAAAGAAACATTTTAAAAAATGTGAAATGAAAAAAATGTGAATAGGTGAAAATGCAGGTACCGATCCACGAGTATGCAGTGGTCCACTGTATCTCATTTAACTCTCCTTACTGTAGAAAAGGCCCGACAGAAGATCATCTGTAGGAAGGAAACCAAGTTTTTGCAGCATTACTCGCAACAATGTTGTCGTTTCTACGACTGAAAATTGCAAGCAAATGCTTAGATAACCTGCAAAGAGTTCAAACAAAAAAGTGTGGACAGTCGCATCTTGACGGATGAGTTAGTTGACGGCCGGCTCATCTGCCTCACAGTTCTGAGGACCTGGCTTCTTTGGGTACGTCCCAAAAACATGCATGGTAGGTTGATTGAAGACTCTAAATTGCCCGTAGGTGTGAATGCGAGTGCGAATGGTTGTTTGTTTCTATGTGCCCTACGATTGGCTGGCGACACGGCCCCTCGCCCCAAGATAGCTGGGATAGGCTCCAGCATGCCCGCGACCCCGGTGAGGAGAGGCGGTACAGAAAATCGATGGATGGAAATGAATTGAAATGCCATTCATCTATTCCAGCCCCCCATTTTTTGTACATTTATAATTAAGAAAAATATCACTGTATTGTAATATAAATATAAAAATATACAACCCCAATTCCAATGAAGTTGGGATGTTGTGTTAAATAAAACAGAATACAATGATTTGCAAATCATATTCAACCTATATTTCATTGAATACACTACAAAGACAAAATATTTAATGTTCAAACTGATAAACTTGATTGTTTTGAGCAAATAATCATGAAAGCCATTTATCAACAACACCCAGAAACGCTGCCGGCTTCTCTGGGCCTGAGCTCATCTAAGATGGATCGATGCAAAGTGGAAAAGTGTTCTGTGGTCCAACGAGTCCACATATTAAATTGTTTTTGGAAATTGTGTCATTGTGTCCTCCAGGCCTAAGAGGAAAAGAACCATCCGGACTGTTATGGACGCAAAGTTCAAAAGCCAGCATCTGTGATGGTATGGGGCTGTGTTAGTGCCAATGGCATGGGTAACTTACACGTCTGTGAAGGCACCATTAATGCTGAAAGGTACATACAGGTTTTGGAGAAACATATGCTGCCATCCAAGCATGGTCTTTTTCACGGATGCCCCTGCTTATTGTAGCAAGACGATGCCAAACCACATTCTGCACGTGTTACAACAGCGTGGCTTCGTAGTAAAAGAGTGCAGGTACTAGACTGGCCTGCCTGCAGTCCAGACCTGTCTCCCATGGAAAATGTGTGGCGCATTATGAAGCGTAAAATACGACAACGGAGACCCCGGACTGTTGAACGGCTGAAGCTGTACATCGAGCAAGAACGGGAAAGAATTCCACCTACAAAGCTTCAGCAATGAGTGTCCTCAGTTCCCAAACGTTTATTGAATGTTGTTCAAAGAAAAGGTGAGGTAACACAGTGGGAAACATGAGCCTGTCCCAGCATATTGGGAATGGTTTGCAGCCATAAAATTCGAAGTTAATGATTATTTGCTAAAAACAATCAAGTTGATCAGTTTGAACATTAAATATTTTGTCTTTGTAGTGTATTCAATGAAATATAGGTTGAACATGATTTGCAAATCATTGTATTCTGTTTTTATTTATGTTTGACACAATGTCCCAACTTCATTGGAAGTGGGGTTGTAGATAAATAACCCAGAATGTGTCATCTGCATTTTGAATCTAGCCCCTCCCGTCTTCAGCTATCGTCGGCTATTTTCAGCTGTGACGTAACAAAGTCCCAACTTCATTGGAATTGGGGTTGTATGATAAAATAATAAAAGAGAAGGTAAAGAAACATCGGTTTTATATAGTGTAATTATGCCACAAGTTACACACACCCACACACACACACACCTTGGGGGGGGGGGCCAGGAGTCAGTCTGTTGACCATTTACTATGTTGTTAGTTGAATGTGAACAAATGCTCCATGGTCCTTGCGAGTGTTGTCATTTTGTATTTGTGTTTGACTGTTTGCCCCGTTCAATAAACGGCCGAAACTGCATCGGCGACTGTCGCTGTCCTTTTTTTCCACTTCACTCGAGCAGTATTCGAGTACTTTAATACTGTTGAATATGCACGGCATATTGTAACAATGCCAAACCAAATATGTCTCCTAGTGGCTGTGAACAGATACAGACTGATGAGTGCTAAGATCTTCCAGCAATGTCATGCCACATTATCATCATCCCATCTTTGATTAAGATATTGCTGAACAATGCTGCTATTGACCACTTTAAAAAACATATATGTATTTGGTGTCATAGCAATATGGTTGACAAAATCTGAAAAATACCTATTTTTGACCTAACAACAATACTGTAGTATGAATAATGATGTGTGTAGCATTCATAGAATTAATCGGGGGGATATAGATGTTGTTAAACTGGAACAAAACATTTATGAAAGATTTAAGTCCAACCTCTCAATAAAAGTGCCAAAGATAAGTCTGATGGCCTTCTGGACGTTCTCAGTGCACAGCCAACTCCACTGGTCCTTCATCAACAAACACAAAATGTTCAGCGCAACATCTGCCACAGCTGTGTCTGAAAATAGAATCAAATCATCAGAATAAGACCAATAAATGAAGTGGTGCTAGACACAGCAAGACTTTTAAGAGTACTTTTCAATGAACGCAACTGCAAAATGTGGGGTTGTGCTGCTCTCAAGTGGCACTACACAAGAAAAGAGTAGAAGCAGCAGACTCACTTGAAAGGTTAGTTAGTCCAAATAATATTCGAAACAATGCTGTATGATGCAGTACAATTCTACACCGCTACGAACTACAACCACGGGGTGACTTTTTCCGATCATGCCTGCGTTCAGTGCAGCGGAATATTGGGTAAGAGTAGCAGCTCATACCGGCGCCGTGAACTTTGCCACACGTCGCCTTGTCTGTGCCCACGAGCTCCGTCTGCTTGGCTTGTTTTCTGCCTTGGGGCTCGCATAAAAGTCGTTCCTGCTCCAGGACAAAGCTCTCCAGTCTGGACAAGGACATGCCATTGAGCACCTCGAAAGAATTGGAGAAATGTAGAGGTTGAACGACTAAATGTTTGTTTGTAGTCAACTAGAATGTGTCGAAAGTTGACTCAAAGTCTATTCATCGATGACCTCGTTGCTATTTTTTCAGCCCATTACAGCGGTCCCTAACCTTTGTTAGACCATGGACCGGTTTCACATAAAAAGAACATATTTTGATGAAACAAAAAGGAAAATGATTAGCGAATCGTCAACTTCAAGCTTTAAGCGGCGATGCAGAGTAGCAAGGTCGACTCGTCCACTTGTTGTCTGTTTCAAATGCATTCCTATCCACAAATGACATATTGGATCATAGCATATTGCGGATGAGAACTTACAGGGCTGCCTTCACTAAAGCAGTAAGTCACTTTAGGATGTAAGTCAGGTATATTGAGAGTTGGAGACACTTTGCTCGGGAACATGAGCCTCCTGTTGCAGGGAATACAAAAGCAAACATTTTATCCCCATAAACTGTGAAGAACGCTTCGATGATTTCACACGATACAGTCACACAAGTAGACAATGTTTTATGTGGCCGCAATCAGAATGGATAAGGGTACACTCCTGTCACACGTACAGTAACAAATGTTCAAAAGTCTCACCTGTACTTTCTGCTGTCCAGTGTTCTCCCTTCAGAGTCTCCCTCAAGGTCCTCTGTTGGACTCACGGCTTCGGGGTGAGGAAAGGCTGTCTTCAATGTGTCTAAAGCGTTTTCCATCATCTGTGAGAACAATTATGGCGGACATAACATTGGAGCCCATTCTAGAAATAAAATTAACTTCCGCTCAATCGACATGCTCTGATTACGTAAATGCACACCCGTGGCCACATAACCATGTACAATTGCATCATCTCATCAGGGCCAAAACAGAAGTGAAAGAAAAACACGGCGCTCGCTTCAGTTAGCATTGAACAAAATGTTCACCATTTTGGTGCAGACAAACTTTTGTGCAGCAAAATAAGGAAACCAGAATAGAAACGGCTCTCAGTACGATGCAGTACCGTTTAGGACTGCATGATATTGGCACACGCGCAAAAAAAGAGGGGGATAACATACCCGTGACTTATGTATTATTTGGACAGTCTATAATAGCTCCAGTAGAAAATAAACCATGCACAATAAAGCACAGAAGTATATTGAGTTATTTAAATGCATGTTTTGAGCAGCATTGTCCAGCCAGACAAGAAAATCTTTTTCTTTTCATGCGCAGTTATACTGTAATGCGTATGCTAGCACATTCCTAATACATGTACTATTCATTTGTTTTTAAGTCATCTGTAATCTTACACATATGTTTTAACAAGCTATACATGAGTATTTCTCAATTTGAGTGCATTAGTTTAAACAACACATATTGCTGTGCGCAACTTGTGTCTGGATCAGACTACAATATTGTCGCCCCTTTATTGGCCCGATTGCTGATTTCCCAGATCGGAACTGACATATTGGGTCAGGAACTACAAAACCCCTTGGAATGTGACATAAATGCATCATTGACAACCAACGATTTGGCCCAAGACAGTAAAATGAAAAGTCTCGTAGGTTTGCTTATTTGGGCGTATACGTTCCGTGTAGTGAGACATATGAACGAGAAGCCTCTGACATATGACCTGACGTCTACCAATAGGATTGTGTCTCGCAGAGGTGCATTGCCTCCCTCGAACACCGTTGTCAACATGTATTTGAACGACAAACGAATGTTGACTGACACTTTACAGCCTGAATCAAAAGAACACCCTCACTTTTGCGTACAAACGTTAGTGCTAGTACTAACGAGCTACATAACGCTATGTTGCCTGCTCGCGAGCAGTATTAAAAGTAGGTGAACATAAAAATGTTTTCAAATGTACCGGCATTACCAGATAACTATTAACCCCTTATTGCTCAGTGACTGTTTTTTTTTTTTGTCCACGTCTTTCTGTCTCCAATGTGTTCTGTGTCAATCGACTGTCTGTCGTCGTACTCGAGCGGCTCCAACTACCGGACACAAATTCCTTGTGCGTTTTTTTGGACGTACCGGGCAAATAAAGAGGATTCTGATTCTGATTCTGACATTACCTCGAGCTCAAGCACGACACCACGCCTCTGAGCTGCTCTGTGTGTTGTTTGAAGGTTTATAATTTACCGTAACATCGGTGCTAATCTTATTAGCATGTCTGCCTTTTCTTATCACTTTATGCTCGCGCTAAGGTTAGCGGACCTTTGTTGTTGAATTATTTGATTTACGAGACAGTTTTATGGTAAACTACAGCTGGGAGTGAAACATAAACAACTTGAAGCAAGCGCGTTTTTCCACTTGTTTGGAGAATGTTTCACAATCTGTTTAACTATTCTCAGGACTCTTCTGATTGGTGTAACGATGCACTTGCGCATTTGAACATCATGATGACAATGCTCAAATAATTGTGTGGAAGACTCAAATATTTATAATAGTATCATTGCAAAGGCACTATTTTCCCCCCATAACATTCACTCAGTACACAAATTCCTTTTCACCTTATCAATTCTTGACTTGACAAAAGGCCTTTTTCCAAAATACGTGCAAACCCCTGAGTTTAGAGACAGGAACTCCTGCATGTCCTCACTCCTCGCTGTTTCAGGTATGCTGTTTAGTTGCTAGAAAATCAACAAATACAATTCCAGTGATACAGTACACTTAGGGATGTCATAGACTGAAGTGTCGATAGCCAATATCTACCTTAAGGAACGTATCCAGTTGGCCTTTACGGGCTTCCACCTTCTCACCATCTGTGTTCCCAAAGGGAAGGTCAGGGAACATTTTCTTCGGACCTTTTACATCTGCAATACAAGACAGTCGCTGGAAATAGTGACAAAATGTGTCAAGATATTCCCCAGGTAGATTTTGATCTTTTCTCACTCTTGACAAATTTCTTCACTTCTGGGTTCTCCTCTAAACGTGTTTGCAAGTTGAGGAACTCGCTGTATCTGCGGTTGACCGAGTGACAGGTTGCAGGTTGCAAAAAGTCACCGCTTTCGGGGCATGTTGCGGTCTCAAACTGCAAAAGACAAAATGCTGTTTTGTGTGGAAGAAAGAAAATCTTCACATTTGACGCCAATGACAAGTGGACCTGTAATGTTACCGTGATAGTGTAGAGAGTATACGGATGTGTTCCAGTACCACGCTGCTCCTTTGCACTGACTGTTCCAGCAATTTGCACATTCTGGATGCCCATTGATGGTTTGTTTGGACTGTCAAAGTTCAAGGGACTGAGGCAAAGTCTTCTTGAAGGCCCTGCTGGGGATTTCTCTTGAGCAATACCGACAGGCCAGGGTAAATTCACGGGCACCGCCTTCGGCCCCAGATTTTTCAGCGTACCGAAGCAGCCAAAATCCTCAGCGTCGTCGTTTAAATTCATCGTGTTGCAGAAGTTGGCTGAGGGACCGCATTCACACAAGCGTCTGGTCATGCCATCGTCCGTGTCGGACTGCATCGGGGAGTCCGGTGACAGCATCTTGGACTCTGGGAGGTGAGAGCAATGGCCAGACGTGAGGGAACAGCAGTGGACTTTGCACGGTGTGAGCAGACCAGCGTGGCAATTCTCAGCTTTCCCAGAGCAAGTCTCAAGGCTCAGCAAGCTGCACTGACAGGAGTCCTCCTCACTCATCGGGTTGAGCAGCTCACGAAGATCAGAGTTGCTCCCGCTCACGGGGTTCGCTTGATCCGAAGATGACAGACAGGTGATCCACGAATCATGGAGCGCGCACCTGTACAGGGCGCCATCCTGTGGTTTTTGTGACCTGGTGAAGACGTCTACAATGGTTTGATTGAGCCAGTCGGGATCAGACAGCCTGCTTATTAGCGGCAGAAGCACATTGCAGGTAATGAGTTCGGTAACCATGTACCCTCCCGTCCTGGTTTCCATCTGAGGGTACGGAACAAGCACGTGCAAGACGAGGTTAACCAGAGCTCTGGCGTACCTGAGCTCAGCGGCTGCATCGCTAACAGCTGGATGAGGGCTGTCTACTTCCTGGTAGAGCTGCCAAAGGCTAACGTTCTCAACTTCTCGCTGTGTTTCCAGCAGCATGTGCCTGGCTGTCATGTAGCTCTGCAGGTGGCAGCCATACAGCTCTAAAAGCCGTTGGACCACGGCCTTTCTGTCTACATGTCTCGCACGCTCCTTCAGCTCCATCACCGATTCCAGCATGGAATTGCGCACCGCACGCTCAAACTCGCCTTCCACCTCTGGCAGAAGAGTGCGATACCAGGAAGACACAAAATCCCGCACCGCTTTGTGGACGGCGCTGTGGATCTCGTGATTGAGTCTCCACTCATGTTCGGCCGAACACTGAGACGGAGTCGCCCCGCCGAGCGGCAAGAAATGCTCCAAGTGGAGAAGGCTGTTGGCATCCAGAATGGCTCGCGATCCAAACCAACCTCCCAAGACAACCAGGAGACTAGTGAAGATGCAGAGGAGCCAGACGTTAACGAGGAGATGGAAGAGGATCAACCAGGCCAGTAGAGCGCCAAGGCCTAACAGCCGTCTCCGCTGGCCCAGAACCTCTGACAGGGACCACTGATTAGACCTCTTGGATGAAGGCATTCTAGCCAACAGATGAACTGTAGCCTGCTAAAAAATACGTTTTTTTTTAGTTCTCATTCAACTTTAACTGCAGGATTCATCAATGACTTTCAGTACAGACAGGACAGATGAGTCAAGTAGTCAAATATCTATAATATCTATAGTAGCTAGGCGTGGTACACCCTGAAGCGGTCGCCAGCCAATCGCAGGGCACATAGAAACAAATAACCACTCGCACCTACGGGTAATTTAGAGTCTTCAATCAACCTAGCACGCATTGCTTTTGGGATGCGGGAGGAAACCGGAGTGCCCGGAGAAAAGCCACGCGGGCACGGGGAGAACATGCAAACTCCACGCAGGCGGGGCCGGGGATTGAACCCCGGTCCTCAGAACTGTGAGGCGGATGTGCTAACCAGTTGTCCACTGTGCCGGCCATTTCTGATTTTGTCTTTGTTGCATGCAGTTTCAAAATTGTGATTATAAAATCCACACCTAAATTGAAACATTTTTAAAAACAACTTTCCCCCTGAAGCTCATAACCTTTTGTCGCAATACTCAGATACATTTAGATTTTTTTCCCCGCCTTAATAAATAAAATCATGATTTACAAACTGTATTTCGTATTTACCTGTACTTGCTTACCAACATGAATGATTGAATCATTCCAAATTTCAAACGTCCGAGTGCAATTGAACGCAGCATAGTCTTCTCGGGAGAGCTTTGCCTCGACACCGAGACTTGCTGTTGTCATGACAACGTCAATCAGTCAAACTCCCAAAACGAGTGCGCGTGCTATGTTTTATCTTACAAAAAAATGGTTCCTCACACGTCACTTTCTAATTTTGTTAGGATACGAATTTGCAGCTCAATAGCAATGACCTGTTCAAGGCAAGTGTAGCTCTTTAGACATGAATTTGTTTATTTTAAATTAGACCATCAATTGATAGTAGGCTACAACTTAATCAATACCACGTTGCACACTGATAAACCTTTAAAAAAAAAAAAAGGTCACCTGGATAGTTAGAGATTCATGCCTAGAACTGAGGCGAGCTTCCTTCTTGTGTTTTAATCTCCAACAAAGATTATGAGGATTAGCCCGTTTGTCTACTCAACTCGGTTTAGGTGTCCACTTTACCTGCCAGATTATAATTCCTCTTTATATTCATTCTTTACAAAACACTATGCTTTTTCTATATTCTACGACGGTGACTACTGAATACTATAACGACTATACATATTATTATTATTTTTTCCATGTTTGCCTTCATCCCAAATTAGACAGCTACACAGTACTAATGGCAGCAAGTGCCTGTTGTTATCCACTATTTTCACCATTTAGAACAGACTGTAACATTTGTTGCATTCATGAAAATTTGATAAATATGTACTTATTGGTATTCATTTGTTATTCAAGTATCTAACTCAATAATTATTGAAAAAAACAAAATTCTAGTCAAATGAACCATTTAATTAATTGTATTAAGTCATTGGTGACCCACTGTGATTAAATGAATTATAACCCATGAATTAAATAATGACCAATAATTATTATTTTATTATTAAAAAAGAAACGATTGTACATATTTGACATTCACATTTTAGCTCTTTGTTTTTCAACCTCATCTGCAATTGACCTGGCCTAGCTGTCCGTCATCAAATGTGGGTTTATACCAAAAGTTTGCCCACCCCTGTTAAACATTTTTTTAAAATTATTTTGTCTATTATTATGTCTATTTTGAAAATGCTCATACAGCGCACATGCATTTTCTATAAGGCTTGTCCTCATTGGGGTCATGGGGAATGAGAGTATATCTGTTCCTTCTGAATTTGAATTTAAAGAACGTTTATTTTTGTGTCATGTTAAAATGTGTACATGTCTAATTAAAGAAAAACACCTCTATATGTTGATGGTTAAAACATAATAATAACAATAATAACATTTGAAAAAGTAGACATTTCAATTCAAACTCCGGCACAGATATACAGCAGGTCTTCCGGAGCCAATCACAGTCGACCCCTCTCGTGCAAACGATTCAACATCACCCTCTAGTGGTGACAATTCGAGCTGCAATTGGCGGCAAAGAATAAATGAAAAGAAAAGTAACGTTTTGCCACGAAAGTAGTCCGCCCGCAGAACGTGGGGAAAACAACGCCGAAGAGGAAAGAACATGTCCTCAAAACCGGTTCGGTAGCTAAGAATCACGCAGGCACAAGACAACATGCTCCGCAGGACCGAGCAACACACGTGCCACGATCGAGCGAACACTTTGTTAGGGACACGTGAAACCGCGTTGGGAAGGGATGTTTGTTTTACATTCTATTTTTTTATTTGACGAAAGATTGTTCATTTCCATGATGAGATTGTTAATTCATGCTCTTTTTGTATTCATAGAAAAATGCAATTCTAATTACTTAACCAATTATTGAATCAAATAAAAACACGTAGAATAGTTGTACGTTACTAATATTGTTGTATACATTTTGTATGAACTAGTTCATTTTAATAATTAAAGCATGCTCATGTTTCATTTGTATTATTTGTAATTAACAATGAATACCAAATGACAATGGTTTGTTTTAGTCATGTTTTTGCATTTGACGTAAAATACGTTTATTATTGGTGATTAAACGATTCACTTTCACGTCCAATTGTATCATTTATCATGAATGTAATTAGGGCCAACCGTTTCTTGAATACAATCATCCATATACGGGTTTATACAGTACAACTTTGTATTGAATTATACATTACGTCACATAGCCAAACAGCAAACGAATGTGACTAAACGAGTTTAGTCGCTCGCAAACCGGGAATGAAGGCATCTACCCGCGGTTATCGTGCCAAGGCCGATAGGTAATGCGGATGACGTAATAGAGGATGACATGATTTAATAACGCCGCAGGATGCCGAGCTGCACCACACCACTCACGTCTGACTGGCACTCGATCATGTACCCGCTCAATAATGCAGGTAAGATGCTTCCATTCTGCATTGTCATCATAACTTTGCATTTCAGGGGATTGGGGTCGGAGCTATGAGACAGTGCCTTCGGTGTCCTCGTCAGAATCACTCGGTCATCCTGAAAATGGAGCCGAATAATGGAACTGAGGTTTGGCCAAACATCTGCACACATGCCGGTGCAACGAGACGGCTCTTCAAATGGGGTTCCTTCATTTGATACAAATGTTTTTCATTGGATGTACCATATGTGACTTGGCAGGTCACACACACACGCCTCAGCTAACTGTAGCGCGTAAGAAGAAGCGGTTCAATGATACTAGATCGTCAACATGTGCATACGTATCAAAGTTTTTTTTAGTCCATGTTTTAGAGCCGACGATACACACGTATACAGTATCTATCTATCTATCTATCTATCTATCTATCTATCTATCTATCTATCTATCTATCTATCTATCTATCTATCTATCTATCTATCTATCTATCTATCTATCTATCATGACTGGACTCAAATCATGACTCGACTCTATAGCACAGTGGTCCCCAACCACCGGTCCGCGGACCGGAACCGGGCCGTGAGGCATTTGTTACCGGGACGCAGAGAAAGAATGACCAATTTCTATCATTTCTGTTGTATGGCAATTCACGTGTCAATGTGTTCTATTTGGAAAATGGACCGTCTCTCCTCCGCCGCAACAGCTGCGCGTCTCAATTGACACGTCGAGACCGCACAGAACGCTTCCGTTTTTTCGGTCCGAGCGGGCTGGCTTACGGCGGCAGGGCTCAAAGAAGGAAATCATTTCAGAAACTAATTCAGCTCATTACGTGAATTGAAAAGATTTGTTCTTTTGAACGAAACGTTCGCGAACGAAACAACACTATATCGGGAGTCCTACTTAAAATGTTCGCAACACGCACCAAGTCCGCTCTGACGCAGATACTACGGTCGTAGGTTGCTGCTCGACATAGGCACAACTACTTTTACGGAGTTCAAAGTCTACTCTCATTGAGAAGCTACGGAACTGCAGTCTGTTCTGGCTGCCTACAACGACTCCAACCCCGACTCCTGCATCGCGCCCGCAGCGGACGCGCAACGAACGGCGAAGGACGAAGCAGAAGCGAGGCAAGCGTGTGTATGTGTGTGTCTGTATATATACAAGCCCAATTCCAATGAAGTTGGGACATTGTGTTCAACATAAATAAAACAGAATACAATGATTTGCAAATCATGTTCAACCTATATTGAATTGAATTCACTACAAAGACAAGATATTTCATGTTCAAAGTGATCAACTTGATTGTCTTTAGCAAATAATCATGAACTTGGAATTTGTTGGCTGCAACACGTTCCAAAAAAGCTGAGACAGGATGCAAAAAAAGAGTGAGAAAGTTGAGGAATGCTCATCCGGCACCTGTTTGGAACATCCCACAGGTGAACAGGCGAATTGGGAACAGGCGGCGGCCATGATTGCTTCCCTGAATCGCTCAGTCATTCACAAGCAAAGACGGGGCGAGGTTCACCTCTTTGTCAACAAGTGCGGGAGAAAATAGTCCAACAGTGTCAGGACAATGTTCCTCAACGTACAATTGCAAGGAATTGAGGCATTTCATCCTCTACGGTCCATCATATCATCAAAAGGTGGAGGGTTAGAATCTGGAGAAATGGCTTCATTGGAATTGGGGTTTTGTGTATATATATCATATCTGCACGCCATCCCAAAATGCCGAATCTTAACCGGTCCGCGGTGCAAAGAAGGTTGGGGAACACTGCTATAGCAGAAGAACTTTTCCCGGTTATGTACTTACTCCTTCCACATATTACCATGCAGGACTTGGGAAGGGTTTGGAGACCATCGCTCCTCTGGTCCGCTCTGTCGAGGAGACCCCTGATCCGATCCCTGCCGACGTACAAGGGACCATTCCCCACTGGATCAATGGCAGCCTGCTCCGAAACGGCCCGGCAAAGTTTGAGTTTGGAGACACGCAGTGAGTTCAATCCGCCCCCCGTGAAAAGCAGTTTTCGGCTGGATTTGCAGGTCCAAGTGCTCCATTCTGATTGCGAGGCCTTATCCATTTTCTGTGCGCGTCTATTTACATGCGCATGTCCAAAAAGTGACCCACACATCATATTTACATTTACATTTTACAAGTGGAACAACCCAGTTGCGCAAACACCCAAATTGTACATAAAATGTGGGCAGCGACAACACGAAGGTAAACATTCATACATAAATGATACTGATGATATTTTCAGTGGCGGGAAGCGACAAATGTTTCATTTCTGTTTGAGTATTTACTTTTCTGACTTCTTACATTTGCTACCTACATTTGAAGCAGATATTTGTACTTTTTACTTCTTGCTTCGGCAAGATCGGCTTGTTACTTTTTTCAACCGCTACTAATAACGACACGTAAAACGGATCGACTGTAAATAGAGCGAGGTAAAGTCGACCACAGTTGACGGGGACAAAAGACGGCGAAGGCGGCGAACTGGAGGAAGACGAAGAACGGCACATTACGAAAACGACGCAACAGATTCGGAGAACAAGATTTTTCCCATCCATGGCCTTATTGAAGAGAATTGTTCGACGTTGTCCGCTCCAATCACGATTTATGGCAAAAGCATTGTGTACCAGCCTAAAAACAATCAGATTCTGATATTGAAAAAAATTCCATCTCATCTGAAGAGAAAATTCATCGCTAATTTAGCATTTTTTATTTTGTCAGTACACAACATTAGGAGAACAACGAGGACATGTCGTTTTGACGGCAAAAAGCGAAGCCAACGCAAAAGGGCCTACCTCACTGACGAAGACGTCGCGGCGACTCAGGAGACGGAAATATTTTTGGGGGCGCTCTCGCCGTGGCGACCAAGTTGCCCAGAAGTCGCCGTGATGTGTCTCCTCGGTCTCCGGCAAGTCTCAGAGACGCCGCAGAGACCTCACGAGACGTCTCCCCGGTCACGGACTGAATTAGTCTCTGCGACGAAGTACTGAGCAAAGGGTCTGAATACTTATGGCTGTGTGATATTTCAGTTTTTCTTTTTTAATAAATCTGCAAACAATTTCAACAATTCCATTTTTTTCTGTCAGTATGGGGTGCTGTGTGCACATTAATGAGGGGAAAATGAACTTCAAAGGACTGCAGTGAAAAATTGAAGGGGGTCTGAATAAGTTCCGTACCCACTGGATGTCAGTTAATGTTGCCAACACCGTAACGCCTTTCCTCCATAACAGCTACAACCACTGGTTTGACGGGATGGCCATGCTCCACAAGTTCAAGATAGAGGAAGGCCAGGTGACGTACATGAGTCGCTTCCTGCGCAGCGACGCCTACAAGAAAAATAGCGAGCAGGACCGCATCATGGTGTCAGAAATTGGTACTGCCAGCTTGTCCGACCCGTGTAAAAACATCCTCCAGCGATTCTTCTCTCGCTTTGATATGATAAGTGAGTATCAACATATCAAAAGCATTGTCAGTACATTCTGCTTATCTTTTGTAGGGCAAAACGGCTGAAAAACTGTGACTCTTTATTGATTTAGGGATCCCTGACATCTCTGAATCAGTGGCTTAATTACTCAAGACACAGTTTCAACTCACCAAGCTATTTCACTCGATTCAATGCACCTAACTCATATTCCAAGAGTTACGGGAAAGCCATTTTATGATTGTGCCCCAAGGGACAGAGAAGCATGCTTGGAGGAGTTTGGTGTGGAAGAAGCCCATCAAGCATCTTTGGGATACATTTAGGGAACTAGAGAATGGAGCAGTCATTTGTTTACCGGCTCCTCACACTAATGACCCGTGGAATGCCAGAAAGATACCAATGTGCGCTGGCTGCAAGCTTTAACTGGAAGAGTTTTTGTCTGTTCCAGAGCCAACAGACAATGGCAATGTCAACATTGTGAAATATAAGCGAGACTACTATCTCAGCACAGAAACCAACTTGATGCACAGAGTGAACCCAGAGAACCTCGAAACACTGGAACAGGTAGAAATATACACTGTCGACGAAGTAAGAACTCATTAAAAGTACAACAATTTAGTGTCAAGGTACAGCGTGTCCATCGCAGATCAATCCATATTTCTGTGTTTGTTTCGACTGCATGAAGTTGATGTCTTCAAACGTTTGGAACACAGCTTGTTCTCATCAAGTCCACCGCACACCCAGCGATGCCACTGAACGCAACTCAACTACAGTGTTCACTTATTGTGGATTCAGTGCATTTTCATATTCATACTGCACGTCATTCACCATATCGCGGGATTTTGAGTCTTTGCTGAATTTTTTTTTTTTCTGGTAAAATAAACATTTCCTAGCCTAAAACATTCAACTGTAAAAAAAAATAAAAAAATATCTATCTATATATATATATATATATATATATCTATATATATATATATCTATATATATATATCTATATATATATCTATATATATATGAAAACACAAAAAATAATTCCAGCCTGGTTTCCGGCTTCTTATGATACTGTTTCCGGTCAGACTTCCAGCCAGATTTGCGCTCATGCTATTTCCGGTTTCCGGTTGAGGGGATTTCCGCTCGGGGATTTCTGGGCCGATTTCCAGAGGATTTCCGGTCCCATTTCCGGAGGCAGGTACACGGTGGACAAGTCGCCAGCCAATCGCAGGGCACATATTGACATACAATGATTTACATTCCCATCTATGGAGAGTCTTCAGCTAACTTAACGTGCATGTTTTTGGAATGTGGGACTTAAAGAAAACCCAGGCAGTCATGGAGAGACCATACGAAAGTCCACACAGGAAGGCTGGAGCCAGGATTTGAATCCCGAACCTCAGAACCGTGAGACAAACGTGCTAGGCCACTGTTCTGACCCTTATTAATAATTACTGAACTGTATAACAAAAGGCGGCACGGTGGTTAGCACATCTGCCTCGCAGTTCTGAGGACCCGGGTTCAAATCCGGCCTCTCCTGTGTGGAGTTTGCATGTCCTCACTGTGCCTGCGTGGGTTTTCCCCAGGTACTCCGGTTTCCTCCCACATCCCAAAAACATGCTTGCTAGGTAAACTGAAGACCCTAAATTGCCCGTAGGTGTGAACGTGAGTGTGAACGGTTGTTTGTTTACATGTGCGCTGCGATTGGCTGGCGACCGGTTCAGGGTGTAGCCCGCCTCCCGCCAGAGGATAGCTGGGATGGGCTCCGGCACACCCGCGACCCTAGTGAGGATAACCGTTACGGAAATATAACAAAATATCAATCATGAATGCTCTCAATGAAAAACTGAACTGTCCATCATTATTGCTGCTATGGCCTTGTAGGTTGACTGGAGCACGTTTGTTGCCGTTAATGCAGCATCCGCCCACCCTCACTACGACCCTGATGGTACCAGCTTCAATATAGGCAACTCCTATGGAAGAAAAGGTAAGTCCTTTGCAGCTCCACCAAAAGTGTCAATGTCAATGTTTAAAACGAGACTTTATTGAACTTTTAAACATCGTAAAACAAACAAGTATAAACAATTTTCTCTCTGGACTTTTCTTTCCGGCGGCACGGCGGGCGACTGGTTAGAGCGTCAGCCTCCCAGTTCTGAGGACCCGGGTTCAATCCCCGCGGGGCCCCGCCTGTGTGGAGTTTGCATGTTCTCCCCGCGCCTGCGTGGCTTTTCTCCGGGCACTCCGCTTTCCTCCCACATCCCAAAAACATGCATGAATTGGAGACTCTCAATTGCCCGTAGGCGTGAATGTGAGTGCGGATGGTTGTTTGTTTGTATGTGCCCTGCGATTGGCTGGCAACCAGTTCAGGGCGTACCCCGCCTCCTGCCCGATGACAGCTGGGATAGGCTCCAGCACGCCCGCGACCCGCGTGAGGAGAAGCGGCTCAGAAAATGGATGGATGGACTTTTCTTTCCCCTTGGTTATGGAATTGGGAAGTTCACCAGACTGAGTCTCCACATCTGGTTTTTATTGACAATTCTAACCTTTTCTGGAGCCATTTTCAGCCAGCATCCACCACATCATCATCCACAACAAAACCATAGACCAAGGATCAGATTCTAGGATCAGAGGTTTTGATTTGCTGTGCTCCTGGCCAGGCATAAAGAATTTCAGATAGATTTTGTATCATAAGAGAAATATATTGTAACATATTGCACCCTACTAATTCCAGGGGGAAGACACCTTGCATGACACAACAACTAACTTCTCTCATTCCAGTCCAAACAGAGGACAGTGGTACTGTCTGAGCACCTGAAGCATTTCCTAGCTCGAAAAAACACCAGCACAACATTAACCCTAACCTATGGTTAAATATAAAAGAAGTATGTAAGGTGCTATATACAGAATAAAGGCTTATGTGATTGATTGAACACCGTGACTTGCTCAGGAGCCACGTACAACATCATTTGTGTACCTCCTGAGAAGTCAAACGCAGAAGACACCCTGCAAGGCGCCAAAATTCTCTGTTCAATCGAACCTGCAAACAAGCTGCAGCCCTCCTACTACCACAGCTTCGGTGAGTCAGCACATGGAGGCTGGTACAGCTGGTGCTTCATCTGAACACCCCTCTACCCTGCAGCAATGTCGGAGAACTACGTGGTGTTCATTGAACAGCCAATTAAAATAGACTTGATGAAGCTACTCACATGCATAATGAGGGGCAAGGCGCTCTGTGAGGCCATCTACTGGGACCCCAAGATGAAAACCTTCCTGCACCTCATCCACAAGCGTACAGGCCAGGTGAGAGGTAGCAGTCAGAAACGAGGAATCTCCAAATTGGATATTAGTCTGATGATGTGCTCTCCTCTCCTCAGGTCAGCCAAGTGAAGTACTACACCAAACCTTTCGCCAATTTCCACCAGATCAACGCCTTTGAAGAGGATGGGTTCTTGATGCTGGACCTGTGTTGCTTTGACGACAGCCGAGCGCTCGACATCTACTTCCTTCAGAATTTACGCAAGTCGGGCGAAGCGCTAGATGAGGTCAGGAAACATTCACTCATTGCTCCTCTTAATTCTTTGCACATTACGTTGATCTGTTTATATACACAGAAAGTAAAAAAGTACACAGGTGGTATTCTTTCCATTCAGGTGTACAACAGCATGAGCAGAGCTCTCCCTCGTCGTTTTGTCTTACCCCTTCACGTGACCGATGACACGCCGACTGACCAAAACTTGAATACTCGTCCTTCCAGTTCAGCAACGTGCGTCAAAACCAGCAACGCTAAGGTAAATTGGGATTCATTTCTCGCTACTTAACTCTTTGAGTATTTTCTGGCACAGCAAAAACAGACACACAAACTGTAATCCATGCCTTCACCACATCTTGCCTGGATCTTGCACTCTACTTTGGAGTCAGCCAGTCCTCCCTGCAAAGTTCTCCAACTTGGTTTAAAATGCTGCCTCTCGGCCCTTAACTGGAAAACGTAAAAGGCAGCGCATAAGTCCTATTCTGGTCCCTCCACTGGCTGCCCATGCACTTCGGAGTTCATTTGAAGTTTTCAAATCCCAAAATGGTCTCGTCCTGCCTTACGTCTCCGACCTGCTCCAACCCTACACTCCTGCCCGGTGCTTCGGGTCAGCTGAGCCGCTGCTCTTGGAGGTACCGATGTTGAAGCGGAAGGATACGGATACGCCTTTTTCTGTGTTCCTTGGCCTTCGACACTGCACGAGACTCTCGTGGGACTGCCATTGTTTTAGTGTCTTATTGGTTTTTAACTTTGCTACTGTTTTATTCTTTTTGAATTATGTTGAGTTCAATTGTCTACAATCCATCTTTTATGCTCGATTTTTATTTATGTACTGCACTGTTTCAGCTGCAGTTGTTTTTAAATTGCACTTCAAACACTTCAGTTGAGTTCAGTTATTTTAGGTATTAATATGTATGTATTACAGTAAATCTGATTCGAGAGTCAGCAATGCAACTTTAACCAGCAATAAAAGTAGACATCCATTACGTATGCGTCCGTTTTTGCCAAAAGCTTATCCTCATTAGGGTTGCGCAGAGACATAGATGAAGTTCAGCCAAAACAAAAACTGTGTCTTCATTTCCTTCAGTCGTTAAACTCGCAGCTGAGACCAGCTGAACCCACAGACTGAAGTTGTGCTGACTGTGCATTGCTAGTTGATCCGCTCTTTGTCATCAGGTGTTCTGCCAACACGAGGATCTCCACGGCGATGACCTCTACCAGTACGGTGGCCTGGAGTTGCCTCACATCAACTACGAGCGATACAACGCGAGGCCTTATCGTTATTTCTACGGTTGCGGCTTCAGACACCTGTTTGGAGACTCACTTCTCAAGATGGACCTGAACGACAAGACGTTTAAGGTGTGTACCTGCGATGTGTGGCCTTTCCCGTGATGCAATGCAACTTTGTTCACAGGAACACAATGTGTGTCAATAATAGAGATTCAGAGGTTTCTTACGCTGCTGTCAAACACTTTCAATTTAGCAACCATTTTATTTGTGGCTGCTCATAAGACAAGACTGGCAGTTTGACTCCTAATGCAACGGTTCTTGTCACTAAAACACAACATAAACAACAAACCTAACACAGAAACACAAGCCACAAAATACACAGAGGAGGGCATACGGTAAGTCTATTAAGCCATATTTTCATTTTAGGGTGAGGCGTATGCTTCCTCGGTGACTCAAATGAAAGAAAGCGAAAGTAAATTCTTCTAGCCTCTGACAGTCGAGCAGTGAGCATGATATTTCCGGGTGCATAGAGAATGATTTAAACTGTTAGGAATTAACAGTCAGGCTCATTTGCATTCCAGGGCAAGGTTCATGCTTATTTCATGAGAAAATCATTTGTACCAAATGCGCTACCTAACCACAACGTTGTTGTTTTTTTGTAACAAACAGAGGCAGTTTACCAATATTGAGCCAAACAATACCTGGGTCTTTCACAGGTAGCAAAGGTGCTGATGCTGCTTAACATTAATATGCTAACATTCATAAACCTGCTATAACTCATTGTGCAGCTCCGGCAGTGTTGTTTATTTACATTATCCAATTGCCCACCTGACATGTGTTTGCCCATGCATCGGTTTTAATCTCAAAAGGTAGCACATTTAGATACAAGAGCAGCTTGCGGTTGATTTACTCAGCATTCAAAGTGACAGAAGACGAAGTGGGATACTGAATATCATATAGCCCTACTAAAAAACGGTGTACAGTCGCTGGTTTATTACTTTTGGTTTGGAAAAAAAACTGCAACATCAATATGCAAAAACAAACAGATAAAATGTCAAATACCAGTACTTACAGTATATGGTGATACAAGTTGAGTTTAAAGTTGAACAATTAGGGCTCTTTTTTTGAAATGTCTTTTTGCAAACGCTTTAGTATGAGAAATTCATTCCAAATAATCTCACTTAAATCCAAGCATTTGCATTTTCGTATGTTCTTCTGTTCTTTCCCAATATGCCAGCCTCTGTTGACCGTTACAGTAATTGCTGCTCTAAGAAAGTACTACTGATTCCAATGTCAACTCAGGTCTGGCACCAGAAGGGCCTCTTCCCATCGCAGCCGGTGTTTGTGCCCTCACCGGACGCCGTGGAAGAAGACGACGGGGTCATCCTCTCTGTGGTTATCTCCCCTTCGCAGGTAATATGTTCGAACGAGGCTGCATATTGTTTCAATGCAGTGTGTGCTTTTTGTGAGCGAAAAGTCAACTACATGCGATGTTATCTTGTGCAATCTGCACAAGATAACATCGCCACTGCATGGGAATCATTGCACTGATGCGGCGTGACCGGATCCTCTCGTACTCAATATGTTCAAGGAAGAATCGAGTCGTGAATATTCATCAGCGCATTCACGTACGGTAGAGTGAAGCCCCACCCACACGTCTTTGCGATTTACCATTTGCAAACTATGTGAAAGGGACAGCCATTCACTGAAACACTCACCTATTCGCCACGATCCACATATTTTTGTTGTCTTTCCGTAACACCACAAAATTCCATATCTGCTCTTCCTATGGCGGCATGTGAGCGGAGGAGTAGCTAGCGTTGGCCGCCAGCTGCTATCCTGCCATCTCGATAGCAAACAGCAGCGTGATGGAAGATTCCAGTAGAGGTCCAACAGGCGGGCGAGACTCCTTGCGGGGTTGACGCCGCAGAAAGCGAGGCGATAAACTCCAAACGTTTAGGTAGATAAAGTTCCAGATGGCTTTTGGCAGTGGTAGAAGCTAGCTGGTAACAGTTAGGCTCAAGGTACAGCAAGTGCCAAACTAAAACTCAAGAGATGTTTGCGATTTAGTATTTATTTTCAAAAATGAATGTAATCTGTGTATCAATGAGTCCAAAATGTAATCAAATGGATAATAGGAAAGTAGTCATTGCTATTTTTACTATTTGCGTCGTAGCAACATACACACAAATTATCTTATTTTTTTATTTTGGGTGGTGGGGGAGGGGGGGGGGTGTTTGGTGTGTTTTTAACTCATGCATAGACGCGATCAGGCTCAGACTAATTTAAGTGAGTGGTTAAGTGTAATTTAACGCTTTCTAGACAGGTTGCTGCTCTCTCCTGCTTCGCAGTGTCTCGTGAAATAACAAGTCCTTTGTCACCGTTGCTTTTTAAGGATCTTTATTTCACACTGTTAGCTACTGGTCTTCAGTGTGCAACATGAAATTCCAAATGGTGTCCACATTTTTAGAAACTCAATAAATCACAAAACAAACATATACTTAGCCTGGCGTCCTTTCGTGAGTACTTACGAAAACAACAACAACAACAACAACAACTCGTGGTATGTGCTAGCTAAACACGGAGAGCTTGCCAATTATGTACACGTGACAGAAACACGACCCCTGGTGGACAACTTAGTGTCCTACATGCCTATACACGGCCCTTGCGGGGGCACCTTGCATAGTCATTCAGAAATGTACAACAAGGAGACAACATGAACACAATTGACCACAATTGTATTGTATTTGTGATCATTGATCTGCAGTCTGTGGTAGCAGGTGAAGTTTCAGTCCTCTCAATGCTACTAAAATAGTCCGCAGATGCGCTAAGGGCACAAATCCTTTGTTATCCTGGAAAGTGTCCAATAATCTTTTGAGTTGGCAAGAGCCTGACGGGGTAGAGCATCGAGGGCTTCATTGTAATATCTATATATAGGTTGTAGTCTTTTTTTTTTTTTTGGGTTCCATTTTTGCCTTCCCTGCAGCAAAGGTAGGTAGTCCCGTAGCCACCGTTTCCAGAACCGATCAGAGATGTACTGAACTTGCTTCCGTCTTCGCTTTCCATACACGTCACGTGGTCCGAACAATCCTTGTGGCAATGATGGTTTTCCTCACAAAGGGAGGATACGGTTGGGCTTGAGTGGCTCAAGATCATTTGGGCCGTCTGACAGCGTATGTATGATTTGTATGAAGTCTTTCCTTATCCAATATTTGCTGTGGAATAACTGCCATGAGATCCCTTCTCACCAAGCAAATTCACACGTTCCCCAAACCCTCCATGATGTAAACCCGCTAGAGGAGTGGAGCACCGATTGAATCCATTCTGCTGCAATGTTCCTCGCGTCTGCGTATGATGCAGAGCAGCCAGGGCCTTCCTCGGTTCTCTTTCTGCTCCTATGAGGTTTGTCACATTGTCACATTGGAGGTGAACGACTTCACCTCTCCTTGAGATTAAACGGAACAACGTTAAAAGAGGCACACATCTGTGTCCAGTAGGTTAGCGGTAAACCGGCACTCATTTTCTGGGTTCAGATTGGTGTTTTAATGAGTGACAATCAATCAGCATCATATCAATATGTCTTGAAATGAACACTGTCTGATGATGACAGAAGAGTTTGTGTAACTCTCAAAAGTAGCGTTACACAACACGAGTGGTGTGCGGTCCGGTCCACCCCACAAAAACCTTTTGGTTTTTCTCTCCAACATTAGAATGAGAGCACATTCCTTCTGGTTTTGAATGCCAAGACGTTTGAGGAGTTGGGAAGAGCCAATGTGCCTGTCAACATGCCCTACGACTTCCACGGTGTCTTCAACGCATCTGCTTGAATGTTACGTCTCCTCAATAATAACATGAATAAGCATGCTACACTACTCCAAAAGCACAGTGACATATTACTTCTATCATGATGGTACCGAACTGATTTGCTGCTGTATGCCTTGATGAGATACACTGCTTTGTTACCAACCTGATGCATATGAATACAATTGAGTACCGGGTTTATGTTGGAATTGCCTGTGCGTAGCTTTTGTATGAGCACAAAACTGCTGAACCTCACCCGGGAAACGCAGCACAATCCACATCACATAATCCACATCATTTGAATGCTGCACTTTTTTTTTTTTTTTTGCTCTTTGTGTATCTTTTGTATAAAATTTTGAATGCACTCCAATCCTCATTGTCTTTATTTACACACACAGAAAGTACTCTATCTTAAAGAGCCCGGAATTTCCAAGCAAAAGCATTGGTTACTCCACAATCCCTGCTATTTTGTTGATCGATAATACATTTTATGCATGCACTAGAGAAAATAAGAACTGAAAAATGCGCAACACAATTAGGCTACTTTAATACTTTAACCTTTTTTAACACATGAATTAAAATAACTGTATTAAAATCATACCCCTTACCCTGGTATAAAAGCAAAAATGTGCCAAAACGAGCAGGATTGCAAGCATCTCCTCGCGGTGCGTCATTTCATCAGGTTGCCAGCGCCAAGCCTGAGTGGGTTACGTAAAGCTGTTACATAACCGCGCCGCCGCCGCAGCGCGCTCGACGGGGCGCTCGACGGGGCGCCGCACGCCACTTGCGCCTGACCGGCTGTCAAGTGACTTGGGCGAAGGAAGAGCGACAGTGCGCTTGGATTCGTCCGCTACAAACATGGCCCCGGTCGATGATGCAGGTAAAACGCTTCATATTTGCTTTTTGTGTGTGTGTGTGTGTGAGGATAAGCGGATGGATGAATTCCAGGGTTCAGTGAAAAGGTGGCGTGCCTACGATGATGGCTTGCTGTACTTTCTCATCACGAGCCGCTCAATGAAAACATGTTTCAGATACACTTTTGCTTGAAGTTATTCGACTTGAAATTGCAAGCGCTCTTTACGGCGGATGAACGCAAAGAAAGCATATTTTACCATATAGCATGTTTCTATTGCTAACAAATATTGTTGTCACGTGCAGGGTGTCCACAATGTCTATGAATCATTTTTACGAATTTGACAGACTTTGTGGACACCCTGTTAATCTGTGTAGCGTACAAATGTCTTACTGTAAAACGACACTCTGTGTACTTTATAGCTAACAATTATTGTCCCACTTTGAACATATTTTATTATATTCATGTAAAACTAAGGGTATAGTATTGCTGTTTTGTAACTGCAACCTCTGTAACCTCTGTTTACTGAGCATGTGAAGAATAATTGTTTAGGTAACTATACTGCATGTGCAGCAAACACTGTTTGGATGTACAAGTTATATTGAACTTAAACGTTCCACAATTCCTGTGCAAATGTTTACACATATTTGATACATCTGACTAAGACGAATTTAAATACCGTTTCGGTCCCAATGTTTAGATGCACAAATAGCCTACTGCTTATGTTGCCTACTGCTTTTCCTCTTTGGCCCGGAGGACACGACGTCCACAATTGCCAAAAACAATTTGAAATGTGGACTCGTCAGACCACAGAACGCTTTTCCACTTTTCGTCGGTCCATCTTAGATGAGCCCGTCGGGCCCAGAGAAGCCGGCGGCGTTTCTGGGTGTTGTTGATAAATGGCTTTTGCTATGCATAGTAGTTTCAAGTTGCACTTCCGGATGTAGCGCCAAACTATATTTACTGACTTTGGTTTTCGGAAGTGTTCCTGAGCCCTTGCGGTGATATCCTTTACACATTGATGTCGGTTTTTGATGCAGTGCCGCCCGAGGGATCGAAGGTCACGGGCATTCAATGTTGGTTTTCGGCCTTGCCGCTTACATGCGGTGATTTCTCCAGATTCTCTGAAACCTTTTGATGATATGATGGACCCCTGAATTCCTTGCAATTGTACGTTAAGGAACATTGTCCTTAAACTGTTGGATTATTTTCTCACGCACTTGTTCACAAAAAGGTGAACCTTGCCTAATCTTTTGCTTGTGAATCCCTGAGCAATTCAGGGAAGCAATCATGGCACCCACCGGTTCCCAATGAGTCTGTGGGATGTTCCAAGCAGGTGTTTGATGAGCATTCCTCAACTTTCTCACTCTTTTTTTGCCACCTGTTGCGGCCATAAAATTCTAAGTTAATGATTATTTGCTCAAAACAGTCAAGTTTATCAGTTTGAACATTAAATATCTTGTCTTTGTAGTGTATTCAATTCAATATAGGTTGAACATGATTTGCAAATCATTGTATTCTGTTTTTATTTATGTTTAACACAACGTCCCAACTTCATTGGAATTGGGGTTGTAGTTCTTTCCCCCAATTTGGAATTGGAATTGGGGTTGCAGTTCTTTCCAAACCCTATGGGGGGGCACAAGCCAGTGCAAACTGTAGGCCGGTCCCAAGCACGGATAAATGCAGAGTGTTGCGTCAGGAAGGGCATCCGGCTTAAAAGTGTGCCAAACAAATATGAGCGTTCATCCAAAGAATTCCATACCGGATCGGTCGTGGCCCGGGTTAACAACGTCCGCCACCGGCGCCGTCAACCTGCAGTGCGCCCTTGGAAATTCAGCTACTGTGGGTCGAAGCCAAAGAAGAAGAGGTGGAAAGCTGCTTTTTCGTCAGAAAGAGAAGATGAAAGCACAGAGCCTAGAACTGAATGTCGGGACTTTGAATTTTGGGACTATGACAGGAAAATCTCAGGAGTTGGTTTACATGATGATTAGGAGAAAGATTGATATATTGTGTGTCCAGGAGACCAGGTGGAAAGGCAGTAAGGCTAGAAGTTTAGGGGCAGGGTTTAAATTATTCTTCCATGGTGTAGATGGGAAGAGAAATGGAGTCGGGGTTAATTTAAGAAGAAGAGTTGGCTAAGAATGTCTTGGAGGTGAAAAGAGGATCAGATCGAGTGATGAGGCTTAAATTTGAAATTAAGGGTGTTATGTATAACGTGATTAGCGGCTATGCCCCACAGGTAGGATGGGACCTAGAGGTGAAAGAGGAATTCTGGAAGGAGTGAGACGAAGTAGTTCTGAGCATCCCAGACAGAGAGAGAGAGTCGTGATTGGTGCAGATTCTAATGAACATGTTGGTGAAGGAAATAGGGGTGATGAAGAAGTGCAGCATCAAGGAAAGGAACTTGGAGGGACAGATGGTGGTAGACTTTGCAAAAAGGATGCAAATGGCTGTAGTGAACACTTTTTTCCAGAAGAGGCAGGAACATAGGGTGACCAACAGGAGCGGAGGGAGAAGCACGCAGGATCTTGTGCAGACGATGTAATCTGAAGGAGGCTACCGACTGTAAGGTTGTGGTAGGGGAGACTGTGGCTAGACAGCATAGGATGGTGGTGTGTAAGATGTCTCTGGTTGTGGGGAGGAAGGTTAGGAAGTCTGGAGTGGCAGAGAAGTATGTTAGAATAATACAGGACATGTACGAGGGCAGCAGAACAGCGGTGAGGTGTGCTGTAGGTGTAACAGACGAATTTAAGGTGGACGTGGGACTGCATCAGGGATCAGCCCTGAGCCCCTTCTTGTTTGCAGTGGTGATGGATAGGCTGACAGATGAGGTTAGACTGGAATCCCCGTGGACCGTGATGTTTGCAGATGACATTGTGATCTGCAGTGAAAGCAGGGAGCAGCTGGAGGAACAGTTAGAAAGATGGAGGCATGCACTGGAAAGAAGAGGAATGAAGATTAGCCGAAGTAAAACAGAATATATGTGCATGAATGAAAGGGGTGGTTGGGGGAAGAGTGAGGCTACAGGGAGAAGAGGTAGCAAGGGTGGAGGACTTTAGATACTTGGGGTCAACCGTCCAGAGCAATGGTGAGTGTGGTCAGGAAGTGAAGAAACGGGTCCAAGCAGGTTGGAACGGGTGGAGGAAGGTGTCCAGTGTGTTATGTGACAGAAGAGTTTCTGCCAGGATGAAGGGCAAGGTATACACAACAGTGGGCCAGCCTCACCACTGTTATGTATAGCAGAGAGCAGAATCAGAATCAGAATCATCTTTATTTGCCAAGTATGTCCAAAACACACAAGGAATTTGTCTGCGGTAGTTGGAGCCGCTCTAGTACAACAGACAGTCAATTTACAGAACACTTTGGGGACATAAAGACATTGACAAAAAACAATTGTGCAAAAAGATGCAGAGTCCTCTAGCACTTAGAGCAGTTCGAATGACTTATATTGCAATAGTCAGGTGCAATGACCATTGCGCAAAGGGCGCTGAGACTTCAAGGAGTGTATGAGGTTTAAAGTGACGAGTAGTGCGATCATCTGGGACAATGTCGGTTGTGCAAATGTTACAGATACTCCTCAATCGGTGTGCAAATGGAGCAGATGCTACTCTGGCATGAGTGGCCAGTATATGCAAATAGTGCAGCATGGCGAGACAACTACAGCGAGTGCACGAGTAATACATAATTGGCCCCACAGAAATGTGACAATGAACTCGTCAAAAAATTTCCAGCTTGTTGTAATGGAATTATAGGTTAGGTGTTTAAGAAGTTGATCGCAAGAGGGAAGAAGCTGTTGGAATGTCTACTAGTTCTAGTTTGCGTTGATCGGTAGCGCCTACCTGAGGGAAGGAGCCGGAAGAGCTGGTGACCGGGGTGCAGACGGTCCGAGAGGATTTTGCACGCCCTTGTCTTAGTTCTGGCAGCGTGCAAGTCCTCAATGGTGGGTAGGGGGGTACCGACAATCCTTTCAGCAGTTTTGATTGTCCGTTGCAGTCGGAGTTTGTCCTTTTTTGTAGCAGCACCAAACCAGACTGTGATGGAAGAACACAGGACTGATTCGATGACCGCTGTGTAGAACTGTCTCAGCAGCTCCGGTGGCAGGCCGTGCTTTCTCAGAATCCGCAGGAAGTACATCCTCTGCTGGGCCTTTTTGAGGACGGAGTTGATGTTGGTCGCCCACTTCAGGTCCTGAGAGATTGTAATTCCCAGGAACTTGAAGGTCTCGACGGTTGACACAAGGCAGCTGGACAACGTGAGGGGCAGTTGTGGCGAAGGATGCCTCCTGAAGTCCACGATCATCTCTACCGTCTTGAGCGTGTTCAGCTCCAGGTCGTGTCGGCCGCACCACAGCTCCAGCCGCTCCGCTTCCTGTCGATATGCAGACTCGTCACCGTCCTTGATGAGGCCGATGACAGTGGTGTCATCTGCAAACTTCAGGAGCTTGACAGTCGGGTTCGCTGAGGTGCAGTCGTTCGTGTAGAGAGAGAAGAGCAGCGGAGAGAGGAAGTGTGAAATGGCAGTGAGGGCTCCATCCAGTGATAGATAAGCGCGTCCAGTCTATGGCGGGGTTATGTTTCTTGAGCCAGGGAATTCCAAGGTCTAATGGGGTCTCAGGGGAAAAGATAACAAAAAGAAAAATGTTCTCGTGGTGATTTCCGGAAATAAACAAGGTGAATGGCACTGTTTGGCGGGTGACAGGTGATATGACTCGGCCATCCAGGGCTGTGACTTTTCTGGGAGACGGAAGTGGTTGAAGAGGGATTTGGAGCTGATGTGCTATTCCTTCGTGAATAAAATTATCGTCTGCACCGGAATCTATTAGGGCAACTATGGGTGGGTTGTAAGTAGAGCCTAGAATGCAAGCAGGAACGGTCGTACCGGAGGGAGAGCTAGAGGAAATGGTGGTTTGGCTCACCACCGCGCTCTCGGACCATGGTGAGCCTGGTCTTTTGGTCGCAGGGGTCATGTGGCAAGGAAGTGACCTGATTGACCGCAATAAATGCACAGGTGCTGGATGACGCGACGCTGACGTTCCTGGGGATCTAGTCGGGTGTTACCAATTTGCACGGGCACATCAGGTGCAGTGAGGGGTGACGAAGGGGCAGTAGGAGGTGCAGAAGGCGCGGTGCTCACGGTGGAAGTGATCTTATGCGCTCGAACCACCCTCTCTCGTGCTCTCTCTTGTAGTCTGTTATCCAGGCGAATGGCGAGTGCGATGAGATCCTCGAGAGAGGACGGCTCGTCCCGGGCAGCGAGCTCGTCCTTAAGTTGTTCAAAAAGGCCGCTCAAAAAAATCCCCCTAAGCCCATCGTCATCCCACCCGCATTCACCCGCAAGTATCCTAAATTTGATAGAATATGCAGCTATGGAACTAGCGCCCTGAGTGACCGTAAGGAGGCGGCGGGTGGATTCTCTGCCCTGAACAGGGTGATCAAAGACCTTTTTTAGTTCGGCGGAAAAAGAACTGGAGTACCGGGGAGGAGTTGTGCCATAACGAGGTGGACCATTTAGCTGCTTTGCCGCAGAGGAGGTTAATGACAAACGGGACCTTGGATTGTTCAGTGGGATAACTGTACGATTGAAGGTTAAAAACTAGGGAGAAATTAAGGAGAAACTGGCTACAAGCACCTAGCTCCCCGGAGTAGGGCTCAGGCCGAGGGACATGAGGTTCTTTGTATGGGGAGGCGGGGTGGCTCGGAGGCTGCGGGTTCGGAAGGAGTACTTACTGAGGAGTGGTCGGATTGCATTTTCGAAGAAAGGACGCAGACTTGTTGCATGAGGGAGTGTAAGGATTCCATGATTTCTTGAACAGCCTTGTCCTGTCGCCCTATGTGGGCGCCTTGGAGGGTGAGTTCATATGTTAATGCCTCCGGGGTTGCTGAGTCCATGGCTGGCCAGAGTATTCTGTCATGAATGGATTGAGACCTGACCCAAGAGCAGGCAGAGGCTGGGAGGTTGTGATGAACAGTTTATTGAAAAGGGAAATGGAGATGGTCCTTGAGATGCGGTGGCAGGTTGTTGAGGCAGAGGATACGTGGTAGGCAGTGACGAGGACGGGCGGGTGGCTTAGCGGTGTGGTGGCAGAAATCCACTTGGCGATGGACACGGAGGAAACACTGAGGACAAGGAAAAACTCAGAGGTCAGAACGATGACTAGGAATTGCGTAGCTTACTTGGAGACTGGGTAGCCGTTGTACCGCTGGAGAAGCTTCAATACTCTGGACTTGTTTCCATGATGTTCCATTTTTTTTTTAGATGCATGTGTATAATTTTACTTTGCAGTACCGTATTACAGTATGTCCCAATGTTTAGCATTGTATCACAACTACAAATAGTACTTTACAGTTGTAGTTTTGTATTGTTGAAGTGTACAGCACTAATGCATAACCAACAAATATTATGTGAATGTTTTAAGATCCCACTATTTACATGAAATATACATATGGTACATAAACAGTATTGCAAATAAATAATCAAAAGATGGATAAATATTGCATTAGCATGCACAAATGAACTGTGCCGTTTCTACAGAACCGGTTGCATGCAAAGACCAGCTGAGAGAGTCTTAAGATGAATTCAAATCAGATGTCTTCTTACACAAAATAACTCTGCTTTGAGAGTTGTCTTCCTGCCGCAAAGCCACTTTTACAGCATCACACGTTTATCCCCGATGTGAGCAAGCTCTCTGCTCCGCCCAAACATTCGATACAGTTATTATTCTATTATTCTTTTTCCCAGGTTTTTTTCTGCAACTGCTATTGTGGAAAGCATGACTCACTGCCTGGATATCTGCTAACACAAAAACCGGTTTTGTCCCATTTATTCATGACTCTACATGAACAGAAGAGAAGAATTGTCCTGGTTGCAGCATAGTCCTCCCATATATACATATTCCATTCTTCATAATATGTTTTGATTTGCCATACGTGTGTGCAGACGACGACAACAACGAGGTGAAGGGAAGTACTACTACGGTACTGAAGGGTTTGGAGACCATCGCTCCTCTGGTCCGCTCTGTCGCGGAGACCCCTGATCCAATCCCTGCTGAGGTACAAGGGACAATTCCCCTTTGGATCAGTGGCAGCCTGCTCAGAAATGGCCCGGGAAAGTTTGAGTTCGGAGACACTCAGTGAGTTCCACCAGTCCTCTTCAAAAGCAGCTGTGTGTCTTAGACTGGATTTACACTCTTCATGTGCCCAATTCTGCAGATGTCCCAACTACATGTACATTAAATGACTCAACAAGCGTCAACACTGGGCAGTGACAACAGAAAAGTAAACAATAATATATCCATTACACACATATTAAATGTTAAGTAATATTTACTTGGCCTGGGCTGACTGAAGTCAGAATCAAGTTTGGGTTGTCAGCTGGGGACACCAAAGAGGATGCGTACTGCAAGAGGATAACATTAACATTGAAAAGCAGCAGTAAGTGTCACAATCCCGAATTGACATTGTAGATATCAACAATACCTTTATGATTAGTTGCAGTTACATTTTGAATAGTTGGAATTTTCATTCAAGGTATGTGTAACGTAATTGTGACAAAGTCGTAATGACAGATATGTGCAACATCAAATAATGTCACTTTTGCCATTCATGTGTATGGCGTTTGTCATTACCGATATCTAGAATTCCGTTGCAAAGAGCTGGTGAATTACGGACATCTGCAAAGGAATTGTAGATATTGTTAACTTCAGTTTGTGATATCTACTGCACCATTTGGACCAGTCATAATTCCAGTCACATATCCAATTTCATTTTGCGTACCGGTCTTGGCAGGTAAACTTTGTTTACGATATCTGAAAGGGGACTTGTAGATATCCTCACTTGAGGTGAATTAAGTATGCTATATCTTGGACTGGAATTATGACTAGTCAAAATCAAACAGTAGATATCTCAAACTGGATTTATAGCTATCGGCAATTCCGTTTTAGGTGTAAATTCAGCCATATTTTCAGTATTTTTCAGTTTGAGGGCTCATACAGTACCTTCACGCCTTTCCTCCACGACAGCTTTAACCACTGGTTTGACGGGATGGCTATGCTCCACAAGTTCAAGATAGAGAAAGGCCAGGTGACGTACACGAGTCGGTTCCTGCGCAGCGACGCGTACAAGAAGAACAGCGAGCGGGACCGTATCATGGTGTCAGAATTTGGTACCGTCACGATGCCCGACCCTTGTAAAAACATATTCCAGCGATTCTTCTCTCGCTTTGAGATGATACGTGAGTATTAACATGTCAATAGTATTCTTGTCAGTACATAGTGCTTATCTTTTAGAGGGTGAAACTGATGAAAATCTGTAATGTGATGTATAAAATTAAACAAAATGTACTGTGGCCAAGACAGGTCACAACAATTGCAGGTGTCACAAAAAAATGCAAACGCCACAACACATTCAAACCACAACATTAACATACACCGAAGCGGTGGCGTGGCACATAACGTAAGCGTGTGCCCGGCAACCGGAGGGTTGCCGGTTCAAATCCCCGCCCCGTATGTTGTCGTTACGTCCTTGGGCGAGACACTAAACCCACGTTGGCCTACAAATGAATGTGGTTGGATGTGTGGTCGGAGGGGCCGTAGGGGCAGAATGGCAGCCACGCTTCCGTCAGACTGCTCCAGAGCAGCTGTGATGACACAAGGCCTCCAAAATGAAGGGGGTTGGCGTCCAGTCAGAGTGTGAGCACCCGCCGTTGATGAAGGGTTTCCAACGAGGAAACTCCATCGTAGGAATCCTACTCTTGTGAATTGTTAGCATCTGTGAGAATTACAATTCTTTTGGATCCATCCCTTGTGACGCATGCGAGCATGTTATAATGCAGTGGCTAAATGTCCTAAAACGTTTGCCCCATTTTGTGTTTGTGTAAACTTTGGTTGCAAAGTCTATCTGTGATTAAGGTAACTATCAACTGTGGGTTGAAACAGAATGTGCTGCAGGAGGAGGGAGCAGACATTTGTTTCCAAGCTGTTTAGAGTAACGACCTGCGGAACGCATGCACCATACTTCCACTAAAGGAAGCGCGCTCACACTGAGTATTTGTCTGTTTCAGAGCCCACAGACAATGGCAATGTCAACTTTATAAAGTACAAGGGAGACTACTACGTCAGCACAGAGACCAACTTGATGCACAAAGTGAACCCAGAGAATCTCGAAACATTGGAACAGGTATAAATATACTCTGCCTATGAAGTAAGGCATCATTAAAAGTGCCACATCCCTCAATAAATGTCATTTAGTGTCTTGCTAAATTTTGAAAGATATTCCAACCAATTGTCTCCAAACTTGACAAACATAGTAGGTTGACGAGTGCTCAATTTCGGTTCGAGGTTCACTCGCGACATGTCCAAATAAATATGTGCAATATATCAATGTGTCTGAATTTGGCTTTGACTGTTTGGAGTTGCGAAATCATCAAACATTTGGAAATGGTTTCCAGCCCGCAGTAAGTTGTTTTTTATTAAATAATATTTTTCGATCACGGATAAAAACAGGAACAAAAGTTATTGTAACCTACATTATAAATAATCCATGAATCCAGTTTCAGCTTGCTAAGGGCGCCGCATACCGAGCAATGCGACTGAACGCAACTGAACTCTTGCGTTCGGTTGCGTTCTGTCACAACCACTTTTGAATGTTGACGACTGTCTGCGATAAGGATGGCTGCAATTCCACATGTCGAATCGCGAGTGAGTGAGTGAATGGCATCGCGCAGTGCTCGGGGATCAACGATGCAAAACAACAGATGTTCACAGCCAGGTTATATCAAATGATCTTCCTGTCAAATATACAGTATTTCTTTCTGTGGATGTATCCTGGAGAAATTTGCGAAGGGTGCGCCGTCGTCTTGAAACCCGCTGACGAGATTGAAAAATGACCTTTTATTGTCCATCGTTCACACTCACATTCTTCAGTTACCCTAAAGTGCATGTTTTTAAAATTGAATTGAATGACCAAAATCTGAACTGTACATTATAATTGCCGCTGTGTTATGTAGGTCGACTGGAGCAAGTTCGTCGCTGTTAACGGAGCCACCGCCCACCCTCACTACGACCCCGATGGCACCTGCTTCAATATGGGCAACTCCTATGGAGGAAAAGGTAAGTCCTTTGCATTCTTCGTTGCCAACTTGCTGGCTCAACTCTTTGCATCTGACAAACCCCAAAAGTATCTCCATGTTGTGACACGTCGAGACTGTGACTTTTTCAGGAACCACATACAACATCATTAGTGTACCTCCTCAGAAGTCAAACGCCGACGACACCCTGCAAGGAGCCCGAATTCTCTGTTCCATTGCGCCTGCAAACAAGTCTCACCCCTCCTACTACCACAGCTTTGGTAAGTCAGCGCATAGCAGCTCATACCGCTGGTGCTTCCATCTGAACACTCTTCTCCCCTCCCTCCAGCCATGTCGGAGAACTACGTGGTGTTCATTGAGCAGCCAATTAAAATAAACCTGATGAAGATAGTCACGTGTAAGATGAGGGGCAAGGCCTTTTGCGACGCCATTTACTGGGACCCCGAGCTGGAAACCATCCTGCATCTTATTGACAAACATACAGGCGAGGTGCGAGCTCGCAGTCAGGTTTGGCGGCTCACCCGATCGGAGTCTAATAATGCGCTCTCCTCTCCTCAGGCCAGCCCGGTGAAGTTCTACGCCAAAGCTTTCTCCAACTTCCATCAGATCAACGCCTTTGAAGAGGATGGGCTCTTGATGCTGGACCTCTGTTGCTCAGACGGCAGCCAAGCCCTCGACATCTACTCCCTTCAGAATTTACGCAAGTCGGGAGAAGCGCTAGATGAGGTCAGCTCGCTCTAACAGAAACATTTACTCATTGCTCCTCGCGTTAATGCTTCGCACATTACAGGATAGTCAATTGCACATAATGTGTAACACAAACCATTCTGAGACACTACATCTGATTTCTTCCCATTTTCATAATTCAGCCCATGTTTAAGGAACATTTTAACATTTGTAACCACAAAATAAACACAAATAAATAAAATTAATATTGGTTTGGTCAGAACACGCCAAAGTCTATGACTAACCTATGATAATACAAGAGTAAAGTCAAAATGACACTAAAATATTTGGATGAAAAACACTTCTAGACCAGAACTATTAAACAATCAAATGAAAAACGTTAAGTACGGTGGTAACTAAGGAATGCGTTCTTGTCCCACATGAGGATGTGGTCTTATGCCGCTGCACAAACTAGTTCCGTTTGTAACGTCAAAGCGTCGTTTGCCATAAACTAAGAACCGTTAATACCAAAAAACCAAAGGCATAAATTCATCCATCGTCCAAGTTTTTTCACATTCGTGCTGTCACACAAGTGGAAAGAAAAACAGTGTAACCACTATAAAACATAGACAGTAAACATTCTACCTGAACTTCTATAATACGTGACGACGTCGTGGACAAATATATTTGCTATCGTCACATAATTTGTTCCAATAAAACTGGCGAATATTCTTCAAAATAATGAGTACTGTTGAAGGAGATTTGGTGTCATTTTGAATCGCTTTTAAGGACTTTCATAAATACACACATGGCCTTGTTTTTCATCCAGGTTTACAAAGACATGAGCAGCGTTTTCCCTCGCCGCTTTGTTTTACCGCTTCACGTGACCGATGACACGCCGGCCGACCAAAACCTGAACACTCGTCCTTCCAGTACAGCAACGTGTGTTAAAGAGAGCAACGCAAGAGTAAGTTGAAATCAATTTCAAGCTACTTAACTGTCCTTCGAGAATTTTTTTTTTTTTTTAGATATGGATGTATATATATATATATATATATATATATATATATGTGTATGTCTTCATTTTCAGCTTCAGTCCTAAACCCCCGGCGAACACCATCTGAACTCAGACCGAATATGTGCTGACTGCACACGACGATGACAAGTTGGTCTGCTTTTTGTCATCAGGTATTCTGCCAACACGAAGATCTCCATGGCGATGACCTTTCCCACTACGGCGGTCTGGAGTTCCCTCACATCAACTACGAGCGATACAACACGAGGCCTTATCGTTATTTCTACGGGTGCGGCTTCAGACACGTGTTCGGAGACTCGCTTCTCAAGATGGACCTCGACGGCAAGACGCTAAAGGCGAGTACATGCTATGTGTGGCCTTTCCCGTGATGCAATGCAAACGTGTCCACAGCATCACAGAAGTAACAGCGATTCAGAGGTTTCTTATGCTACCGTCAAACATATTCACACCGACCGCAGCGTGCGGCACAAAGAGGGTGGAACAGAATGAGTCCAAGAGGCTGTAGCGTTTTTTTGTCATTTTATTTTCTGTCTTCAAACAGTTTCTCTGGCTTCCTGGTGCATACAAAGTGGTCAAACCTTTGAATAAATGACAAATCCTCTGGCTGCACTTTCAACCACATTTGCATCTAATATACTAACCACAAAGTTTTTTTGGGGGGTGGAGGTTAACCCTAACAACAAACAAGCACCGTTTTCTAATGGCGATCCAAACAGTTACGTCACCTTTCGCACGGGTTGTCAGAGAGGTATTATACGACACATTCTAACTTCCTCACAGTGATACTTCGAGGGGCAGTTTTAAAACCGCTACGAAGATTTTATTGCGGCCTCACTTGACAAATCTCGCCCCGCCCTTTGTGTCTCTGACCAAAGCCACGCCCCTCGCTAATGTGCGCTGACGTTAGCCACAGCTGCGACTACTTTGGAAGCATGACTTATACGTAATGGAGTTGGAGCGTATATTAGTTGAATACAAATGTAATGAATTTAGGAGAAAAGAATAAGATGGAAGCGACGCCTGCGTTACTTCCGGTTTTGCGTAATTTTAAATGACAGCGTTATAAATCAAGCTATTTCATCTAGAAAGGGGCACCACGTCACCTTTTAGATGTATAAAACTTCAGGACAAAGTGACGACAAACCTTTTATCCTCAGTCTCGTAATTTGAAGGCTGCTACATGAATTAGATAAGAGTTCTAGACGACCAGAGTTTTCTTTCTCGAACCCAGACACACACAACAATGCAGGTAGTGAGTTTTATGGAGTTTTGAATGATCTAACATGGGAAATCTACAAGGAAACAATACACAGAAAACAAAACAAACGAAGGACAGACGAACATCGGCAAAGGAAGCCGACTTGTGACGTGAGCGTGTGGTGACAATGCATATAGCTGGCGACTCCTGTTCTCTGTCATTTCATTTGAACCCAAATATGCACTAATCTGTACTTTTAGTAGACCGCTGGTTGTTGGACTTACGTGTCTTGGACACGATTGAGGCAGGCGGGTCGAGCTTCCGGCTGTTCAGTATCTGTCTGCCTGGGCCCCAGTCAAATTCCACCAAATGGGGTTACACCGGCAGTCCGACCACCCCCAATTGCCCGTATCAGAACCTGCCACTGAATGGCATAAAAGAGCAATGTATATTTTCAAAATGCTATCTTTAGCTTATAACTGAAATGTTGATTCAATCAACATTAAATCAATTGTGTTACTTATTCCCCTTTATGCGATTGGCTGGCAACCAGTTGAGGGTTTACCCCGCCTCCTGCCCGATGGGATGGGCACCAGCGCTCCCGCGACCCTTGTGAGGATAAGCGGCTCAGAAAATGGATGGATGGATGGATGGATGGATGGATGGATGGAGGGATGGAAGGATGGAAGAATGGATGGATGGATGGATGGATGGATGGAGGGATGGAAGGATGGAAGAATGGATGGATGGATGGATGGAGGGATGGAAGGATGGAAGAATGGATGGATGGATGGATGGATGGATATTGCCCTTTATGGTTTTCAAGCTCAAAAGGAAGCACATTCATGTACAAGCGCAGACTGGTTGATTTACACAACAACCCAATTATAAAGCGCTAAGGGGGATACCGAATGGCCGATGCGCCTAGTAAAAGTCAAAAAATAAAATAAACCAGGTTACTGTGCATTTTCTATAAAAGTGTCATCTGGTTTATTAATTTAGGTTAAATAGAAGCAACTGCAATGTGCAAAAACTCCTTTGTAGCGGAAGAACAAAAATAAAACAAATAAAATCTCAAAGTTATAAAAATAACTTCAAATATACAAACACAGACTATTATTGAACAGAGGTGACAAAGATTGCTTCAGCGTCTTGGTTTCAGGTCTTAAAATCATGTAATAAAGTGTAAACGCTTTCGGAATGTTCCTCTCTTCTCCAGGCTCTGCTTCGTATTAATTGCTGCTTTTAATGCCCACGTGACCTCAGGTCTGGCACCAGAAGGGTCACTTCCCGTCGGAGCCGGCGTTTGTGCCCTCACCGGACGCCGTGGAGGAGGACGACGGCGTCATCCTCTCTGTGATTCTCGCCCCCTCGCAGGTAAGACGTTTAAAGAAGGCTCAATACGGTAAGAATCAAAATCAAAGTCGACTACTTTCAGTGTCAATCTGCACGAGACCGTCGCCGTTGTGTATTATTGCACTGATGCGGCACTAACACTATTTAACAATACTCCTGAATAGAAAATACAATTCCAATTTGTGAACATATGAACAGGTGAAAAGAAAAGGAGGCAACTTCGTGGTTGTGACTTTTGCATTGATGTGATCAGGCTCAGACTAATTCAAGCCTCAGTACGAAATGTCATTAAGTCAGAAGACAGAAGTCAAATGAAAAGCCAAACATCACTACAAGACAGTAGAGACAGCCAATAATTCGAGTCGTATACAGTAAGTATGAAACACTGTAATGCTATGCTATGATATAATGAAAGACTTCCAGTTCAATGGAATGAAAGAAAATGAGTGCAAATGTTCAAAACAAATGAGGTAAGTCTGCGTCCTCTGTGAAGGGAATCAGCCACGCCTTTTTCTTTTTTTTGTTTGCATTAAATGTATTTATTTTTACATATAGGGGGTCCTCGGCCATGACGGTATTGACGTTTCGCTGTTTCAAATGATGCGCAATGGACCAATATTGATAACGGACTAATGCGCAGTAATGAAATGCTTCCAAATGGAATGAAAGAAAGTTACATCGTACTGGTATGTTGTTATTATAAATACGATAATAAGGTGGGTTCTCGGTTTATGACAGTCCCAATATAAGACATTTTGAGGTCACGAATGCCACGCAGCATGAATGTAATCACGCAGTACTTATTATTATTATTATTATTATTATTTTTTTTTTTAATATTTATGGCCTAGAGGTGTTTTATTTACTGGAATTATGACTGCATTTGCGTAGCGTATGTACAGTACCGGTATGGGATAAACTACGTCCAACTCACTTAGAACTTCAATTTGGGTTACTTTGCCGCCATAGAAACAGTACTCCGAGTACCCTCTAGTAGTTTTTTGTTGTTGTTGTCGCTTTTCTTTAAGTTACTACAATAAGAAAGAAAACAATTGATCAACAATATGATTTTCTGGGTTCAAATGAGCACTTCAATGAGTGCCAATCAGCTTGATAATTTGAGCGCTTCCAAACGTTTGTGCAGCTCTCCCGAGTAGCAGAGTCTGGTTTGGTTTGTCCCAATATTTGTTCTTTGTTTCCTCCCCACGTTAGGATGAAGGCACGTTCCTCCTGGTTTTGGATGCCAAGACGTTTGAGGAGTTGGGGAGAGCAAATGTGCCCGTCAATATGCCTTATGGCTTCCATGGCGTCTTCAGCGCATCCGCTTGAATGAATCTGTCCTAACATGTTTTCTTCATAACGATATTCATGATATTAACTACGTTGACTGATAACTTTTATAATGATGGCACTGGACTGATTTGCTGCTTAATGCCTTACAAATATATTTTGCTGTTACCAACCGGATGCAAATGAATATATTTCTTATAGTGTGTTCAGTTATTATTCTTATTTTTTTAAATTAGTGACACAAGTTTTGTGCGACCACAAAACTGCCATAGTTTGCGCCAGGAAATGCCAACGAAAGCCTTTTACATATACATGTCTGTTTTTTATTTTTTAATTCAATATCATTTGAAAGTTGCTTTTTTTTCACTTTTACTTTGTTATAAAATTCTGATACCATTTAAAACCGTATGATTGTCTTTATTTAATCACACAACGAAAGCCTAAAGACAAAAGGATTGATGACTCCATAATGCCTGCAATTTTCATTTTAATCATTTTCATTTTTTTTTTTTTTTAATAATTGTCTTTTTATCATTCATCCATGGTTTTAATTGGAACATATTCACATTTGATGCATGTATGTATTTGATATCAAATGTTTTATTTTAATAACAAACTAACTAAAGTCGGCGGCACGGTGGGCCGACCGGTTCGAGCGTCTGCCTCACAGTTCTTAGGACCGGGGTTCGATTCCCGATCCCGCCTGTGTGGAGTTTGCATGTTCTCCCCGTGCCCGCTTGGGCGGCTTTTCTCCGGGCACTCCGCTTTCCTCCCACATCCCAAAAACATGCGTGCTAAGGGTTAATTGCGAATGTGAGTGCCAATGGTTGTTTGTTTGTATGTGCCCTGCGATGGGCTGGCAACCAGTTCAGGGTGTACCCCGCCTCCTGCCCGATGGTCGCCGGGATGGGCTCCGTCCGGCACGCCCGCGACCCGCGTGAGGAGAAGCGATATGGAAAATAAATGAATGAATAATTCAGGTTCGTTTTAAATTGTATGATTAAGTTTCATAAAATGACGTGTACAATTGTTCATTATATGTATTTTACGTAAAATAGTTTTAATAAAAACACATTTTAAATAGTTCCAATAGAATTAATTAAGGCGGCACGGTGGACGACCGGTTAGAGCGTCAGCCTCACAGTTGTGAGGACCCGGGTTCAATCCCCCGGCCCCGCCTGTGTGGAGTTTGCATGTTCTCCCCGTGCCCGCTTGGGCGGCTTTTCTCCGGGCACTCCGCTTTCCTCCCACATCCCCAAAACATGCATTCGTTGGAGACTCTAAATTGCCCGTAGGCGTGACTGTGAGTGCGAATGGTTGTTTGTTTGTATGTGCCCTGCGATGGGCTGGCAACCCGTTCGGGGCGTGCCCCGCCTCCTGCCCGATGACAGCTGGGATAGGAGGAGACGCGGCTCAGAAAATGGATGGATGGATGAATTAATTAATGGATTATTTAACACAATTTCTCATGGTGAAATTTAGATGTTTGTATTGTTTACAATAAATAAATGGAGCAATTTAATTAGATAAATCAATAAATATAATTCATACATGAATGAATACATTTAATGAACCAATTTTAAGAGAAAAAACATTTATTAAATGAATGCCGCAAATATTCCAGGGAACTCTTGATGTGAATGCTCTTAAAAAATGTAGTAGCTAATATGTTTAGAAGAAAAAATGTTTAGCTAATATGCAAATTCAAACTGCCGAGAACCAAAAGTACCACAAGCTTCAAATAACAAATAAAATCCATCTATCTCAGGGTGGACTCTTGGACATAGATAATCCTGATAGCAACTACCAGAAACAACAACCCCACTTGGATGGCCCCGCACCAGCTTGCCGCCATGGAAAGACGACAACCGCCGTCGGGGAAACAACATCGTCAGGCTCCACGTGTACGTAGCGGTTTAAGTCGACTGAACCACCGACAACATTGCAAGATTGTCATGGAAGAAGCGGCTTGGCATGGATGCTGTAGCTATGTTATGTCATACAAAGAGAGGAAAACAATGATAACTAGAGTAAAAGGAGAGAGCGGCGATCGTATAGGCCAAACTCAGGCCCGGGGGCCAAATTTGGCACGCAAGACCTCATCAAACGTGTATTAGAGCTGGCCCGCCAGTAAATAGCACATGCGCCACGAATATTACAAACCCCAGAATACTTCGCTAGTGCGTCGGCCCATCGGTCTCGACCGTTCTGTTGCAGTCGTTAGCAACTATGCTACCGGTCTCCTCGAGCCAATTTACACTTCCCCTTCCCAAAAATGGCCAAACGGAAGATGGCAAAGGGTTCGCTTCCAAGAGATTGTCTGTTGACTAAAGTAAAAGACAGACCGTGTTGTCGCGTGTGGAGCAACGTGGCTGGAACAAAGAATAGAACATCATCGAATTCAGGGTTGTTGGTTTTTTAATGCTCTTTATCAACTCCTCGGCAGGGAACGTATTAACGTTCAATAGTTTCAAGTTTGGATTTTTATTGAAGGACATTCTTATTTTTGGGGGGTTGGTTTGTTGTAGGCCTTTGAAAAAAGATTTCCATCCAAAAGAAAGGCCGTCGGAGATAGATAAATAGAAGATCGAGAGACAGAAGAATTCATGTTAGAGATTTAAATACAAAACAACAAACAAATACCACTGATGTCTTTTATTGCAAATTTGATTTCTTGTGTTTCTAATATGCGAGTTTGTTTATTCCAGATTCAGTGTTGAAGCGAAATGTAAGTTTGTTGTCATATGTCATATAAGGGAAGCATGCACATGGCAGTGGTTTTTCATTCGATTTTTCATTTTGGCCACCGTGAATTGGAGTTTGACAGCCGTGCTGGAGATATTGCAGAGCCTCTCTTCCATCCCTTCGCTGCACTCCTGCACGTCCGTCATAGTCGCTCTCCTCGATTCACTTTTTCAGCCACGGTTACAAAATGTTAGAATTATTAATATATTATAAAATGCTGACTATAGTTAAATGCTACTGTCCAACACAATATATATACTGTGCGTAGTGCGTCGGTACGGTGTGGCGCCGGCCGACTGAATGTCACTTCATATCCGGAGAGTTTTGTTGCGAAAGCAACCGTGCATTCCGGCATGTTTTGCAGATGTAACAGCCAATCAAAATGCCACGTCGTAATCGCATGAGCTTACCCGACCAAAGTAGACATTTTCAGGCTATGGTGTAGTAATAAGATGTAGGTTTCCTTGTTAAATGAATTAAATATTTCTTATTGTATTATTGCTGATCTATAATCTGTGTTTCAACTTACTTTCACACTATGACATATCGTAAAACGAAAAATGAAATAAAGTGCACACAATGTGACGACACGAGTTTGATTGTCAGTCAGGAATGTGTTTACTTGTTATTTGCACGCTGAGCTACCAAGCTGGAACTGATTACGTAAGAGAGATGTTATTTCAAAAGGCCGCAGCGTGCACGCCATTCGTCGTCACTTTGGCGAAGGGCGACAGCACGCTCGTAATCAACCACCGCTACCGACATGTCCCCAGTCAATAATGCAGGTAAGATAACATTTTTCATCGCTTTTGGACTGAACTACAGAAAATACAAATAAAAATCACGATATTCTAACCTATTGAGTGTTTATTTATGTATGACAAAATACTTACAGTACCAAAGCCCCAGTGTTTAGATGTGAAGCCTTTACACTTGTGGTGTTCTTTTGTACCAGCAGATGTGAGAAAAGTAACCAATAATTTTACACAAGGCAGAATACTTTTACTTTAGAATATTATGCTTCAAGTAAAAGTAGAGCGTCATACTCCAAATATGTATTAAGTATTAAGTAATCAGTGGAAAAAAACCAACTCAAGCGCTTGAGTATCTGACGAGTAACTTTTTTTTTTTTTAAAGTAGAGCATGAGCGTCAGATAGACCAAAATATAAAATTGAAGCGGCTCAGAAAATTCACATACTACCCAACAATATTTCTTTAACTAAAACATTAACAAATTCAATCTTTATAAAATGACAAATTAAGGCAAAATCAGCCATAGAAAAATGGCCATTAAGAAACCTTCTTTGTTTACACTCACGAAAGAGCACAATCGGCTTATTAGGGAGCAAGTACACGTTTTTATCAGTTTTCAGTGGAGTTTTTGTAGGCTGAAATGTCGACATTTTTAGGCAGACACAGACATAGCCATTGTTCTGGATTGTCTGTAAGGGTTCGCCCGGGAGTCACGTGCCCTTGTTTCCTCCGTGGTTCGTTGTTGTGCCGCGCTTCACGGAAGTCGGTCGCTCGGAGACTCGGTGCGCGGTCACGTGACAGCCTGGCTCCGCTCGGTCGGTGAAACGCAGTCAAACGTCGCAAGTTGTTACGTAGCATTGGTAAAACAAAGCCACGTGGCGGACAACCAAGACAAATTGATTCAAAATAAAAGTAACGAGCGGAATGTCTGCGCTGCGACTGACTGGCGACCAGTTCAGGGCGTAGTCCGCCTTTGGCCCGAACTCAGCCGGGATCAAACGGAAGGACGGCTGGATGGAGCCGAATGTCCTTGGAGGGAAGCGTTTCTTCTTCACTGAAAAACATTCAAACTTGTCTGACGAGTACAATTGAACAATCTAGTATCAATATATTGTTTCTTTTCAAATAATAATACTTATTATTAGTAGTATAATTATTATTGTTATTATTATACCTTTATTATTATTATATATATATATATATAATATGAGAGTACTATTAATTATTATTATTATTATATATATATATATACATATATATATATATATATATATATATATATATATATATATATAAAGGCGGCACGGTGGACGACCGGTTAGAGAGTCTGCCTCACGGTTCTGAGGTTGCGGGTTGAAATCCCGGCCCCGCCCGTGTGGAGTTTGCATGCTCTCCCCGTGCCTGCGTGGGTGGCTTTTCTCCGGGCACTCCGGTTTCCTCCCACTTCCCCAAAACAGGCGTGCTCGGTTAATTGACAACTCTAAATTGCCCGTAGGTGTGATTGAGAGCGCGAACGGTCGTTTGTTTGTATGTGCCCAGCGATGGGCTGGCGACCAGCTCAGGGTGTAGCCCGCCTCCCGCCCGATGATAGCTGGGATGCACGCCCGCGACCCTTGTGAGGAGAAGCAGCTCAGAAAACGGATGGATGGAAATTTAACGAGCTACTACCCACCTCATTATTAGTGTCCCGATATGTACATGAAATATAATTATACATGTTAAAAATACACCATCCAAATAATCCATCAGCATGTACAGATGAATTGTGTCTTTTAAACTGCCGCTCGCATGCAAATGCGAAGACCTCCGAGAGTCTTAAGAAGTCCAATTGAAGTCAGATCTTCTGTGCGCTTTGGGACTTGTCTTTCTGCGGCAAAACCAGGCCACACACGTGCATCCCCGATGTGAGAAAACGCTCCGTTCCCCCAAACATTCTACACATTTCTCATTATCAAACGATCCAGACTTTTCTCTGCAGTTGCTATTGACGGATGAATGATGGTTTGAAGCAGAAGAATTTCTCCTGGTTGTGTCATTGGAGCTTCTCAGACATGGACGCGTGACTCTCCTTGCACATACGCAACATTTCCCCCTTCACAAATCGACCGTATCGTATACCGGCGTTGACGTGCTGAACGTGTACGCAGCAGATGAGCTCAAGCGAGGTACCGCTCCAGGACTGAAGGGTTTGGAGACCATCGCTCCTCTGGTCCGCTCTGTGGAGGAGACCCCGGATCCGATCCCCGCTGAGCTCCGAGGGACTATTCCCCCTTGGATCAATGGCAGCCTGCTCCGAAACGGCCCAGCAAAGTTTCAGTTCGGACACACTGGGTGAGTTCGACCGATTTTTTTACGCAGGTTCAATTGCCCAATTCTCATTCAATGCTCATAGCCATTTTTATTTGTTTGCTCTATTCCTATTAATATGTGGCCGTCTTCACATTCACTTGTATGCACCGATGTCCGAATTGCACGTTGCTCATTCCAAAGACGTGCACACACTATGTACAGTTTACACTGCTAATATATATTACTCCGTGCTGAAAACAACAGCAGCATTTGCTTACATGTAGCTTCAAATAATGCGGTGTGAATATTTGAGATATATGAAAGAATTAAATCCAAATATGAAATGTGACACCCATGTTAAATGTGAACGCTAAATCTCAACTTTATTATCTAAATGTTGAATCTAGATGTAAATGTTAAGTCTAATTGTTATACCAAAACCTGAATCTAAATGTAAATATCATTTGCAATGTTAAATCGAAATAAAAATGTAACGCAAAAGTAGAAAAAAAAATAAAAATACATCCATAACACAAATAATGACGATTATATAGTGTTTATTTGGCCCGGGATGACTCTTCCCCAAGTCATTTTAATGAGTCAATAGTAGTAACATCATCATTACTGCAATGACTTTCCTTGTTTAATGATGGACACACCTCGAATGAAGCGTATTTAAATGACAACGAGTTAAGCTTGGCAAAATGTTTTTGCAAATTTCCAGTTGTTCCCTTCCAGAATGCATGCACGATTGTGTCGCTTGAACCATGTCGTGTAAATCCAGCGTTGTCCTTCTTTCCTCCACGACAGCTACAACCACTGGTTTGACGGGATGGCTCTGCTGCACAAGTTTAAGATGGAGAAAGGCCAGGTGACGTACACGAGCCGCTTCCTGCGCAGCGACGCGTACAACAAGAATAGCGAGCGGGACCGCATCGTGGTCTCAGAATTCGGTACCCTCGCAATGCCCGACCCCTGTAAGAACATCTTTCAGCGATTCTTCTCCCGCTTTGAGACCATAAGTGAGTAGTAACGTCAAAAGTATTCTCGTTAGCACGTACTGCTTATCTTGTATTGGGCAAAAGAGCTCCAAAACGGTGACATTTTCACCTCAGAGATGTAAACCGTGCGGATGTAGGCTTAAGACACACCTCCCAAACATCACTCCCACCCCTTAGTCTCGTCTGACCAAGCCATTTTGCTTGCTTTAATGCGTCCAACATTGTTGCTCAGAATTGTGGGAAAGGCCCTTTTCTATTTTAGCATTTGTCGGTGCCCCGGTGCATAAAGCGAGATCCGGAAAAGCACGCTTGGATGAGTTTGGTGTGGAAGAAGTCCATCTAACACCTTTGGATTGAACGAGAAGATATTTGGAGAGCTTCCTCTGAATAAATGGTCTAAATCACAGAAATAAAGTCTACCGAGCGGAAAGTGTCATTGCTGCCAGTTGCAAGACTAATTCCATATTTTCTAACATTATCTCTTACTCAAGTGCCAAAGGCAAGGTGTCCCAATAGCTCTGTCCGTTGTTGTCGTCATCCTACTGTTGTGAATCGCTAGCATCCGTGATAATTACAATTATTTTGGCCCCATCGCTTATGACGCATGCAAGCATGCGCCCAAACGTTTGCCCCATTTGGTGTTTGCGCAGACTTGCGCCCAAGGTAACTGACTATACGCTGTGTTATGAAACGGCACGTGCTGCAGTAGGGAAACTGGAAATTTGCTTCCGAGCTGTTCAGAGTAACGATCTGCAGGAACACATGCACTCGGAGAAACACGCAGTCATTTGTCCGTTCCAGAGCCCACAGACAACGGCAACGTCAACTTTACGAAATACAAGGGAGACTACTACGTCAGCACAGAGAGCGACTTGATGCACAAAGTAAACCCAGACAACCTAGAAACCGTGGAACAGGTACAAATATGCACTGCTTATGAAGTAAGACATCATTCAAAGTGTGACACCCATCATTTAAATGTCATTTAGTACCCTGTCTTCCTTAATGTGATCACATTTTCCAACCACTTGTCAAACACCTGAAGAAATACAGTGTAGTCGGTGGACAGGCGCTCACCCTGGGGTCAAAGTAATAACAAGCCCAGATAAATCTGCGCAATTTATCAAGATGTCGCCAATATTCACCTCGTTTCATTAACAATTGCTGTATTTGGTTTTGACTGTTATGACAGAATTGTTTTTAGCATAAAGTAAGATGATTTTTCAATCACAGGTACAAAAAAAAATTAAAAAAAAAAAAATGATTGTAACCTATAGATAATCCATCAATCCTGTTTGTGGACAGCTTGTTCTCATAAAGCCCACCAGACGCTACGCAACGCGACCGAACATCAGCGTTTGGTTTTTAGCAACCAGTTTGGCTACTTTCAACATGTTCAAACCCAAGTCAATCCACAATCGGTGTATTTGTTCTTCCCATTTTTTAATTGGCAACCAAGAAATGAAAAAGTTCTTCTTCTTATTATTATGATTATTATTATTATGAAACAAATCATTCAATTGTTCATTTTTTTTCCCCATATTTCAAAACCGAGATGAAACTGTGCTGCGTGAATTGCGATGTGAAACGGAATGTCGCTAATCCGTGTTGAGGTTATTGTAGCGCACCACACATAGTATGACCAAGATTCTTAAATGGCAGATTATTTTGGGGCATTTCTATGCGTGTGTGGGGTCTTTTAGGTTAGTTTTTGAAAAATCCTCGTGTGTACCAGGCTTTACTTCAACACATTGTCAGTGCATTTCAACCAGCGCGATAGGCGAATAAATCCATCTGGCGGTGGCTTAAGACTGACACCGATGATGATGACGATTGTTTGCCGCTGGGTCCCAGCTCCGACACGTGCACAACAGTCACACCTATGCAGGAGAAGGGGCAGGCCCTGACAACAAATCGGGTTCTGTGACTTGATACCGAGCCGCGCCATCTCTTAATAGCTGCCACGCTTTGTAGGTCGACTGGAGCAAGTTCGTCGCTGTTAACGGAGCCACCGCCCACCCTCACTACGACCCCGATGGTACCTGCTTCAATATGGGCAACTCCTATGGAAGTAAAGGTAAGACCTTTGCATTCTGTCTTGTCTGAGTTGCCAACGCCAAAAGTATCTCCATGTTGTGACGCGTCATGATTGTGCCTTTTTCAGGAAGCGCGTACAACATCATTTGTGTACCTCCTGAGAAGTCAAATGCTGAAGACACCCTGCAAGGAGCCAAAATTCTCTGTTCCATTGCGCCTGCAAACCGGTACCAGCCCTCCTACTACCACAGCTTCGGTAAGTCGGCGCATAGCAGCTCGTACCGCTGCCGCTTTCATCCGAACAGCCCTCAACCCTCCAGCCATGTCGGAGAACTACGTGGTGTTCATTGAGCAGCCAAGTAAAATAGACCTGATGAAGATAGCCACGTGTAAGATGAGGGGCAAGCCGTTCCGGGATGCCATCTACTGGGACCCCGAGCTTGAAACCATCCTGCATCTTATCAACAAGCGTACAGGAGAGGTGCGAGGTCGCAGTCAGGCTCGAGGGACAACTCGATGGGGTTTAGGTCGAACAACATGCTGTCCTCTCCTCAGGCCAGCCCAGTGAAGTACTACGCCAAAGCTTGCTTCAACTTCCATCAGATCAACGCCTTTGAAGAGGATGGGTTCTTGATGCTGGACCTGTGTTGCTTTGACGACGGCCAAGCCCTCGACATCTACTCCCTTCAGAATTTACGCAAGTCGGGAGAAGCGCTAGATGAGGTCAGCTCGTCCCTAAGGACACATTGGCTCATTTTTCCTCGTGTTAATGGCTTGCACGTTACAGGAGCGTAAATTACAGTGCAACACACAATTCACACATCTGTTCTTGGGTCAAACTGAAACCATCACAAACAACTTTAGTTGTGCAGGCAATGTTTTGAGTGTCATCTTAACATTTGTAGCAGTCATACAAGTGAAAACATATATTAACCAGTGTTTCTAGGTTTATGACGGAGTTCTGTTCTAACACAGTAGCAAGTCATAAATACAGTCAATATTTGGATGTCATGCCCAGCGATTGGCTGGTGGCCAGCGTAGGGTGTACAAAGTCAGCTGCTGTCGGCTCCAGCTCACCTGCGACCGTAATGACCGTAAGGGCTATCGGAAAGGGATGGAAATCAAATAAGCCTCCGTTCCGATTTGTATCGGGTTCCTTCATGAATCTTGCAATGAAACACTGGCGAATATTCTGTGATCATATATAAGTTACTGTTGAATGAGATTTTGCCGTGATTTGAATTCATTCAAAGTACACAAACGGCCTTGGTTTTGCATCCAGGTGTACAACAGCACAAGCAGAGCGTTTCCTCGTCGCTTTGTTTTGCCTCTTCACGTGACCGATGACACGCCGGCCGACCAAAACCTGAACACTCGTCCTTCCGGCACAGCGACATGCGTCAAGAACAGCAGCACCAGGGTGAGCGAGGAATTTGGCTTCACTGCAAGAAGTCATTTCCCATATTTAGATGCTGCATTTGTGTTCCCCTCTGAGAGTATCGGTGGATCCGATTCAAGGGTCGGCACCGATTGCGATATACGGAGCCAACGCGTCATTTAGCGCGTGCTTTCGGGGATCCCGAAGTTCGTCTTCATGTTCTGAACTCAGACCGAATCTGGGCTGACTACACGTGATGTCAATGACGAGTTGATTCGCTGTTTGCCATCAGGTGTTCTGCCAACACGAGGATCTCCACGGCGATGACCTCTACCGGTACGGAGGCCTGGAGTTCCCGCACATCAACTACGAGCGATACAACGCGAGGCCTTATCGTTATTTCTACGGGTGCGGCTTCAGACACCTGTTCGGAGACTCGCTTCTCAAGATGGACCTCAACGACAAGACGCTTAAGGTGTGTACGTGCGCATGTGTGGCCTTTCCCGTGATGCAACGCAAACGTTGTCCACAGGAACACAATCTGAGATTTCCTAACCATTTCCATTGCGGTTTGCTCGTCCGAACAGCGGTTTCTGTAATCCGCTCTCAACAAGCCCAAGCCGCCGGTTAACTCCAAATGCAAGAGTGTTTTGCATTAAAACACAATAGAAACAAACAAACAAACAAACAAACAAACCTAACATTGTAACATAAACCACAACATACACTGAAGATACCATATTTAATGTTAAGGGGAGACTTCCTTATGATTCAAATGGTAGAAAGAGAAAATCCATTCTTCTCACCTTTGATAGCACCCGTATGTCAGTTGGCGGGATATTTCCCGGTACACAGAGAATGACGTACGCTGAATTGGAATTGAATCGGCAGGCGGGATCATCCGCATTCCCCTTGTGGCTGTCGTGAGAAAATCAGTTCAATTGAAACGGAATGAAATGTGCGCTTTTGACTTCACCGCGAATGGAATCAAATCAAATGTCAACAAAATACTGTCCTTGGATAATGACACAGCAGAGGTACAAAATACAAATAACGTTCAATAAATAATGCCCTCATGTGTGAAATGCTTTCGAGAGAAAAAATCAAAACTAACTCCCTCATCCAGACATCGAACTTTTCTATTTGTCTTCAGTTCGCCAGGCTCTGTGTACTATTACCGGTCATTGCTGCTTTCGGAAAACTACTATTAATGCCCACGTGACCTCAGGTCTGGCACCAGAAGGGTCTCTTCCCGTCGGAGCCGGCGTTTGTGCCCTCACCGGACGCCGTGGAGGAGGACGACGGAGTCATCCTCTCGGTGGTTCTCTCGCCCTCGCGGGTAAGATCTTTGAACAAGGATGAATATTATTCAAATGTACAGATTGTGTGCACCACACGGCAAACTCAAGATAGTCCTTTGTGATATATGTATTTAAAAACAGCATTGAGTACGGAAGTATGGAGCGCAGAGTCAAGAATGTCATTGAAAAATGACACTTGTCACAGTCTCTCTCAGTCAAGAATAATTGCAAGCCTGTTTTTGGTTTTGAGGCTCTGCACCCTGTACAATCTACTCTATTAGGTTGTTTTTCTCATTTTTATTATTGAACCACAAAAACATGTTGTGATTGTCAAGGAAGAAGCAGATTGCCACAAGGAGAAAGGGTGGATATTTTGAAGCTGTTGGCCATTTTTTAAACAACCACTCTCTGATTGTTTTAGTGTATAACAATGCTTGTATATCATCGCACAACACGAGAGGTGTCTGCACCAGTCCACCAGTATTTCTTCTTCTTCTCCAACATCAGGATAAAGGCACATTCCTCCTGGTTTTGGATGCCAAGACGTTTGAAGAGTTGGGAAGAGCCAACGTGCCCGTCAACATGCCCTATGGCCTACATGGTGTCTTCAATGCAACTGCTTCAGTGAATTGAAAATAGCTTTCCTCATGATATAATGATATAATGATATAATAACATTCATCCAAAAACACTCGCGGCACATAAGTAAGCTGACGTATCTCTTCTGCGATGATGAGACTGGACTGATTTGCTGCTGTACGCCTTCCTCAACTCGCGTGTGGGCACAGAACCGCCAAATACGATGAAAGCCATCTTCACATTAAATGTTTCTAGAATCGACATCATTTGAATGCAACACTTGATCGTTTTTATTTTTGTGTATCTTTCGGATCAAATTCTGAATCCGTTCCGAGACCTCGAATTGTCTTTATTTGTAGACGCTGAGAATTTAGTTCTCTACTGAAAATGTCGAGCCATAGCATCGGTTAATCCATAATGCCTGCAATTGGTCATACGTGATTTGAGTTGGACGCCCGGTCAGCATATCCCCCTCGCCGTTCTGAGGACCCGGGTTCAATCATGCAATGTGTGGGGTTTGCATGTTGTGCCCGTGCCTGCGTGGCTTTTCTCCGGGTACTCCGCTTTCCTCCTACGTCCCAAAAACATGCAGGGTAGGTTCATTGAAGACTCGAAATTGCCCCGAAGTGCGAATGCTTGTTTGTTTCTACGCGCCCTGCGATTTAGCCGGCGGCCAGTTCGGGGCGTACCCCGCCTCTCGCCCGAGTGAGGAGAAGCGGAACGGAAAATGGATGGATGGGTTCGCATTTGACGCATTTAAACCGGCACCATAAAATGCTATATCCGTCTTCAATATTTCTGCATATTGGAATGTGTAAAACAACATGGTGGGATACGTAGTGGTCATCTACAATCATTTATTTGAAAGTATTGTGATTTTTTTAGTCAAATCGGGCGTTCATTTCATTTTCCCCCCCAAAGAGTTTTATTGAACCTCAGGCAACCTTTGCTGGAATTAGCTCATGAGACAAGCAGCAAAGGAATGTTGTTGGGCAGCAGACTCTTTAATTCAGCTTTATTTAAAGCTCAGTTATGTTCAATGTTACGCAAGAGAATAAGAGACGGATCCAAGAAAAACTCTCTCTCTCGCTCTCACGCGACTAAACATGCACAACAAGTGAAATGGTTCCAAAAAGAGGCCACAAAGCCTCTTATCACATTGTAAAGTTCATCTTCACAATACTTTCAATACGTTTAAAAAAAAAAAAAAGAATCTTTCCTACGGCATTTATGGGTACACATCGTTAGCCTAATAGCATAATTACCGAGTCATTTGAACTTTAAATTCAAATTACCAATAAGATTGCTGACATTTTTGGTGTGTTTTTTTTTTTTTTCTTTTCTCGATGTCCAAAAAGATTCCAACATTACTTCGGCGACTATGCTATTTGGCAGACAGTATACCAAAAGAGAGAGTAGTACAAAAGTACAGTATTTACTCCAGGGACAGTGGGAAGTCCACTCATGACCACTAGAGGTCAGCATGTGACCCTACACATGTCCTCTATCCAGCACGTGAGAAGAAAGTGTGTGAGGGGAATTCAAAGCCAGGTGGGAATAGACAAGTATTTGGTGTATATTGAGTGTGGGAGTGTAATACAGTTAATGGCTTTAGTATTCGACACATTCAACTGTTGCGTTGAAGACATGAGACAAAAAGGAAGCAGACGACTAAAAGGGGATCACTCAAACCTGTGACTCTTTAATACCGGGACGATCTGCTACCCCCACCCGCTCATTTGAAAACAAAAACTGGTTAATTGCTTCTTAACAACGAAAAGCTGCCGGTGGAATTTTTTTAGTTCGAGCGGTGTCACATTGAATTCATTTCAACCAATTTCCCAGCAGGGCTTCAATGAGGCTTTTTGGGCCCCTCGAAAACATAATATATCGCGCTCCATTAAACAACGGCGATCGTGTTCTGCCGTGACGATATTTTCAACATCGATAGAACTTTGCTGCTTCTGCTTCTATACAGCGTACTTGTAGTTCTGAGCCCGTAAAATACATACATTGCATTGTCTATCTTGTGATTTTTTGCATCTTTTAAATACCATAGAGTTGTCATTTCTATACTACATTTATTGGAGGCTCATTTTCATTGCATTTATTTCTCAATTTCATTTCAAAACAGAAAGTGATTCTTATGAACTGGAGAATGAAATAAAAGAGCGCTTTAGTTTCAAACCAAACTACATTATAATTAAGATTGAACTCCGAACTTTGAATGACTTCGGCTCACTCGCATTTTGGAGAAAGTGTGTATTTGTGTGCGTGTGTGTGTGTGTGTGTGTGTGTGGCTAGACAGCAGATGTGCACTTCCAAGGATGAGGGGGAAAGTCAAGCAACACATGCTCAACATGGTAAATTCAACATGATTTTTTTGTTTTTAGAGGAGTAGCGGGGATATCTGTCGACGGATACGGGTGGACGATGGCGGAACATTATCAATCATATTTGAAGCACGGCGAACAACTTGTCTGCTATCCTCACCAGAAACACTCGAAACCGAAATACGCATCAATTCATGAAGTCTAGTTGGTTCGACATTCAATTGTCACAATCGTAACGCAAAGCGTCTGAAAATTCAACTTGGCTCAATTGCAGGCACAACGTAGGGCAAGTCAAGTATCCGTTTCATATCGACCGAAAGTACTGAAATGTAAGCACTCATACTCGGTCTGAAAAACGGTGAATCCCGAGCGAGCACCCAATCACGTAAATTCAACCTCCGCTAAGTCAAACGACTATAGATACCCGTACTGCAGATTATAAGGTTACCGAACCATAATCATTGTCAGAAAGACCTTTCAATGCGTAACATTATTCTTTTGACGTTTGGATGCAAACAATACACTCGTGATAGAACAATGTCATAGCAACATTGGAAATCCGATACATTTATTGAACTTGACACTGTGTATAAAAGCTGCAATGGCCACTGCCAAGGCCAAACTATCCGAATGTGGATTGTACAGTTGCATTTATTCACGCAACCTGGAATTCCAATGCAGTAGGGACAGTTCAAAAAAACAATAACAGCAAAAAACGGAATACGACACAATGATGAGCAAATCCTTGTCCATCTGCATTCAATTACACGGCAAAGACAAACTTTTTTCTTTTTTTTCTTTCGAAGATGCTCTCATTCTGAATGAGATGCCTTCAACACGTTCCAAAAAAGCGGGAAATTTGAGGAATGCTCCAAAAACACCTGTTTGGAACATTCCGCAGGTGAGCGGGTTCATTGGAAACAGGTGTGTGTCATGACTGCTTCAGAAAAGGAGCATCCCTGAAAGGCTCCGTTGTTCACAAGCCATTATGGGCTGAGGTTAGCCACTTGGTAAACAACCGCGTAGGCAAATAGTCCCACAGTTTAAGAACGTTTCTCAACGTGCCAATTGCAAGGAATCCACGGTCCTTAATAGATAATAGATTCAGAGAGCTGGAGAAATCTCTGCACGTAAGCGGCAAAGCCGAAAACCGACATTGAATGCCCGTGACCTTCGATCCCTCAGGCTGCACTACGTTAAGAAACAGCGCCATCGTGTCGAGGATATTGTCACGTGGGCTCAGGAAAACGTCACAAAACCATTGTCAGTTAACATAGTTTGTTGCTACATATACAAATGCAAGTTAAAACTCTACCATGCAAAGCGAAAGCCGTACATCATCAACAACAATAACCAGAATCGTCGGGCCCAAGTTCATCTGACGCAAAGTGGAAAAGTCTTGCTGTAGTCTGACGAGTCCACGTTCAAATTCTTTTTGAAGATCGTGGACGTCTTGTCCTTTGGGCCAAAGGGGAAAAAGGACCAAAAGCCAGCATCAGCGGCGGTACGGGGGGGGCGCTCGTGCCCATGGCCCGGTGAAGACCGGTGAAGATGCAGAGGAGACGGAAGAGGATCGACCAGGCCAGTAGAGCGCCAAGGCCTAACAGCCGCCTCCGCTGGCCCAGAGCCTCTGACAGGGACCACTGATTAGACCTCTCGGATGAAGGCATTGTAGCCAACAGATGAACTGTAGCCTGCTAACAAATATGTTTGATGTAAAGAATTGGATTTTATTGTATGAAGTAGACCTCACATGGATTTCTTGTTTTTGCACTTAACTGACAAATTAGAATTGCTCTGTAGACATGGCAAGTCAACATTTGATTTGATTTTTTAAATCACGAATGACTGATTCTGCTTCATGTTGAGCGTGCCTGCAGTCGTGCGCACAATGTGTTTTAAATGTACTACTGTTCGATAAATTGAGCAGATGAGGCAAACACCCGTTTTCCCTGGCACTCCACATTCTCTGCTGATAATGGCGCACATGCGAGGAATGCCATTTCCGACTTGCAGTCTGTTTTCACTTATTCCACGACTCCAGCGCACGTGAGCGAACGTGCGTCCCTCGGACCTCAAAGTACTGTATACTGTGAGCTTCGCACGCACATTGCGTCTGCCGCATCCGGTCGGATTCTCAACTGTGCCTCCATTTTCTATCACGCTTATCCTGATCAGGGAGCATTTCCCGGCTGGGGGAAAGAGCGACGACGCCCCAGACCGATCGGCAGTCAGTCACGGGGCACAAATAGGGCCGGACAACCATTGACTCTCACCGTCACACAGTCGCTGAGTGAGAAGTGAAACGACGCCGCCTGCATCAAGCATAATAGTCAGGCGACTGCACCGCGACGCGAGCCGGTCGGATTCTCGTTAACCCATAAAACGTGTCTGACATATTAATCGGGTCTGCGTGCGGGGGGTCGCTCGGCCGTTGCTCTCATTGGGCCGCGCTACGCTGCCTCGTGGCCAATAAGAGAAGATTGGGCTTTCTCCTTCTCCTAGCAACAACACTCCTTTTCTCCAGAGCAAAGCGCTGGGGAAAGCGACACCCCTAATTTGATATGATGAATAATTGCGACTTAATAGCTTTGCAGCAGAAGGCGGGAAGCGGCGGTTTAGACGTTGTAGCGCAGTTTCACTCGCCTGGTCCCTCTTCTCCCTCCTCCTGCTTTCAGGCAGCTCCAAAGCATCTTAAAGGAGCAGCCCTGTCTATTCGAGGTCTTGTTTTTTCTTGTCCAGAGGCATTGTGGGTGATCATCTGTACTTGTTGACCTCACAGCGCTAGAATGGCGGGGCCTCTCAGGGGGGAGAAAGAGTACCTTGGCACAGATGCTACGCCGCCTTCCAAGCCAGTTTTCCCCAGCCTTTATTGAGCCGAGGCGCATATTTTTCCATGAGAAAAATCGAACAAAAACGTCCCAAAAATAGATACACTGAAATAATTAGGATCCCATCTCAATTTACTCGCGAATGCATAACCTCAGCCTGTTTAGTTGAACGCAAAGCTATTGTGTTGTGCACACATTTGTACCTTCTGCCGTCTCATGTAAGATCATTTAATTGCGTTGCCTGTCACTAAATGTTGTCGGCCTAGATGGATGAACAAAGAGACATTTTTTGTAGTAAATACTATCGATACTTGGATCATTTTCCACAGCACACTTGATGACACTGACGCCAACTTTGCACTTTTGTTGCTAGATTTAGCAACGTTTTAGACTACATTAGCAACTAATATTGCTTGGTTTCATGAACGATGCTTTTCCTGACACGCACGCAAAACTTTCACTTGTGCTTTCTTTCACACAGCGTCAATGTCATTTGCGTCAGGTGTTTCAGGTACAAATTAAAATGTAAAAAAACATTCTGCGTACATTAGCCTTCAGTATGGCTCCCAGGGAAAGTGAAAAGTGATTGCATTATTTAGAAACCCTGGAAAGTGTGCGTGGCGTCCACTAAGTTCTCGCTAGTTGGCTAAGCTCTTCGCTCGTTAACTCCCGAGAGGAGAAAGCGTGAGAGAGCGAGAGAGAGCTACTACAAGTCGACAACTACGAGGCACTCTATCGGGCGGCACGAGACACGACTGCTGAAAGAATGGGGAAGATTACTTAAATGTCCACCCATCCATTTTCCATACTGCTTTTCCTTACTAGGATCACAGGCATGCTGGAGCCTATCCCAGCTATCTTCGGGGTACACCCGAACTGGCGGTTTGTATGTGCCCATCGCAGGGCACACACAAACAAACAACCATTCGCACTCACAATCACACCTACGGGCAATTTAGAGTCTTCAATTCACCTAGCGCGCATGTTTTTGGGATGTGGGAGGAAAGCGGAGCGCCCGGAGAAAAGCCACGCGGGCACGGGGAGAACACGCAAACTCCACACAGGCGGGGCCGGGGATGGGACCCGGGTCCTCAGAACTGGGAGGCGGATGTGCTAACCAGTCGCTCACCGTAGTAGTTGGTTCAAATTACAAGTTATCCTGTTGAAAATGTAATATTAGTGTAACTATTTCAATGACTTTCTCAAAGTAATATAATTCTATTTGTACACATTTTGATTACTTTTGACCCTCAGATGTTTTCTCTCAAAGAGTGGATTAAAACCATAGATCATTATTTTGGAATAAGCACGTACTTGTTCTTTACAAATATAATAAGCTGTTAAATGATGTTTTTGTTCCACTGGATGTTTAAAGCATGTGGAAAAACACCATACCATGTTGACCTATTGACAAATGTCCAAAACTATACATATGTATATGTATATGTATATATATATATATATATATATATATATATATATATATATATATATATATATATACACACACATAGTGTTCAATAAAAAGTCCAAAATTATAAAGATGAAGCTGTTCAAAAGTGCAACTATGAGTCTAACATTTCAAAATGTCGGAGAAACTAATAGATTGCACCACAATGTTTAATACCACATGACCAGAGCAAGCCCATCACAAGCGTCGGCTTTAAAAAAAAGATTTTGTGGCTATTGTTTTACATGTAACTAAAATTGTAATCACGCAAATTTACAAAAGCAACTGTCATTTAAATACACATTTTCTCCAATTAATGTAATGGATTACAATGACATACATTTTGTAATTCAATGATGTCATCTCAGTACACGCTATGAGTTACTCCCCATCACTGCTGCTTAATGAAGCTTAAAACGTCCCCGAAAACGTTTGCGTGGCTCGAACAGACGAATGGCTTTTTCATACATTTCAAGGGCAAAGTTGATTTGAGATACAAGCGAGTTGTGAGCACGGTCATGGAACGAATCCAACTCGTAAGTCAAGGCCGCACTGTACTTGTGTGTTTGGAAACTTTCAGCAACTTTTGAAAAGTGACAAGCGCTAAAACGCTCGTCAATGAGACGAAACATTGTCTTTGTCACGCAGTCGGAAAAACACGCAGCCCGTGCCGAGCGGCGAGAAGGCCATTGGGAGTTGCTCGATTCATTTGTAAAGAGTCCAACAACCTCAGTTTAAAAACAAATCAATCGATATAACATACATTTGAATTTAACACAACTTTATGTTTGTTCATTAAAAAAAAAAGCATGATGATGAACTCATGAATTTCAAATCATTATTTTGCAGAGCTGGTTGGTCAATTTAATGAAAGCCACTGTGACAGCTACGTAAGTTGTGACGAAATTGAGCAACTTTTGGTAACAAATAGATCCGTCTTTAGCAGCATCCCCTGAAAATTAGTTGGCAACACCGCCCGACGATCACTCGCCACAAATTACACAGCGGTTAGGAATCACTCTCGAAGCTACGAGCCTCGCTACCTTTGTATACACACGCACGTAGCGCGCGCACACACGTGTGTGCGCGCGGAAACACACCCACTGCGAGCGTAGCTCACTCGTTTGAACACAAAGCCGAGTAAAGAAAAGTGTGCGGATTTTCAGATCGCAGTAAGACGGCAAAAACAATTGCGATTTGGTTTCAGCACCTGTTGCCACGCTACAGAAGCGTACTTTACCTGGCTGTCTGACCCCTGACCTCCGTTACATTCCTGCCGTCGCCCCGCCGGCGCGCATATTACACAGTCCTCAAAATGGCCTCAAGGACCAAGGAGTGCAGAACTTGCAGTGAGCTCGACTAATGCAATACATCGGCCTCAGTGATTGCCGACCGCATTCGTGTGTTAGGCGAGCTCATCAGGCGTGTTTTGGGAAACAACACAATTTCACTTAACTGGTCTGAAAAGGGGCGGCACGGCGGACGAGCGGTTAGAGCGTCAGCCTCACAGTTCTGAGGACCCGGGTTCAATCCCCGGCCTCGCCTGTGTGGAGTTTGCATGTTCTCCCCGTGCCTGCGTGGGTTTTCTCCGGGTACTCCGGTTTCCTCCCACATCCCCAAAACATGCGTGCTAGGTTAATTGAAGTCTGTAAATTGCCCGTCCGTGTGAATGTGAGTGCGACTGGCTGTTTGTTTGTATGTGCCCTGCGATGGGCTGGCAACCGGTTCAGGGTGTACCCCGCCTACTAGGCTCCGGCACGCCCGCGACCCGCGTGAGGAGAAGCGGCTCAGAAAATGGATGGAAGGTCTGAAAATGATTCCTTTCCTCCCAAAAATGCATCTCTGTCGATCTATCTGTGCCAGTGGCAGAACAATTAGGACTCTCGCAGTAGAAGGGAGACGATATTAGAAACGTGTCAAGGCACCGGTTGCCCTTCATTCAGCAGAATAACAGCTTGGCACCCAGATTTCACACTGACAAAGTCAACGTTGTGACTAACAAGACAATTATTTCGTATTATTGCGTATCTACCGCCGTGTATTAACGATGGGAATCTTTCACCTCACACTTGCGAGACCGTACAGTGCATTACCTCAAGGTCAATGACGGTGGCATGCAGAAACTGTACGGCAGGCTGAGGAGCAGATAATTAACTACCCGTATGACCTCCCGCCCTTTTTCGGCATCCCTCGTCGTGCCTCTCAATTGTCTAACAGCAGGAGCGAACCCAAGCTCATTTAGGCTGCTTTCAATGAGCCCCGACGAGGGGAAAAAATGCTCTTTCTCCCTTTGAAGTGCGTTCAAGTGCGCCCTCCTGCTCGGGCCCCGCCTCCCGTCCAGACCGCTGGACCGTTTCTGTACTAGCAGCTCAGCGCACAAGCGCTGCTCAACCTTACGTGACCCTTGCTCTGCACACCCACCCTGCCGGAATGCAGCTGACGTGACTTTTTTTAATATTCGCCCGCGCTGCGAGCACTCAAATTTGGCAGTGCAGCGTTAACACAAGCTGACACCGCAGATTAGCCACAGACATTAGGAATGCGACAGCTTTTTTGCGCCACGTGGACTTTTGCCAAAAGAGCCGTTGGCTGCGAAGGCCACGGCGGAAAGACGGCCGCTGAATTCCGTTCTTCCGACGACCCTTTTCTGCAGCGAGGTCGACAAATGCATGCTCGGGTCGGGTTTGGTGTGGAAGAAGCCGATCGAACAGAGATTGGGGATGAACCTTCCCGCGAACATTAGAAGCTGTTATAGCTGCAAAGGTGTCACCAACTTGACATTTTGGTACATTTTCATTTCCAATAGGTCTAATGGCAAGGTGCCACAACACATGCAGTGCACATCTTGTTACGCTACAGCCTTTTTCCAAGCGGGAATACGTTCACTTGTTGGTAAATGTCGTAAAAATCGAACACAAATCCCATCACACGGTCACAGCCTTTGCTCAATACTTTGTTGATGCCACAAATGTGGTCAGCTTCACCCATTGACAATTTTTTCATGTTGTCATTATGGGGTGTCGAGTGTTGAAATTTGAATCCATTTTTTATCTATTTCGGAACAAGGCTGTACCGCAAATTATCGACCGGTTAGCACATCTGCCTCACAGTTCTGAGGACCGGGGTTCAAATCCGGCCTCGCCTGTGTGGAGCTTGCCTGTTCTCCCGGTCCCTGCATGGGTTTTCTCCGGGTATTCCAGTTTCTCAAAAACACGCACGCTAGGTTAATTGAAGACCCGTGAGCGCGAACGGTTGTTTGTTTGTATGTGCCCTGCGATCGGCTGGCGACCAGTCGAGGGCGTACCCCGCCTCTCGCCCGAAGATAGCTGGGATGGGCCGCGGCACGCCCGCGACCCTAGTGGCGATAGGCGGTACGGGAAATGAATGAATGAAAGGGAAGCACTGCGAATGCTGTCCTTTCAGGTTGAACTGTATGTTAGACTTTCAATATGAATGAATATTTTCTATCTCAGTCAATAAATCAGTGACTGCCTTTCGATAAAGACTATTTAATAAAACAACGATTTCTGAACTTCACGATTTGATGAATCCATTGGGACTGTAGTGCGAGCCTTCTAAAAGGTGACAACAGTCGGACGGCAGTCGACAGCAGACGAAATGTCGACGCAGATACTTTTAGCTGAAGGAAACATTCCTCCATTTTCTGTAGGGGGCTACAGAAAACCAGGTGACCAGGAGCCTGTCCGAGCCGATTTGGGCGCACCCTGGACTTCCAGTAAGCTAAAACGCATGTTTTCGCAACGCGGGAGGTACCCGGACAAAACCCGTCTGAGCACGAGAGCGCGCGGACTCCGGAGCTGAGATTCGAACCCCAAACCTCGGAGCTGTGCGTCGTACGTGCTGCCCGGGATAGAAACAATTCAGTTCAATTGTATTCGATAAGCAAAAAGCAACGAGCAGCCAATGTCGTGTACAAGATAAAAAGACACAGACTGATGTTTGTGTATCCACAAATTAGAATAATATTGGTGAATACTGGAGCTTACCAAAAGAGCGCGCGTGAAGTTAAAAGTTAGAAGGCGGAACTTGAATAATATACAATCACGTTTTGCTGTGTCGTCTGACTTCAAACACATCCGAGTTGAGTGGATTTGCACTGAAAACAAAGCTTAATCGCCCCTCTAAAAGAGTTAAATCCCTCCTCATTCTCAGACATTTCTTTAGTAATGTTACCTTTGTGTTGGCATTCAAAGCAGATAAGCCACTGACCACCTCTGAGGATTCAGCGACTGACCGCACTCACAGTGTTTCTGCGATGTGCAAACAAACACCGAGGAATGAAATTCTACCGGAGTCTTTGAAAATTCATTCCCTCGTCAAAGAGGAGAAGGTGAACGTAAGCCCCGATGAAGGAAGAACTGCTTCGCGAGGGGAAAAGGCCGACAAGATGCAAGCGAAGTGCGGTGGGGGGGAGGAATGGGTTTCCCTTCGGCTCCACAATTATATCCAGGGGCCCTGTCTCATTTCTATGGCAACCTGGACCCCATTATCATACTTTACCTTTATTAAGAAAGGAATAAGGTTGACTCATTGTGGTGGATTTTCTCTCTTTACAGCAGGAATACGGAATGCGACAGCATGAAAGAGTGCGAAAGAGACTTTGCGACGGTAGAAAAGCTTAGAAATGGGTTTCCTCTTCTCATATGTATAGAAATCACGGGACACTGAATGATGGCCCGAAGAAATTCAATGGATGGATGGATGGATGGAAGCGGGGCCTCAGACAATGGAGAAGCAACCGGCAACAGTTGATAGGAACGCGCTACACTACATTGGGGATCAATTGTGCTTAACCCTCCGTGTAGGTTTAATGAAGCCTACTTTTGACTTTTACTCAAGTATTTATGTTAAGAAGAAACGGACCTTTTATTCCGTTACAATAATCTACAGCTACTTTCAATTATCAATAATTGCGTGCGCGTTCTAGACTTGATCTTCGACTTCCGCATCGGGCGCCGTTGTTTTTTTCTCACAAATTGGCAGGTGTGTGTGTGTGTGTGTGTGTGTGTGTGTGTGTGGTCTCCTATTGAACATGAGTCTGAATGTGATCTGTTACTTCTGAACAGAGCCACGTCGGTTATAGGAGGGAGTGCGTCCTTGTGCAATCAGATTTATTTTTCATTTATTTCAACTTTTTAAACTATTTAAGCAGGTAAAAGCCGAGTTAAAACGGAACATCTCTATCACAGTGGTGACCCGACCAAGCATTATTTTCACCCACCTTCTCAAAAAGATACAAAAATAAAATAAATCAGTTGAGTTGTACAAATACTAAGTCACATTAACAGTGGAAAAAAGTTTCGTAGCTTTAGCAATTATTTGATTTCGTCTTTTTTTTAATTTGACGTTCATACTCTGACTTAAACAACGAATCAGAAGTGATTTACTAGTTACTCAGTACTTTTCCACAGAGTACTTTCTTCCTCTTACTCAAGTCATTATTTGGAGGACTACTTTGACTTGAGTCATATCATTCTAAAGTAACAGTAGTCTTACTTGAGTAGAATACTTGGCTACTCTCCGCACGTCTGGTGTGAGCACAACAACTTCAGGCCTCCGCATGGAAGCGAAAAAGAAACAGGAAACGTCCTCCTGCAACAGCTGACATTTGTTTGGGGAGCTGAGATCAGACGCACTTGAAATGTTGACTCGCATCATCTCTGACTCGAGTTTGAATGGGATTACAAAAGCCTTTGTGACGACCATGGATAAATAGTTTGTGTCTTTATTCCAATGAAAAAGTCCACTTCTTTCGTCCAATTGTTTTGTCATGCTGAAACAGAAAGTAGTCTTCGTCAGACTGTGATTGTGGCAAACTTCCTAAAATGAAGAATTGCAATTTTTGGGCATCCCTGCTACGAAATGTGGCCCGTGGCTTTGGTTCCTTAACACTTCCACTTTACAATAAGCACCACTTATTACCACTACGCAGCGGACGCAAGGGAAGCCATTTCCTGAACTGTTTTCACTATTTGTCAATTGCGGCATCCTATTACAAGATCACATCCTTAATTCCGTGATCTCTGACCCTTATTTCCCAAATGTTTTGCGAAGGCAGACTACTTGATTGTATAAGTCTGTGTGGCTATCGGGCAGAACGGCACCTAAATTGCATGATTAAGAGGACTTGCACAATAGGTTTGTATATATATGTATATAGCATCAAAGAGGAGGTTGAATACTCCAGCATAGATTGTCGGAACACGTTTGTTATGGTTAGGCTTCAAAGGAACAACTGTGAAACTTTTCTCTGCAGCTTTAAGTCAAGAAGAAGGGACAAAATGCAGTTAGATCCAAACGTATTTGGACAGTGGCAGACTTTTTATGGCGTCACCTTTATGGAACCCCCACGGAGGATTTGAAATATAACACTCCCTCAATTTGATTCGAAAGTAGTTGAACAATCGACAAATTTAACGAAACACAAAGAGATACATTTAGAGGTTCCTCCTTGGAGACGTTCGGCTCGCATTTCAACGCAGCCAACTTCACGTGCTGCTTGATTGTGCGCCTCGATGCCTTCACCTTTGTCGTCAGTACGTGAAAATAAGTCTCGACTGGTTTGACTTCCTTGCCCATTCAAGAATAGTCCACTTGATTGCCTTCACCTCTTTCCTGTAGTTTACACTAAATGGTGTACTTACATGCTAGGGGGGGAGTTGTATAACAAAGACTAAATTGAACTTTCCAGTTTACATTTGTGGAGTTATTTTGTTCAATGATCACTAAGCTAATCTTGCGAGATTTGCTGTGCGTGACGGTGGATTGAAATCAAACGGGACGTGCAACTTCAGCGACGAAGTGCGAATTTTGCGACTTGAGAGGAGGCGTAACAGTTAACACAGTGGGGAAAAACACTTCCAAATATCTGAGCAGCTATGACGTTACTCCAGAAAATCCCCTTATTTGTAGGGATGTAACAATATCTGTGTCTCAGGGTTCGGTTTTATCACGAGAATCGTCGCGATATGGTGAGAAAGCTCCCGTTCTGGCGAGAAGACTCACGGTATTGCAGGAAGCTTCACGGTCCAGGCGGGGCAGAGAGGCCAACGCAGGAGAACGGAAAAACCTCTCTTTTTCTCGCTCTTCTTCTTCTCGACTCTTGCCGAGTGGTTTCTGTCTGCTCTCCCGCAGGGTTTTGTGAAAAAGACAGCTTCAAAATCCTATATGACCGTGCACGTCTTTCAGCCAATATTTACATTCATACACTCCACCTCCAAAACAGTATTAATATATGCTCACAATACCAAAACTGTCCATTGAGAAATGATCTGTTCAATAATTTATCAGTAGTTACTGTATTGTCATGTTTTTTATTTCATTGGAAATTGGTTACTGCCTAATGACAGTGATTTCTTTGCTTGTATCCCAAAATGAAAGTGAATTTATAAACGCAGGTGCACTCTTCAACGCATAAGAATCCGTAGTTTCTTTTCCTCAGCTCAGTGATATTGTAGGATGATTCATTTTTCTGAGCAGTTTTCATTTGAAATGTTGACATTTCATTTTTAAGAGAGGGAAGTATGTCAGATTTGTTTTTGCGTCGATATGGAGCGGACCTATTTCATGATTTCCTTTTTGGGACTACTGTAATGTATTGGTTGGAGGGATGTGTTGTAACGGGGAGTCGGAATCGTTATTCTTTCTCCGTGTGAAGTTCTCTCACCCAGAACGTTGGACTCGAAATAAACACTCAGTAGTATCCAAGCAAAGAGTGCTGCTGTTACAATATGCTTAAATAATTGGGCGGATCATCTCTCCGGTGGCGGCTAGCAGGGCTTCGCGAAGTGGCCCGCGGGTCAGCGATTGCTGGGACGGAGGCCGGCGCGAACAACGATTGCGACGCGACGCTGCGGCCTCGGGAGGGATTCGGGGCACCGAGTTGTTTCCGCCTCCCTCCCAAAGCAGCCTTCTGGTCGTGTGGACCAGTCAGCCAATCAGTGTATTTTGCTACGAGTGCGCAACAAATGATTCACACCTCATAATTGTTTGTGTGTGCACTGTGGTTTCTGGTATATCCAATTCGAGGCACAAGATGAGGTCAGACACAGCAGATTCTTTTCAAGTCATGACTGTTTTAACAAATCTGACAAAAAAAAGTCATGCTTATTCTAAACTCCCCTTTCAGTTTAGTTTGCTGGCAGTACCACGGTCTAGCTTGCTGCTGCTGCTACTGCTAAAGTGTGTGTGCTGGGTTAGTGTGACAGTGCATTAGCAGCCAGAGTCCATTCGCTCCGTCCCCAGAGAGACCAGCGCAGCCATATTAACATTCTTCTCAGAAGGGCCACAGGATCTCCTCTCAATGCTGTCTGACTCCAAACAAAAGTGGTGTGTGTGTGTGTGTGTGTGTGTGTGTGTGTGTGCGTGTGCGTGTGACACAGAGACAGGCTGGCGGTGTATGTAAGATGAGGAGGAAAAAACTGGAAGGGCGAAATGAGGGGAAAGGGGCTACCAGTAGGAGGAGGAAATGATTTTCATTGTATAGTACACGAGTACATTATCGATTTGTCCATCACGACCCATCATATCATCGCTATGTATGTAAAGAAATAATAAACAACTAGTCATGTTAATGTATGTTTGTAAGTGACTTATCTTAAAGCTTTTGTATTTTCAATTCAATTTTGGGGGGGGGGATGCTGATTCGGTTACATAAGGAATTCATGACCAGCTTGCTTGCACATTTATGCACTGTTTCTATTTTTGCCTGTGCACTTCAATAGATGCGCTGCGCTGCTTTTAAACAAGCAGTAATATGTGCGAGGGTCTTCATTCAATTGGATTATACAGTAAGTGCGAGCGCTGGTGCCTGTGTGCATCACTGTCACAGGCAGTAGCAAGTGTAGACAATTGACTTCCTATGCAGAAGTCCAACATCTGCTCTTCATTATTGAGAGGCTGAAATCCAACCGACATTTCATGCGAAAACTGCACCTTGCCGTGCACACTACTAGAATCTATATCGTTTCATATCCTTGACTACGACAGCGATGAAGCTGATACTGTATGTGTTTGAATAGAGAGAACAAGTGCAAAACAACTTGTCTTTTGGGTTCAAGTCAATATCCTTGTAAGGATTACCATTTCAATAAAAGCTTATTAGAAAAAACGAAGAACCTTATTTCCCATTCATAGATAAACATCCGTCTCATTTGCTGACAGGCTGGTGGTAGATGACCGATGACTGTATTGGCAGTCAAGGAGGCCGATAACCGATATTCATTTGCAGTAATAGGGAAAACATTGGCGTCGCAATTTTGAAAGATACAAACGCTTACCTTCATTTAAATGCCTTTAAATGCCATTTGTTTATTAAAAAGCGTTACAGGTTTGCTACGTTAGTTTTTTTCTTCTATCTATCTATCTGTCGAGCTATCTATCTAAATTCCAACAAAAAGTGCATGGAGCTCCCACCTTCCTTAACATTTCTTATAAGGTTAAATCCACCCATCCATTTTTATTTTTTTCAAATAAACAAATAAATGGTTCACTGAACTTTACCCGATTTTAAAGTGATCTATATTTAATTAAAGTGATCTATATTTACAAAATGCCGATGTTGAATAATTGGTCTATCCATAAAAATATTACCAATATTTATTTTACCATACACAATGACTTGGTACACAACGACACAAAAGCATTAAATACGAATGAAAAAGTAAAATGACATGGCAATGTAAAAATTGAAAATTGGAATAAAGATTTGGGCAACAATTGAAATAAAATGTGAAGATTTGAATTTTCGATGGAGCTTTTTTCCCATACACAGTAATAATAATAAGCATTACTGTGATATCTGTGTGGTCCTCCACCCAAAGAACCACTTGGTTGAACATCATTAAAACAAGTCACTCCTAATGTGCTCTGTATTTGTCTAAATACATAATCCTTAAGGGAAGAGTGAATTATTTTAGTGTTTCGCGAAGGCGATGATATACGTGTGCTGCGAGAAGCTGTTAAAGTGGTGTGTGAAATCGTTGGGCGTCTGCCTGGCGTTATAATGGATGTATGTAAAATAAACATGTTGATTATGGCGAAGGCAGATTTGTCTAAAAAGAAAACTAGCGAGGTAGGAGCACGGGCAAACACTTGCTGGGTGGACGATTTCGTTTGAGCGCTGCAGAGGCCAGCAGACCGGCGGCACAGGCACTAACAAGATGGCGGCGCTCTGCAGCAGAAAGACTAGCGAGCTCTGACCAGCGAGGGCAGACAGAAAAAAACTGTGAGCTGCTGATGGCACCCAGATGCCAAGTATCACAGTGATTTGGAGCATGTCCGTTCCACAGGGCGGGGTGGACCCAGTGGCGCCCCCCGCTCCCCTCACCTAGAACATCCCTTTTGCTCCGAACAATAGAATCGCTGCCTCCCAGACAGAGCTGCAACACTGCAGTGATAAGGGAACAGGAAGGAGGGAAGGCGAGAGGAGGGGGTGCACATAAGGTAGAAACACCTGCCCCTTCTTCGGCTGCAGCAGCCCTAAGCGGGAGACGCGTGCAGATTGAAAGGACTGAGCCATCTGAGGGCATCTCAGGACGCTGCCTTAACACGGGCGAGAGAGGATATGGCTGGAGGGACGACGGCGCGCTAACACAACCACACTCGCTCCTATGTTGTACCCTCATATTACATTTACTAATGTCACGAATATTGATAAGTTCCCTCAGAGGGAAACAGTGAAATACAGCATCCACGTGCGACAGCTACATCTTGTCATACAAATTCTTAACTGTCTTACAAAAGCTACCTAAAATAGCCCAGAGTTTATCACAGTGCTACCTTGACTTTCGAGTTTCAAAAAACAGGAGGCGTGACTTATGAGGTGTCAATCATTTGTCACGCGTTTGTAGGAACACTCAACGCGGACACACCCATAACGCTACCAAAAATGAAACTTCAAAACAACCAACGTCATTTCGGGCTCTATTTTCGTGGCTAAGGTAAATCCGACGCTGCGCTTGGCGTAACTCTGCACGGCGGCGGGCTACACCTGGTTTAGGTCATTTCGTGGACTGGCATACCACCAGCTCATTTAAAAATGGGACATCTCCGCTGGTCTGGGCCTGTTCACAGCTGAATTCCGTCATGTCCAATCAAGCGGCTTTTCTCCTTCCCTTTAAAAGCAGTGCAGTAGTCTCACATGCATGGCGACGTCTCTAGCTGTAGAGCTAGAGAATGCTCCAGTCACGCAGCGATCTGTGCGTGACTGGAGCATTGAACGTTAGCGGGTACCTTTATTAAATACAGAATGAGCTGGTGAAAGGCGTTGCAACTCCCCCGTCTGGCTGAACTTCGCCCACGTCACGAATGGGGAGGCATTGAATCAGAGTGGACCACGTGCAGCGCCTCCATTGTTGAGGAGGCTAACCGGAGCTGTGGCCATAAGGTGGACGGTGCCCGTGGTGGCATCCCCCGAACCCGTTGGTGGACACCAGCAGTCAAGGATGCAGTCAAGCTGACGAAGGGGTCCTATCGGGCCTTTTCGGCATGTGGGACTACGGATGCAGCTGAGGGGTAGGGGTACCAGGTGGCCAAGCGGAACGCAACCTTGGTGGTCGCTCAGGAAAAAAGTTGGGCGTGGGAGGAGTTCGGTGAGGCCATGGCAAATGACGTCCGGACGGCTTCAAAGAAATTCCGGTCCACCATCCGGTGTCTCAGGAGGGGGAAGCGGTGCGCCGTGAACCCGGTCCGGTGTATGGTTGTGATGCAGCAGTGCTGACCTCGACTCGGGACGTTCAGAGTCAGCGGGCCGAATACTTCGAAGACCTCCGCAGGGTTAACGGGAGCCGGACTGGGCAGGAACAAAAAGCGCACGACGCGTGCTAGTGGCATATGTGCTCTCGCCATCCGCACTTGGCAGAAGAAAGAGAGAGAGCGCACGGATCAGGTAGTCCCAGGCGTTTGGGCGCGCCGTCACACTATTGGTCAATGTCTCGGAACAATCGTAGGACCGCGGAGGACATGTCACACTGTGCGGAAAAACAAAAAACACAAATATTCTGACAAGCCAGACTTTCTGGGTCGTGTAGACGCCAGATTAGCAATCGTTGATTATGTCCCACTACACGGGGTAACGACGCTTCATCGGCGGGGAATCCTAACTGAAATGCTCAGCAACGACAGTGGACGTTTGTCTGCGACGTGTGTGTCGGATCCAAATCGGGCTACATTCGTATAGTCTGAGCTCGGCATAAATCTCAAAATTCCCAAATTGGGCCACTCGTAGGTCAAAGGTATGATATACACGATCAAAGCAAATGTGAGTTTGGTAAAACCGAACCTCAAATTTCGTATAATAACACCTTACATGAGAAACTCATTGTACTGTAACACCTCTTAAGAATCATTTGAGCACTTTCCAAATTACTTTTTGTCGACTGTCAATATCATTGCATTTTATCAACACATTTTTTTTTTTTGCTCGTCGGTTGGGGGAAACGACTTCTGGGTCATCGGGAGAAATGCAAGGTCCTCTGTGTACTGTTAACAAATATGGTTCTTGCCCCATAAGTACGGATTGTTGAGCTACAGGATTTGCAATTGTCCACAATGTGACCTCGGGATTTTGTTTCTTTTTTGTCTTAGCTAATTTGAAGGTGAAGAAGTGGGCACAATATGATCAAGGTGTTTTGGCATGATTCTCATATTACGGAGGTTTGTACACATTTGTATGCAAAACCTTGTTTATTTTTTGTCGAGGTTTGTATATTTTCTGTCTGTGGTGCCACTGTTTATGTAGAGAGGATATTTATACTGACCATAACGGACTTTGACTCTGACCGACTACTGCTTGCGGGAAACCCCGCAAAACATGAATTTATAGTTTTAATGGTCATTTCTACCACGGGACCTTTATGACAGAAAACTGACTTTTTGGCTTAGGCTAACGTAAGGTTTGTATAAATTTCACTCAGCTTGAAACACAATTGCTGAGTTACTAAAGAGCATGTTTATTTCGCAAATTGGTGAAAATTGTGATTTGACATACACTTGACAGCTTGCCAATCGGTTTTCATATGTAAAAAGATACATTTCTGAAAACCCTTAAATGAGAGTCTGCAATGGTTCACATAATCGACTACATCCAATTGTTTTAGGATCAGAAATATTATGGAAATCTACTGTCCAATGTTAGTTTTATTTGTGTATTCACACACTTCACTACATCATCAGGAGCTCTCATACGCTTGTGTTTTGTTACTGCGCGATCACTAACCTGCTCGGGTCATTCTGGATCAATGTTCCTTACAGCCACATCCTCACAGTGAACTGAAACTGTAGAATTATACGGCAAAAACAGATAAGTGGCGCGGAACAGTCGGCTGTTATGTATACATGTCACGAGTGCTCTTCAATGGCCGCAGTAAAGGAATAGAATCAAGAGTTAAAAGCTACCTAAGCTCCTGTTACTACATACTCATCAGTGCATCCCATCACATCCAGACTGAAAAAAAAAGATCCCCACACCAACGCTGTTGAAATGCCGCAGATCACCGAATGATTGTGATTTACGCAAGAAGAGTAAGAAACGAAAAGACGCTTTTGTGAGAGCTGATAATAGGGGACCAGGGAATGAAGATACTGACATCACAGACCAATTGTAGGAAGAGACATTTGCCTCGAAACACATTTGGTCACACATGACAATAGTTTTAGGAGAACTGAGGCAATGATCCTGAATGCGCCACGTTGGCTGGCTTAAGCTAAAAAATGAAATGTGGCTCATGTACAAAATGCTGCTGATGCCCTCACCCTGCAGGCCAGTTGCATGTTACACCTTTTCACTGATTTCAATGCCACAAATCCCATTGTCAAATGGCATGGCTCACCGCAGAATACATGCACTTCTTTTCTGCAATCTACTGTTCCGTGTGTCTTTTGTACATGTGGCAAATTGTTGGAGGCGAAAGCGACAAAAGATGGTGATTGTATGAGGTCAAACACACATGTACCGAGCTTCAAGTGTCATGCTCTCAACAGTACTTTGTGCTGCTCTCAAAATTAATCATATACCCGTGGGGATGGAAAAGTCATGAATACTTCAATTAAAAACAGAGTCCTATACTACTGTAAGTGACAATGTGATCCAACATATTTCTGTTTCCACGTACATACAACATAGTGCTTTGGGGGGCTGCCGCTGCACATTCCCGTAGGTACAGTGCAGTGTGTGGCTATTTGGACGTTAGTTCAAGAAACATCACTCACGGAGATGTTCCTCCCAAATTCCGTCTTTATTTCTCGTGCCCATGAATGCGGCAGCATTTGCCATATCACCCCACCCTGTGTGGGCATCCCTCCATCTTAGTCACGTGTCCTTCCTACCCACATTCCTCTATCCATCCCCCCCCCCCGCCCCTCCTCTTCCACCCAGCACCCCACACGCTGTGCTTTCCTCTGGGTCCACACCCCTCCGTAACCTGAATGCGACCCGATTCTTCCATTTCGCCCCCTTCGATCGCTCCCTGTGTGGCCGGCTCAAATTAACGTTCCCCGTCATCGTCTTGCGTTGCTCAATAAGTGACGCCGTCCCCTTTTTGTTGCGCTCTGTGTCTTTCCGCCATCTTAGTTCGTTTTTCCCCTAGGTTTGTTTTACGATCAAGAGATGTGTGAGTGCCCCTCGCAGCTCCCAAGAACCCAACCCGTGCACATCACAGCAAAACGTCACAAGTTAGGGTCTCAGGGAATGAGAGAGGTACAGATTGCTTGTGTCTGGCCCCGCTTATGCAACTTGGGCATAAAATCATCTGCTGGATGACTATGACTGTGACTGAAGCAGACAATGGCACTTCCCTCTCTTGCCGTACTCCCTTTTGCCACTTGCACTCGTTAGGTTTGGACCCACGTAAGCCGCAATACTTGCTTTCGTTCATTAACTATGTCATATGGAGAATTACATCTCATGCGGAAGGTGCAAACCGACTGAAGGCGGTAAGTCGCAAGCTGACAAAAAGACCCGATTTTGAAACCGCTGAATGGCCATACACGCCCGGACAGAGATGGCTCATCACATGACATTCATGAGAATGGCTCTGCTGCTTCTGCATATTCGAGCTTCTCTGTCGCTGCAAAAGCTTGGATCGAGTGAAGCGCAGGATGTTACTCGGTGAAGCCCGCAAGCATGCGTGCTTGCGGGTGACAAGGGCATCAGTAGCACAAATCCAAATTACCCCCCGAAATAAAATAAAAGAAATCTCGACTGAGGGTTAGGCTCAGGGCTCCTCATCAGTTACTGCTTTTAAGTATCTCCAGAAATGCAAAGCTTTTCAGCCCACAGAGCCTGCGCCTGTGCCATCACGCATCTCATGAAGGGGAGAGCCTATTCCACGCAGAATGGGATGCGAGCTTGACGAGGGGCGATGAATGATAGGCGACAACTCACCCGGCTGGCTGCCGTCTCGATGGCTGCCGCGGTCATCTCTGTGTCTCTCTCCGCCGGTCAAGCCTAGCAGAGGAAGGAAAAGGATGCGCCCCGACAAAATGGAACGAAAGGCATCGATATGAGTAGAGGAAGCCAGAGAGAGAAAAACATTTTAGCACCGCTTGCATGGGCTCTGTCGAAATGGATGAGACGAGCGCATGAAGCGGCTATAGCAGATTGCTGCTGTCTGGCCGTCTGCCGCTCAGACATGCAGGACTGTACCATGTGCAGCCGGCCGGCCAGCCAGAGAGACGGCGAGACGGCGAGACGGCGAGAGCGAGAGCGAGAGCGAGAGCGAGAGCGGGAGAGGGAGAGGGAGACAGAGGGAAACACAGACAAAAGGGTTCCATTAGGTGAACGAGAAATGGAGTAAGTCAAAGTTTATGTTTCAAGAAACCAAGCCAGAATGACATGATGTCAATGTATGAGCTATGGGACAAAGATTCTGTTAGGATAATGAAATGAGAAGCAGCGTCAACTACACTACTTATAGCATGAGATTCCACTAAAGTATTCCTTTGCGATGCTTCACGGTTGGCGCATACATACAAGCAGAAGGGAACAAAGAGTAGCTCAGTGAATCCATGCAGCTATTGCAAATACATGACAACAATCTTTTGTAGGCAGGCTAAGTTGACGGCCGAAGCAAATGCAGCCAGAAAGGCATCTCCACGTACAAGCAATCCGCCGAAGTACCCGTGTGGGCACACTCGCAGCTTTTTCCTCAATTACAGCTTTACATCAGACTTAAACAAACAAATGGAATGGAGAATAATACGAATACGTTCCTCCTATCCTTTCCCGAGTGTTACTACCCTCGCCGAATGTCTCACGCTTTCTTTCTGATGTCGGCCGGCGCGTCTGTCTTGCGATATCGAACCTCTATAGTTTGTTGCCTTCCGCTACCTTCGTAGATTACAAACCCAGGTCCCCGAGGCAGGAAGACCAGGGAGCCTCACCGTTCTGCCGACCACATCGAGCATCAATAGAGCCCAAGAAGAGAAGGGAAAGAGAAATCAACTTCAACTTGCATTTCCTCACAGCTGAAATCACTTTAAGACTCAAAGGGCCTAATATATGCAGCAAAGGAGCGATAAAGAGGGAGGGACAAAGAGAAAGAGAGAACAAGAGCATACAGAAATACCACAGGAGACAAAAGAAAAACATGGAAGGATACATTTATCTTACAACCCGCTCCTTTTTTCATTTCAGAATTGGGGAAAAAAAAAATGTTTTTTAATCAGAATCCTTCCCCGATCGAAAACTCCGGGATTCTGTTCCTGTCTCTCGCTCCCTCTGTGTGTGTGTGAGAGTGAGTGCCTATTACAGCGTGTGTGGAGGAAAGGAGGGCGGGAGCATGACGGGGAACTAAGGGAACAGCACTGAGAGATGAAAGGAGGGCGCAAAGGAGAGAAAATGGGAAAGTTCCCAAAGCGGTAAAGGGAACGTATAGCTGTACGTCGGAAGTGATGCTCTTAAACTGTAGCGGTATTAAGTGCCGTAAATCAGCAGCGAGGGCTCATGAGGCAGACAAGATGCGAGGAGAGCAGGACAAACGGCGACAAGAGGGAATTTGGGTGTCAGCGTTCCTATGACAGCAGAAATACTGGATGTTGTCCCACACGTACACATCAGCTTTAAACATACAGTATTTGTAAAAGTGTATATTAAAATCTATTTTTAAAAAAAGCTCTTCTCACTTTGGCTACAGTGTCCTATAATACGACATTTACACACACAAAAAAAAACAATCTGTGGACATTCGGATGTATTTTGTCACCCACGCGACTATCACCACCTGACCTTAGCTATGAAAACCATGCCCACTTTCGATTCCAAAAAAGAGGGCAGAGGGGTGCGCGCTGAGGGGCACTTAAGGTAGATACTTCCCTATGACCACCATCCCACACAAGCAGCATCATTATGTGGAAGTAACTACAGCAGAATCACATCGACCGTAAGCGACTGCTCGGTCACTTACACTGCAAACGACTGCCCCGTACGGTGGGCCCCTGCTTGTTTCTGGCCCAAAGAACCCGACGACCCCCTCCCCGCCCGCACCCGTTCGTCCCTCCCCACCTTCATCGAACCCGGTGGCCTTGAGACAGAGCGAAGACTTTAAGTGGAAACACCACAGTCTTTCATCATCATACCGCTCCCTGGACTGCACATCTGCACACAGCAGCCCACCGCACTACGACACATCCTTCTCACTGTCCAGTACCCGGGGAGGCTCGTTTTATTCTTTTGATTTGTCTTTTATAGGAGCATATGTTTGAAAGTGCGTTTGTGATATAGCATTGGAAAAAAATGAGTCGAGTTCTTTGCTCGATACCATGGCCCTGAATTTGCAGTATTGACATTCCAAAATATTTGACCTGTGGTTTGGAAGGCTGCTTGCTGACCAGAACATGAAGGTCATTTAACAAAGATCCCAAAAAAACAGAATTCATTGTTGCAGGGAGCGTGATGAGATTCGCGTTCCGTGGTTTTCTCGGTTTGATTCCGCTAAAAGTTAGGACTGGCTCTTCGGATCACAGCAGGGGAAATACATCGTTTTGGTTAAGTGGAACTGACCGTTGCACGTAATCGGGCGCCGAGACACAGTTCTTCCCCCTGCGGCTGTATGGCGGCTCCCCTCGGTTGCATCTCTTTCGTTAGATCGGCCCACAGCGTGTTGGTGCTCTGCCCCGAACCCCACATTTTCTTCCCCTTTTCATTTCCTTACTTTCATTCTCGTCCTTCCAACAACACACTTTGGGTACTTTTAAGGCAAAATGTGATCATAAAATAAGGGCCTATTCTACATATATTGATAATGTGTCAAAATGCGTGTTAGCGGGTAAACGAATTTGTGTGAAGCGAGGTGGATCCTCAGGGAAAGCTAGGAGGCTGTACAGTTATCTCCTGTGGTGTCACTCTGAACTATACAACCTACTACCTCACCCTGCGGACCACTGGAGTGAATAGCAGCAAGAAGACAGTCGACTTTGCAGCAGCGTGCTAAAATAGTCCAGTTGCGTTGAAAGTGAAACATGATCATTTGGATGTTAGTTCCAGAGAGGAATAACATATTTGTCTGTTAAGCAGCTGTTTTATCAAAAATGAGACAACACAAATGTCAACTTTAAATCAATTCTGGGCAATGTTTTGCTACATTGACCGCGTGGCCTCATTGAACCAGAGACTAAATCTTCATCACATCATCCTGAATCGGGGCCTGAACGCCGAGTGGATAAAAAGGTGAGACCCGTGACATTATCTGCGGTACAAAGGACACTGCTCGCCCAACTTTCAAGGTCGTTAAGGGGCGCTGGGGTTTAACCTTGACACTTGGGACAGGCAAGCAGAGCTTTGTATTGCAAATTAATTTTCACTATGTACGGTTCCAGTCAATACCTTACAGCAATAGGTGTCAAACTCAAGGCCCGGGGGCCAGATGCGGCCCGCGAAAGCAATTCATGCTCGCCGGCTTCCGTGATTTTTGCTCCAATCTGTACCCGAATTCCAAATTGTCATAATAATCAACAATAATGTTGAGCTATTGCATTTTTCTGTCACCAAACCCTTCTTCTACACTAACGTAAACAATACTTGAACAAACTATTATCCTTGTCTTCAAAACTATTACAAAACTATTTATCCCGATGCATTTGTTGTGTAATGGTAATCATATGATTTGGTGAATAACCATTTCACTGTTCTAACAGGCCTCTGAGGGAAATCCTAACTACAATGGGACCCGAGACAAAAATGAGTTTGACACCCCTGCCTGCCTTACGGTAGGTGCATTTTTAGAGACAGTCGCTGTGCAGGTGTCGCTTCCGCCAAGGAGACACATACCTGTAGATACGAGCTTGTGCAGCCTGTCACCACAAGTTCGGATCTACGGGTTTGTGGCAGCTGGCATCACCACTTCAGGAACACGTGAAAGCATAAAGAACAATTCCCGAATCTGTCAACCTTTTCGAACACATTGGTCATGTCACTCACTGCAATCTATCGTAATGTTTCTATTTTCGTACGCCCTATGATAGCAAAAGACAAAAACGACGCTGAACTGTTGATATACAAAACCGGGTTAATCTGATCTATCTTTGCAGACAGGAATCGGATGTTCTTATATTAAACCGAGATGCACTAAACAGGACAGAGGTCATGCCCGTAGTTTATTTAAAATCCCCTTTCTTTAGCGGTCAGCATTTATGTTTTGGGGCTGATATTATTGCGTATGTTTCTTTAAACAATGAAATAAGAAGTCACAATTATATATCGTCTGAAAATGGTTTTAAAAAAGTGCTGTAAAAAAATGACCTTGAATACGTAACATTTTTTTACATATCTCATCGCGGGATATTACACAAAGCAACTTCATAGTATGAATAAGACTAAGAAAGTAATACATAAATTAGCGATGCAGGAGAAATCATAAATTCATTCTATTATTAAAACAGAGTGGTTACAAAATTATATGAGGCATGGTATGTGTACGTGCACAATTGATATTGACGTTGCAACCTGTGAATATGTCGGAAAAACGTGTGGACAGAAAAACACCTATCGCAGCGCACACCAGATTGAGCCAGACAAACGCAAGTATTGCAAATGGACAACATACCAACAGGGCACAGGCTGGACACTGACGCTCAAACGTCCTCTGGTGTCAAATGGACTCCAGCTTTGAGATCCAATGAAGGCCAGCGAGTTAGCGTGAATCAAGAAGCCTGTAACCAAACACAATTTGACAGTAACGCTATCACAACCGAAAAGTCTAACATTCACAGACAAAATACCGCTGCATTCAAAACTTTAGAACACCTGGAATTCAAACAGTTAAATCATCTCAGGCACCGAAAACAACAAGCACCAAAAATAAAAATAAACAGCCAAATAAAACGCACAAGCAATAAGAGAACTGCCTCTCGTTTATCCTCGTTACGCCCAGTTGTTCAGTCCCCATTTTCCGGGCTAAAAAAATCCTTGAATCGGTTCAAAAAAAAAAAAAAAAACGGTACGGCAAGAGAGAAATGGCAAAAGGTTCTAACTGGTAAGATATGGATGAGGAGGAGTCGCAGAGCTGGCCACAGAGAAAGTGGAATTTGTGACTAGGCAAAGGGTGGTGTTTTTTTTTTTTTTGTGTGTGTGCCTCATTTTGCATGGCTCTTTTGGAGCCCAGCAGGATTCTTGGCTGCAGCTCTGTCTCTCCTTAGTGCAGCAAAACTTGGATACATTCCTTTGTCTTTAAGAAGGAAGAAAAAAAACAATAATACTTCAATTGAGAGATGAGACACAGCAAGGGTTAAAGTGCACGACAAAGCAGGAGAAGCAAGAACACAAAATGGAAATAAAATACAAAATGAAGGTGGAAATTGATTTTCTTACAAACATTATCTCCTGAGTACGAGCTGTAAAATATGTCTCCTCTACTACTACTTAAGCGGCAAAACCAGCAGTCAAAGCCTTTTCAAATCTACGCCACGTAGTGAGAAAATGAGAAGCAAACACTTTTTCCCTCTCTCCAAAATGGCTGAGGGCCGGGCGAAAAGCAGCTCTGAGCATATGAGAGCAAGAGCGGTGCTCCCCGTCCCAGATCGGGGAGGGCTGGGCAATTCAGTAGAGCATCTCTCGCCGGTTTCCCTCTCCTCTCTCAAAGTCTTTGTCTCATTCACACTGGACCGAGGGTGCACGCGCAGCTGGGTCGCCGGGCCATCGCAAACCAGATGAATATTTGTCCCTCGTAGCAACATCCCGCGGGGCTACCTCTCGTGTTGTATTGTTTAACGTCGACTGAATGTCTCGCGGGACATGACGATTGAAAGAATATTTAGATGGAGATAGATATTCAACACAACATCGATGACAGATTTGCAATCTTACATTTTACTTGTTAAAAAGACTCGAGGTTTTTAACAACACTGGTTCACATAACTTCTTGAGTCTTCTTGACATCAATACTAACGTCCTCATTTCACCATCAGAAAGGCATTTTAGTCAGCGTGACTGAATCTTTGCTCCGGTATTCTGTATGTACTCTCCTATTATTTGTGAAATCTGTAGTCTTGTTTGTCGACTTAATTCGAATTTCCTGTGCCGTCGGTGGAACGGTCAAATTTGTGCACATCTATCTGGCCCGTCCGGCCTCCAAATAAAGAACATATCGGGTTTTGAAATGTTACGAATCGAGGGAACTCGACTGCACTGCACGGGACGTTAAGTCTCCCGCATGCGAGTTTTTTGTTTTTTTGACAACGGGCTGCTGTCTGCTCCGTGGTCACCGCTTGAATCTAAATGAACAGATTTGACTTTCAGGGTCTCGCCAAAAAAGCCTGTCACAGTGCCGACACGGACAAGGGCCTCTCCAAAACAGAAGGTTGAAGAGAACAGAACCATTGACGTAGCCATAACCGCAATCCTTAAAGCCACTCTCAGAGCCTGAGAAAGAAGGGAACAAGAATAATGGGTACATAAAAGACCACATTTTTAGGGCAAACAAAGACGAGAGTACAGGAATGTGGAGAAAGTTGCTTAGATCATACATTTACTACTACTTTAGCTTCATTAAACAAGGCGGATATCATTTTCTCGGCACTATCGTGTGGATGATTTACAGTCAAAAAGGTTCAAAGATCACAGTTCAACATCTATTTTGTCCAACAAGAAATCATCCTCCACTTTTCCTCTCTATACTAAAACATTTCCACTTCACATGCAAGGTTTGCCTTATTAGCACAGTAAGAGATCTCAAAGTAACACCGGATTCTGTAGCTACAGCGCACTGTAGGTAGTAAAACATGACGGAGCCTCATCAATAAAGCGTCAATTCAGGAAATGTAGCTATTGTGTTTTAAAACTGTGTCTTGTGTCAAATTGTGGTAGGTGCACCTACTTTAGTCCAAGCACAACTCAGAGTCAACTATACGCTGGAAAGCCTATAACCAGCACAACGATTCAACCGTGACTGGTGAGTCTCAATCTAATTTGGTTCTACGGAAATCTCCTTGCGTGTATGAATGGGGATACAGCGTCGAGTCACTACCTTGTCAAGAAATCATGAAGGTGGGCCAGAAATGTGTTCTTGTCCCGCATAGTTGTCTCAAGGCATTTATTAAAGTCATTTGGGGAATAATTACCAGCAGAATTTAGCCCCCCAGGGGGCAGGCACAAGTGGTGACTGAGTCCAATTATTTGGATATAGCAGTTAAAACCTGAGATAACCGCCCACGGTCCAGCCTGTCGTTGTTTGGTGCTGCTTTGCACAATTGGGTGAAACTGGTAAAACCACTGAAATCGCATCAGTAGGACTACTGCATTGGAAATTACTGGCTGTGGGTAATTGCTATCAAAAACGAGGAGTCAAGTTTAAGGACAGCCGTTCGGGATTGGGTCCATTTCCAATTAACCCTTGACTGGACTCAAACTACTACTCAATCCGGTTGCTCACTGCATTAGTCCCCAAACATCTGTGATCAAAGCCACGTAAAGTAGCTCGTAGCGTTTTGAAGAAGTCTCAACCCACATGAGAATGCATTCGTAGGTTGTCGAGCACATGCCAAGAGAACAGGTGGTGCCATTTCAGCCGATGAGCCTAAGAGAATTCCTGCAAAAAGGCACCATTATAACAATAGCAACTTAAGGAAAGAGACAGTCGTATGCGTAGCTCGATAGTCGCTTGGATCTACTCTTCAGCATGATTTGAACACTTCAACGCTTGCATTTTACTGAACACACTTTGTAAAATATCTGATGATGTCATGAGAAAGCGCCACATACTGAAGGCATACAAAGGGGAAGGTAAAAAAAAACAAGAGTTTTGGAAAATGACAGGCTTGTCCAAGGTTTTAGAAAAAGCTGTTTTTAGTTACCTAAAATTGAATTAGGATTGGGTAAAACGCCAAACTCCATTAGAAAACTAGCAATGTGTGGTCACAAATGACCACATTTATCCACCGGGCAATGCGGGCATCCTGCAATTGTTTATGACCCTCAACATGTGCCTAAAGAGTTGACTGGAAAACCACGTGCCAATTGCAGTATATGTCCAGCAACAGTTTCCATGCAACTTTTTGTGGTTTCATAAAACAGCGGCACCTCAACCTTCGACCACAGATTTGTTCTGGGCCACTGGTCACACTTTGCTTTCGGCAGAATTTTAAATACTTTTAAAACAAAATTTCCCATTGAGTTCAATAATATCTGAACTAATTTGTATTTTACACTTTTTCCTCAGTTGCTAAATCGCATTTCTTGAAACCTCCACCCATTTTCTCAATACCTTCAACACAAATCCAAAAATTCAAGCTTCAGGCACAAAACCTCAAACTTTTCCTGCAAAACCAAAATGGACCCTGAGTCAATCAAAATGAAAAACCCCATTGAACAGTCATTACACACAACATAGAAAAACGTAAAACACAATTATCAGATCATAAAGCTTCAGAAATAATCTTGATAGTTCAGTAGAAGTACAAGACCAATCCAAGTGTAATGGAAAATTGATGAATTGAAACACCTCTTTGTGCACAGCTGCGTACTGAGACATGACATGATACTTGTTCACATCTCAAAATCTTCGGACGATGGCGCATACGGTGAATCTGCTCAGGTTGGGCTGCACCTACTGCAATGTAATGTCATGGTTCTTTCGGTCATTTCTCCTCTCTCTACTCTTCCTCCTGGACCACCTCTTACTCTGCCCGTCTCTCTGATTGTCTCTATCCATAGTGAAACTTCAACAGCCAAAACCTGTAGTCGATTGATTTCTTCACATCATTAGTCACAAGTGTGATCGATTTTGAGTTGCCCTGTTTATGTCGAGACACCTGTGCTTTAATTTCATTTCACTTTTGCTACCTGTGCTTATCATTTTGCAATACAAGTCCATCAGAGTGTAAAAGGTGTTTTAGTGGGTGGAAATATGTTCGCAATTTGTGTTGAACTCAATTTGTGTGAAATGTGGTTAGGGTTCTATTAAAGGAGTGCGTGACCAATTCAATAAGTGGGTTGAGGGCACTGAGGGTTTGGTTCCAACAATAGGGTTTTGAGTTTTAGCAATAGAGAAATACTGGCAGGCAATGTGTTCAGTAATATTTCGACATTTTCTACTTGTCATACAGGTTGAAGCAGAAGTTGTGCAGTCTAATATTCATCTGTGTAAGCTAAAACGCTAAACATCCTCTTTACTTTAATGAGGAATGAAGAGTGATAACAGTTGCGTCACTGATGCACCTCGCACATCTCCTTCTTTAAGGGTGTCTGTCACAGAGGTATAAAATGAAACTAATGACCAATGTAAAGTAAGATTTTTAGACTTTACGCCAATCTGATCAGTACGAGCCGATAATTAGCATTTTATGCTGATCGGCCGATCGGCTTTAATGTCATAATTCGCCGATCCGATCAACGACGTCATTGATCGGCTCCGCAAAAGAGATTTACTCTGCGTCGCCATCATGTACACTATATTTGAATCCAAAAGCTGGGTTATTTTTCACCTTGTCGCGTGTCTTTTGACGTAGTACTGTAAATATGTGACAGCCAATAAAGTTATTTACAAAAATAACATCAGCGCTGTGGGACAAGTAATGCCCAGATCAGACTACAAGACAAGTTTGGTCTTTCACGATGGCACTATGTCAGACGACTGCAATAAAATCTTGTATTCCGATACCACCGCATCCCGTCTTTTACGATCACTGGGCTTTAGCTTGTCAACTCAAACGCGACCGGCTACACTCGTTACCACGGCCACGACAACAACAATGGATCGCGCTGTGTGTATTATAAGAAGAAACGTGTGCTGGTGGTCACCGGTGCTCAGGAGAGGACTTTAATTCAAGGCTTACTTGAGGTATGTTCACGTACCTTTAATACGATACGGCTCGCCAAGCAGGCAGCAAAACGCTATGTGGCCTAGCAAGCTAGTGCTGGCACTAACGCTTGTACCGGCTTTCTGTCGAATCTTGCTCTAAAGTTTCGGTGTGTGTGTGAAGTAATTTAATTACAATAAAGTAATTTAATCACAGTAAGGTAGCATTTCTGTCATGTTGTAATGTTGGTTTGACCCGAATGATTAGAATACATGCCCTGACAAGATATTTTTGAAGGTACACAGTACACAAGTATAGTCAGTGAACGAGCAAGTCATTTAAATAGACACATTGCTCCATCTTGTGATCAGATCGGTGATCGGTTATCGTTTTTTTTTTTTTTAAACTCGATGATCAGTGATCGGTCCCAAAAATCTTGATCGTTTAACGCCTAAAAATTTTAACACATGACAAACACAACACGACCTGCAAAGTCCTTCGTTCACAAAACGCTGCTGAGCATGCTATCAAGTCAACAGCAATGGATCACAGACAGGAAGAAGAAACCTGCCGTGATAAACCGTTACCAGCGTCGATCATGGTTGACACTTATTTTTTTAAATAACTAATATTTAACTTAAATAATAATCTTTCAGGCGGCACGGTGGACCGACTCAATCCCCGGCCCCGCCTGCGTGGACTTTGCATGTTCTCCCCGTGCCTGCGTGGCTTTTCTCCTCCCACATCCCAAAAACATGCGTGGTAGGTCAATTGACAACTCTAAATTGCCCGTAGGTGTGAATGTGAGTGTGATTGGTTGTTTGTTTATATGCGCTCTGCGATTGGCTGGCAACCAGTTCAGGGCGTACCCCGCCTCCTTGCCCGATGATAGCTGGGATAGGCTCCGGCACGCCCGCGACCCGCGTGAGGAGAAGCGGCTCAGAAAATGAAAATGGATGCATGGATGCATGGATGGATGGATGGATGGATAATCTTTCAATCTTGACACTGACTTGCAGAACAGAGACAGACTATCTAACCGTACCCCTATCTCTGCCTGTGAAGCACACTACTGCCACTTGGTGTTCAAATGAAGCTCAGATGAAACGTTGGATGACGTCGTACGCACGAGGGAAAAAAATCGTAACTTCATCAAATTTGAAGAAAGATTCAGTGGACAGTTATTGGCCCATGTTGAGATCTACTGTATAAAAGCACTGTGACAAAAACAAAAAATGTGGACGTGATCCTAATAAAACAGTGCCGTGTTCTTGTCATAAAAAAAAGTAGTGATGTTTCATTTTAAAAAACCACAGTACAATCCTCTAGTTTCCATCGTTGGTAAAAGGAAGTCATCTGAGAATGAAAGTGAAATAGCCACATACTGTAGACTGTAAGAAGACGAATTCAATATCTGCAAAAGTAGCAATCAATATCAGTATCCAAATGCATTTCATACATGATAAACTATTATGATTATAAGTTCCTGCAAAAACATGAGTCCATTGTTCAGTCCCCTTTGTTACATTTCCGACGTGTTGTCTTTAGTCAAAGTCTGTCAAGTCACATTGTTTTCAGTGAACCTGACGGAGAAGCCTGTTTGAGCAGTCTGTGTGAGAGGCCGCTGGATGAATAGTATTCCAGTATCTATTGCAACAGAGGGAATGTATGAAGCCTGCATTGAGTTGGATAAAGGACCAGCCTGGATGTAAAGGAGCAATAGTATTTATTACTGCTTGATCACTGTTCTCAATCAAATATCTTTGCTTCCTGATGTTTCTTTCACCTTGAATATATTCCCCTGCTTTCATCTCACCCATCTTTTGGAGTTGCTTGTCCGACCGGTCCCTCCTCTCACTTCCCCTCTCAAATATTCTGCTCACGCACAACTGCGGCAGCATTTCTCCAGTCCTCCCATTAATCCACACCACAGACATCTTGGTCCACGGTCTTGTCTGTAAGAGTCTGGGCCATTTCAACACAGAGTGCTTACTGCTGGCAATGTATTGAATACCTCATATGCTAAGTCCATCTAGATAACGCAAATGAGAAAAAAGGGGTTCATAGTCCAAGTTTATAATATAAACAGTACGCGAACCCCAACTCAACCTGCACGTTTAGCAATGCTCCACAATTTTGTTCCATCCAAAAAAAAATCAAGCATTCATATAGTTTGTTTCTGATAGGTCGGGTCAGCGTGTGTGCTGCACATACTGTGTGTGGTTCAGTTTCTTCTTTGGTAAAGATGATTTTCCTTTATGTCAGAAAACACTACATCGCCACTTTCTGCTTCGCGAATGTGGTTCAAGGGGATACAATTAAAGAACACTTTTCCTTCTTACTCTCATTCTTTGTTCTTATATGCTAACGGGGACAACTGCATAAAGATTTTAGGTTTTGCCAGCAATATTTATCAGTAACTTTTTTAAAATTAAACACAATAACAAGTCACTGCTTATCTTCCTTTGGGTTTTACATTATTGCCTCAACACTATCATAACTGTAACATCCAATTTGGATGTTTCTCCTATAAATTGTTAGTCATCACTTAAATGCATAGTGAAACAGATCTACTACTACCATATTTGAAGCAGACTAAAATACATATATTTCCATAACATCACAGTAACCTTTCAGTTTTCCGAGTGCAACAGATTTTATTAGCGGTTTTATTCAAGTCAAACACACCAACAAATCCACACAATATACTACTTCCCAACTCTTTAAGTTTAGTTTACAACCTAAAACGTGCAATCACGTTTTAACGCTCTAGCTGTACCTATTAACACGCAGCAGGATACCCGGAAAGAGGTAGGTGGACCGTAAACTCTCACTGTGAGAGGACCTGTCCATAAAATACCAACATTTAGTGTTACTTGATAATGCAGGCTAAACGTTCTGTGGACCCAAATGTCAACTTAGAAGAAGCTTTTGTTCTTACAGCGCTTAAGACTGAAAAGAAACAAATGAGTATAACCGGGTTTCCAGTGTCCTGTAAGATACGTTGTATGCGTTTTTAACGTTAGTTCACTCTAAGTCGGCGCACGTGTAAATGCACTTAGTCTGCAACCATTCGTTTTTTTGAAGGGATGTTTGAAGATACCGGAAGTGATAATTGTCTTTTGACCAGGATTTGGGCCATGATAACCCTTAATAATCAATAGGTAGAAGTCAAATAAGCAGAGTAGAAAGAGAGAGTTCAATGTCTTATAACAGGTGGCACATGGGTGCCTCTTAGAGACGCCTTGAGAGGAGACTGAGAGAAGAACGCTCACGGTGACATAGCAGGGGTAAAGCTGTAATTGACTGAACTACTTTTTCTTTTCTCGCTTAGATAATCAACTCAAAGAATGCAGCCGAATGATCAATATTAACACGTTATCATATACACAGGAAATTAAACTGACAAAGCCCATTAGGGAGAGGAAGTATGTCAACATAAGCACAAAGTCATCTTGAAATGCTGCTTGCTGCCACCTTTCGCTTCCAGACTCAGTGAAGAGCAGACACAACAAACCAAAACAATATTTCTGAGAAGTCAAATTCCATTTTGGCTCCCATCTATATCGTTGATATCGTTTTGCGATTTCTTCCTGAAATAGTGGTTAAGGTAAAAAAAAATAATAATAAAATAAAATACAGTGCTTAGAAACTGCTCGCAATGCCTTATCAGCCACCCGCCTCATTTAAAATTTCACCCTCCACTCCTGCCATTTCAAACACTTCTCTCTCTCTCTCCTTCCCTCCTTCCCTCTCCCTCTCATTCATTCAGCTAATTTTGAACTCCACATTGGTAGTCAGGCAAAGAGGGTAAGCTCCATGGTTACCTGGCACCAGGCCATCTCATTACACTGCCAATTGATTCTGGCCTGCTGCCATGTCCATTGCCTCACCCCCCACAATCCCACACCATCCACCATTTCTGCATCCAGGACTGTCTGCAGCACAGGGGATTTCAACACACAGGAAGGGTAGAAGAAGGAAAAAAAGGCTTCACAAACATACAAAAAGCTCAGCTTACACTCATGTATGGCTAAATGCAACACCAACTGACATACAACGTTTACTCAAAGCTTTGTTTGGAGCAAAAAAGTGTGTTCCATTCAGAGAGTCCATTCAGTGTAAATTCTAAGTGTTGCTCTAACACCAGTCACCAACGCCATAACCTTATAAAGGAACGAAATTCACAAGAGTATTGTGACAATCCGAATTGTTTCAAATGCACAAACAAAGAATCAATCATACTAAGCAGAATAAAGGAACTCGATTTTAAAAAAATAAACAGAAACAAACTATGCATTACATGCTCCCTAGTGTTAGAACAGTGAGGCCAATTCCTTTATTTTTGGTGTTTAAAATGTGGGTTTCGTCTGTGAAAACTAGGTGCAAAAGGTGTAGCCAACATGAAAACCAAAGAGCTGACTATGGGTAAAAAAAAACAAGCAATCATGAAGCTGTGACTATGCGGAAACTCAATCACAGCCTTTGGAAAAACATTGGCTCTTGCTCATGCAACCATTCGGAATAGCCTGCCGAAGAAAGGAGCCAGTGGTGTACTGAGTAAGAGACGTTAAAAGAGTCAATCAAAGAAAACAAAAATACAATACTCGGGCAAGTATCACAATCTCCAGTCCACAGAAGATTTCATGAACAAAAGTACGGAAAAATATCCCTGTCTTTGTCTTTGTCTTTGTCTTTGTTTTGTATGAGATCCAGATGAAAATACCTGGAAAGAAAGACTGACTGAAGACTGATCTCTCCTCTCTTTTTTTGATGTCAAACCAAAATATTTTTGGTCTAAAATAAAAATAAAGGAGGTAAGCGAAAGAGTGAAACATGATGTGAGGTGTAAGCCGCTGCCTTTATATTAACAAAAAGGTATATATTGAAAAAGTGCTCCCCATTGCCACGATTAAAACACAAAATCAGGGACTGTCCGATCAATTTCAGATCCGTGACATCTGGGGAAAGGCTCACGTAAACTATTCTGGTGATTTCCCAATGTACCTAAATAAGGTGTAACCGAACATAAATTAAAACTCTTCTGTGAACGATCAAACAAAAGCCACAGGTCACTTGAAATTGCATTCCTTGTAAGGATACATTGAGCAAATATGATGTGACTCCAATGTTTTGATTCCGATTCATAGTTCCATAAATTATAATGAGACACAGTTCATAGCAGTTTTAGACCAAACAGAATCCTTATATGGTTTTCCTAATGTCTCCACTGTCTGCTGCAAATCATTTTCAGCAACTTGGAGCGAAAGTCTCACTCAGATGCCGGGATCAATGTCTCGTGAGTCACGTCGGCCATCGAGAATCGGGCAGTAAGTGCAGGGCAGCTTCACCGCTCTTACAGAGCATCTGTCTTTTGCTGGGTGACTCACAGTGGTACGGTAGCTGCCTGCTCCTTCTGCCACAGCTGACAGATGCCAGGGTCGTGGCCTCTTGTGCACAGGGGATTTTAGAGGATCAGGAGTCAAAGGGATCATAAAGCCAAACGACAAGGATGTCTACGAGGCTTTCGATAGTATCTACATCTCTTCATATTTCAATGAGAAAGACACGCTAAGATATAGCCGGACGTTTTCGACGTATTCCGAGAAACATCAACTTGAAGACCTGCACTGCCTCGTCACAGCCCATTGAGGGATAAGGAATTTGATGTGATGAACCTCAAAATGCGGACAGTAGCCATGTGTGCACTCCCGTGGGCATGAATAGTAGGGTACAAATTCACGATAAATTTAGTCCACGGAGAGCACTAACTGCGAATGTTTCCACAATAGAAAAAACGAACAAACAAACAAAACAACAAAATAGACCCATCACAATGAGGATGTTCAAACAGGAACAGCAAAAATCACACGATTCTCGGTATGGCTGCTCATTTCAATCTAAGAAGCACAATATCCATTTTGACAAAGGAAATATTTGGCCAGCAAAATGTATGTTTTTGTTTTTTGTCTCTAATGAACATTGATTTTCTGATACACAGTTTAAAAATCCTTCAAGTGAAGTCACCGCGTAGTGGTTTATTTCCCCAATGCATCGCTGTTCCTATTGTGCTGACTCATGTGTCTACAATCCAACCTTTAGGCTGTGGTCATCCTGTTTAATTGCGGCCACACAAGAGTACCGACTTTTTAAAAGTTGTACAAATAGCGTGCGCCACTATAACCAAAACAATCAGCGTGTCTCAGTGGACACTTTGAGCTTAAGGTGTTATATAATAACTTATATTTCTATAAGTTTGAGTAAGTAGACAATATGCTGTACTCTATGAGATTGTCCTATCCCGTACTAAATTGAACTTTAAAAGTGACAACATTATCTCGACATCTTGTGACTGCTGACTGGTATCCACGACATAAAGCCGTCCACTTTCCATACCGCTTATCCTCACGAAGGTCCCAGCTGACTTTGGGCGAGAATCAGGGTACACCCTGCACTGGTCACCTGCCAATCACGGGGCTCATACTGTATAAACAAACAACCATTCACACCTGCGAGCAATTTTGACGTACCAGTGCATGTTTTTTGGGATGCGGGAGGAAACCGGAGGACCCGGCGAAAACCCACGCAGGCACGGGGAGAACATGCAAACTCCACGCAGGGAGGGCTTTCATTTTACAAGGTAAAACAACATTGACTTCCACTCAGCAATGGTGTCTTCATGTCCCAAAATAAGACATACTTTCTACAGTACACTCATCTATTTACATTGTTAACATTAAGCTCTATTCTCATTTTATGTTCAGGGACTATTTAATACTATAGTGTAAGTTGACTTTTATACACATAAGCCGTCACAATATTTGTTTCATAAATGATGACTCCTAACCCTCGCTGACATGCAAAAGGCAAAAAAGGCCTTTTCTGTCTGTAAAGTCTGTAAAGGCTCGAGATGTGACTCCCCATCTTTGGGCCCCTTTCCTGTATGTGTGCATGGGTTGTTTAAGGACACAGTGAACCAGGCTACCCAATTGAGGGAAGGGGCCAGGCAAGGGGAGCAAAGACAGGACGGCCAAGTGGAAGAATTTTCACGGAATCCAGAGAGCCAAAGCCGTAGTGCGAGGCAGGGCGGGGGAGCACTGGAAGAAAGGCAGTTGATTGGCTGAGCTAAACAGAGAGGGAGGAGCTTGTCGACGCCTAGGTTTGTTGGTGGTGGAGTGCAGTGGGTGTGCAATGCCTACCACTATGAGGAAACTTACAGTAAAGCTGAGAGGTGTTTTTCTTTTGTTTTTGACAGTTGTTGCTTCCAATTCTTCTTTAAAGCTGGAGATTGTAGCTCAGTTAAGAGCAGTTTTGTTTTGCATTCATCCAGCTTTGAAATAGATCCAATCACACCGTCACTCTCAGAGGATATGAATCTTCACAAGGACGCTCTCCTTTTGCCCCCTCCTATTCGACACCTCCCACGCCATCCCTCGATACCTTGTCTCCCCCTCTCCAACGTCCCTCTCCTGTTGCTCCCCTTTCCGTGTGAGTGTGTCTGGTTCTTGCGGGACAGGCTTTGTCTGTGAACACTGAAGCCCAGACCAGCTCACAGGGGCCAGATCCATGAATACCCACACTGTTAGAGCCGTTCTTTCACTTCACACCACTTTCTCTACTGAAATGCCTGAGCAGTGAGGTAAGAAATACACGTACGCACGCACACACATACACATGCACATACACGTGCACACACCCACTAGACACAAACTGAGTGAGTCATGCAGCGATGAAAAGCCAGTGTTTTGTGTGTGAACCCTCTCACCCTGGACTCACATCCTGAGATCCTTTCTCCTCCATCAGTCCCTGCCAAGTTCTCCCTCTAATTAAATACTATTTGGCCCAATCTCCCCCAGACCGTGCCTCATCTCCAGCACATAGACGTCCCAAAGAGAGTAGAGCCTCCATGGAATGTGAGCGATTAACAACTTCTCAGGGTTTCTAATTCCTCTGTTAATGGTATACTTAGTGTCAAGATCCATGCTAGCTTTACAGCTTACAGAAGACAGTCAACCAAAGCCCAAAAAAAGTTGCTTGATTTTTATGATTGTTAATTTTTTTTTTTTTAAACATTTTAAGAGCTAATTCATCCATCCATCCATCCATCCATCCATCCATCCATTTCCTAGCGCTTATCCGAGGTCGGGTCGCGGGGGCAGTAGCTTTAGCAGGGACGCCCAGACTTCCCTCTCCCCAGCCACTTCATCCAGCTCTTCCGGGGGGAGCCCGAGGGGTTCTCAGGCCAGCCGAAAGACGTAGTCTCTCCGGCGTGTCCCGGGTCGTCCCCGGGGTCTCCTCCCGGTGGGACGTGCCCGGAACACCTCACCGGGGAGGTGTCCGGGAGGCAGCGGCTCGACTCTGAGATCCTCCCGGATGACCGAGCTTCTCACCCTATCTCTAAGGGAGAGCCCGGACACCCTGCGGAGGAAACTCACTTCGGCCGCTCGTATCCGGGATCTCTTTCTTTCGGTCACGACCCGCACCTCGTGACCGTTGGTGAGGGGAGGAACGTAGATCGACCGGCAAATCGAGAGCTTCGCCTTTCGGCTTAGCTCCTTCTTCACCACAACGGACCGATACAAAGTCCGCATCACTGCAGATGCCGCACCGATCCGTCTGTCTATCTCCCGTTCCATTTTCCCTCACTCGTGAACAAGACCCCGAGATACTTGAACTCCTCCACTTGGGGCAGGATCTCATCCCCGACCTGGAGAGGGCACGCCACCCTTTTCCGAGCGAATTCATGTATTCAGAAAATGAACCAAGTGACAGTTAGAATTAACTATGCACCTGCAACTCTAAGGCTGGATTTACACTACGTACTGGACTTACAGTGCCACCCCCCCTAAAAAAAACATGCATGGAATTGCATATCGTCAGATAGGAATCAAACCTTACTTAAATCTGGATGAAAACTACATCGCATCTGAATCAGATATCTGTTGATACAGACTGCAGCATAAGCCGACAGATCGGATACAACCTGCCAATGTCAGCCTGATATCGCGCCGAACCCCAACATCTACCCAAGCAATGCTGTACACCCACGCTGAAAATGTAAAGCAAAAGCATAGACCAAGCCTATTGAGCTGGCCCGCAGACCAACTGCAGCCCGTGGATAACATCGCACTCGCCCCCAAGTCCATTCTGTTCACGCTTAAAAAATATATATCAAAATCCAGGAAAAAAAACTACAATGAAAAACAAATGCTCGGGGCCCTGGGACAGTTGTCCCCTATTTCCCCCCTGATTGCACCCCTGACGCTGCGTTATCTGACTTGAAGGCACTATTGTCAAAGGAATATCGTTGGCACCGCAGCTGGTTTCAGCCCGGCTCGAACTTTGCCCATGTATCCAATACTTTCTGCTAAATGTTTCTGAAAACACGGCGAGTCAAAAGTTACTCAATTCTTGCTTGGCAGCAGTCACAGATTTGCAGCTCTCTACCCGCCCACCGCCGATAGACACTCGAGTATCCAGTGGTCTCGTATTACTTTTGTATTGCTTAGACAGCTAAAGAAGCGCTTGTCACTGCCCACATCATTTGTACAAACAGCTGAAAATAGCCGACGATAGCTGAAGACGGGAGGGGCTAGATTCAAAACGCAGATGACACATTCTGGGTTATTTATCTACAACCCCACTTCCAATGAAGTTGGGACATTGTGTTAAACATAAATAAAAACAGAATACAATGATTTGCAAATCACGTTCAACCTATATTTAATTGAATACACGACAAAGACAAGATATTTAATGTTCAAACTGATCAACTTGATTGTTTTTAGCAAATCATCCTGAACTTAGAATTTGATGGCTGCAACACGTTCCCAAAAAGCTGGGACAGGGTCATGTTTACCACTGTGTTACATCACCTTTTCTTTGAACAACATTCAATCAACGTTTGGGAACTGAGGACGCTAATTGTTGAAGCTTTGTAGGTGGAATTCTTTCCCATTCTTGCGCGATGTACAGCTTCAGCTGTTCAACAGTCCGGGGTCTCCGTTATGGTATTTTACGCTTCATAACGCGCCACACCTTTTCAATGGGAGACAGGTCCGGACTGCAGGCAGGCCAGTGTAGTACCCGCACTCTTTTACTACAAGGCCACGCTGTTGTAACATGTGCAGAATGTGGTTTGGCATTGTCTTTATGAAATAAGCAGGGGCGTCCGTGAAAAAGACGTTGCTTGGAAGGCAGCGTATGTTTCTCCAATACCTGTATGTACCTTTCAGCATTAATGATGCCTTCACAAATGTGCAAGTTACCCATGCCATTGGCACTAACACAGCCCCATACCATCACAGATTCTGGCTTTTGAACGTTGTGTCCATAACAGTCCGGATGGTTCTTTTTCGTCTTTGGCCCCTAGGACACGACGTCCACAATTTCCAAAAACAATTTGAAATGCGGACTCGTCGGACCACAGAACACTTTTCCACTTTGCGTCGGTCCATCTTAGATGAGCTCGGGCCCAGAGACGCCGGCGGCGTTTCTGGGTGTTGTTGATAAATGGCTTTTGTTTCGCATAGTAGAGTTTCAAGTTGCATTTACGGATGTAGCGCCGAACTGTAGTTACCGACATTGGTTTTCTGAAGTGTTCCTGAGCCCACGTGGTGGTCCTTTACACATGGATGTCGGTTTTTGATACAGCGACGCCTGAGGGATCGAAGGTCACGGGCATTCAATGTCGGTTTTCGGCCTCGCCGCTTACATGCAGTGATTTGTCCAGATTCTCTGAACCTTTGGATGACATTCTGGACTGTAGATGATGAAATCCCTAAATTCCTTGCAATTGTAAATTGAGAAACATTGTCCTTAAACTGTTGAACTGTTTTCTCCCGCACTTGTTCCCAAAGAGTTTAACCTCGCCCCACCTTTGCTTGTGAATGACTGAGCAATTCAGCGAGGCAATCATGGCAGCCACCTGTTCCCAATGAGCCTGTTCACCTGTGGGATGTTCCAAACGGGCGTTTGATGAGCATTCCTCAACTTTCTCACTCTTTTTTGCCACCCACCTGTCCCACCTATTTTGGAACGTGTTGCAACCATCAAATGCTAAGTTAATGATTATAATGCTAAAAACAATAAGGTTTATCAGTTTGAACATGAAATATCTTGTCATTGTTGTGTATTCAATTAAATATAGGTTGAACGTGATTTGCAAATCATTGTAATCTGTTTTTATCTATGTTTAACACAATGTCCCAACTTCTGTGGAAGTGGGGTTGGATTAAACTGCTACATAACTGTTATACAATCACCTCAAAATGGCAATTATGGTTTGTAAAGGGGTTCTAGAGCTATCAAGAGGAAATTAAAATTGTTTTGAAATCTCTTCAAGCGCAGCAGAATGTTCCTCTTATAGAACACTTTTCATTCACAAATTCATCTTTGCATAGAGCCGCTCTGCAACGAGTACACAGCTGTCGCACAAGACTACAGACGCAACCTGCCTAAGGTACGGTACAAAAAAAAAAAAAAAACAAGCTTTGATGAAATGGGTATTTGGACTATGTGTGTATCGCGGAATGTGGGAAAGTACACTTTTTTTTTTTTTAAATGTCAATCATGCCAACGATGTGTTGTCAACTATGAAATGCTAATATGAAAAGCAGAAATTGTTTTGCTCCTACTGGACAAATGATCATTTGCATTGCTGTTTATGAATTGCCCTCACTTGATATGAACCACCCATTTCTGCAGAACCATTTCTCTCTCTCTCCAATTTGTAGCGCGCACGTGTCGGCAAAGCATCCTGATTTGTGACAGTTAAAAACATCATTTCTCAAGTGGTTGTGGGGCAGATTAACTGTGTTTGTTTCTGAACTTAAAATATCGATTTCATTCACTGAAGATGAGGGAGCAATAAACCAAGAGGGTTTTATATACTTCTGTTGTCAATATCCTTCTAAATTCAGTTATTATCAATGCAATCTTTGTTATTTGCTAAAAAAGAAGCACTGCAGAAATGTCCCAGTAGTGATATTGATCCATCCATTCTCAACACCGCTTATCCTGGTTAGGGTCGCGGGACGCCGGAGCCTATCCCAGCTGACTTTTGGCGAAAGGCGGACTACGCCCTGAACTGGTCGCCAGTCAGTCGCAGGGCACATATAGACGCGGACAACCGTTCGCACTCACATTCACACCGTCACTGGGTGGGAAGTGAACCCACGCTGCCTGCACCAAAGTCAGGCGAGTGGACCACTATCACCATCAGTGACTAGTGATATTTATATGGGGAAGAAAAATAAGCACGTTATATATTACGGTTCTGCTTTTGTATTAATGTATGGCTTTATTTATGACCCATTTGTCATGACACATTTGTTAAACCTTTCTCAAAACTGTAGCTAAATAGAGGCGCATCCATACACAGAGCAAAGGCAAAGAGCAAGAGGCAAATAATGTTGACGCTCACGGGGCCTCTTCGGCAAATCAAGTCAAATCTCCGAACCTTTTTGCCACCTTTCGTTAACCTTTGTGGCAAGACGTCCTGGGGTCAAGGAGAGATGAAGTGAAGAAGGGATTCCTTTGGAACAATGGAAAAGACAGCACCGTTTCAAATGAATATGACTCCACTTTTCCTTCCTGACATCATTGATGACGTCTCAAGCTTACGTTCTTTTCTTTTCGCTGTTGGTTTTCCCTTTTCGCACGTTTCTATATTTTATCATTTTGTGTTTACATACAGTTTTTCTGTATGTATCTTAATGTTTCTCTTAATATTTTCGCTATATATTGCTCTATATAAATTGCCCGCAGGTGTGAATGTGAGTGCGAATGGTTGTTTTGTTTATATGTGCCCTGCGATTGGCTGGCGACCGGTTCAGGGTGTATCCCACACCTCGCCCGAAGATAGCTGGAATAGGCTCCAGCACGCCCGCGAGCCGCCTGAGGAGAAGCGGAAAATAAATGCAGGAATGAATTTTGATTCTTCTTTTTAGCCTCCAATTTCTTTCTAAATTATACAAAATACTGTGAATCCACATTATACAATTTGGAACTGAAAAGCCATATAGACGCATAATTTGTTCATTCTACAGACATGCTCTGTGGCCTTTCTCTGCCATTAATGGTGATTAGAGTACAGTAGTAGGCCGCATTCGCTTGGCATACATTTGGATTGGAAAAGAAATAGCTCGCTTGGAAATTCTCCTTTCAGAAACCTGTGAGGTGAGGTAACAAACACTGGTCCTTTGTAGCATCTGCAGTCTGTGGTCGCTCATTTAAATCTCAACAAGCTTCTCCTTTTCATTTTGAAGCTCGCTCTCGAGAAGTTGCGTCACCTCGACATTTTAGTAAACAACTCTTGTTTGAAAAATACCAAATATTACACAAACATTACCAGACTCTTACTGATGTCTGCTGTAGAGGGGGATTATGCCAGCCAATGAGCTGCGTCTATGCGATTCCACTAATTAGAATGAAAGAATGAGACCCAGAATGAGTGCAGAGCAACAAACAAACAAGTGCCAATTAACTTTCTCAGCTTGCCCTTCCCGGGCAACGACTGTTCAATGACCGCAAGTTCAACTCAAGTAAGAATGGCGGCACCGACATTAGACAGTAAGTGGAAGCGTTATTCACAGGTCTTTCAAGGTTAAGTACTCGTTATTGATATTTATGAAGAAGCATTACATGTAACGGGGTACCGATAAGTTAGTGTATTAAACAACAGCTGATAATTACAGCTCCCGTTTGTTGCCACAGTAATCCTTCGTATTTAGAAGAAATGTCAAATGCAAATGGCAGCGATGTTCAATCATCTCAACAGAATTACACTCAGTCCTATTTTCCTGCAGGCAGTGGAGAAAAACATATTTTGAAGGGTCTCTGTGTACGTTTGTATGTGTTGATGGCGCAACGCTTCCGCCTCCTGAGATGCCAGACGGAGGACCAACACTTCCTTGAAGTGGTCCGGAACTCCTTCTCCGTGTCCTCACCGAACTCATCAAATTCCAGAATTTCAGCTTGAGCGATGACCAAACCTGCATTCCGTATGGCCCGCCGATACCCATCAGCTGCCTCCAGAGTCTCACGGGCCAAAAAGGCCCGATACGACTCCTTCTTCAGCTTGACGGGATCCCTCGCCGTCGGTGTACGTCAACGGATTCGAGGCTTACCGACCACAGTTCCGCTCATTTGCCTCAATAATGGGGGCACGCGACGTGGTCGAGTCAGACTCAATGAAGTTCTGCGGGAGGTGGGAGTCGAAACTCCTTCTGACAGGGGACTCTGGCAGACATTCCCGGCGGAATACATTCACGTCTGCTAGGTCAGACCGGCGTCTTCCCCACCATCGGAGCCATCGCACCACGAGGCCTCTGTAGCCGGCGGTCGGAACGTGAGCTGGACTCCAAGATCTAAAACCTTTTCTACATGCACAAAAGCCATTTTCCTCAAATAGTGTTCACAAATCTGAATAAATCTGTGTTAGTGAGCATTTCAAGTCACTGATGGCGTAGTGGTACACTCGCCTGACTTTGGTGTGGGCAGCGTGGGTTCAGTTCCCACTGTGAATGTCAATGTGAGTGCGACTGTGCCCTGTGACTGACTGGCGACCAGTTCAGGGGCGTAGTCCGCCTCAGCTGGGATAGGCTCCGGCGTCCCGCGACCCTAACCAGGATAAGCGGGGTTGAGAATGGATGGAGAGTGAGCATTTCTCCTTTGTCGACATAATCCATCCCACCTCACAGGTGTGGCGTATCAAGATGCTGACTAGACAGCATGATTATTGCACGGCGGTGCCTGAGGCTGGCCACAATTAAAGGCCACTCTGAAATGTGCAGTTCTATCACACAGCACAATGCCACAGATGTCGCAAGTTCTGAGGGAGCGTGCAATTGGCCTGCTGACTGCAAGAATGTCCACCAGAGCTGCTGCCCGTGAATTGGTTGTTCATTTCCCAAAGGCGTTTCAGACAATTTGGCAGTACATCCGACCGGCCTCGCAACCGCAGACCACGTTTGACCACACCAGCCCAGGACCTCCACATCCAGCGTGTTCACCTCCGAGATCGTCTGAGACCAGCCACCCGGACAGCTGCTGCAACAATCGGTTTGCATAACCAAAGGATTTCTGCACAAACGGTCAGAAACCGTCTCAGGGAAAGCTCATCCGCACGCCCGTCGTCCTCATCGGGATCCCGACCTGACTGCGCTTCGTCGTCGTAACCGACTTGAGCGGGCGAATGCTCACATTCGATGGCGTCTGGCCCGTCTGGCAGACAGCATGTGTGGCGTCGTGCGGGTGAGCGGTTCGCTGATGTCGACGTTGTGGATCGAGTGGCCCACGGTGGCGGATGGGTTATGGTCGGGCAGGCGTATGTCATGGGCAACGAACACTGGTGCGTTTTATTGATGTTTTAGATCTGAGTGAGTCCAGCTCACGAAAAATGGGAGCCAAAACAAAAGTGTTGCGTTTCTATTTTTGGTCAGTGTATTTTGCCCAGGCAACACTTTCTAGCATTTGGGATGTAATATTTTCTCTATGGTGCCTCAGTAAACGTGAAATACGAATGAAAATCGTCAACACATTCCTGAGTCCCAGAGGTTTATCTGCCGACGGGCCTGAAATCGGGACATTCGAGTTTCTCGCGCTTATCTACGTCACGAGTGAGAATCTCCACCTTTCCTTTCCGCTCCTTCCCGAGCCGGCGCAGTGTCCTCTCACAAGTGGGTCTGCTACACGGAGGCAACCAATCAGAGGAAAGGGGCGGCCTCAGCCAAATATGGACAAAGCGGAAACAAAACTGGGTCACACAGAAGTAGCTGTCAGAGGAGCCTTTTCTGGGCACTCGTATGCAAAACCAAAGTGGGGTTTTTTTTTAAAGGAAATGCACACTCTTATACTACGTCCATGTTAGAGAGTTAGTCTATGGAGGTCTAAATCGGCAAAAATGCAGGACCTATAAAACTAAGAGAAAGAAAATCATTTTACGATTCAATGAGGGAAGAGGGAAGAGAGAGAGAGAAAGAGAAAGAGAGAGGGAGAGAGAGAGAGAGAGGTGGGGAGGGGGGGGGCAGGGTGTGTAGACACCGCACCATTCTGGTTTCCTGTACTATTGTGTCTGTGTTTATATGACTCAGTTGCACTTTCAATTCCGGTGAATAATGAAACAAATTTTGTCATATAATCACACCACCCTGCGTGTGTGTGTGTGTGGGGGGGGGGGGGGGGGGGGGGGGCAGTGCTTTGAAAATACAGAAGTAGTTTAGCATTCGGCATTGAAGTGATATTTTCTTTTCGATCACTGGGCCCCAAATCGTATGAATGAAGCAACCTCCTTTACCAGACTCCAAACATTTTCGGTTTGACATCAAATGATGAATATGAGACATGAGCTGAACAAGTCAGTATTTACGTTTGCATATTTGTGAGGAAACACCACATTTTTTTGTGAGATGCGGGTTTTCTCCTTCATTCATTCGTGCTCGCAGCGTGAATGTGGCTGTCCCGCTGCTTGTAGTCTATATAGTGACACACCACAACAAAGACAATAATGTGAAGTTAAATCACAACGTTCCTATTTTGTCACACGTGCAATTATTTCCCCCAATGTTTGTGAGTTCCGTCGTTTTCTTCTTTTTGCATGAACTGTTGTACAACAGCCTTGGTTTGATTTACCTGAAAGGCCACACTGTTAGCTGCTAGTTAACGGGCCAAGTAGCTCGTGTTGTAACACTCGAGACGGGTCTTAATCTCAAAACCACATTTTGAAGGTCTTCGTCTTGTCTCGGACTCGACCCGCAATAGTCTTGGAAGCGCTCGGTAAATCAACAAATACCTTCAATTCAGGTGTTACTAACCCCCACCACCACCGTAATGACTGCGACCTTCGCGGTGTTGTGATGGAAAGACACCACACACGTGCACACACACACACAAACAAACAATGTCCCTGTTAAAGTATGCATATATATATATATATATATCGTAATGTAATAAGATGTAAACAATAAGTATTTTCGCACCATATGACTGCAATGGTAATCGGAGCATGTTAATTGAAAACATGTTGGAGGTCGGGTCTGACACCATTACCAGCAACAAAAACTCGGAAAAACAACAGTTAAAAGGAAGCACTATCCACTCGAAACTCACAAGGACTCTCGTATAAAAAAAAAAAAAAAAAAAGCGGAACAACGCTGAGGGAATAGCAAGAGCCGACTAAGTGTATAACAACAGAGAAGCTCCCTTCTCGCCGATGCCCACGCAATGCAACAGGGTTATTTGTCATCTGTAAACGACATGATACAGTATGTGAGGGGGGGTAGATAGGTCCGCAACGTAGCAGGAAGAGACCCCTCCCTTTTCGAAATGACAGCAGTTCTGACCTTGTTATTACAAACATTCCTTTTCTTCTCACGGTGTGGTCCAGAGACACGTACTGTAGTTGTTTATTGTCTAATTAAATGGTTGCAGAGTCCTTCCTTGAAGAGCTTTTGCGGCTACGGATTTCCTATGTAGTCATGTATCCACGTAATCTCTTGGGTTTTGATATTACAGTACGGTTGCCTCGTCATTCTCGCATGTACAAGCTGCTGCGACTGTAGAAATGTGTTAAAGTAAAGAATAACGATTCCACTGGACATATTCTTACTGTAAGCAGTTCATTTCTTTCTTTCCCCCTTTTTTACAACTGCTGCTGTCTTTGCTGCAGTGCGCTGTGATTGGCTGAATATGTGAATCAAGTGACTTCAGTGCTGTCAGGATAAGAAGTGTTATTGGCCAGTGCTCCTCCTGCACTCCACCCCTGGCAGCTCCCCGGCTCTATCGGTCTTTGGTAGAAATGAGCAGGGATGCAGATGAGCGCATCAGGTGGGGCTCCTTTCCTGGGGGACGAGAAGGAGGGGCAGCCACTCAGGGCCACCCGAGTTATAGTGTCCTCGGTTTGAGGACAGTGAAGCAAATGCGTTCGCTTTTTAATCCCCACGCCGTACTGTCACTCACAGAGGGGCCGGGGAAAAGCTCAGCGTGTTTATAGTAGAAGCTACACCACAAAACGAGGTCAAACGGGGATAAAAGAAAATATGTCCGAAAATATGGATCGAGTTTGGAAAAAGGTTCATTTTAGTATTGTAAATGTTGTTATGTTCTGGATCACTCCGTGGTAAGACCAGAGGTACCGTATGTTTACGTCAGTCTCCCAATTGTCACAGTCGAGTCCAAATCAGAGCCTCAGATAGGCCCGAAACTCGCAGACGGGACCCTTACTCGTTCCGGGTTGACCTCAGAGCTCATAGCAAGGCTCAACGGCATTTGTAAAGCTTGCCGGCATCACGTAAAGACCTCACAATGACACCGTGCTCCAAATATGTGGGTCAGGTCAGTGCTGTGAGCCACTTCAAGTGATCTCCTGTCATAGGCTCTGGACAAAAATAGCACAAACGCAACATAGGCAAAACGAACCCGAGAGACTTGCACTCCAAATGGTGAAGCCACGCATCGAAGTGGACAAATGCTGTAAATACGAGCGAAGGCTTTCCCAGAGACCTCTGTTGGTGTTGTGATGATTTCCAAAGAAGCGATGCCTGCTCTGAACTTACCGGTGTAAACCACGGCTGCCGCTGTTTATCCAATACAGAGCTTCATACAGCCACCCCTGCAGAAAAGACAAATGATAACAGAACGATTCTGTGAGTTGAGACGTCTACTGTATGACAAAGTCTTCAAGCGATGGCTAAAGGTACGACCGCGACGCCAGAAATGTATTTCCTGGTGCGCGACGTTCTCTTGTTCTGATGTGGAGATTTTGAATCAGTGTCTGTTTGGCAGATCGAGGTCACCGTTTGATTGGAGCGTTACGTAACCCGCTATATGGCCCCGTATAATAGTCATACATCTGAGATTGCAGTTCAGCCGGGAGTCGCGGTGCCGAAAGGCAGACTGATGCTGACGGCTGCAGTGCTTTCTGACATGGCCCGGGGTTTTCTTCACCCTTCAAACATCACTTTGGCCTCTCCCTCTCTCTGTGTGACCCATGTTTCAAGCATTGGTTCAAATTCCCTGATTTACTCAAACACTTTCACTTCCTCATTTAACTTAAGCGTGACAAATGATCAGACATGCAGCCAGATACACAGGCAGATGGATACAATCACAGAGAGAATGATAGATGGGTGTACTGATGATCTTATTCCGTCTTCGCTTCTTGGATTAAAATTTAGGCTCATTGATTTGTCATTGACGCTTTTTTAATCGCCCTTCGTCCGGAAGGGTGGGATGTCGGAATTGGTTGCTATGGCACCAGACAGCTCTTCATTTCCTCAGACAACAACGAACTGCGATTGTCGTCTGTGTATTTGCAAGTGTGCGCAATTGTTCACAAGAGCAATGGCGATCCATTTAAGCCCCCCTGAGGGTTAGTTTGATGAGGTGCAGAAAAGCCATTACGATCCGCACCTATGTCTGACTTACTGTGAAATCACTGCAGATCATATCCAATTGGTATCGTCACTGGGGGAAATTGGATGCCATGTTTGAAAAAGGGGCACCGGTTAGCGCGTCTGCCTCACAGTTCTGAGGACCGGGGTTCCATCCCCATGCAAACTCCGTGTGGAGTTTGCATGTTCTCCCCGTGCCCGCTTGGGCGGCTTTTCTCCGGGCACTCCGCTTTCCTCCCACATCCCCAAAACATGCAGGGTAGGTTCATTGACGACTCTGCAAGGTGCGAATGTGAGTGCCAGTGGTTGTTTGTTTGTATGTGGCGACCGGTTCAGGGCGTACCCCGCCTCCTGCCCGATGACAGCCGGGATAGGCTCCGGCACTCCCTCGGAAAATGGATGGATGGATGGATGGTTTGAAAAAGGCCCTTTATTCATTCATTCGCAAGATGTGTGACAGCAAGAAGGCATTTGATTTCAGAGTATCAACTCTAGTATAACTCTATGATAATGGTTGACTTTTTCCTTGAACTGTATCTTGGTGCCTAGTCACATCGGAATGAGTCTGTGTGGTCTCACAAACCCCACAAGTGCTGCAATCATCCATTTTCACCTGTGATTCCGCCTCCATCCAACCTCCAGCAGAGGGCAGTGTCTGTTTTACTTCCTGACAAGTCTGTCAAAACCTCAAATGTGCTGCATATAAAATCCACCCAAAGAAAATATTTTCTTGCTACAATTCCACTACGATTTAAAGACAAACATTGCAACTTAAAAAAAAAACAACAACCTTTCAAAAAATAACAACTCTGTACCTGGACAAAACGATTTTCCCTGATGTACTTGCATTTTCGGGACAACCCAACGGTCCACTAGGACCATGAAAGGCATCAGATTGATCTATTTGTTAAAAATATTTTTAGGAATCATAATCCGCAGTCCAGACTATCACCAGTGAAAATAAAGCAACAGCGACTGGACTTATTTCAAAGCTGATGGGGGGGGGGGAAAAAAAAAAAATCTCTCTCTCTATATATATATATATATATATATATATATACACACACACATTATATCTGCGGAATGTTCATTAGCAACTGTGAGACTGTCAGATCACAGAAAACACAAATGATCACGTCCTCACCTTTGATTTGTTCGAAAACGTATCATGGTTTCCATTCATGCTGAATCGGAGAAATACGACAAGGAAAAAGTTTGGACTTCATGTGACTCTATTGCAATACTGTAGTCCTATTATTCTGTACCTCCAAAGATGTACAGTACGAGAGAAACTTATGACAAATGTCGTACGTCATAAAACGCAAAGAATGCGCACGTAGACAATGTCGAAAGTAAATTGCTGCTCGGACAGCTGGGCCGGCATTGAAGAAAGGCCGCGCTTTAGCACTTGTACGTGTTCGAGTGCTGTCCTGTACACGTGTGTGTGCGTGTACGTGAGGCTGCCGGTGTTCGGTGAAAGAGGTGGGGGTTTTTTCCACCCTGAGGGGCCTCAAGCTGGGGCAGGGGCAGGGTGGAGCTTCAGTGAGAAGCCGCACGGGGCGGGCTGTTTCGGCCGAACTCAGTGCACTGTAAGAGTACTTGGCGAGCGAGGTCACAGAGTCCAGCATTCCTCTGGAGTGCTGTCTGTTTACATGACTGCTGAGCCTGGGGGAGGTGGCAGCACCGCACAGCGACTCGGTCAGATAGCAGCTCAATCGCTTACGTTCGTCAGCCATGAAGAGAAAGATCCTCTTCAAGTTGAAAATATCCTAAACAATCAAAGAAATCCTAAAAATCATTTGCATCATTTATCACGTTCCGTGTATGCTACTCGCGATCGCATGTTCCATTGCAGGATGGGCTGTCCGTGTGACAATATACTGTATCCGAGAAAAAGTGATCTGACCTGTCCTAAAGATTTTCAGGTTAGTTTTGCAGAACCCATTTTGGAGTGGCGCCATTTGACTAGCGCCTCTGTGCTGCTGCTTTCAAAGCCTAGAAGCCAGATGGTCAGCTCTCGGGGAGCACAACAGAGATGGGGAGTGACACCCAAGCCCCGGAGAAACAGTGCTCTGACTGTACTGCGGACTGGGGAGTGGGGGTATGAGTGTCAAAGGCACCATTGTTACACATACCAGCGTGGTTCCACGTGCAGCGCACGAGTCTCACCGCGGGTCTGAAGTAAAGCCCGGCCTGACCCTAACTGTCCGCAGAATGGAGCTGCGGCCTCCCACGCGGGTGAAAGTGTCACCGTGTCAGTGTTTTCTCAGGAAAGTGTGTTTATCTACGGCACCGACGCGGGGCCCTTTTGTTGAAGTCAAGCTCTGTGAAACGCGCAGGAACCAGGTGGAACCTCCTGTGTTCATATTACTCCAAGTTCGGTCAAATAGGCTCGAGCTTGCGTTTGCTCAAATATTTGTTTGCTTGTGATACGTTCAGTACATATCACGCGGCAAATATAGTGTGTGTCTGGAAGAGAAGCAGTCGTTGAATTAACAATGAGGCTGTAATACTGCATCTTCCCTTACTTATTACGGATCTATGTTAACCAAGTTTGAATTTACAGTAGCGGGCTCTCAAACGTCACTTGTTAGTCCTCTCTCCTTTAACGAATACTGCTTTTTAATTTTATTTTATTTATTTTTTTTATTAATTTAGTCATTCATTAAATAATGAGTCGTTTGTTGTTTTTCTGGTTACCTTATTTACCTTGATGTATATCACAGGTAAGAATTTTCAAAATGGTATGAAAATATCTGTAGTTACAGTATATGATGACAACAGTTGCAATGAACTATTTTGATTCTCTTGAAATGCGAAACAAATCAGAGGTGTGTGTTGGTTTCACGCTCATTTTGATTTTAAAAAACCGAATTACTTCCATAAATTCTACACACACACACACACACACACACACACTAAGGTCTGCAACAAGTTCCATTGAATATCATGAAATAATGATCCATCCATCCATTTGCTCTACTACTTATCCTGGACCCTATCTCAGCTGATTGAGGGCAAAAAGCAGACGACACTCTGGACTGGTCATAATAATAATAATAATGTGGCTACTGCTACTGAAGATACAACATTGCATTCTTAGTTTTCAGATGATTTCATCATATTCACAAAATGTCAGAGTTGGGTGTTGTTTGCTGTTAAACCAAGTCCCAAAAGCTTGATGCGTTCACGCCACAGTACGCAATCATGCATAAAAACCCTGGAGCAACGACAAGTTTCTTATTTCGACACTTCGTTAATACGGAATGTGTATTTGCACACAATCGGACTCAAGTCAAACTTTGTTTCACCTTCAGCGGCTTTGGAATTAAAAAAACAAAAAAGCAAATAAAAACTACAGACTCAAATAATATAATTTCCTTTTCTCTTTCTTGCTGACAAACATTGTTTGAGAAGTAACAGCCCACAATAGGATTGGTGATTTACATGCCACAGAAAATGAGCAAGCGAGCTACTGTCGCAATTCAGTTGGGAAGGGAGAAGAGGTTTGGGGGGGGGGAATTGGACATCCTTCTGCCTTCCTGCCTCCAAAGAGGACACTGTTAAACACTTCTTTCAATTCTACAGTTATTGACTCACACACCTCACAGTAAAATATTTTAAAGTGACTATACAGGAATCAACTGCAGTTTCCACTGCATCATTAGATCTTGGTGGATGTCATCCAGTGTTAGTTTTATTTCAATTGATGTGAATTACTGTCAAATAAAAAACGTTGGCACAAAATACGGTAACACGGTGTAATTTGAAATTTGACTTCAGCATCATTTAATACAGACTAGGACAAACTCAGTAGAGTACTATATCAAGAATTTTATTGTGAAATCATTCTTTTACTCTGTTATTTCACAATCAAATATCCTATGAGACAATTTTCGGTGATAACACAAATTAGTGGAGACGCAAAACACGAGGTTAAGTTTGAAAGCGACAGAATTGTGAAGCCGTGCGGTTCTCAGCATGCACGCCGCCATGCAATGTTGAACTGTTGATGTAATAAGGACGTTAATCCTTAATGTTCATGAACGACAAGGATTAACGTAACAGGAACCATGTGTGTATATGTTTTACATAGTTCTTTGAATGTGTGTCTCATTTAACTCTTGTGTCACCTTTATGTCGGGCTGGAAAAGAAAAATAACTCGGCTAAGTCGACTTCCAAAATAGGTCAACGCAAAAGCTCTGCCGGGACCAAAAAAACTGGCAAAAAAAAAAACAAAAAAAAGACAAAAGAAATTCCGCCCGGAACCAATGTTTCACACAGACATTTATTGCAGATGGATGCCGTGCTGGTCCGCTGATAAACTTTGCCAAAAACGACAGAGCAGTGATTTTTAAGACACTATTAGATGTTTAATATAACATATAACATATGCCATGATTTATGAGGGTCACTGATGGTGTCGTGGTACACTCGACTGACTTGCGCTGCGGGCAGCGTGGGTTCAGTTCCCACTCGGTGACTGTGTGAATGTGAGTGCGAATGGTTGTCCGTGTCTATATGTGCCCTGCGACTGACTGGCGACCGGTTCAGGGTGTAGTCCGCCTTTCGCCCAAAGTCAGCTGGGATGGGCACCAGGGCCCCACTGCACTAACCAGGATAAGCGGTGTTGAAAATGGATGGATGGATGGATGAGGGAGCTGAATGGTAGTTAGTGTTGTTGTTGTTTTTTTACCTAAAATGATCATCGCTAGCGCACTCATGCTAGTCCCGAATGCTAACCGTTTAGCAAAGTCTGATTTTGTTGTCTCAAATTCTGTACAGAGTTTATACATACATACACTTAGTACCAACATAATCATGCAGTTTAAGGATATAGGTCCAGCCTTCATAAAGGAGAATAAAATGCAACGTTAGTAGTTAAAAAGAATTTTTTTTTTTCTTTTTTTTTTTTTTTGGGGGGGGGGGGGGCAATTACTCCAGTACTCGACGAAATATCTACAGGATAATCGATTCTAAAAAGATCGGATCGAGACACCCCTACATTTATTTTTGCTGTTTGTTTTATGAAACCCTGACTGTGGGTTGAGTGCGATCGAGCGACATCCTAGTCAGTTCTGCTGTATGCTAAGTGCAGCTGAGCTAACCCTTATCAGCTGCAGCAGCCAATGTGTACTTCCTTGTGATTACTCAATTTGAATTGTAAAAAGAAAAATCTTCAATCACAGTAGAAAATTGACTTATCTATTTAACTTCATGCTTTACGCAAACTTCAACTTCAAAAACGATGATGTTGACAGTAGGAGTAGCACTGCTGTCAGTGTCACCTGAGTATAAAGTGGAGAGTGACACTTTTCACCACCAAGATGTGAGTACAAAAGCGGTTAAAATGGTAAACTATAATAAATGTTGATTAATGTTCTTATCAAATACACTAAAAGTATTAAATTGATTCACTTGTTATTTGATAATCCTCAAGAAGGAGCCCAAGGACTTTATATAGAATTTTCTCAAATTCAAACTTTTTGGTTGACGATAAACATGAATATTCTAAATCTTTGGTGGTAAATACAGTGCCATGAAAAGGTATTGGCCCCCTATCAAATTCTTATATTTTTAGAATAGTTTCCCCACTTTGTTTAAGATCATCAAACAAACAGAGATGCAATACTGAGGCCACCAAACCAGACCCCCTCTACACCTCGGCTGCGCCAAGAAAATTCTGCCCATAAATGTGATGAACAGAATCGGTGACAAAGGGCGGCCTTGGCGGAGTCCAACCCTCACCGGGAACGAGTCCGACTTACTGCCGGCAATGCGGACCAAACTCTGACACCGGTCATACAGGGACCGAACAGCCCGTATCAGGTGGTTCGGTACCCGGTACTCCCGAAGTACCCCCCCCCCCCCCCCACAGGACCCCCTGAGGGGCACGGTCGAACACCTTCTCCAAGTCCACAAAACACATGTAGAGTGGTTGGGCGAACTCCCATGCACCCTCGAGGACCCTGCCGAGGGTGTAGAGCTGGTCCGCTGTTCCACGGCCAGGGCGAAAACCACCCTGCTCCTCCTGAATCTGAAATTCAACTTCCCGACGGACCCTCCTCTCCAGCACCCCTGAATAGACCTTACTAGGGAGGCTGAGGAGTGTGATCCCCCTGTAGTTGGAACACACCCTCCGGTCCCCCTTCTTAAAAAGGGGGACCACCACCCCAGTCTGGCATTCCAGAGGCACTGTCCCCGATGTCCACGCGATGTTGCAGAGGCGTGTCAACCAAGACAATCCCACATCATCTAGAGCCTTTAGGAACTCCGGGCGAATGTCATCCACCCCCGGGACCATTCCACGTACCTAGAGCCAGCTTCCGGGGATCGGATCGCCAAGGTCCCTGCCTTTGGCCACCGCCCAGCTCGCACTGCACCCGACCCCTATGGACCCTCACACAGATGGTGAGCCCATGGGAAGGGGGACCCATGTTCCCCTTTCGGGCTGTGCCCGGCCGGGCCCCATGGGTGCAGGCCTGGCCACCAGGCGCTCGCCTTTGAGCCCCACCTCCAGGCCTGGCTCTAGAGGGTGGCCCTGGTGACCCGCGTCCGGGCAAGGGAAAACGTTTTCCTGAATTGTGTGTCATCATAGGGGGTTTTGGAGGTGTGCTTTGTCTGGTCCCTGTTTGGCATGGGTGACCCTACCAGGGGCATAAAGCCCCAGAGAACTTAGCTCCTAGGATCATTAGGACAGACAAATGTCCACCACAATAACGTGACGGCTTCCAGGAGGGGCACTGCTGACTAAAAGAACATAAAGGTTTATCTTACTTTTGAAAAAATAAATACAAAATTGAATGATTCCCAAGACTTTTAGGAGAATATTATATGGACTGACGGTCCCAAGCATGCAGAGGGTTGTGTCAGGAAGGGCATCCGGCTTAAAACTTTGCCAAACAAATATGAGTGTTCATCCAAAGAATTCCATACCGGATCGGTCGTGGCCCGGGTTAAAAACGTCCGCCACCGCCGCCGTCGACCTGCAGAGCGCCGGTGGAAATTCAGCTACTGTGGGTCGAAGAAGAAGAAGAGGTGGAAAGCGGGTTCTTTGGCAGAAAGAGAAGAAGAAAGCACAGAGCCTAGAACTGAATGTGGGGACTTTGAATGTTGGGACTATGACAGGAAAATCTCAGGAGTTGGTTGACATGATGATTAGGAGAAGGGTTGATATATTGTGTGTCCAGGAGACCAGGTGGAAAGGCAGTAAGGCTCGAAGTTTAGGGGCAGGCTTTAAATTATTTTACCTTGGTGTAGATGGGAAGAGAAATGGAAGAGAAATGGTTAATTTAAAAAGAAGAGTTGGCTAAGAATGTCTTGGAGGTGAAAAGAGGATCAGATCGAGTGATGAGGCTGAAACTTGAAATTGAGGGTGTTATGTATAACGTGATTAGCGGCTATGCCCCACAGGTAGGATGGGACCTAGAGGTGAAAGAGAAATTCTGGAAGGAGCTCGACGAAGTAGTTCCGAGCATCCCAGACAGAGAGAGAGAGAGTCGTGATTGGTGCAGATTCTAATGAACATGTTGGTGAAGGAAATAGGGGTGATGAAGAAGTGAGGGGTAAGTACGGCATCCAGGAAAGGAACTTGGAGGGACAGATGGTGGTAGACTTTGTAAAAAGGATGCCAATGGCTGTAGCGAACACTTTTTTTCCAGTGTTCAGCTCCAGGTTGTGTCGGCCACACCGCTGTCATCGGCCTCTTGATGAGGCCGATGACAGCGGTGTCATCTGCAAACTTCAGGAGTTTGACAGCCGGGTGCGCTGAGGTGCAGTCGTTTGTGTAGAGAGCGAAGAGCAGCGGAGAGAGGACACAACCTTGGGGCGCCCCAGTGCTGATGCTGCGCGTGGATGAGGTGGTCTCTCCCAGCCTCACCTGCTGTGTCCTGCCCGCAGGAAGCTGTAAATCCACTGGCAGACGGCAGGTGAGACGCTGAGCTGGAGAAGCTCGGATGAAAGGAGCTCAGTTGAACGCTGAGCTGAAGTCCACGAACAGGATCCTCGCGTAGGTCCCTGCACTGTCGAGGTGTTCAAGGATGAAGTGCAGTCCCATGCCGACTGCATCGTCCGCAGACCTGTTCGCTCGGTAGGTGAAGGTTTTGGAGTTGTCTAATCAAAGTCCAAACTTGAATCTGATTGAAATGCAGTGGCATGACTTTAAAAAGGCCTTTCATGCTTCTAAACCCTCCACTTTTGTTGAATTCAAAACATTCTGGGAGGAATATCTCCACAGAGATGTGAAAGACTCATTGCCAGTTATAGAAAGGGCTTGATTTCAGTTGTTGCTGCTGAGGATGGCCCAACCAGTTATTAGGTTTAGGGGGGCATTACTTTTTCACCCAGGGCAAGGTAACTGAAGAGGGTTTTTTTTCCTTAATAAATGAAATCACCATTTCAAAACAGCATTTGAAGTTCACTTGGGTTAAATTTGTCAGATATTTACATTTGTGAGGCAGCACGGTGGGCGACTGGTTAGCACATCTGCCTCACTGTCCTGAGGACCAGGGTTCAAGTCCCAGCCCCGCCTGTGCGGACTTTGCATGTTCTCCCCGTGCCTGTGTAGGTTTTCTCCGGATACTCCGGTTTCCTCCCACATCCCAAAAACACGCAGGGTTAGGTCAATTGAAGCGTTCAGTTCCCACTCAGTGACAGTGTGAATGTGAGTGTGAACGGTTGTCCGTGTCTACATGTGCCCTGCGACTGACTGACGACCGGTTCAGGGTGTAGTCCGCCTTTCGTCCGAAGTCAGCTGGGATAGGCTCCAGGGCCCCGTGACCCTAACCAGGATAAGCGGTGTTGAAAATGGAAGGACGCTCCGGAGAGACCATATGTCTCGTCTGCAAAAACCAAAAGCCCTTTCCTCAAGGTGTGCGCAACAACATCCATCCATCCATCCATTTTCTGTCGCGCTTCTCCACACGCGGGTCGCGGGCGTGCCGGAGCCTATCCCGGCTGTCATCGGGCAGGAGGCGGGGTACGCCCCGAACGGGTTGCCGGCCCATCGCAGGGCACATACAAACAAACAAACAACCATTCGCACTCACAGTCACACCTACGGGCAATTTAGAGTCTTCAATGAATGCATGTTTTTGGGATGCGGGAGGAAAGCGGAGTGCCCGGAGAAAAGCCACGCGGGCACGGGGAGAACGTGCAAACTCCACACAGGCGGGGCCGGGGATTGAACCCGGGTCCTCAGAACTGTGAGCCTGACGCTCTAACCAGTCGTACACCGTGCCGCCAGCTTAAATATTAAAGTGGGGAAAATAAGCAAAAAAATAAGAATTTGAGAAGGGGGCAAATAGTTTTTCACGCCATTGAATGTTAACCGAGACTTTACAACCTCATTCCCAAAAATTGTCTTAAAACACTACGTGTATACTCGTAAGCATTTGGGCTTTGTCACAGTTTTCAAATCAGAAGCCATACATTTTAATATCAGTTATTTTTTCGTCTCTATTTTTATTTAGTGTATAAATCTTGTCGTGTTATGTCATATAATTTCTGCTGCCTCTTCGCTTTTGAAAAAAAAGAGAGATTTTATCTCTCAGTAAGATTTTACCTAGTTAAATAAAAGATAAATAAAATAAGTAAAACTAAGGCCCGCCCTCAAGCTGCCAGACTGTGATGGGAGATCTTTTCCTGTCAATCAAATTATGCTGAAAATGACTTCACTGGAGGCAACTATTGCCTGAATATTGATAGCGTGTGTTGGTATGGTTATGGTTTGTCAACAGTTTCCCAAATGTGTGTGTGTGTGTGTGTGTGTGTGTGCGTGTGTGTGCGCGTGTGTGCGCGTGCGTGCATGTGCCTGTGTGTGTGTGCGCGCGTGTGTGTGTGTGCGGGTGACGTGCCACCTTTTAAGCACCCGCCCTTAGCACGCTAGCTTGTTAGCTCGCAGGCTAGCGAATGTTATAAACAGTATACATCAAATAATAAATATTGTGTTTTTCCATTTGTTTTAATCCTAAACAAAACAAGTATATTAGGAAATCTTTAGTGTTAATGAAATTGTTTTGAAATCCTTTTACAAAACAACCTCAGATTTCTTTAGCTTCAGCCTGTCACCTATATGTGTGCATAATAACTGATCACAATGATTGTATTTTAAGGCACAATACTTTAAGTCACAGGTATTTGGAACTGAAAAATATAGTATTGTACGTTAAAAGTAAATCAACGTATGAAGACCTAGGCATTATGAAAACATCATTTTCTACATGAGCACAACAATTCTTAAAATGATTCTTAGTCCCCGCCACCCCAATGTCTTATGTATGTTTTCACTTTCAAATTTTGCCGATAGGCCACATGTTTGACACACCTGGTTTAGCGGGTGTAATTCTAGAATTCTAGACGCTCGCTCAGTAGGATGCATATTCCTGTCCTGTTCTTGGGTAAATCAAAAAAAAAAAAAACCCACGCAGGCACGGGGAGAACATGCAAACTCCACACAGGATTTCAACCCGTAATAGGATGAAAACAATTCCGCACACTGTTCTATTGTGCAACATAATCATTACTCTACAGTTGTGATCGTTAATGTATTATGGCTTCAATATTTGTTATCTGAATGGACAGTATTTCTTTGGGTTTGGCTCTGTAGTAGGTGTTCATCATGTAAGCACTAGGTGGCAGTAATGCACTTAAACATGCCCAGTCTGCTAGAAATCAAGAAGAAGAAGACACGAAGAAGAAACGTGTAACAAATACAATGCCGTGATCTGTAAATAAAGCAAATGAAAAGAAGAAATACAAAACTGACTCTTGCCACACTGTCCAAAGCCAACTGTCTGGAACAGTTAGCTCAGACAGCGACAGCAAACTATTTGTGTGCAGCTGCTAACGCTAATGTAAACAAACCCTGTGAGCGCTTTCTATCTTGTTATCTTGCTGCCCCATTCACGGAGCGAACACAAAAACACAAGCGTTTCAAGTGCTACCACGATCACTCTGCGCTCAGTGCCGTTGTTTTGTTGGCATTACAGGAGCGGCACGGAGGAGAAGATCTCTTCAACGTGATACCAGCATCGCACTCCGTAACGTGCTTCATCTTCACGTGATTTTACACGGATATGCCCATCTTCATCGCAAAACCTTTTATACAGGTTTTGCAGACGACGGGTTGCTTCCAATTTATAGAGGTGCCCTTTTTTGGGACTATTTATGGCCCGCTAGTCACTACCATTTACTCCTCCATGTTGGAGGAAGTCTCGCAAAGTAGAAAAACGTAAAGTAAATACAAGCCCAATTCCAATGAAGTTGGGACATTGTGTTAAACATAAATAAAAACAGAATACAATGATTTGCAAGTCATGTTCAACCTATATTTCATTGCAGCATATTGGGAATGTGTTGCAGCCATCAAATTCTAAATGAAGGATTATTTGCTAAAAACAATCAAGTTGATCAGCTTGAACATGAAATATCTTGTCTTTGTAGTGTTTTCAATGAAATATAGGTTGAACGTGATTTGCAAATCATTGTATTCTGGTTTTATTGACGTTTAACACAACGTCCCAACGTCATTGGAATTGGGCTTGTAAAAATCACGATCCCCTTTTTCCATATCGAGCGTGAATAAAATATCGATTGAATTGAGCTTCTCGATATATCGCCCGGGACTAGATGGATGTAGAATTTGAGCTGAAGTAGAAAAGGACAGAACAAAGAAGAAGAGAAGAGATCCAAGGGACAGGGAGGGAGGAGAAAAAGACAAAAAGCTGCTTATTGCGCAGCTGATGGCAAGCTTGAAGGCTGCCGTTTCTTTTACAAAGAAATGCCCAAATTCAAATAGTCATGACTGTTCAGTCCAATAACATAAATATATGCACTAATAATTTGGGGGTGACCTAGTCAAGCCAATTACCAACTACTAAGTGAGGCAGGTAAGCGCAATGAATATATAATATTGTAGAAGAATCGAAAGGAATAGAATAGAATGATTTGCAACATACAGTCAAGCATTGGCAACAAGAAGCCAGAGGTTTGATGTACCTTGTTTGAGAAAAGGTTCGTCTCAGTACTAATCCGAGGTCAGAGGTTGCTCTGAAGCCATAATGACTTGTTGAAAACACATAGCACAGTCGGAGTCATGCCTGCCCTTTATTTTGAACAAGCACGCCGGCGCTTCTACCTTGGAGCAAGCTGAAAAGGTTGCTGCTGACCTCAACGTGTCCAAGGCACCTGCTGTTGCAATCCCAAAAGTTGGATGGACTTCCAGGGTTTTCAAGAGCTACTTAACAGACCAAGACCAGATTCACCAATGAAGTGGATAGAAAAAGTCACACACCTTTTCAAAAGCAAGGTTTCTGTGATATGAAACCAAGTGAAACCAAGACAAAACATCTTTAAACTTTTCCCACCATAATTGTGACTTGTAACCTGTACAACTTTTAAATCTTAGAGAGGGGAAGTCAAAACTGAAATAAGATAACTAAAACATGAAGATATGCAGTTGCACAAGTGTACACATGCTCTTATAACTGCGGACGTGGCTGCGTTCAGAATGAAGCAATCACATTCAAATTCATGATCATTGGGAGTCAGCGCACATCTGCCACCATTAAAAGTGACTCTGATGAACCTCCAATAAAGTTCAATTGATTTAGTTATTGATTTGAAGCCCTCCACCTTGACTCAGGCCCAGTTTCAGTTCAGAAAAACGGCCAAAAGCATGTTGATCTGCAATGTCGCAGATGTCATGGCAAAAATACATCAAAAATACCCATATGTATATAAATGTATTTCGTTTTACAATATTACTTCAGTGGAAAGGTGACCGACTGGCTCGCACATCTGCCTCACAGTACTGAGGACTCAGGTTCAAATCCGGCTTCGCCTGTGTGGAGCTTGCATGTTCCCCCCGTGGGTTTTCTCCGGGTACTCCGGTTTCCTCCCACATCCCAAAAACATTCATGGTAGGCTAACTGAAGACTCTAAATTGCCCGTAGGGGTGAATGTGAGCGCCAAGGGTTGTTTCTTTGTATGTGCCCTGCGATTGGCTGGCCACCAGTTCAGGGTGTAGCCCGTCTCTCGCCCTGAGTCAGCTGGGATAGGCTCCGGCACCCCCGCCACCAGCGTGAGCCGGAAAAATGGATGGATGGAATAATACTGAACTCATTTCCAATTTCATATGCAGGGCCGGCTCACCTATAGGGCGACTTAGTTAATGCGAACGGTGCTGTGGCCTCTAGGGGGCGCCCAAAATATCTGCTAAAAATGCCCATTCAATATACAGCAATTATCCATCCGTCCATTTTCTGAGCCGCTTCTCCTCAGGCGTGCCGGAGCCTATCCCAGCTGTCATCGGGCAGGAGGCGGGGTACGCCCTGAACGGGTCGCCGGCCCATCGCAGGGCACATACAAACAAACAACCGTTCGCACTCACAATCACACCTACGGGCAATTTAGAGTCTCCGATGAATGCATGTTTTTGGGACGCGGGAGGAAATCGGAGTGCTCGGAGAAAAGCCACGCAGGCACGGGGAGAACATGCAAACTCCACGCAGGCGGGGCCGGGGATCGAACCCGGGTCCTCAGAACTGGGAGGCCGGCGCTCTAACCACTCGGTCACCGTGCCGCCTACCGCAATTATATGAAAATGAATTGAAGTCAAACTCACTTTCAAGTCAAACTGTTTCAACTTCAAGGAAAGGAAAATGGGTACATTGAAATTCACATGAACAACAATTTAAACAATTTATGAAAGAAACCAAGAGGACCACCGTATAAAATGTGGCCGAGGGCGCCACATTCGGTAGGGCTTGGCCCCGCTCGCATGTCCCCATGGCTGAAAAAGCAAAGCATGGAGAGTCTACGCCCCACAAATACAGTGCAGTCAATGAATGGGACGTTCTTTGCCAACAGCCTCTCAAATCTTCACACTCTCGCCTTTCATTTCTTAACCATTTCCTCTCATTGTTATTGTTATAATATAGCTACGGCGGCTTGGGCCTTATCGTTCGTGGTTCAATATAAAAAAATCCTGCGGTACAGTGCGGGAGACGCGGCTCCTCGAAACGTTAGGGTTTCCCAATAAAAACACTGGTGGTCGCAGCTTTTCCTTTGCAGCGAGCTGGTTGATGCGCAAAAGCCGCTCAGTGTGCGGCAGACCTTAGTGAGACTCCAAAATGAATTTGTTCTTTAGAACATTCATAAGGGAGACACACTGCCCTTTACATCAGCCCCGAATAGAAAATCTCGAGCATTTCTCGGCAAATTTGCTTCCTTGTGGGGAACAAAAAAATCTGAATCCAATCCAATCAGCCATTATCTTACAAAGCCTGAAGAATGAAGTCCTGTATGGTCTCTTGAAGGCCTATCCTCATGCGCATGAAGCTTGTTTGTGCCCAAAAGCAAGACTCGTTGTAGGGCGGCCCTCTGCCTTGACTGGTTGAGGGAGAACGATCGAAACAGAGGATAATAAGATTGGGAATGGCAAAGACAGAACAATGAATGGTGCCAGAAGCACCTATTAAAGTGCTTGCAAAAGCAAACGTTTAATAGGTCCTCCTTTTTTCTGACAAAACAGAAGACCCTGCAATTGTCTGCTTGCTGAGCTACTATTAGTGTCATCATAGAGGTAGGATGTAGCCTGTGCGTAAGGGTACGTCTCCAATGCGAGGACTGGGGTATGATGGTTGACATCTGACACCACTTCCTTCTCCCGCCCTGTGTTATAGGAACGCAATTGTTACTGCCCGACTAGAACTGTGTCACAGCAGATGCCGGCGACTGCAGGATGTCACGTTATTGCTTTTGAATCAAACTCGTGAAAAGTTGTACGCTCATCTCTGTCCTGGCTGCTCAGTACAATATGTCAACAGAATTTACACCGGAGGCTGAATCGAATACTTAAGTCAAGCAGCTCTCCTTCAAAACACAAAGCACCTGGCGGAATGGAGTGTGTTCGGCCTTACAGATTTCACGAGCAGTAGCAGACTCGACCTCCATTTACAAAAAGCAGCAGTTTGCCAGATATAATTGGTGAATATTCGTCAAAAAAAGAGGCTTCGATCTGTTCGTTGCCGCGCTCAGCCGAAGGTCACTGTTAGGCCTGTCACGATGATCACTATATCGACTTATCGTTTGATCAATAAAATGGACACGATAGTTTTCCTGGGCTTGATCAATTGTCATTGTTGTGGTGAGCCAGCGTGTGGATCACACAGCGAGCCGACAGCGTTGGACCGCCGTGTCGTTAGCTGCGCGTGGGCTCATGGAACGCCGGCGCAACCGCTACGTTCTTGCCGGTGTTGGCTCCGTCCAATACTCCACACGCCGCAGCCTTGCTCCATATGCAGCGCGACCGAAAAACTTAAGGGAACGTTAACCGTTTGTGGTCGCGAGCTAACGAGCTAGCTTGCGAGCTAACAAGCAAGCAAGTTGTACACGTTATGGACCATTTTTCTTGTTGTGACTTTCAGCTCGTCTCATCAGGTGTCGCCACGCCACAGGGAGTCACTCACGTGATTTTTCCCATTATTTATCGACGGCCAGGAATCGGACCTGTGCTCTCCGCGCAAAACACAGCAGAATCCACCGCCACAAGGGGAGTCATGGCCTCAACTGTATTTATTTCATCAAACATTTCGCCAAGGTAGATGTTTTGTATTCCAGTACTATTAATGGCATTTTGATCCCGTTTATACATTATTTGCTACTTAACTACAATAATTACCTTCTAGTTCTTCTGTAAATCAAGCATGCGTTAGAGCTGCAATGGAAGGGCACATAAAGCCTCAAATTGGTCAGACTTCTTTATTGTAAATTCAAATGCAATGGTGACGGTCCTACGGTGAAGTACAGTATTTCATAATATGAAGAGTAGGAGTGTGTGTGCACCTCCAAATTACATTTTCCATGAAATGTGATATTTTAACTATTTTACAGCAGTAAAGGGGGTCTTACGGTATATTAATGGGGGGAATCGTTTTTTTTTTTTTTTTTTGTGTTGTTACAATTTATACATCATAGTTTAAAAAGTAACCGACAAGAAAAAAACCCAACAATATTACGCTATTAATTACAGTACTTACATGCAACGTTGTTAGTTCTATTAAACTCAACTAACATTGTCAAGTATGGCTGTTCTTATTTTCCAGGGGTCAGCTGCCAACAATGTGAAAGATGCAGCACATAACCATACCATACCTTTCTGTCCCTATTACCCAACAATCAGAATAGTAGTAGATCATAGTTTTTATGCTTTGTAAATTCTACTGCAATCATAAATAACATATGCGCCTTATGTTGCATTTTCTTAAAATAAATCTGATAATGAATCCTGAAGAAATGTGCTTTGTTGACACCTCCTAATGGCGAGCAAGTCATCAAGGCTTAACAATGAGCCTTTTACATTGCGCTAACAATACCAATGGCACTCAGTAGCACACAAACCTCCACCAAAAGCTGATCAAAATTGTCCACCTTCATAGATACCCACCTATATGCCATACATTTCTCACTGACAAATTTATATTCATAAAACAAATCTTGCTGTGTTATTGTAGGTTATTTTTAAACCGTGATCCACTATTCACAACTATTGTCAGTCACCAAAAAAAGTAAAAAAATACGAAAGGCAATGGAACGCAGAGTTTAATATGACAACTGTAGTTATATATATATATATATATATATATATATATATATATACATATAATCGTAGTTACAAAGGTTGAGCTTATTGTTGACAAATTCACATTTTTCACAGTTGCACATCAAAATCTACCTCTAAGGTCTCTTTGCTTTTTTGTGATCAAAATGAAGAATGAACAACATACATCCGAACACCAATCCCACCTGATGCCAGGAGGGAAAAAAAGGAAATTGAAGTTAACACGATGTTCTTTTGTCACCCTTTTTAAACTTCACTTTCCCACGAAGCCCTCCTTATCAGTGAGCATGCTACCTGTTAGCCATTATTGAATCTCTGTACTGCAATCACATGTAAAAAGAATGATACATTCATGGTTTTTGGGACAGTTCTCAATGCATTGAAGTATTTTGGTTCCGTACAGTAGTAGTACTGAGTAGCAGATCCGCACAACGAAAACCTTCCAACGATCCAACACTAGTTGGATTTACTGTAATCCGTCAGCACAGAAGAGTGAATGTATTGTACACAATATTTTTATGCATGGAGGCAGAAAAACTAATCCAGATGTTATGTTTGATAAACATAGCTGCGAGTTAGACCCGCAGGAGTCTGTTATGAAGCAATACACAAGGCTGTCATTTGACTTCCTGTGTTTGTTAGTGTGTGCGTGTGTGTGTGTGTGTGTGTGTGTGCGCGCGTCCATGTTTATTTCTGTGCACAAGAGATGTAAATAAACCGAAGCAGCCGAGTTTAATCCAAAGGTGAACCCGAGCCTCGTCATCATAACATTCAACAAACACAGCACGCACCCCACACAAAGACACACAGCACGTATCTACACACGCGCGCACACGCACACGCAAAGACTTTAAAAGCTCGTGTAAAGACCTATGATACATGTGTTTTGGCAATAAATCATCTGAAAAGCTAAAAGCTGCACAAACTAAACAACCTACGATCACTCCAACTGTTTGTAACTGTAAGTAACTCACCATTCACTATACAAGTCATGTTGTTGTCAGACCTTCACTGCTGCAAGGAAAGTTGGTCCCCTCAGATTTCTTTCAACTCAAGATGGAGGCACAAACTTCCCAAATACATTCCTTTGTTCAGAGATTTTGTTATGTTCAGTCTGTCAAGTCCAGTTCTGCCTCTCCCCTGCAGACTGCTGCATGAGCTGCTAACATGACAGACAGCATGGGTAAACAACCAGTTGGATTGCGAGACACACACACACACACACACACACACACACAGGTGCATGCTGACTCCCAGTGAATACAAACAGAGATGCATGGACAGCCAAGAGCAGCAAGAGCCAAGAGGAGCACAGTATGAAGCAGCTCCTTTCCCAGTCCTCTTGTGTGGAACACCAACCTTACTCCACCTCCCTTCTCCTCCTCCCCTCCCTCTCTCCCGACTACTCCAAGACGGAAGACAGAAAAATGTTCCCGTTTCTTGTGCTTTCGGCACACATTCCAACTTTATGGCTGTATCTGATGAATTCTAAAGGTTTATGCCGCAGTTGCGCGACGTTCCTGTTCATTTGGTCAATAGGCCAAAATGTGGAAGCGCTTTAGCAGAAACCTGTTGAATGCTAAAGTACAAGTATTATTGAGGAACACAAAAACAAAATGGTTGAATGAGACGCTTGATTAAGTTCTTCTGATTTCTCAGTCTGGTGAGCTGCCTCGAGTTTAGGTATAAAAAGGTTTGAAATTCCTCATCCCAATTCAATATGGTAAAATGTCGAGACTGGCTGAAAATGAAGAGTCGGCATTAAAACACTTTCCGGTGCTGCATGCTGGACCTCTTTTGCTTTTTGACTGGTGGTCTAATAAATTCTTTTGAGTACTGTACATGTTTTAACACATTTTCAGCTTTTTGCTGTAGGCAAGTAAGAAGCAGACATTTTGCCATCAAGTTAATTTTATGTAGCATTGATGCGACAGTGGGTGTTTTTATCTATTTTTGACGATACATTGATCTTTAGTCATTCGGTCTATTGTATGGAATTGTTTGAACCGTGGCAAAATCTAGTGCACAACATTATTTGTCAATAAGAACCAGTTCATGTGCATATTGGACGTGAACAGGTTAAGTCGAATTGTCTTTCTGCGTGCCATTCTGTTCTACTGTGCATTGTTTTCCCTTTGTTACCACTTTGTTAAGACTTTTAATGTTTATTGGTTGAAACAAACAAAAGATTACACTTGAAATTAATATCCATGTGGAGAAATGAACTGTCGTTTCTTTCTTAGAATCTGACCTTAACCTAAATTAATGTATTTAAATATGACGACTGATTGATCATTAATTTAGATCAGTTAAGGACATTGAGACACATTTCCATCCCAAGCCTTATAGAAAAGGTTTTAGTGGTTGTTTTGTTGTCAATTTTAGAAAATCACCTTCTTCGGGTTTGTTATTGTCGGAAAGGCACTGGTGTCAAGGGAGCTTTTTGACACTAAAAATGGGGTATTTTCTCTTAAACACCTGTTATGTTTTTTAAAATCGCATTGCTGTACTTGCATTCACCAATTTAAAAAAGACTAGATGTGTTTAGGATAAATAGTTTAAAAAATACAGCTGCTCTCTTCTTATTATTAAACCTAATAAGAACTGATTCGAATTCTGTACGGAAAATGACCAGCCCAGTTTATTCATAAATTAAACTCACGTATTTTATTCCATAAAGAATATTGAAAGTTAAGTTATTGATGGTGACAGGTCAGGTTTGAGAGCCAAGCATGTGTGGAGCGTTTGCTTCCATGTAGTTGGACTCAGAGGTGCGTTCAATGCCTCGTGAGAGGTGGCCCCGCTATCTCAAGACAGATGTGTCGATCTCCATTTCCAAAGATCACTGGCCCTTTGTTGCACATCTTTTCTCAAGAACATCAGAAATAAATGTGTCAGTGCGGTGTCCTCAAGAAAGCCGTCTCCGGTATATTTATGCCCGTAACGTTTATCAAGTCAGGTGTGCCTAAGAAAAAAAGAAAGTGTTACATCGGATACAAGAAAAGAGATTTCGGAGGACCGTTATCAGTCCTGACAAAATGACTATAAGAAAGAACCACAGCTGAATTGAAGGATACAGCTCCCACAAATCAAAGGGCCCACAACTTTAAGAGAACCATTGAAATCGAGTTGGAAAAAACACGTGCTAAGCATATGATCTAAGATCAACTATAAACAAAATGTCTCGATACTGTCTATAACAAAAAGAGGCTCGTTGTCTCCCTGTGACATTTTTTAAGTGTAACACAGATGATGTCCGAAAGAGAAATTTCACTCTAATAACATCATAACAATTTAACGAGAATGAAAACCCGTGTTATTGTGTAGAGACAGTGTCATGCAAGTTTGACAGCTTTTTTTTCTCTCTTTTTTTTTGCAGCACAACATGACATTTTGGACTGCAAAGTTGTCCTTCTAGCTTCGAAATACAGTAAACGTCCTACCTTTTCCATCCCTGAATGTGAGTGATGCTGCCACTGGCCTCTGCTGGTAAAAGCCTGAAGTACAGTACAGGTATAAAGAAACGTCAGATGAGTAACCAGACAAATATTAAGATCATCGAATGTGTGCTTGTATGTCAAATGCTTGTACACATTTCAAAAGATATGTATGGTAATAATTGAAGTGGAGTACGAGGGCCTTCTTGTGGCATGTGAAAGAATCATTCAATTAAATACAGATAAAGTTGCCATTGAAAAGATGAAATCCCATCAAACTACTAACTGCTGTTAGTAAATACCTGGAGTCGCTCTCTTTAAGAACCAAAGACCAAGTCCGAAACCTTGGTGTACTGATAGATTCCGACCTGACTTTCACCAGTCATATCAAATCAATTACTAAAACTGGAACAAGTTGCCAACAGAAGTGACATCAGGCCCAAGTGTGAATGTTTCTAAGTGCAGGTAAAAAACATAAATATATATATATATATAAACTTCTTTTTTCTCATGCTTTTTAGAGCATTTCCACTTTTAAATGATCTTTCTTGCACTGTACGCTGTTTTAATTGTACTTTTATTTTATCATCTTCTCTTTGTTTTAAATATCAGATTTTTTTCCCCCTTTATTTTTAAATGCTTTTAATCATGTAAAGCACGTTGTGTTACCTTGTGTATGAAATGTGCAGTATAAATAAATTTGCTTTGCTTTTTGTACACAATTGTTTAGCTTTTCAAGTACAGTAGATTTTTAAGTACAATTCAGTTGCATTTACCTTTTAGTCACAATACATTAAATGTAATATTTGAGAATGGCTTGTTTTTAAACACTTATGTACAATTTTGAATTCAATTTTATGTGTATACATTTGTACGTACAGGTTTTTGCCTCTATATTTAAGAGTAGTGTTAATGGTCGAACTGTATAACGTCACAGTGGCTTGCAACAATAAATACAGGTATATTTTTTAGGAATAAAATCTCAGCCTAATTTTTGATGAACACTCGGACCTGCTGTTACTTTATTTTAATGTTCGCCACTTTGGTGGTACTTAGAGAGCCACGTATTTTTGGATGTGCTATTGGTGTCAAAGGTTTGAGTGCCACTTTGTATCAGCTGTATAAGTGAGGGAGTGGCCATCTTTGACAGCATTTGTTTATTTGGCTTGAGGCCTAACATGACTATTTCTATGGGTCATTATTACATTTTTCGTTCGTTTTGTTGTTCTTTAAATTCCTCCAAAGAACAACCAGATTAAATCATTGTGAACGTTATCCTATCCGAAAACATTTTTGACAGATGAGTAATGTAAAAAAACAAGGAGCAATAATGGTGAAAATAACTGCCGATCGTGAAGTGTGAAACACTGCTGTGATCGCGTGATGCAACTCGGGGCCCACTTCTCGCGAGAGGCTGTTAGTTGGCCACGGCTCCACTCGGTAGCCGCGGGTTTGAGCGCCATCTTGTGCCCAAAATGCCGACTCGTCAAGTTTAATGGCTAATATTTGATGGACTTCAGAATTTTATTAGACAATAAATATATTATTCCATTTTTGGCTTACCTGGGCTGGTAAGCATCTTGTGATGTTTGTCCGTTTTATTTCCCCGCTCCACCTGTCTGCCCCTCTGGTTACCCACCACAAGTTAGCTTTACAACACATCCAAAACTAAAATAAAATATATATTTTTTAGAACAACAACCCTATCCAAAATTGTGCTGCAGCTGCCGACGTTTACCAAATATCATAGAACGCATGTAGACCAATCAATATTTAGCCTCGCTTGCTAAATGTCAGCAAGCTAACTAGCATCATTTTTTGCCTTTCCTCAGACGTTGAAACTGAAAAAAGAAGACAGTTCAACGTAAAAGTACTCAATTAAAAGTTGTCTAGGTTCCATTTAAAGTTTAAACATTTGAAATGTTTTTAAATTGGCTGGAACAAGTGCAGGTGACAGAGTGAAAATATGAAACTGCTACAGTCAGATCTAAGTAATACAATGACTCCACCATCTTTATTCATTTGTAACCCCAACGGGATGTTTGGATTTATAAAACATATTTTGTCTGATCTCTCTAGATGTACAGCTAAATGAATTGTGACAAAAGTGAAGTTAAAAACAAAACGTTTAAAAAGCATTATGATAGCATTGCATTGCAGCAAAAGCTGAAAACAATTTGTAAAAAAAAACATTGATTTACTACATTACGTTCCAGTGGGGGCTATCGAAACTTCAATGTGTCCTGAATAATAATAATAATAATAATAATAATAAACAGTCAGGGGAACAGAATGGCTAATCACGCAGTTTTACATTTACTGGAATAAAATTAGGTACAAGAAACAACTCGTTTCCACCATGAAAACAACGATGATCCGTTCTTCCCTGTCAACCTTCCTTTTGTGCTTCTTCCTTAATTAAGTTGTAGCCACAAGTCAAATAATACTCCCTGTCAGACAGAAAAGCATTCCTGTAGTCTTTCTCATATAATTCTTGTCACAGTGTATATGCGGGTGAGAGACTACAAAGACATGAGTCCAGCTACTGTTTGCTGTAATCTTCACATTCCTGAGCTGCGCACTTCGATACATTTTCCCGTTTTTGACAAGATGCAGTTCATGGAAGCTAGACGTGCTTGTTAACTTTTTTTTTTAAATGTTTTTTTTTGGGGGGGTGGGGGGTCGTTTGTTTTGTTTTGGTAGCGGTTTGGGTAAAAAATAAATATTGATTATGCTGTTCAGAATGATAACAAAAATGTGTGGTATTCTTCAGTCTTGCATTAGCATTTCCCTCCAGTTGAAGCTGTGATTGGGTCCATGTGTCAAAGGCAGGATGGGAGGGTCAACCAGCTGCCACACACCCGTGTCTCCCATTTCTTCACAAGCACAAAATCCCAAGTAGGGAATCTGTAGAAATTCTGTGTTATTGAAGGAAAACAGCTAAAACAGCTTATTCACTGTGATGTAACCAGCATCTGGCTGACCTTTCGCACAACTTGAACAAAGTCCTTGGAGTTTTGTGGGCTGAGTCCTTGTATCTGGCGAGTGCAGGCCTCCAGGGAGGAAGCATGGGCCACAAACAGGACCTTGTTTCCTATGTGAAAGAGGTAGAAGAACCAAATTCAAGAGAGACTATCACTACTTTCCTGTTAAATGACACTCAGCAATTTATCGTATAGTTTGCAACGTTCAGACCTTGTTAGATTTAGGATGACAAAGAACAGTAGTAGTTTATAGTAGCTGTCAAAAATGTACTCAAACATTCAAACCAAGAGTCCACACTGTACCCAGATTTTTGCACTCTGAGAGGATTTCACGAGTCACTTGGAAGCTCCGGCTGATGTAGGTGTCATAGGACTCAGACACCACCAGCTTGTTAATGGAAATATGAGGTCTAAGAATGAGGGAAATACAGACGTTCAGGGGAATTACAGCCTCACAGGTAATAGCATACGGAGGTCAGAGCATAGGCTGTGTACCGATATGTTGTGTCCACACTCAGGTTCGCAGCAGCCAGCTCCGTTGGGGGGATCCAGGTGGGTAAACAGGTGCCTGAAACCCACTTGGTCCATTCAAAAAGCCCAGGCTCCACGCGGATTTTTGTCTTTCCCTCTTGTTGGAGACCTGAAACAGAAAAACAGACATACTGCCAGAGAAGGCTTCCACTTGGAATCAGCTGTGTACTGTACAGTGGTTTTTATGTTTATGAATCTCTCCTCTCTAGGGGAAGTAATAGTTGTGCACCCATTGTGTCTGTTAAAGAGAAATGGTTACTTGGGTCACATTCAAATTTAGTAATAACAACAGTATTTGAAATCTCAACATATGTCAAAAATGATACGTTTCGTCAGTTGTGATGAAGGTATGCATTTTTCTTCTCACAGATTCAACGTGATTTAAAAACAACACTCGTTTAATTGGAGCTAACCATCTTATTATATAAGACAACATCATTTTAATAAGACATGGGAGAATGGAGAGCAGGCAAGGTGAATCTGTTTAACTGTGGTACTGATAAGAAAAAGGAGGACAGCGTCGAATACCCTGCAGAATGTGCTGAGCGGTCTGGACGCAGCGAAGCGAAGGAGAACAATAAACGAAGTCTATTGTGGTGTGGCTTTCCAACAAGGCTTCACCTGAGATAGAGCACAACACTGTATGATTATATCACTAGGAAATAATATCACTGTAAACATGTCACTGTGTGTAACAAGCCCCACGCCTCTGTACGGGACCTTTGTCAAATGGTACCAACCTACAAGACGGGCTTGAGAGGAGCCAAACACAGTAATTGGACAATCTTTGTCATAGTCCCTGTGACCGCCGCTTCTGGTTGGCAGGCTGGATGGCATATTGAGATTTGAGCGAATGTATCGGCCTTTACACAAAAGAATCGAAGTTAGTGTTTACGATATACAGGAGCAAACAGTGTCACGTGTTCCCTCTGCATACACACCTTTGGCGTCAAAGCACTGAGTGACCCAGTGTTTCCCAAACACAACATCCATCCTCTCCCCATGTCGACACACAAACAATCTCATCTTGGACAGGGAGGACTGAGCAGCTGCCCGTGTCACCTGAAATAAGGAAGGCAAGAGACCATTTGCAACTAAATGATATGCATCAAATACAATCAAGTGATAAATGTATTGGGAGGCCTATCCATTACACCTACAGGAGGTGAAAAAAGAAGAACATATGGCGTCATCCCCTCCCCCTTTTACTCCTCTACGAATACCAAGGTGCTGGAGTATGTTGGAATTTTTGTCCATTGATCCAGAAGAACATAGTGAGGGCACTGATGTTGGCCCTGACAGACTGCCTGCTGACTCACAATTTCTGTTGTAGTTCATCCAAAAGGTGTTTCATGATGTCATCCAAGTATGCCTGCTTCGTGCACTAGAGCAAAACAAATGCCTTCCCACAGTGTGTCTACAAAGAGCTGTTCAATTGTTCAAAATAATAGCCTTTGACCTGATTGATGAATTTAGTGATTCAGAAACCTTTGTCCATACAGTGGATCTGGTAGTCATGAGGTGAGATGCATGACTTTTGTACAACATACACAAAGGAATATTGTACCTGCATGGGAGGACACAGGCCAGCGAGGCTGGGAGGATCCACCAGACTGTCAAGCAGACTGTCAGTGTGCTGTTCATCAAACAGTAACCCACCAAGGGCGCTGCTGCCAGCGTTAGACGGGGAGGTGTAGTTGAGAATAGAATGAGACCTGAGGTTTGGATGAAAACACGTACCTTTCAGAATTTCATCAAGATGAGTCACAGATGAGTTGACTCTAAAGGGGAGATATCATCCATCCATCCATCCATCCATCCATTTTCTATACCACTTATCCTTACTCGGGTCACGGGTGTGAGCTGGAGCCTATCCCAGCTGACTTTGGGCGAGAGACGCTGGACATTGGGATTGGCTGGGTTGCCAGACAATCGCAGGGAACAACCATTCACACCCCATTCAATTATCCTTACACGTAAGGACAATTTAGAGTCTTCAAATAACCGAAGTAGCACGTTTTGAGAATGCGGTAGGAAGCCAGAAAACATGGAGGAAAAACGCAGTGGGAAAAACCCACCGCGTATGCTGTGACAGATCATCAGGTGTGCTGCGGGGAAACTATTTAGTTTCACTTAAATGGTCCAAAAATGTATGCATTTACTACTATTTATGCCAGTCGTGTCGGGTGACCGGCAGAACAATTAAATACTCTTCCGCTAGATGGCAGAAGGTATAATTAACCTGCTCAGCCACCTGTGGCTAATCAAACCATAGAATAATGGATTTGTCTTCAGGCCCATATTTTGAACAGAGTGAGTCAATCTGTGAGTCGATTGAGATGAGATCATCTTTATTTCAGCACAGTATATATACTTCTTGTGACGTTTTTGTTTCTACCGGAGAAAGTATAGGTTGGACAAGTAGAGATGATGCTGCAGGTAATTACAGACTAAAGAAGGCAGGGCATTTAGTGAACACACCTAGAGATTGAGACAATGTCTCGATTAGAGCAGATGCCATTATGGTGAACTTTATGGCTTCTGCATTGACATTCTGCAATGAATGAGAAGGCAAAGAGTTGTGTGGTGCGTTCGTTCTTACCCGTGAACAACCCACGTGTCAGACTCGTCAGCACGGCTGACGTAGTTTTCAGGCAGCAGGCCGGTCAGTCCCGTGCCCAAGGACGTGCCGTAGACCCAACCCTCACTGGCACTGCTTTGTTCCATGGGGGACATGAAGATGAAGTCTCCGAGCGCCAGCTCAAGCTCATCATCATTTTGAGGCACATAGGGATACATGACGTGCAGTGTCTAGAGGGGACAAGCAGAGAACAGGCATCTTTGATCAGTATAAAAGAGGGAAAACAATTTCAGGTATAATTCTGATATATTGATACACTGATTATAAACAACATCTGAAAGGCCAGGGAACCATCAATTGTATTTGAGAGGACACATTCGTACCTCATGATTAGCAAAGCGAATATCCCGGGAGAAGAGCACAGCCAGCCAGTCACAGCCTGATGACACATCCACATTCTTGGCCAACTTTTCTAAGACTGGAAGATGGCTGCCTTGGAAGTGGTATGCCAAAGTGACATGCAGTTGCTTCTTATGGTGCTCAACATGCACATCTGGACATAGAAAATGTGCACACCGATGATACTATGCAACCTTCTGACTATACATTTACGGTACAAACCAAAAAAATAACCTGCTTTAGTTTCCGCTTCATTGGCAAAATCAGCCGCAAAACTCTTGAGCCCCTCCGCCACTTGCTCCTCCACGAAGAGGCCGATAAAGGTGGAGGAAGTGTACAGCTCCAGTGGAAGGGGCATGGGTATACGACCTTTCCACTTCGAAACTGTAGTCTGGAGGGCATCTGACAGAGCCTCCACCTTCCCGTCGGCACACTGAAGAGATGATGAAAAAGCCATCAAATTCCAGGATGGAGAACGAAAGCAGGATTCAAAGGAAATCGAACATTCGTTTACCACTGAATGAAAGCATGCACATTTTCCTCACTGAGTGAATCACTTGCATGTGTTGTTATTGCACGCACTTAAAACAAAAGGCAGAATAATACAAATAGACTGTATATTTTTATTTGACACACAGTCGCAGTTGTGTAAAGAGGTGTAGCATCTCTGAACAATCACCGCACACAAAAATGAAAAACAATAGACCACAATAAACAACTTTTAAGTGCAATATGACGACCAGTTAATCAGAAATCTTGACATTTAGAGAAGGCTTCACAATTTGAGCACAGGGAGACATGAGACTGAGACTGACCATGAAGAACTGGCAGAGGGTGATGTGGGGGAAGATGTTGTGTGCCTTGTTTTTGCCACACGTGAGGCGAGATTGCTGCCAGAAGAGAGAGAGCTGCTGGAGCAGTGGACCACTGGGTCGCAGATATAACACATACTCCCTGGGCAGAGGGTCATCCAGGAAGGGGTCATCCACATGCGAAAAAAGCCTGGAGACACACAAATGCACACAAGAGTTAAAAATAGGAAAAGGCTACAAGACAGCGTTTAGCCATTTGTTTATCATGGTCTTTACTCACATTCCACAGATGAATTAGTAACTCGCGAAAACGGTAACATGTTTGTATTGTTTTGTGCGTCTGCGCATGCGTGTGCATGCGGTTCTCACCAGTCACAAGCTGCCTGGACGTTTTTTCCTCCTGTCGAAACCAAGGCTTTCAAGCTGCATAGATCAAGGGGAAACACGGTCACAAAATGAATACAGGGTGATTGAAAAGGTACTCCCTATTTGAAAAATACTTCATCATTTATTCATATGTTGTAACATTTTCCTCAGGTTTTTTTTGTGTATGTTCCATGATTAAAGGAGCAAGTCTATTCTACCAAACCAACAACTTTGGAAGAGCTTGAAGGACAAATACGAGAAGTTATGTCCTTGTGAAATCAGTTCGGGACGGACGGACGGGCGGAAGGACGGACGGACGGACGGACGGGCGGAAGGACAGACAGACAGACAGACAGACAGATAGACAGATAGATAGATAGATAGATAGATAGATAGATAGATAGATAGATAGATAGATAGATGGATAGATAGATAGAAAGAAATGACTGTGTGGATTTTGTTCAGATTCACAGAAGTTAGAAGTCACTTTTAGTTGTGTTGGTTTATTTGTTGTTTGTATGAAAACTACAGGCTCCCTTCACTCCATGAGATGACAATAAAACCTCCATACACATCAAAGGCTTCTTCACCCCCAGATACTGTTTGTCCCCATTCTGAATAGACACAGACGGTCACTATCCTCTATTGGGATGGAAGTCAAATGAACACACTAGGGTATTATGGTCTAATGAATTCACGCGTTTGCATTGTGCCACTCACATTCACATTCAATAAGCTATTTTTATTTTTGGCCAACCGAGAGGGTCCTCGATTCATTCGGCTACGGACCCTGGGGCAGCGTGTCCTCACTCAGCCCAGTGTGCACAATGGGGACTGCAGAGGCTCAAGCGTCACAACAGATTGCTCACGTAGAACTACTACAACATGCATGCACTCACACAATAGTTTACCCCATAGTTGATCAAAGAAATTCAGTCAAATGCCCATCCCTGATAAACTCAATTGTGTCCTTTGGTTATGCTGTTTCAGCGATGTGTTGACTATGCAGTACAATAGGAGGTTGACCTAATGCTGAGTGGGGGAAGGGGGTAAAAGTATTTGTTTCTCAAGAGGGCATGATGGGATTACAGCCAGCTGTGACAGAGGCATCCCAAAATTGAATTAAAATGTAGCACGGGAAGGCCTGCTCTGCTATCTCAGTTATTTAAGACGCATGAACCCTCGGTGACACAGCAAGCAACCCAAGCTACGTAGGAATCCCTTCGAGCTGCATTCTTAACGATGGACAGCAGAAGGGTGACTCCATTAGCTCCAAAGTGAATGAACAAACGTGTAGAAGAGTGACAGCGGCGGTTTCTGATATGGGCGATATGGGCAGCATTCTGTGGGGCCGTCACTATGTCCCGCGCTGACGATTGGTCAGGGTGGCACAATCGACGGCAATCGCACAGGGCGCATAGACAGTATAGACAGTATAGACACTTTCGACAGTAATCTTAATGTGCCCAGCGTTTGTCTGGTGACCAGTCCAGGGTGTACCCCGCCTCAAAATCAGCCGGGATAGGCACCAGCTCATCCGTGACCCTAATAACGATAATTGATAGAGAAAACGGATGGATCGTTGGATATACTGTAATAGGATAGGAGACTTTCCGTCTGAATGTTCTGAAATTTTGTTCCGATGTCAGTGTTGTATTGAGCAGAATAATGTTGCCTGGAGGAGATGCGTCATTGTGGATGCCTGTGTGAATGTCGCTCAACTTCCCATAGCTGACTTACCACAGTACCGATTGTGTTTTAGCCCTTGTGAATCACATCTGCCGTTTAATCCTTTAAGTCTTTATTTTTCCTGAAATGAATGCTTTAGTTTTATGTGGTACAAGCAGCCATGGACCTACTGTCCTCAATAGCTGCGTACACCAGAGGCTTCCCTTGCCCCTAGCAAAAATGGGCATGTTATTTATAAACTGCATTTCCTGTTCACAGCTAGACAAAGAAGGGCTGGGAAAAAATACCTCCGCAATTGTTTGGCTTCCACCTAGAAATAACCATTATTAGATAAGGCACCATTTGAAAGTGCCTGTCATTTCACCAAAATGCGGTAACCTTTCAGACAGAGGACATTTTTTGGCTCCCTGCCCTTTGTCTTATCAGCTGTCTTTGTACAAAATGACTGAGGTCAGATAATTGGCAACTTAAGAGTGAGTAATTGTGTGGGTTTTGCTAGTCACAAGAATACTAAGGGTCATAACTGGGGGATGGGGAATTACAAAAATGCAGTCATCAGAACGGCTTGATCGTTTCACCACTTACGCACTAATGCGTTGAGCAACAACTGCATCCAGCCAAGGGCCACTCCATGACTCAGCTCTACAGGCAAATCATCATTTCCTGTTCACAAACCAAAGGGGAACACCATAGCTAACTGCTTGCATTACCCCAACAGGGCGAAGAGGTTCCTCCTGTCAAGTGCCACACATAAAAAAGGCACGTGTGGATGATACAGGCCAGGAAAACGCTCTTCATCTCACGCTATCTTTTGGAGTCATCTGGACCGTCAAATATTTTATATTAATAGAACTTGATCAATTAATCGGTTTTTAATCTACATACAGTATATGTAGCAAAAACAAGCTTTTTATTGCCGGTTTGTGTCTGATTGCGACAGTTATTCAGCGACTGCGAACAACTGCTATGTTACATACAGTTAGCATTATCTTTAGCCAGCTAACATGACCAGAGCACGGTATCGCACATATTTTATGCCTCCATTTCTCCGCCATCTCTTTTCTGTACGATGCCGATTATAGTGGCTACGACTGTTGGGCTCAGTGACATTCACGTCATTTCATGGTCTTCTTCTTGTTCGGGTTGCAGCAGAGATACTGTGAAATGACAGCTCTCTTTCTGACATTTTTTGATATTCAGAGTGGGAATCATGGCAATCATCCGGAAAAGAGAAAATCAGCTACAATACATCACAATGTCTAGATTATACAACCCCAATTCCAATCAAGTTGGGACGTTGTGTTAAACATAAATAAAAAACAGAATACAATCATTTGCAAATCATGTTCAACCTATATTTAATTGAATATACTACAAAGAGAAGATATTTAATGTTCAAACAGATAAACTTGATTGTTTTTAGCAAATAATCATGAACTAAGAACTTTATGGCTGCAACATGTTCCAAAATAGTTGGGACGGGTGGCAAAGAAGTTGAGGAATGCTCATCCAACACGTGTTTGGAACATCCCACAGGTGAACAGGCTCATTGGCAACAGGTGGGTGCCATGATTGCTTCCCTGAATTGCTCAGTCAATCACAAGCAAAGATGGGGCGAGGTTCACTTCTTTGTGAACAAGTGCGGGAGAAAGTGCTCTAAGTGCTAGAGGACTCTGCATCTTTTGCATAATTGTCAATTTTTTTTTTTTTTTAATGTACCGGCATTACCAGACAACTAGGAACCCTTTATTGCTCAGTGACTGTTTTTTGTTTTTTTTGTCAGTGTCTTTCTGTCTCCAAAGTGTTCTCTGTCAATTGACTGTCTGTTGCCGTACTAGAGCGGCTCCAACTACCGGAGACAAATTCCTTGTGTGTGTTTTTGGACATACTTGGCAAATAAAGATGATTCTGAAAATAGTCGAAGAGTTTAAGGACAATGTTCCTCAACGTACAATTGCAAGGAATTTAGGGATTTCATCATCTACGGTCCATCATATCATCAAAAGGTTCAGAGAATCTGGAGTAATCACTGCATGTAATGCCCGTGACCTTCGATCCCTCAGGTGGCGCTGCATCAAAAACCCACATCAATGTGTAAAGGATATCACCCCATGGGCTCAGGAACACTTCCGAAAACCAATGTCAGTAAATACAGTTCGGCGCTACATCCGTAAGTGCAACTTGAAACTCTACTATGCAAAGCAAAAGCCAGTTATCAACAACACCCAGAAACACCGCCGGCTCCTCTGGGCCTGAGCTCATCTAAGATGGACTGATGTGAAAGTGTTCGGTGGTCCGACGAGTCCATATATTAAGTTGTTTTTGAAAATTGTGGACTCCTCGTGTCCTCCGGGCCTAAGAGGAAAAGAACCATCCGGACTGTTATGGACGCAAAGTTCAAAAGCCGGCATCTGTGATGGTATGGGGCTGGGTTATTTCCAATGGCATGGGTAACTTACACATCTGTGAAGGCACCATTAATGCTGAAAGGTACATAGCACGCCCATACAGAACAGCCAAGTAAGACGGTCTTCTATTTATGCTTCCTGCAGTTTTCAACAATAGATTGCGAAGTAAAACTTGTATTCCATGGCCACAGAGAGAAACCTGCTTACGTAAAAAGTACTGAAGTGGTATCAATTTTATCCTTCATCACATGGCAACTTGAAAAAAAATCTGATTATCTCTGTAATGGTGGGAGAAGTTGAGTTGTAATTGTGTGATTCCATTACTATATAGAGTTCGATGTCACTAACAAGGGCTGCTTGGTGTTACTGTTTACAAATCATAAACCTCTTTTTTTCCGCCTGATCGCAGCACGCGTTCCCAAAAACCCAGTTGTGTATAGTCTGTGCCTGGAACTGATTCTCCTTTTCTTGCTTCATTATTTCTGGAACAAAGACATTCAAAGTCACGTTACAACAGATAGCGTCAGAGACACCATAAAGGAAGCGAGTGGGCCATTGTGTGGGTGAAGTATGTTTTATTTTCCAGCTTTTTGTGTGATCAAAATTGACTTGGCTTGACATTAGTTGAAGCTTAATATGAATGAGGCTCAATGTGGAAGGAAGTGCAAAGTTTCTCACTTAATTCTAGCAATAGAATAATCATGAAACAACAAAAAAGTTATCGCCTCAATGACTGTCTTTTTGGCCAAATCAATCATTATGGCTTTATGTTCAATCTTTCTTCACCAGCTCACTGCTGAGATAAAAGTAAAACATGAGAGCTCAGTGTCTTATTTTTTTGTATGTGCGAGACATTGCAACCTCAGCTTCAGCCACTCTCAAACCACCGTCTTAACAGAGAGCGCAGAGAAGGTCACAAGCCACTTCAGGAAATGGGCGACTTCCGCTTAGCCGCCTTGAATCCAAGTTGAGCGTTTGTTCATGAAAAATGCCTGCGTCAGAATGTGTCTCAGTCTCAAGTATGCATATCTTCTGTATCACTATTAGTACAGTGGTACCTTGACTTACAAGTTTAATTCGTTTTGTAACCACGGTTATCACTCAATTTACTCAAACTGTATAACAAATCAATATTCCCCATCGAAAATTAACTGAAATTCCATTCATCTGTTCCAACCGCCAGAAAACACAACCATTTTTTTTTTTTTTTTTTTTTTAAATAAAGTGTGTGGGACAAGCCGGAAGAACTGTGCCCCTAAGCTGTGTGCCTTGTGCCGTTAAGGAAAGTGGCCTCGTCAGTGATGTCTGGGACACGGCCAGTGAAGACATCATTTTTGACATCAATGGAAAAACTAGTAAGTGGGGCACTTGCAAATCAAATTACCACTCTATTAGTGTACTATAGTACAAAACAAACAAAGGGATTTCCCAAACCTACCAAATTATCAGGCACACTTACACAATCTAATGAACTTGAATACTCTAAAACTGGGGTCACAAACCTTTTTGAAACATGAGCCACTTCTTGGTAGGCTTTACACGATCAGCGAGAAAAGATAACCGATCACCGATCCAATTTCAAGATGGAGCAAATTGTCTTTTTAAATGAATTGTTCATTTACTGCATATACTTGTGTACCGTATACTGAGTATCTTCAAAGGTATTCTCTCGTCAGGTCATGTATTCTAATCAGTCAGGTCAAACCAACATTACGACAAGACAGAAATAATGGGTGCTAACTTGCTGTAATTAAATTCATCCATCCATTTTCTGAGCCGCTTATCGTCACTAGGGTCGCGGGCGTGCTGGAGCCTTTCCCAGCTATCTTCAGGCAGGAGGTGGGGTACACCCTGAACTGGTTGCCAGCCAATCGCAGGGCACACATAAACAAACAAGCATTGGCACTCAGATTCACACCTATGGGCAATTTACAGTCTTCAATCAACCTACCACGCATGTTTTTGGGATGTGGCAGGAAACCGGAGTGCCCGGAGAAAACCCACGCAACATGCAAACTCCACACAGGCTGGGCTGGGGATTGAACCTCAGTCCTCAGAACTGTGAGGCAGACGCTCTAACCAGTCGCCCACCGTGCCACCTGTAATTAAATTACTTTATTGTAATTAAATTACTTCACACACACACCCCGAAACAAGTGCATGATTCGACATAACGCCGGCATGTTTACGTACAACCGTTAGTGCTAACACTTGCTTGCTAGGCTACATAACGTTTTGTTGCCTGATTGCGAGCCGTATCGTATTAAAAGTATGTGAACATACCTCAAGCAATCTTTAAATGAACGTAATCTCCCGAGCACCAGTGACCACCACCACACGTTTTTCACCATTTTGTTCTTATAATACATGCGTCGCGATGTCGTCACCATGGTAACTAGTGTATCCGGTCGTGTTTGATCGTAGAAGACAGGATGCGAAGATTTTATTGCAGCAGTCTGACCAAATGTGTCTTGTAGTCTGATCCAGGCATTACGTGTTGTCTGTCTCAGGCGTGGTGTCTGTCCCAAAACGCTACCGCTGACGTTTTTTTTTTTTTTTTTTTAAATAACTTTATTGGCTGTAAGATATTTACAGTAGTACATCTAAAGACACGCGACAAGGCTAAAAAAACACTAGCTTTTGGATTCAAATATACTGTACACGATGGCGATGCGGAGTAAATGTCTTTTGCGGAGCCGATTAATGACATCACTGAACGGATTGGCGAATGATGACATTTAAGCCCGTCAGCATTAAATGCTAATTATCGGGCCGATATCGATCAGATCGGTGTAAAGTCTACTTCTTGGGTACTGGTAAATGGGAAGGGCTACCAATTTGATAAATACTTTGCTCAAGTTACTTTTAGTTGTATGTTTTTACAAATTAATGATTTTCATCTAAGTGAAGACACCTTAATGATTTCTCACAATAATCACCAACAATGATTTAACAATGTAGGAAACAGATAAATATCATGATGCTACACTTTATGAAGTGTTTACAGTTAAAATGATGACTTCTACAACATTCCAAGGAAATCACAATGTTCCATGTGAGCTATTTTTAGAACAGATGCCTGCGCACCACGTTGGTGACCCCTACTGTACAACAATTTGCCTGTCAGTAAGGTATTTTAACAATGTGCATCCTATTGCAAACTGAGAACGCCGTGGGGAAGAATGAGGTGTTCCTAATGCGTTGGTTACCTGTGCGCGAGAGGGAAATATTAGAAACATCTTTGAATGATACAGTGCAGAAAAATAATTTTCTGATACCGTTCTTATATCAGCTTCAATCGCTGCAATTTGCAGGTGTACCTAATATTGTGCCCAGGGAATGTACGTTCTTTTAATGTACTTTACTGCTGTGGTTTTCTAAACTTTACCACTGGAAGCATGAAAACTGCACACCAACTTCCTCTTGGCACATAAAAGCTTAGAGAAACTAACAGACAGAAACCCTAATCGGCTACCAGATCTGTTTTGTTGAGGCAGTAAGAAAGCAGCCATTCTCATTTTCTCTCTGTTCAGTTGATCGACACGCAGTCGACCATGATAGACTTGGATCGCATTTACAGATGTATTGTATGTCAATGCCTTGGCCCCAGCAGGGAATCACTGACCTCCTTCATCAGAGTACTTCTATTCATACTTGGTCAGAAAACTTGAGCATTGGTGCATCCCTGGCGGCACAGTGGTTGACCGGTTAGAGCGTCAGCCTCACAGTTCTGAGGACCCGGGTTCGATCCCCGGCCCCGCCTGTGTGGCGTTTGCATGTTCTCCCCGTGCCTGCGTGGCTTTTCTCCGGGCACTCCGCTTTCCTCCCACATCCCAAAAACATGCATTAATTGGAGACTCTAAATTGCCCGTAGGTGTGAATGTGAGTGCGAATGGTTGTTTGTTTGTGTGCCCTGCGATGGGCTGGCAACCCGTTCAGGGTGTACCCCGCCTCCTGCCCGATGACAGCTGGGATAGGCACCGGCACGCCCGCGACCCGCGTGAGGAGAAGCGGCTCAGAAAATGGATGGATGGATGGATGGATGGATGGTGCATCCCTAGTACAGTATAAAACCTTTACTGCACCTTTCCTTTGAGTTACTATAATTTTAAGTGATACAACCAAAACCAGCTGCATCGTCGGTTTGTTATTGAACAAAGTAATATCAAAAGATTCTTTAGGAGAGCTAAGCAGCAAACCAGAATGAGGAAATCTAAATGGGATCAGTTTGCAAACCTGCATTGGAAATGACCAGTGAGCGGAGGTGCTGCTGTCCTAGCAATTCCTGTCTGCCTGCACCGGTCAGTTCTTGAATGACTCAGCAACGATTCCTCTCAATTTAACAGAAGGGTTGATACTCGTACTTGTGTGTCTGTGTGTATTTGCGTTTCATACTCCCACCCTTCAACACAATAAAGTCCTTGTTCCCTGTAGCTAGGCCCTGATGGCAGATTTTTCTGTAACTGCCTCTCAAACTGCCATTTGATCACAAAATGAGAACGTTGAACATTTTTCTCTCGTAAGGTTTATTTACACATGATAAGAAGCCAGCTTGTACATGACAACACAAAGCGTACCAAGCTCTATTTTGGTCACAAATGTCATGAGAGATGTTTTCTCTTCCCAGACCTAAATTGACACAAAGGCTGTGAAAATTTAAATGTTCCAATTGAGGAGGAATAGATATTCTGTTAATGTTGGACGTTTTGAGAACCTTAACACTGGACCCAAAAAATATATATACATCAGTATCCAACTGAACTGATGAGTACTACTCAGTGGGAAAGGGATAGTACTGTATTCAAGCCTTTTTGGGGCACCACCAAACCAGTTACTGAATCTACAAGGTGGAGTTACACAGACAACAGTCAGTACATTGGAAATAGAAAGACAAAAGACCATCTTCCCAATGTTTTTGTTCATGGCAGGGGATGGTTGTTTCATACTGCTATAACGTCCATCCATCCATCCATTTTCAAGAATGCTTATCCTCACTAAGGTCACGGGTGAGCTGGAGCCTACCCCAGCTAACTTTGTGGGAAAGGTGGGGTACACCCTGGACTGGTCGCCAGTCAGTCGCAGGGCACACATGGACAAACCACCATCCACATTCACACCTACAGGCAATTTAGAGTCTTCAATTAACCTACTGCATGTTTTGGGGGCGTGGGAGGATGATGAGAAAACATGCCAACTCCACTCAGGAGTGCAAGGTGGACATGGGCAGCCGCCCATACTGCTATGATGTCATCCAGGAGAGAGAGAATTTAAACCGCAACACAAAAAGCTTGGCCTCAATTTTCAATGAGCAAGAAAATCAACTACTGTAATCATTTCTGGGGGGCTTTATCATCATTACGTAACCTCCACATTTCATTCACACAGGGCTTGTTTCTTGACAACCCTCCCCCGTCAATGCCGAACGGGCGGTGGGGGTAATAATATTTGAGCAGGATCCACTGAAACCGAGAGGCCGGCCAGTGCAACATCGGAGTCACACAGCATCTTTCTGCAGGAGTGCAGTCCGGTGCAAAGTCGAAAGGCCATTTTCCAAAACGTAGTACAGAACACTAGTTCAATGCTGAGTGTGTGTGAGTGTGTTTGCGGTGGGGCAGTGCAGCAGTGTACTCACGCCCTGGTCTTAGGGAAGCCCATGGACAGCAGCACGTCCAGAGTTGACCCGTGTTTGACGGTGCCTGCCCGGGTCTGGCGCGGTCTCCGCGGGGTCACTTTGGCGTAGAGTTCCTCTTTAGCTGCCATCATTTACTGCTCCATCGGTAAGGTCGGTCTTGTGACGTATTTGCTTGCATTTCATTCAAAAAGATTCACACCCGAAGAAGAAGGAAGCGACAGTCTCGTGAAGCTCAAGTTAGGTGCAGACAACACTGGTTCGTTTTCATCCAGCAGGTCAAAGCTCAGACCATCACACGAGAGGCCAGCCATGGCGAGTCACCGCGACTGTTTGGGCCAGCCGTGGTCGCGAGCCACTGTCCCCGGCCGCGGAGGGGAACATGTCGGGGTCGAGCTCGCCTCTCGCATCCGGTCCGCCGGAGGAGAAATCGGATGCCACTAAAAAGCTAGCTTCGTTCCTCCCACCGCGGACATGTCTCCCGGGAGGCGAGAATCGGCGAGCCGTCAAGTTGAAGAGCCAGCAAAGCGTTGACGAGCGGGTGGGTCACCCGTGGGCTCGCTCGTACAAATGACAGCAGAGCGATCAGGAACTACAGCGCCATTATTCACTTGAGTTTGAAGCCGTGTGATGCAGAGCCGATCTGGGGGCGGATGGTGGAAAGAGTGCTTCACACTTCCGGTCTCAGCGGGCGTCAATGCGCATGCGCTTTGAAGCGCAAATCAAAAACCTGTTGCCATGGTAAAGGCAGGCAAACTTTCATTTCTTTTTAATTCGAAAACGCTTCTAGCTATCGCAGTGACGTAACTTGAACGAATCAAATTATCAATGATATCATTTGAATTCAGTTCGTCAGTTTTAGACGTTCGGTATTTTATCAGCGGCAAAAAATAATACCTCAATGACCATTCATTGTTACAAGATTATTAGTCCCGCGAATGTGTACACTGTCAGTATTAACATTACAGGAACAAGAAGCCACCAAGACAAAAATGGGGCAATTTGGAATGTGCCACAAATACGTCTTTTTCTTTTTTTCACTGAAATTTGATAGGAAATTCCATTTTTGGAGTACATTATCTTGGCCGGTTTATCGTTCTAATTATTTAGAACAGTAACCTTATAGCATTAAATATATTGCAATTATTAGTTTTGTCACTGTAAAACATGTCAGATCATCTTTTGATTCAATTGTTCTTGGGGCGCAAATTTGTAACTCCTATCCCAAATTACAGCTCATCACAGTTGAGACATCAGCAGACTAATTTACGCACATTTACAAATATTCTATTTGGAATAAAGAAGTTATAGAATTAGGATGATTCAACAGCTCCAAACATTCAGCAACACATACAGGTTCCCCAGATAAATATTCAATGTCAGATAGTGTATAAATTCATACTGTATGTACCAACATCCGGCCATATCAACCCTGTATGCGCATGACTGTTGGAGTATAAACTACCAGAAAGTAAAAGCAATCTTCAAGAAAAGAGTTCATAGCTGTGGTAAGACTATACAATGTTTATTTTAATATTTAAAAAAAATTGTTAAAAGCACTACATACTCTCCTGTAGTTCACACATAATTTTGTGCTTTTAACAAAATAAAATCACTGCACAGGAAACAGAGTAAATCAACCCTGTTTGAAACAGTTTAACCCATGAAGTTTTCAAACTGAAGTCACAGGCAAACCGAATTTGAGAACGTAACAAATTTATTTCTGCAAGAAATTGTACAGTATTTTAAATGCAATGTTAATCGAAAATATTACAAAGTCTGGCTGTCACACAAAAGGCCGGTAAGGAGGACTGATTTTACAAACAGCATGAACGAAAAATGCTATATTTACAGAATGGTAAAAACTGAACAGGATCTACCATATTATACAAAAAGTGTGAAGATGGCATGTAAAAACAGCAAAAGCACACTCAAACAATTAAAACCAGCAAGGCTTGGTGCTTGAAGACTACACCACAAACGATGACTTCTGCTTGAACTCGCTCTACGAAACAAACAAATCACGTAATTACATCATTTGAATATTTTCTGTATTGGACCTAAATCTGGGAAAGGCAAAGCAAACATTTGTATGCATTTATAGAACATATGAAAAGTTGTGAAAATGCAAGGCAGAGTCATACTTACATCATCCTCCTCCTCACCATCATACACCAAAGGTGGCTGGTACACCACGTTGGTTTTTTGCTTGCTGCAAGACATTTCAGAGACTTAAATCAATTTACATTCATACTCTTTGGGGGAAAATTTACACATCAGTTTAGGTACAGTGGAAATTGATTGTCTGATGTAATCCATTGTCTAATTAAAAAAAAAAAAAGGAAATATTCTTACCTTTCAGTCATTCCTATAATAAGAAGGACACCAAGTCAGCAGTTGGACACTTACATCTTATAAGCTTTACAAATGACTCTTTCAAGACATTTTTGTTTTTCTAAATACATTAAATAGAGTATGCTTGAAGACAAGTGCTGAAAACGTGCAAAGACTGAGAACAATTTCGTACTGAATTGCACTAAAACCAGGCCTGATGACACAAGCAGGCCTTTGCATGAGTCGTCCCTCCCCCACTGTATCAGTACCGAGCGCCCTTATTCCATTCAGTGGCTATTCTGCACAAGTGCCACTTCCTTATTGATAACTTGGGCTGTCATTTTCTATATGACCTCATCACAATAGCAAACGTGTGCACGCACACACACACACACACACACACACACGCACACACACACATAGATAGATATTTATATACAGATATACATACATATATGCAGTATATAACAAGGCCCCAAAGAATGCTCAAGCGTGTACTCACGAGGCAGGTATCCTTTCTTGTGAGCATACCAAATTCCCAGAGCGAGCAGGACAAGCAACAGCAGAGCCACAATTACCCCAGCAACAATGCCTCCGGTGTTTATGTCACCTTAAAGAATAGTATGGTGATGGAAAGTCATTTTGAAGCTCTTTCACTTAATTACCATTAAGCATAAGCATATTCATCCAACTGCACATGAACACATAAAAGCTGTAGACGGTGTATGATGTGGCCTCACCGCATCACCACAATGTACAATTTATATTATGCAAAATTAACGGTTACATTCAGTATAATAAGACTTGTAAAACGTCGGTGGATAGAATGAAATCATAACTTGTTTTTAATGTACATTTAATGCTTCAGGTAAAATTGGAATTTTAACATAAACATGTACAGTTTTACAGATTGTCATTGGAATATTACCTCCAGGTAGCAATTGCTTGGTGAACCTTAACATGTTTTTCACATTAAGTACTCTTACACAGTGCTTATTTTGTTGGACCAGCACCCAATGCTCGTGTCAACCGCAGCATTGGACCAAAATAATTTGTTCATGTCTCTGTAATGGTAAATACACCAGGTTTTCTAACAGCCAATCAACGCAGGAACTGATGGCTATGGCTCAGCGGTTAAAATCAAGCTTGCAAGCCGGGATAAGCTCCAGCGCCCAGCGACCCTGAACTGTATAAGTGGTGTTGAGAATGGATGGACAGATGGATCGCCAAATCTGACTGGAAAGAACATCGGGCTCCTAAAAAGAGGACAACCCTGAGCAGGAGGTAATTTTCCTACACTGCATAATACACCAGGAAGCACTTTGTAAAGTTGTACTGCAGCTTGACCATGTAGCAGAGCCAGTTATAAAAGTCCTTAACTTTATTCGTGCGAGGGCCTATCGGCATCGTCAGTTTCTCAAAGAAACTGACGCTGATCACCAGGACTTGTTTTACCACTCAAATGTCCGCTGGTTAAGTTCGGGGAAAGTGGGCCATCGAGTGTGGGAGCTCGAACAGGACCCCCTTTTTTGGGGTCACTGGAGAAAACTTGACGATTTTCCTGAGCAGAGTGACACAGATTGGCTGTGTGATTTCGCTTTTGCTGACAACTCTAAATTGCCCGTAGGTGTGACTGTGAGTGCGAATGGTTGTCTGTTTGTATGTGCCCTGCGATTGGTTGGCAACCGGTTCAGGGTGTACCCCGCCTCCTGCCCGATGACAGCTGGGATAGACTCCGGCACGCCCGCGACCCTCGTGAGGAGAAGCGGCTCAGAAAATGGATGGGATGGATGTGGACATACTGGCATACAGTATGAATGAGCTGAACATGAAGCTACAAAGGGAAGACCAGTTTGCGCATGAAATGTATACAAACATCAGAGCCTTCAAAACCAAGCTAGCTTTATTGTCAAAGCAAATGTCAAGTCCTTTGTTCATTTCCCCACACTGAAAGAGGATCCTTGACATGTGAAACAAATACAGGAAATGACTAGAAGACCGGAGAATGGAGAATGATGCCATTGATTCTCTGATTTTGGAAAAATTGACAAGTCACTTCAGCTGGTGTCATGTCCCCTCACACAAGACCCTGAAACAGCGCCACGGGAGCTGCAGATGGAACTGATTGATCGCCAATGTGAAACTGTCTTAAAAGAGAATTTCAAGTTTTATGCTTCATGAAGCGCAGACAAATTTCCAAAAATCTGGTAGATGGCACAGAGGATGCTGGTGGTGTTTGGTTCTACATGTGTGATGAACACCAACAAAACATCCTACAGATCCCAGCTGAGTGGTGAACACCTCAGATGTATTCTGAGATTTGCCACAGCAAAACTAGCACCAGACTTTGATGCACTGGCATAAAAAGGTGATCAACAAAACAACACTGTTCCCATTAAAAGTAAATCTAAGTATTAACACAATAGTGCCTGTTTTTGTTTACCCACCCCTGATCTAGAGTCATGTGACAAGTTGTACATAAAGTTCCTATTTCGGTGAAAGTCACTGTATCCAACTATCAGGGTTCTCAAACTAGATTCATTGGAGGGCTCATCGCAGTTAGGGTTGCCCTCATGTGGCTGTACAACTGATGCATTGTATTCCATAATTACCCCTGTATTTGACTGTTTTTTAACAAACAAATGGATAACTTATTTTGGAACGAGATGTAAAGTAAAATAGTGGCAAGCAGATACTCAAGTACACGAGGATTGTGGAATTTATTTTAAAAGATGCTTTCGTAAAAAAAAAAAAAAAAAAAGAATAAAATAAAAGCTTGTTACATCAAATAATGAGGTAAAAATTGGGGGGAGAAAATACAACCGCAGTATGAAAAATGATTAAAAGTCAATGAGACCAATTTAAGTGTCCTAAAGCATCTGAGTATTAAGAAAAGCGGTATACAAAGCTGATGTACTATTATCATTATTACTTGACCCTTTTCAGGCTTTTGTGCCACAAAACGATGTGTCCGGATGGATTTTTTCAAGTTGGATAGCCGTGATTTACTGTAGATTGGGAAGTTCATTGCCTGTAAGGTGTAGGCTTGTAGCACTTTGCTAGATAAAACAGTTTCGAAGATTGTCTTACTGCAATTCTAGCTTGGGAAATGAATAAGGTGCACTCACGGACTTCCATTTTCACAGCTCTACAGCGCTGAGGAGGACCAGCAATGTTGAAAGCCTCACAGGAGTACTGTGCCGTATCCATCTTTTTGACAGAGGGAAACTCCTGAGAAGACATAGGTATGGTAGGGTTGAAAAGAGTTATTCCTTTTGTTTTAAAAGTAAATACATAAAAGAGGCAGTAAAGATGTTGAAGAGAGCAGAGAATTGTAGCTGACCAGGTTGCCATTCGCAGAGTTCAGCATATAGGTACTGTTCTGGAAGCCGGAAATCTTGCTGGGCTCAGGTGGCAGGAGGACGTCGTTTCGGTACCACTTGTACTGCGGAGGGGGTGAGCCGTCGCCATCGTGGCAGGACAGGATAGTACTCTTGCCAGTTGTCACTGAGGTGGGGATCCGACACAAGGGTGGTGACGGAGGTACTGCGGGGAATAACGGTTTTCTTTAGCTTCACTCACCCATTGTAACATGGTGTTGACAATTGAAGGTATGCAGGTGGATAATCCGCTATATGCAAACTACTTCCGCGTTTGGCAAATCCGTCTCGCTTGTGTTTCAACGCACCCGTAGAAACTTTCAATGTTTTTTTTTTTTTTAAATAAACACAAGATGTCACCACATCCACCAAAGATGACCATCGACTGTGTTTGGGCTTCGTTCGTGTTGACATGCATGATATTATATTTGTATAAATAAATGACTTACTGTAATTACTCGTGCATAATAAACATTTTCCCCCCAAAAAATCTTCAAAAATCAATAGTGCGCATTATACATGGGTATAATAAAAGTTGGGAAAATTCCATCACCACGAAATTAGGTATATGAGTAGATGTTTTAGAAAAGCTATCCATTTTAAATCTTGTGATTTATAAATTTACATCAGATTTAGGTTCAAATTTAAAATGTTGTAGTTCATCTACTCCTTTATTGTGTGTAAGTATTGAAGCTGTGATTAGGGTTGGGCATCGTTTGAATTTGAGCGATTCCGGTTCCGATTCCATTTCATCACGTCAAATGTTTTATAGGTGCAAGTTTTAACTTGACTTCCCTTTTATTGTGAAGGGTGTGCCTCGGAAGTCAGCATTTTGGCTCGAAAAGTAACTTCACACGGCAGCTGTGATTTTTTTTATTTTTTATTTTTAAATGGATGGAACCAAATGCTATAAAACACTGATTCCTTTGCGTACCCACCGATGAGGCACAAGGTTAGTGTTTGAGATACTGTGAGACAACATCTGTGAATTTTCTCCCAATTCATTGTGATGCAAAGTTGCTACGGTGAAGTTTTAGCTCGTCAAGCTTTTTTTGTGCGTTATCAGCGCTTGAAGACTAAAATAAACGCTAAAAACCATCAGTGCAAAAGTGCAAGTAACCGTTTACCGTGTTGGCTGTCTCAATGTTGGCATAGACTTATTGTATTGTTTCATGCACACAGAGATTAGGAGACTGATTTAAAACAGCATTTTAACAACTATACAACAGCGCTTGGCACACCGAGAAATCCTCTGACAGCAAGCCGCCGGGATGATGTCGTTGTAAAAACATGGCAGCTCGCTATCAGAGGATTTTATAGCGTGCCTAGCGCTGTTGTATAGTTGTTAAAATACTGTTTTAAGTCAGTCCCCTAATACCATACCACACTAACGGAGAGAGAAGGTCATGGGTGCACATTATACATAAGAAGAAGGGTTTTTTCCGTCTCTTCGAGTCAACTTTGGGCGTGCGCATTATACTCGAGAGCGTATTATACACGAAATTACGGCACATGTATTTAACTTTGTCCGAAGACTCTGGACAAAGAAAAAAAACAGTTTTAGCAAGTTTACCTTTGTACAGTTGTACAGGTTATAGGTCACATTAATGGTGGCATGTGAACAGGGGTATGTAGACTTTATATCCACTGTAGCATGGTGGAGGTGTCATTTAATTAGTGAGGAGAGAACAAACTGGAGTACAGTATGTTTCTCTCAAGCACATGTTTCATGCTTTCTGGTTGTCTTTTGTTGTTGGAAGTTTTCAAAAGAGGTTTCAGTTAGTACAATAAATGTTAATGATGATCAGATGTTGAAATGTGCGCCGCAGATGGGGAAACACGCAGACAATATGGCAAAGGTAGGTACATCTCGGCAATTTCCTTGGGCTTTAATTCAGCAAACTAAGACTTCTTCTCGAGTCCTCGCGGCCCACTTATACGTTCGAGTTGGTACTGTGTGACCCTAAAAAGAAACTACCGAGAGGACACACGGCCAGGTATGTCCCAAAACTGAGACGACAATCGCCAGTTGAACCAAGCTAGTCATCACGACTTAAAAGTTCAAAAAGTAATTCAGCACGCAGCACAAAAATAAATAAATAAATAAATACAAATAAACCTAGTGCATGTGTGCAGTGGCGGTCCTAGCTTGAATAGCACGGTGTGCGAGACCCCCCATGGCTCTTTAAATAATGTTTGTGCAGTTTGTCATGAGAAAATCTAAATTAATTGTTGCATTGTTGTGGCCTATTTAAATAATTACCATTTAAAGTTTGTCTGATAAACCCCAAATAAAGTTCAGAACATATGTTCTACTAGGTTTTTCCTGACAGTTTTTTGTTTTTTTGCTTTCTTAGCAGAAGATTTTGTCTTAAAATTGACTGCTATTTTAAACTGTTAATAATTCCATCCAGCATGTCTAAGGCCCCAGTGCCAGCTGGAAAAAAAACAGCCCCAAAACATGATGCTGCCAACAGCATGCTTCGCTGTAGGTATGGGACTATTTATTGCTGATGAGCAGTGTTGTGTTTGCGTCAAACATATCTTTTGGAACTATGGCCAAAGCGTTTGGTCAATTTGTGTCACATTTCCTCCAATTTTGTATGTGATGAGGTGCTCATCCGGCTTCTCACAGAAGTATTCACTCGAGCCATGTTGACACTCTCGGCACACAAGAATTTTCTCCCCTTCCTTATTCCTTTTGCCATAACCTTTTCCTCCAGATACGTGGGGAAATGTGTTATGGTTATTTAAAACTTCAAAATACTACTACCGTTAAATCAATTTTACTGCTAATATTTGAGAGAGCCAAGACTCACTGTATCACCACCAAATCCAAATCCCCATTACAATTAACTTTTGTTTATTTGTTTGTTTGTTTGTTTGTTTGGGGGGGGGGGGGGGGGGTGGAATAAAAACTCAATCGTTCAGATATAATGTGCATGTAAAGGGTTAAAATCCTAACATTATTTAATATGTTTGTGGTTTTGAGCATGTCAATCTAACAGCCATATCTTCTAAAGCTCTCTAAAATGTCTTGCCACAAGTTGTAACACAGCTACAATGATCACCAAATCACACAAAGCAGAAAGAGAGACGAATTCCCGTGGAGATATTTACCAAGAACTGTGAGTTTCACCCTGGCCTCCCCAAACTGGCTATTGACACCAGACACCTCACAGTCGTACACTCCATTATCGTTACGGGTCACCTTGCTGAATCTCAGATTGCTGCCATACATCGTGACACGGTTGGAATATGGTGCTGTGGGAAAGGTTGCACATTAACAGCCACGCACAATGCACATCTCTGCCAGCTTGTAGCGTGCTTTTTTTCTTTTTTGTTACTTATTAACTGTGTCTGGTGCTGTCAGAGGTTCGATTTGGGAAAACTGACTGTTATAATAAAGCGGGATTTCTACAGTATGTACAAGGGTATCAACTAGATGTGGCCCAGCAACCTTGCAGATATTTAGTAGCAAACAACTTACCTGTGGGTTTCCCATCATAATAGACATATTTCTGTGACCCTGTAAGGTCCTTGAACTTCCACTCCACCCTCGCACTTGAACCAAAGTCCGCAGAATAAGAGCATGTAAGATCAACCCCTGTAAGAGTAGTGAGCACACAAAAAATTAACGAAAAAAAAAAAAGTATACACATGCTGTGAACAAGCACGAATACAGTGGACCCGCGCATAGCACTGGTTCGGCACCTGCAGATTCACATATACGCTCATTTCAATTACAAATAAATAACTCAATAAAAATAAATACTTTTTCTTTTTTTTTAAAATTTTTTATTTGTCTTTGTGTTTTCTTTTTGGGGGGTGGAACCAACCCTGATTTTCACTATTCTTCATCCTCCGCAGATAGCAGGGATCCACTGTAGTTTGTAATCATATTACGATGAAGAACACCAAGAGGCAAAATTCTTGCAACTGAATAAATATAACAAACTACGGACATAAATGAAATGATGGAAGGCAGGAATGATGTCATGTCACAACACATACCTTTCAAGCTTCCCCACTGAACACAAATAAAAGGCATCAAATGTGCAGCCGCTTTTTGACTGGCAGAGCTGATAGGGCTCAACCAAAATTGCCCCAATGAAAAAAGTGGCATACGTCAGCCACACGCAATACGCTGTTGGAATGACAACGGAGGGGGTGATTTTGCCATGCCATGCCCCGAGAGCACAGGTGTCCTGCAGCCCGGGTGGCAGATCTGGGCCGTCACATCTTTTAAGTGGCTCGCTAAAGCAAATCATCTTTTTATGTTTCTTCCTAAAACCTGGACCAAAATTGCAAATTGTCTTCACTGCTTATAATGTTGAGCTATTGCAAGGATTTCTATTTGTAACCAAACCCCTTTTTACAACGAATTGAACAAATGATTACACTCGACTTCTGATTTGAAAACCAGTCAGCCAACAATTTTTTACGCATGTGAAAATAGGATGATGCAATGATACATGTACAGGAATATGGTGGAATAACAGCGCACTGAGGGAAACCCTGAGTACAATATGATCCATGACAAAAATGTTTGATACAGCTGAGAGAGAGCCAACAGGGAACAGGAAGTCAAACAAACACGAAGGAAATTACTACAAAAACAGCATGAATCGAATTATTATTTTCTGATTACGCAACTAAGCCACAAAAAATACCCTACATTAGAAAGACAGACAGACCGTCTGAAGCACTGTCCCTTGCCATAAATGGCACACAATCATGATGCCACGCACCAAACAAATCTTTCATCTGTGTTCAGTCTTTAGCTATTGTGTTTGGGTGCGTTTTAAACTCACCTTCATTTTCTTTAACTTGCACGTTTGCATCGGAAGTGGTAACTGAAAAGCCACTTACACCTGTTGAGAAAAAAAAAAAAAAATATATATATATATATATATATATGTGTTAATGATATTACCGATTTTATAACAGAAAAAACATGTACAAAACAACAGAAATATAACCCCCCCCCCCGGCCACAACATTAGGTAAACCCGCATTGTGGCACAGGTACGACTAGTCGTACGTTGGCTTCCATTTTTGGTAGGGAAAAGAATCACTGCCCGAGTACAGTTCTGTTGTAATTAACATCTGTGTTATATACATTTTCATTTCATCTTTAAGAATGATTTGTTTTTTTTGTTGAATTTGAAATGCAATATATTTGAATTTAATTATTATTTAAGTAGAGGGTTTTTTTTTTTTTTTTGCTATTTTCCTATGTTTAAGCAAAGTGTTAAGGTTGAAACTGTCCATCATTTACAGTGGCATACAATAATAAAGATATTTTTTAGGAAAACTTGTGTTTCATTTTTTATTAACACTTGAGCCTTCTGCACTACTGTATTTTAATGTTGATCATGATGGTGGTACTGGGAGAGCTAAGTACTTTGTTTAGGTGGTACTTGATGTAAAACGTTTGAGAACCACTGGTCTAATGAGTTTAAAAGAAGCCATTGCCTTTAAAAGTCTGACTAAGTAAGGATGCCCAGATCTCGTTGTCCATGGCCACCTCACCTGGTTCCACCGGGAGAGCAAGGCCGAGATATACTTCCTCCAGCTGGGTCTGACATTTCAGCACTTCCATGGTGGGAAGTACCAAAGTACAAATACTTCAGTAGTGTACTTGCGGAGATTGTTCAGCGATCTGTACTGTACTTGAGAATTGATTTTTCTAGCAGCGTTTTACTTTTACTCTGTACATTTGAAAACAAATTTCCTACTCCTTTTGTCAAAATAGGCTTGTTACTTTTTGAAACCTCCGCGGATGACAACACAATGTATAAAAAAAAAAAAAAAAAAAAAGATGTAACTGCAGTTGAGATCTTGATTGACTGATTAACATCTTGGGCAGAAAAAGACAGAAAAAACCAAAAGAGCAATGACATATGGAGAAACACGAACCAATGAGCATTGAAGTTAACGACGGGAAGAGATTCAGAGAAGCAAGATATCCCCCTTTAACGGCCTTATTTGAGAGAATTGTTTGATGTCAGCTCCAGAAATATTTGTGGTGAACACCTAAAGAGTCGTCCTGTCTTGTTCCAGCCTAATAACCACAAGGGGGGGCCGTTATCATTTGCTAATTTAGCATTGGAGTTACTCAGTTTCACAATGTTAGCAAAGCGATGTGAAGGAACATGTTCTTTTGATAGTGTGTCAGTGTTTTTATTTCTTAGGAGAATTGCACAAGTTAATAAAAGAGAATCATTTTTTGCGCAGAAGCATTTTTTTTGTTGCTGTACCAAGTTATTAAAATGGGTATTGTAACTAAGTGACAGTAAAAATCTATTTGTACATTTCAGAGTATCTTTTTACTTTTACTCCAGGAGTTGAATGTGTACTTCTACGTTTACTATAGTCTTTTTACACACGTGTCAGTCAGGACTGTGTGAGACTACATTTGCCACCACTGTGACTGATGGAGTTCATTCTCATAACCTAATATTCCCTTGTCTGAATTTTGCCATAGCAGTCGACAGGAAAAAGTCATGCAAGGAGCCAAGATGGCACTAGAAGTAAATTATAGGGCTCAATAAATTTGAGGATGGGAATTAAAGGCCTGGAGAGGCCATTCAAATAATACGGTATAAGGTTGAAGACAAGAAGTTGCAACAGGCAGAGATCAACTGAGATGAAGGGAATGCATCACTTTTTGACATTTTTCCATTACAGGTTATCACATTGCTTCCCCAACCTTTATTGAGCCAAAGTACCCAATTTTACATTGGAAAAATCGCACTGCACACCAACATTCTGAAATGACACAAAACGTATATACAGTGGAAGTTCAATAGAACAGACTAATAGCGGCAGCGGGTCGCCCGTTACATTGCAGCACTTTTTTTTGGAGGCCGTACGCACCCATATTACGGTACAGTACAAAATGAGTTGTGTGGCCTAAAACAACTGGTACAGGACAAAGTTAATTGTAAATAAATATAAAATAGCTTGAAAACGTTCGAACGTTTCACATTTTAGCCAAACCTACGACACCGGTGTGCTTGGTCGTGGTGACATTGTTGACACACAGTACTCATCATAGGAGAGTCGCTGCATGAGCCGCGGGGAATTCGTGTGCTGCCTAGATTCAAATCTGTTGCCAAATATGAACGGCTTGACAAAAAAAAAAAAAACTTACTGTACCACAAAAAAAACAGCATATTCCAGACTCCAAAGACTTGTGTTTTTTTTTTTTTTTTACTCCTCAGAGTCCACTCCGCAGCCATGCAACTCTCTCCCTGCTCTACGCACAATAGACGATAGATATTCCATCGTCATACTATTATTGTACATCTGTGACCCGGAGATACGTCGATCCCCTTCTCTGGCAACGTTATGCCAGAGCGCCAGTAAACAACAGTGGCCAATTCTGCAGTTGACAGACTTTGTCAACAGCATTTTAGGGGACGAACGGAAACCATTTTCGCACACGGCGTTCTGTCCCGACAGTCCGTCTTATCGAGGTTATACTGTCCGCCGAAAGAATGATAATCATCTCGATTTACTGAGGGCGAGCTTTGGACCCGTTTAATTGAACACAAAGCTGACGTACTCGCATGAAGCCATTACTTATTCTATTTGATGAATGGCAACTGGTGGATACGCTGTTTAATTTGAAGAGCACACTTATTCTGCCTGTCACTGGCATGGATTGATGGACAACTATGTATTTTATATTTGTAATGAATAAATACGACCTTTGGGTCAATTTAGGTGAAATTGGATCGTTTCCCACGGCGCCCCGGTCGGGAATCATTGAATTAGATCGACGCCTGGAATGAGTTGCACGAGTCTCTCCGCGGGTCAGACGCGACCGAAAGGACAGAAAACCTCGGATCGTCGTCGTCGCCGTCGTCGTCATCACGCCGAACGACCGCAAGGTCAAAACGCAAGAGTCGCTCACCGGAGTGACGACACAAGTTTGAACAGCGCTTGTCAGACTCTGGCCCTACAGGGCGTGGACACCGGGAAAAACACCGGGTTGCTGAACCACCGTCGAAACTGCAACAACCTACGTGAAAGCACGTCTTTCGAGGACAATCCAAAACATAGGGAGGAGTGGGGGGGGGGGGGGGGGGGGGGTACTAATACTAGCCGTAGAAAATAATAAGACCAGTGGAAAGATGTTGCCTTTACCACTGAAACCATTAGAGGTGTTTGCATCCGTTGTGGTGTGGGAATCTGTCAAATTAAAAACAGACGCACAAATTAACGGCGTATAATCAAGGACGCCGTTTAGAAACATCTCATTGAACGCGTTTGAGTTTTGAGTGTGGCACTGCGCTGCGTCACACGGGCAGCTGTTTCTAAGGAGTTACTTCGCTTCCAGAAGGGACAATGACTCGCCACATCACCACGTTGGCACAATACACTCTCGTCACTGACCGAGCAGATGAATTCAGGCCAAATGCTTCTCAACGCAGCTCTTGTATCCCAGCTCACTTCCCGATGCTGCGACGAACGCCAACACCTCACATTGGTGGAATTTGAACCGTTTGGTCCGACAAAAGACTGTTCGACGTGTAGACTGTTACAAGCGGACACATCTCCTGAGAGTATACAACGATTTCAACTTCTTCCACGTCCGTCTTGAATGTCCTAATGTGCGGCCTTTGATTCGTTACGCTATTGCTGGATCCGTGTCACGTCGAACGTTCGAGCATGAAAAGAGTTCGTCGCGGAAACCAGAGAGTTGGTTTTGTAACCCACCTGTCGCCGCGGGCGCGAACACGAAGAGCACCCAAACCAAGCGACCGGAAAACATCTTCATTGTTTTGTCTAAAAGGCCACACAGAAGCAAGGTTCCCAAAAGGTGATCCACTCGAACGGTACTTCCTCGTCAGGTGCGGACGTCAGCGAAGCTCCTCCTGTTTCGTCTCTCTCGTCGTGGGTTCAGGTAACACAAACTGGTGCACACTTCACTGCCGGGCGGGGCGGGGCGGGGCGGTGATAAAGCGGCGACCGGGGGTCGAACAACTACTTCTACTTTCCACCGGTGGAAGAGCTGGAATTAAGCAAACGTGGGTTGCTGCAAGTTTCGGTCAACCTGAAGCGGGGCGGGGCGGGGCGGGGCGGGGCGGGGCGGGGCGGGGGGGGGAGGGGCTTTAGATAGGCTACATTCTTTCTTGTTTTGTATACCAGTTCCGCTTCCTCCAATTATGGGCAAAAGTCTTCAAGATGAGTCGTCAGCCAGGTGTCACGTTGTTGTATGAAATGCACCATGTGAAACTACCGGTGTGGAGATCTAAAAGCACTTGGAGCTAGTACTACTGTGCATTTGGTACACGCGCCTTCTTGTACAGCAGTGCAGGGGTGTCCCGCTGGGCCGCATCCTCGTTAGGGGTTCCCTTGTAGGGCCGTCATGACCGTGAACTCAAATGAATGCATGTAATAATTGATGGGTAACTACTTTTGAAATCACAAGCCTGTAAAAAATGCTTCAACTATTTTTCATTTGATTTTCGACGCGGGGATGGGGAACCCCCAAAAATGCTCGCGATAACTCGACGTTATTCAAATTAAAGTCCATTTGCAATTTCGCTGTTTTAGCAAGAAACTCGAAGTTGGCGCACGTGATTCGCTTTCGTGGCGTGCCAGATCTGGCCCCCGGGCCTTCGGTTTGACACCGGTGCCATCGTGCCTTGAGATGTATGGACTTGGTATCTTGGCCCGAGTGAGATCAATTTTGCCGATGGGCGAAAGACGCAATCTCCGTCTTTGTCCCTTGTTCTGTCTTCTCGCCCTGATTGGTGCCGCTAAACACTGACATGGCACTGTATTCCGCCCACCTGTATTGTCGCAGCCAAACACCGCTCAGCAGTTCGCTCTTTTTTGATGTTCACGATGAAATGTATCTGTTCGATTCCATTCAACTCGATTGGCCCTTGAGGGGAAATTGGTTTTGCAGGCGGGTAAAAACCTAAAGACAGAAGGAGGTACGATCGCATACAATCAACCAGAACACCGGAGAGGGACGGATATATGATCAAACCGTAAGGGAGAACCGGGGGCAGGAAACATCAATATATTTGTATCCGCGAATGTCTAAAAGTGTCATTTCAATGACTCCGTCATCGCCGAAACAAACCGACGCATCGAACTCCACCGCGGCGGTCGCGGGTTTTTGTCGAGGTGCGCGGCGTCAAGGGAAAACTCGCCGAACAATAACACAATCGTAAAAGCGCACAAAAGATCCATGCGTATCATCTGAAGCAGTTCAGAATCAATTGTTGTCAAATAGTATGACAAAAAGATGAAACAATTATATTCGCTATCTCACACTTACCAGAGGTGCTGATTATGAAATGTATTAAAAGGTCAATATTACGAGGCAGTGCCTTCCATGTCCTTGTCCCCTTGGACGTGCGTGACTTTGACATGTTCCGCACACTGCGCCGCTAACTACAGTGCGTTCTATGTCGGCAAACGCTTTTTGTCATCGTATTTGGAAAAAAAGCTCGCTCACTGATCATCAGGGAACGATCCGATTTCACTTAATTGGTCAGGAAAGGATTTATTTACTCCAACTAACGTATCTTTGTTCATCTGTTGACGCCACAGACGTATACTTTAGTGACAGGTCGAACAATGAATGCTCTTTCACCAGATGACAGAAGGTAGAACCGTGCAAGGGATTTCCTTTTGGGTCATCGACATCAGCATGTCATTTTGAGGAACCTTTTTATTTAAGGCCTTGTTTTTATTCTTGAATGTACTTGTAAGTTGCTGTATTTACTTTTTTGGACGGTATGCTGTGAGATTGTTCCCATGTACAATATGTGCTTCTGACGAGTATATGTCGGGAAAACCTGTTCTCGTGCATGCTTTTATTCGTATTCCCTCTCTTATTTCAATCCCAAAAAAAGGTGACTTTATATGAGGTGATGTCATTTTCGACACGCAAGTGCTGTCCGTTGCGCAACGGGCTCCCACGGCCGGGCAACACAATAACAAACGTGTACATACGTTTGTAAAATGTGCATTCATTTCATCAGAAATATGTGAAGTACTAGCTGCTGATCTTGATCGTGACGAAATATTGAACATCTTCATCTTTTAACAATATCACCAAGAGAATGTTGCCACGAATTGGTGACGTGGTCTAGCCGAGGACACTTACTCCTATTTTAGTTTACAGTGGAACTATTGTACTGGGAAAATGTGATTGATCTTAGTAGTATTGAGTAGCGGGTGAAATAAACGTGACGTATCCTTTTAATACGGGACACAATACCCACAAAAGAAACATTGTAATATGCTTTAGATGCTGATGAGATGTAGGAACAGTCCATGAACCCGATACAGCTCACATTTTTAAACATCCCGTATAAGCAACTCACTTGTTAACTGTCAGACAAGCGTCTGTGGCTTGCGTTATGGATTAAACATTGCTTTTGTCTCTGATCCCATCTGCAATTGCCTTCTTCTGTGCTTTTCACCTTCAGCACAGTAAATCCAAACACGGCAGGTTTCGTGCCATCACACTTGAAGGCTGCTGCCCTGACGCCCGAGGTGCATTTAAGCATCCGTTGCATTACCACGGATGACATTCAGCCTTCTAAATAGATTCATCTCCATACCTGGTATCGCTCTGTATTATTGAAATCATTTTCGGGCGGATGTCTCGCATCACTTGGTTAGTGCAAGCGGATTCTTGAGCTCACTCTTGAGCTCTAAGAATCACTCCTTACATGGAACAGAGTCACTACAAACATCCCCTCAAAGGGCGATACGACACAATATATCACATTTCACGTCTATATGCCTGAGATCGAGCTCGAACTCAGCCGGGGAAAGAGTAAATACAGTTGTACGTTTGCGCAATAAGCCTAGATACGCAGTATATGGCGTGTGCATTCAGCTCAGCAGTAGTCCACTGGCAGCCAGCAGAGGATTGGGTACCGCAGCTCGGGCGCCATGCTCACAGCCAGTCAAGTGCGAGCAGCGTCGGCAATGTCGTCGAGGTCGACAGCAGGCCGCCGCAGCTTTGCAACAGGACGCTCGTAGCGGAACAAGGGAGGAGGAGCTCTGCAATAATAGCGGAGCAGGTTTTTTTCGACGGGCCTCAATCGGAATAGCTCAAACGGTACGTGAACAGCCCAGCTAACTTACTTTTCTCCACTACCGATGTTTTAGACGCAGTAGCCGAGTCGGCAAGTTTGATGTCGCAGGTGAAGTTGGACTTGCCGTTCGGCAGGTTTTTAAACAGCAGCCGGCAGATGTTGCCCGGGAAGATGCCAGCTTTGGCTCTGTGCTTATAGGGGGCGCGCTGCTCCTCGTCTGGGTCGGTGGTGTCCAGGAGTCTTTCCCCTTGAGTGTACTTGCAAAATACTTCGGGCGACTCAGCGGGAAGCGAATATTTGCAATCGAGCCTGACGTGGTTCTCATCTATCGAGCAGTAGGATAATTGAATCACCTTCTGAAACATACTCTTTGCGTCAATTTAGAAAAAGCTTTTTCGTTCGAAAATATTTCACGTTTAAAATCTGAACGTCCTTACCCAATAAAAGAATGGCGGTAAGAAGGAACATTCTCGCGCCTGTCCCGGGAAAAAAAGACCGAAATGAACGTGCACACGACACGCGCATCTCAAATCTGTCTGTCCTTGTCATGTTTTCACATACATATTGAGTTTCCACCCCGATGATGCTGCCTGCATTCTGGGCTACGTTTCCAAAACCTGAATAACGCTATTCTGTCACTCGCGTCCTGACCCAAATTGGCCAACTATGTCCCAATTCGGACCGAGCGCAGTTCGTGCTGTGCAGCGAAGAGCTCGAGGGCTCACTGGACGACCGCCAACGTTGATTGCATTCCTCGACGTAACCACACCGACAGATGCCGATGATTTGCCAACTTGAAATTCATCAGTGAGGTTTACAAAATACAGAATCGGTACATACTGTAAATACGTTCGACTGCGCCTGCATGCTTTAAAATATTGACTTGAAATTCTGTAAGCATTATAAAGTCGTTGAAAGAATTATTTGCACTAAGAAATCCAATCCATATGAATGACGACTGTCATAAAAGTCAATATTCGCCCTACGTAAGCTTCTGCGGGCAATAGCGTATGAATCATCCTCACCTTGTCTGATGCAGTTTTATCGCTCTCCTCAGTGCTCTGCAGCGATGCCGGCGGTTGTTACAGTCGAGGTCGGCTCCGAGAAGAAACGCAGGCAAGAGGACGGGAGGGGCAGAAACGGCTGCTCCCCTCCAGTTAAGGGACATTTATCATAAGAGATCTTGAGATCTCTTCCCCCCCCCCACACACCATCTTTTAACAGAGGACGGAAGTTTATCGTCTGACACACTTCAGTGGTTAGATGCTGTAGGTCCTCATTCCATGTTGGGAAACGTCCCTTGTGACCATTTAATCATAATTGAATGTACACTTCATCATTATATATATATGCAAGGCTTTTTCCACGATTCAACTATTTACTTGTTTCATATCGGCAAACGTGTATATGTAGCCGTATTTCCCCTAGTTCCTTTGACAATGTTTTTGAGCGAGTGATGTGTGACACCAGGATAAGAAAGGTGCGGTTCGAAATGATTCAGCACATCGAAAGTGACTGCCATTGCAGGCTTTAATGAGGGCGGTGTGTCCTATTTTTAGGGGAAATCTGCATTCAAACAAGATCTGCTGTCAGCGTGGTCGTTTTGAAACACGAAGGATGTTAAACTCAGCGTTTCCTCCGTAGTACATGCTGTGCACGCTGCTCATCCATCTTTTCAAGGACATTTGCCGAACAGCCCCCCTTGCCAAAGTCGTCTCGAAGGTGTCGCAGCCTCTCGAAGACACAAACCCTGGCGGCTAACTAAAGCAGCTCTGCAATGTACTGTACAATGCAATTTTGCTTCTCTGAATTGATGTCATTTTTCATTGAGTTAGTAAAGGCGAAATTATCTTGGTAGACGTGTCCACTACGCATGGATTTAGTTCGTCCTTGCTTGAAAGAAGCAAACTACTGATCCAGGTATTTGCTATGCATACACAGTATACAGCTCGTCACCTGCATTGCAAGGCCCGGCAAAATCCCTCCTGTCGGCAGTGAAAGATTACGATAGGATGTCAGTGCATCTGTGAATTGCAACAAAGCAAGGATCAGGTCGCATCGACGTTACCCGGAAACAAAGGGAGTCATTGAGAAACGACTGCTGCGGTATGCCCGAATGAGTTCGGATGGAGGTGTGGCGGAACCCAAGCCGGCATCTTTGGGACGGACCAGAACAGCGATTGTGAGCCAGACCGAAGACTTTGCACATGTTCTTTCGGATGAATAGATGACACTCGGGATTTTGCTGCTCACAAGGATTTTCTGAATTACCAATTTATGGCAGCTTGTAAATCTATAACAATAATTCCAAATAATACATACATGGCACCTACACCCCTAAAGCCAGTTTGCCAAACGGATTTCCGAACTGATGAACAATGTGCGTCGATAGTATTTTCTGTAGGCCTTCTTCTTGTCCACACGAGTAAAGGGCGGGCTGCGTCACGAGTTGATTTCGACCGGACCCAGAAGCGGGCGGAGGCTGAGACGTTGTGATGAAAGCTTTATTGAAAAAGGGAACGGAGACGGCCCTCGAGATGCGCCGGCAGGTCGTCGGGGCGGGGGACGTGCGGCAGGCGAAGTCGACTCGGCGAGGGGCGCGGAGGGAGCGCCGAGGTCAGAGAAACGGCGAGGACCGGCGTCGCTGACTCGGATGCTCGAGCGCCATCGTACCACAGGAGAACATGAATACTGCGGCGAGGATTTTACGCAGGTGGTAACGAAGGCCCATTGGTGACAGGTGCCGATTACTGGGAAGAGAGAGAGAGAGGGCGAGAGGGGCGTAAAGCGCCACCCGCGCTCCAACAGAAGTACCGCGGGGCACAGCTCATGACAGGCTGAGGCCTATCCCGGCTGACTCGGGGGCAAGAGGCGGGGTACACTGCCGACTGGTTGCCCGCCAATTGCAGGGCACAAATAGGCAAACTACCGGCCCCGCTCACAATCACTCCTGTGGACAATTTAGAGTCGGGTTTTCGGAACGCGGTCGTCCGAGCCCCCGGGAATCCCACGCAATTACAGGGAGAACATATCAAACTCCACACAGGAAGGCTAGACCCTGAATTCGAACCCCCAACCTCCGGACCGAGGCAAATGGGAGATTTGCTGTGTTTTTTGTGGCCTTGTTTATTTTCTTCCAGGCCTGCATTTTCTTCGTCGTACAATTTGCACATTACGCACATCGACGTCTTGGATGACTCTTGCTTCGTCTCATGCATTCTTTCTGTTCACATTCGATGTCAGCACAACGGGACCGTCTTCGCGCTTTCCGCTTTGTACTTGTCGTCCAGCAGAGGGAGCTCGTGTAGAACTGCGGCATCGCTCGAATTGACTGGCGTTGGCATGTCCATTGAATTGCATTTTGTTTGTTCGATTATTTCGAATACGCGTATAATCAAAAGCAGTATAATGACGCTCAAAATCCCGGCATCATTCATTTCTGTCGAAAGTCGAAATGTCTCGCGCGCGCGCGCTTCCGCGCTCGGCGTCCAGCTCCGAAGCAGCGCGGGTTCGTGTCGGACAAGCAGGTAGGAGGCTCGAGCATTTTGACATCCCGAGGAATATCCCGCTATGATTTGGTGGCAGAGGTTTCAACTCGCACCGAGGACGACATGTGAGCGCTTTGCTGCAGTGCGAAGTCGCCGCGCGGGCGTCGTCACGTCTGCAGCCTGCACTGGCCCGCTATTGGCCTATTTTGGGTGCTCGCAGAAGCGTCCCAGCTGGCCACGACGATGTTGCACGTTAGGTTATGTTGTGCGTTTTGTTTCTCGCTGCCGTCACTGCTGCATTCACTCACGCACGCACGCACGCACGCACGTAAAACCCTCTTTTGAGGCCCCCGTGCCGCTCTCTTGTCTGCAGGTGGAAACGTGCCGGGAAGGTTGTTGACGTCATCTGGAATTCAGAACGCCACTGCACCCAAATGGCGCCTCACCTGTTCACCGCAGCGTGCCTTCTCTTTGCCAGGATCCTAATAACACAGCAGACTCACAGTAAGTGCCCGTATTTCAATTCTCTCTGCTGCCAAGACGATCAGCAAGATGTTACAGTATCAAATGAGATGAAATCCCATTCAACATGTGTGCCACCGCCAAACTGTCTTTAGTCTGTAAGACAATCGATTTAGCGTTTGCCAAGGAATGAAATCGCTCACCAAAGCAGACGACCTCATCCCCAAGGGCCTGTTTTGCAAGGCCGACTTCCTTTTCACCGTATTTCTTCTGACGCGTTTGCTTGGTTTTTTCCCCCAAAATATCCAACTTAGGCGAACAGAAGAAGTCAAAGGGGAGCAGGCGGCACAGTGTGTCTCGTCTCGAACCCCTAACCAACCTCAGATCTGACTCACAGCTCTGAGGTTAGGGGTTCGAATCCAGGCTCCGGCCTTCCCGTGTGGAGTTTGCATGTTCGGCCCGTGCTTGCGTGGGTTTCCTCTGGGAACTCCGGCGTCTTCGCGCATCCCCAAAACGTGCATGTTAGCTTATGCCAAGACCCGAAATTGTCCATGAACGTGAGCGCGAAAGCCGGCGACCAGCTTGCCCAAAGTCAGCTGGGATCCGCTCCGGCTCATCTGCGACCCTCGTGAGGAAAAGCGGTACAGAAGATGGACGCGTCGATAAATGGGGAGCGTGTGGGGATGGAAAAAGCAATCACTGTGTAAGTTACATTCAGACAAATCCGATCCAGTACATTCTTAAACTTGCAATTTTGGGGGGGGGGGGAAGCGATGTTACGTATGGCATCAGACTTGGAGTCGAAGAGCAGGGAGACCCGGCAGGAACAGAAGTCACGTGCCCTCTTTTTTTCATCACAGCCCCACCCCCCACTGAGAGGATGTTTAGAGCCTTCTGCGCAATGTCAAAGATGAGATGTAAAAAAAATAAAATAAATAAATACAAAAATACAAAGCAATTGCTCCCAAATGTCCACAACGCCGTATCATCTCCGATCTTTGTCCGGCTGGAAAATGACTCTTTTCCTTCCAGTCAAGACTGTCTGTCTTTTCCCCCCACGTAAGATCCCGCAGGTCCAACTGGATTTTCCGTATGTGTCTCTTCCAGTGAGTTCCTTGTATACGTTTCTTTTCACTCCGCGTGGGCCTCAGATGTTTCCGTGCCTGACTTACTTGGAGAGGAACGTCAGGGTCGACTGTGAGTTTCCCGCCACCGACGAGATACCGGGCCCCTACTGCGAGTATCGTCAGGACAGCAGGCTGGTGGGCAGCACCTACCCCAACGCCGTCATCTACGTGTCCACCGAGGACCGCAGGAGGAGCAACGTCAGCCTGTTCGCCCCGAACCTGTGCCGCCTCACCTGGGCGCCGATGGCCGACGAGAAGCCTTACACGTACACGTGCAGGGTTTACCGAGGCGCCGGCTGGAAGGAGAACAGCATGGCCGTGCATCACCGTGAGGAAGCTCCTTCTTCGCCCCGCACGCGCAGCGAGCTAAACATCGGTTGACATTTTCTCTCGTTGCAGGGATTCTACCGATCTGCTCGGCTCTCAGCGTCACGTTTGAATCGGCGCCGTGGCTTTTGTCTACGCTGATGTCACTTCCCGCGGCGATGGGTCTTCTGAACCCGTGAGCTCTCCCCGATGACCCGACGGACCTGATTTGCGACTCACTTTAACGGCGAGCTCAATTTGAGAACATTTTCGTGGTTTTTTTTTTTTTTCACGCGCCGAATAGCTGCAGCATGTACAATTAGCGGCCGCCTGCACAGCGCCGATGCAATCCCAGTATCACAAAAAGGAAAACCCCGCTGATAGTGCTGATCCACACATGAGGGATCATCAGAAAGTCGATTCAGAAATGTTGACAAAGCATATTAGGGTCTTAGGTGTACCTAATCAAGTGTCCAGTGAGTGTATTTGCATGCCTTCGCGTGAGAGCCTCACGCCTTTCCGAAGACGTGAGGAGCTTCCCTTTCCTTTTGAATATTCACCCGTGACGTCTTGGAAGTCTCTTTGCTAAGCTGCCGTTTCAAATGTATACTGGGGGTCGGGGGCTTTTTCGCACACACACAAAACAACACAAAGACAAAAACAGTACAAGTCACTGGGAAAGGAAAAAGTGGGAATTGCCTTTTTATTCATCATCTTGTGATGTTTCATAATGGCATGAAAGTACTCTGCTCGTCTAATACTATTTAAATAGAGGACAAAATGGCTTCGAAAATAATCATTTGTAGTTACGTTCACATGAATTTGTGGCTTCTTTTTTTATGCTATGATTTTCAGGCTCACTGCTGTGACTATTATTTCCACAGAAGCACTTTGAATCGAGGTAGCGTGTGTTTCTTTGAAACAGCTTTATTTAACTCTGTTAGACAGTATTACCAAATGTCTGCAAAATGCTATAACAAAGTTAAAGCAATAAAGGCGTAAATCCACACATGCGAATTGTTTTTCCCTTCACGCATTTGGATATGCACTGTGATTGGTGAGCGTCGAACACTCGCGACTTGTCCTGGGTTAGGCCCCAGCGCACCAGTGAGTGACACCGGTGAGGGTAAGCGATAGTGAAAGAGATGGATTGATGGGTTTCGATATGAAACATACCGTATGAGAGCAATCAAGCGATGACGTTTTGGGAACATTCCGGCGACCCTAATGAGCTCCAGCAGAGTACCAGACAATGCGATTACAATTTCAAGCAACAACATCGGGAATATTTGTATTTTTTTTTAATTTTTTTTTAAAGTTTTAAAACTTTTTTTTTTAAAGTTTTAAAACTTTTAAAAAAGTTCACGTAATGAACTTTTTTTTTTTTTTTTTTTTTTTTTTTAAAAGCAACGATGAAAATATATTTTGGCCAGTTTGCTTCAACAACAGTAGTTAAAAACCTGAATCGTTAAACTGGAGCAGCAGCGAATCTGTGTTGCACTGACATGATTGGTCCGTCCGGAAGAGGGCGCGCTGAGCTATTGGTTTAAATCCCTTCACTTTATTGAGGTCACTGCAAATACCGTACAGAAAAGCGTTCATGGTCCTCTGTTGTGATTTGTACAGCAGCATTTGCGGGAACTAGCTGTGATGAATTTCAGTATTTCAACACTAACATCCCGAGGAGGTAGCAGGGGACTTTCGGAGGACCGGGACCGGGACCGGGACCACCACTAAGCCTGCTCACATCGCAGCATCAAGATAGTTGAGTACTTTGGACTACACTGCTGTAGTCCAAAGTATCTGACCCATCCTGCAGAAAGCTTTATTGTAAAATACCAGGAGGCCAATGCCGAGACAAAATAAGAACATTCTTATTTTCATGTCTTGCTTTTGCCATCGAGCTAAAAACGATCTACTGACCGACGATGTCACTGGACGGACTTGCGCGTATTTTGAAGGCGTCATTTGAACAAGAAGTTGAACGTTATTACATGACACAGTACTTATTTTCCCAAATGATTACACAGAAATAGCTGTCATTTTGCAAAACAATATATTTTAGTTTATTGTCAGAAAATACACTATTTACTATAGAAAGGAATGGCTTTAATCCTCATAACAAAGAACCCAGGCAAAAGACAAGCAGGGAGACAATATTCGGAACATGTTCGTTCGGAACTGGTTTCCGATCAATTCAGACACAAACCAAAACGTATGCACGAAAAAGTAATACCAAAAAAAAACGGCAGGAGCAAAACAACCCCTTCAAAGCGTATAACAGGTACAAATATTTGGAGGTATCTAATGTTCCTATATTTACTGCTATAGTTCGGGCATCCAAATTTGTAACACAATCAGACATACAATATAATATTTGGGAATCGTAATAAAAACGGATTTCAACATTTATATAAACTACTAAAGAACTGAATATGTACAACAGTCTGAGAGCACATGTATATAGGTAACAGTGAATTGGCATTTTCTTTCAAATATGTTTGAGGAGAGATACAAAAAAAAAAAAAAAAAAGATCTTACATAAAAACCGAAGCCGCTAAAAATGTACAGCGAAAAACAATCCAGTGCAGTGTTTGCTCAACTATTATGAAAAGCATAATCATTCATTTTAACATAAAAACACACTGCAGCACACCCCAAAAACAAAAACAAAAAAACAACGGAAGAAGACGACGTGAAATATATTCGCAAACAACTGCATCTTCTATGCAATTCAATTCCGGCATTCCTAAAAAAAAAAAACATTCGAAGGTCACGGATGGCCTCCTGTATGGCTGTTATCGTCTTGACAAAAACACAAGCCAAATACAAGAAAATACACACGCAGCATTACATCCGGCAAGTAAGAGGTAAGGTCCAGCAGTCACAACTAAAACTAAACAAACACAAATATCGCACAGTTTGTATACGATGGGTTGCTGTCAAAAACCATTTTTGGTCGCGGGCCGCATTGTTGGTACGGTTTCCCGAAGTGGGCCATCGTGACTGTGACGCCGTAAACTCTATGTTGTGGCCTCATCATAGCATTACATATTTGCCCCCCGAAAATATGGATCATTAGTTTTCAAATCCAAAGTCAAGAATAACCATTTGTTCAAGAGTGACTATAAAAAAAAACAAAAAGGCTTTTGGTAAATGCTAGTAATAGCTCCACGTTATTATGCGTTACATACGATGATTTCAAATATTGCTACAGATTTGAGCAGAGAATCGTGTCGAAAGTTGAAATGATTTGCTTTACCATATCAAATGCGTATGAGGGCACGCGCTGCTCGCAGTGCCAATGCGAGATGACTTTGCCAGTGCGTCGGCGTGTCAGTCGAGACCGGCGCCTCCTCCTCTTCTCTTGCCTTCATGAGCAACTACGCTAGCAGTCTCCTCGGGCACATTTTGACTTCCAAGAAGGGTCCGACGAGACACAGGGAAACAGGAGCTATCGAGACAGGACAGGACAGGTAGGAGGCAGGTTATCTGCCACAGCAAATCTACAGATTTTGTCTGTGGAAATAAGAAACAAATACCACTGATGTCTTTTGTTGCACATTGGATTTCTCAGGTGTTTCTAATATTATATCATAAGTTTGCTTCTTGCGCATTCAGTTACGTTTGTTTTCATGTGATGAGGTTTCACATTGCATACGTAGCCGGAGCGGTTGGAAGGCGTGCACAATCGAGGTCAATTTTCAAGAAATATTGAGTTTGGTTTGGTGTGCCCTGTGACTGACTGGCGACCAGTTCAGGGCGTAGTCCGCCTTTCGCCCGAAGTCAGCTGGGAGCTGGGATAGGCTCCGGCGCCCCGCGACCCGAACCGGGGTAAGCGTTGTTGAGGGTGGATGGATGGATATTGACTTTGGCCCGTGACTCTGTGCCACTGTGAATTTGAGTTTGACAGCCGTGCCCTAAAGCACTTATTGGTCAGCATGGAGTGACGATTTGCCGGGGTTCTTTTCACATCGATGTCGTGCCCGCTTATTCATCATTTGCACAGCGGTCAAAATATTCTCCTCCTGTCTTTAGTATATCGTATCTAAATCCTCTCGGACCCTCCGCGCCCCGGTCGCCGGCTCTTCCGGCTCCTTCCCTCAGGTAGGCGCTACCGATCGACGCAAACTAGAACTAGTAGACATTCCGACAGCTTCTTCCCTCTTGCGATCAACTTCTTAAACACCTAACCTCTAATTCCATGACAACAAGCTGGCAATGTTTTGACTTGAGTTCGTTGTCACATTTCTGTGGGGCCAATTATTTATGACTCGTGCACTCGCTGTAGTTGTCTCGCCGTGCTGCACTATTTGCATATACTGGCCACTCGTGCCAGAGTCGCATCTGCTCCATTTGCACACCGATTGAGGAGTATCTGTAACATTTGCACAACCGACATTGTCCCAGATGATCGCACGACTCGTCACTTTAAACCGCATCCGCTCCTTGAAGTCTCAGCGCCCTTTGCACGATGGTCATTGCACCGGACTATTGCAATATCAGTCGTTCGAACTGCTCTAAGTGCTCGAGGACTCTGCATCTTTTTGCACAATTGTTTTTTGTCAATGTCTTGATGTCCCCAAAGTGTTCTGTCAATTGACTGTCTGTCGTACTAGAGCGGCTCCAACGACCGGAGACAAATTCCTTGTGTGTTTTGGACATACTTGGCAAATAAAGATGATTCTGATTCTGATTCTGATTCTGATCATCTTGTATAGGCGATCCTCTAGAGGGCCGCACAAACAATGTGTACACATTAGGGCTGCGCAATCTTGGGGAAAAAAATGCCATTGCGATTATTCTTATTGTATTTTTTTTAAATCTGCGACGTATATTGCGATGACAACAAATACAGGATCAGTGCTGGGAAAATCCATTTTCTATTCGAAGTTCAGTTCATCGTTCCAAAATTGAACTCGTTCAGTTCATAATTCACAATTTGGAAGTAAATTCACCGGTCCAAAAACAAACTAGTTGATAGTTGTTATTTATCTTTAACGTTGCTGACGGGCTGTGGCCCTCAAAACACTGGCATTTCATTCCACCATGGTTGCCACCCGTTCAGTAGGCGTCTGCAGCTTTCACCCTACAATTGAAAAAAAAAAAATATGAGGAAAAACGTGCTGCTTGAATGGTGTTTTTTTGAGAATGGGGAATTAAAACAAAAACAGGAGTTTTGTACTTAACGTGCCAACAAAAACGCACAACACAGTATGACAGGAATGATGGTAAAAGGACATTGATAACTTTACATTGCTCGCAGCTCTGGCTGACTATAATAACGCGATCATGTTTCTCATCTTATATTACAAAACTAAATAAATTCCATATTCTCAGCATGATCATACATTGTTTTAAGAAGTAAAGTATTCTGATACAAATAATCATTTTCCATGTCATCCATTTTTCTAATATGTACTGTATTAGGAAAGAACAGACGGACCGCCAACACGCAGTGCTCCTGACAACACCTCGCGCACTGCCGCAAAACAGGAAATCCAGCGAGCGTCCAATCTGTTAAGCTTTTGAGTGTGTCCAAACAGGTCCCTCTGCTGGTCACTTTTAATACTACAGTTGATTGACTGTATTTTACAGTACACCAACATCGCAGCAGACCCTGCGATGTGACTATTGCGCAAATGTACATCGCGATGACGGCGCTCAAGCAAATATCGTGCAGCTCCGGTACGTACGCCCTCTGCCATTATTTAACTGAGACACGTTAATGTGAAAAGTAACTTTCAACTGCACGTGCATGGTTACAGATGAGTACGTTGTATCCAACCCTCGCTCCGGCCGTCTATAACACTGCACGGACAACATACACACACATTGTTGGCAAACGTCCGTGAAAGAACTTCAAACTTCCCATCGTAATAATTCATATTAACCAGTTCAAAGCAGGCATTGCGGTCCAACAGAATTGTTGTCAAAGAATCGCCACAATCAAATCGTGTCAGTAACTCTCAAAGAGACTTTGTGCCTGCCAATCGTCACGAGCAAGCCGCTCCAGCCGCCTCAGCGTGGAAGGGGGCCTTCTCTCCAGATTGTATACTTGGGCTCCTTCCAAGTCATTTTTCTTTTCGGTCAGAATTCTGTTGGACCGCACGCGACAGCAGATTTTCCCAAGTTAATTTTCAGTATTTGTATTTATTTATTGTGAGTTTCAAGTTATTTCAGGGACCAGGGTGGACTTGTACGGAACGTTACCGACAATTCCACTTGTGTGCGCATCATGGAAGTTTGCTTTCTTCCTATGCACGCCGTATGTAAATATACAGCGGACCCCCGGATATTCGCGGCGCAGCATGCGCGAACGGACCTATTCTCTGATCTCTTTTGGAACCTGCCGTCTGGTATTAATGGAAAAACACATCTGTTTGCGAAAGGCAAGTAAGTGTAAGTGGAATTTCCTGCTTATGCAAACGCTCAGTCACTCACGCCGACCCAGCCCCCCGACTTGCTTATCGTCCTACTTCATCGGTATTAAAAGTCCCATTAAGTTGTGAGTCAAAGTTCATTTGTATTTGCTTGAACGATATGTTTTGAGGGTCACAAGAGAATGGCAAAAATGCTTTTTTTTTTTTTTTCTCTTGAACTGTAACATGTCCAAATTTGTTGTATACGGACATGTCACTTGTCACAGGCCTATCCAATGTTGCAAACGGATAACCTTTACCCATTAAAAAACGAGGTATCGTACGAACGGCCAGCATTTAACAGGAACTTGTAAACTTGTGTCTTGTGTCTCTTACCGGCAAAGCAAAGCCGATGACATCGGTAAACAAAGAACGGTTAACGAACACATGAACCTTAACTTCAGCTACTCTTAGTGGAGTAACAGATTTTTGGGGGGGGTCTCATAGTGAGGATAAAGCGCCGTGGAAGAGGGGAAATAGTCTGGAATATTTCAGGGTGGATAAGGACAATGACATCTAGCGGGCTAGCCTGACACCCAGCCGTGCGTGGTGGTCTTCAGCCTCTGGGGGAACACTTGCGAGGCGGCCGCCGGGTCGAAATTGAAGTCCAGCACCCCGCCATCCATGAGGGTGTCATGGAGGACGGACTCCATGTCGCATTCAAACCTCTCGATGGACACGTTGTCCAGGTCGCTGGGCAGGCGCTCCTGGCGATAAGCATGCGGAAGAAGCTCCCTGTAGCCGCCGCCGCCGCCGCGGTAGGGCGACGTGAGATCGTGAGCCGGGGCCGGGTGAGCGCGGGACAGTTGCACGTGTGTCCTCGGGCTCGTCATTTGAGGAGGGGCCCGCGGGAGACTGCTCGGACCGGTCGAGGGGATCGCGTTGCCGCTATTCAAGTCTCGTGAGGTCGGAGGACCCGGGTTATGTCCAACGTGCGGATTTGCGCGATGGACAGACAGCGCGGGATGGATCATTTTAGCGCCATTATGAACCCCCAACTGGGTCTGGCTGTCGTAGGCAGGCATTCTCCCGACGTGAGACATTTGCGAATCCTTACAGGGAATCATGGCTGCCTCTGAGCTCCGCAGCTCTTTCAGTGGGCCAGCAGGGCAGATGTATTGGTTCTCATAAGCCCCGAAGTCCTGCTTGTTCTCTCGGGGCGGACGCATCGGGACAGGGGACATCGACGTCATCCTGGCCTGACCGTACGTGCGTTTTCGGAAGTCCTGCCGCGGCTGGGGGCAGTTATAGGGACCGCTCTGAAGCATGGCGACATTAGCGGAGTCAGAACTCATTCGGGGGTTCTTCGGAAACAGCAGGTTCATGTTGTCCGCCAAGTTCTCCATGTCCATCTCCGAGCCGCCCGCGGGATCCGGACACTTCCGACAGGCTGGGGAGGGGCGTGGCAATCTTACTCCCCCCGGGGTACATCAGGTGACCTTCGGCTTCACCGAGGTCGTCCCGCTCAGAGGAGAACGGCGAACGCCGGTCGCTCGGGGCGCCGGCGTCCGAGCCGGCGCGTGTTCTGAAGGAGCTCCAGGACTCAAAGTCCTCGTTGCTGCGGGAGCTCGGACTTCCCAGCCAACTGGAGTACTGGGAACCGGGACTGCTCGCTCCTGCTTCGGCCCCGTCCTGCGGAGCCATCTGGGCGTGTGGAAAACACAAACAGCTTACAAATACGCACACGATATTGATTAGAAGGGCTTCTCAAACTCTTCGGGTCCAAGGGAGTTTGTTTTCTTTGCCAGCGACACCCTCATAATCCTAACAACATTTAAACATACAGAACAACCGTCTGTATCCCTAAATGCCATAAATAAACATTCAAATGGCTGCCTATTTTCGAGGGAGAAAATTGGAAGGTTTTGATAACAAATTCCATTTTTGAAGAAAAGCAAAAGTCTTATTTTTTTTCAAGAACAAATATGTCAATTGTAATCTTAAGAGAATAAAGACACATTGTCCCAAGATAAAGTCGAAATATTATGCTATAAAAGTGCAAATCTAACAAGGGAAGACAGTCCCAGTTTAAGAAGTGAATTTCAAAAATACAACTCTAGTCTCGTCGTATCAAAGAAAAGCCTTTTGTTTTCGAATAATAGGACTGCCTGTGTTCTCGGTCAAATCCATGCATCCACTAGGGTTGCGGGCGCGCTGGGCACACGCAGACAGAGAACCATTCGCACCTACGGGCAATTTAGAGTCCACAGTCAACCCAGCACGCATGTTTTGGGGATGCGGCAGGAAAGCGGAGTGCCCGGAGAAAAGCCACCCAGGCACGGGGAGAACGTGCAAAGGCGCACGCAGGCGGGGCCGGGATTCGAACCCCGGTCCTCAGAAACGTGAGGCAAATGTGCTGCCGTTCTCGGTAAAATAGCCCTTTTGCTCTCTTTCTGCGGGCATCTGGAGGGCCCTGGTTTGAGAAGCCCCGCTGGACATAATGCAAAATTCACTTTAGTAGTCGTACAAAGGTAAAGTACAATGTAGGATTCTTAGACTGCGCTCTACTTTTTTCTTTGCGGCTCTTCCTCGGCTCTTGGCGAACTTGCTGTTGTTGTCCATCGAGGCGGCCCTGCGTCGAGGCGACTTGCCGTTCTTCCCCCCTTCCGGGTTCAGCATCCACCACGAACTTTTTCCCGTTCCCTCGTTCTGAATGCGCACGAAGCGGCTGTGCAGCGAGAGGTTGTGCCTGATGGAGTTCTGGAAGCGACAGACAGCGAATCAGCGAATATCCATTTTCCGGGTTCAGGGTCGGAGCATACGGCGAGCTGACTTTGGCCGAGAAGCAGATTACGTAACGCGCCGGATAGATAAGGAGCCTTCCTTTTTTTTTCTTGGAGACAAATAACAATACTGCAATGAAAGCAAATTTGGGAGTAGGTTTTCACATATTTACATATATAGTTTGCTATTGCGCGACTGCTGAAAAGTCAAGCATCGACATCCACGTTTGGTTCTGAAATATTGAACTTTTTACTGCCGGAGCAAATGAGATAATGTGAACATCCGATCCGATCGCTCCAATGTCATACATTTTCCTAGGAGCCAGAGATTTGCTACGACGTGACGTGATATGATGCGTGACGAGCAGTTTGGCCCTTAAATAACGCGTTTTCGGCGTTGGCGGCACTGCACGGCATTCACGGCGTCCGTCTCTGAGGGAATCGCAATATCTCGTTATTTATTCTAGTCCCTCTTCACAGGACGTGCTGATCATATGTTTCCCGTGATGTCAATGCAGTTTTATCAGCACATCTCTATCCCACCCACCTTCTGGCAGCGAAACTACTCCCCCAAAGTGGAAAAGCATGCAGAGGGAATAAAAAAAAAAGAAAAAAAAAGGGAGTCATTTACTCACGGGTCAACATGAGTCAGGGAATACATTGAAATCACCACAGAGAGGACAGTTTCAAAGCACTCCTGCCAACGAGACAGGGCTGCATTACTTTGGGGTCGCTCTCTTTGTTTGGCGGGCATTTTAGTTCCCCTCGTCGACACCGAAAGCCTCATATAGTTGCTTCTCTCCGATGATCCTCCTATACGAGTCTAAAAAGGGAGCCAGCGGCGCTTCCTCCTCCTGTCGTCATCTCAGGAGGGAAGAGGGTTAAGAAAAAACATGCAGATGAATTTGACCACCAAGGTCTCTCGGGACAAAATACGACAATACACGTCTGTCGTAGAAGAAAGAACACGTTGAACGAAACCTAAGAGTGGGGAAGTTCCCCTACACGGCCGCAATGAGACAAAAGCAGCTCATTACAGTTACAGTGGAGCCAGATGTCCTAAACCACAGAGTTCGTCAGGGCTGAACAAGCAGGGATGTTATGACGCTCGCATTCAAAACAATACTCGTATATTATCGATCGTCATTACAGGATGTGTTGGGATAACTGCATTCAACGGCTGTCGTTTGATTTACACCCAATCGGTTTGAAGCGGCGGTCTTCATGTTAGGATACGCCCGATAAAGTCAGCTTTCGTAGTAAAAAAATACTGGGCCTATTCGTTCGGAGGACTCGACTCACCTCGCGGGAGCGCTCAACCACAGCAAGTTCATCTACGTTCACGTGAAGAACAGCGCACATTTGAGCAGAAGAACGAGAGCGGCGTGGAGGTTACGGGGTTCGCGTGCGGAGAGGGGAGGGTGCGGGAGTGAGATGTTGTTGCTACGTGGGGTCAATGAGTTCACCGCCCACCGAACACGAGGCTCCTCTGACGGAGCCGTGCAAACGGGTCGGATGGAGGCCCGTGCGTAACGCGCTACTTTCTGACTCGACTTCCCTTGCGGGCCCGACGTTTATGTCATACGGGGTCGAGTCCCGGATATCCTGCAAATGCAGAATGGAGAGAGTGAGGTGGCATGAAAACAATATTCGACCGGTCTCTGACTTCTCCCTCCTCTCCGTGTGGAAGTCCACCGTTAAGCCCGCGTGGCGCCGGCTCACTTGCGGACCTTCAACCGAAAGTAAGAGACAAGTAGAAGCGCGGCCGAGATCACTGGCGATATGCGAATGTGCACGCCCTCCGATTAGTTCCAACAATAGACTCGCATGGACTGCACGACTGGTCCCCGGGAAGAGGTATTCTCTCCTCAGTCTGGGACAGACCTCACCTCAGCCCACAGAGAACAAAAGGCATCAGGAGGTGACCCTGTCGCACGCATTAGTCCCCTGAAGGCCCGACCTATAGCTTTCGTGGTGGCCGCACGTCTTTTGAAAATTCACGTAGCACCCCGAAGCCACTTTAAAGCATCGAAATCCCCGAGGCTGCATGACACAGCATCTGGATGCGGGCCGCTCACGAATGGAGTCAGCCGTTTAGGCACACCGAGGCTTACGCCCGGGGCCAGATGACGGAGAAATGTTGGAGAGACGAGCTCGATTGAGTAATTCGAGCTAGGGCCCGTAGAAGTAGCGGTCATCTAATACTGCCGCTGCGGATGAAACGTGTTATTACCACAACAAAGGGAAAGAGGTTTGTCAGTTTATTCGCAGCTTAACTCAAACACCAGCCCATTACATTTTGCTGAGTATAAAGGTGGACTGAGGTTTGATTTGACTCATTTCGACCGTTTGAGTCATAAACGAACGATTCCGCCTGCCCCGGAACACAAAAGGAGTCTATTCCTAACTTCCTGTCTCATTCTCCAGAAACCCGAAAGAACGGGGACAATCCCTTCCGTCCATTTGTAACTTTTGCCAACGCTTTGTTAATTACTGGGAGCTGTTATAGGATTTCAAATGAGTTTTCACGATGTGTTTGCTACCACAGAAAATATCAAAATATATTGCATCATTCCTTTAAACCACCACACAACTGTAAGGGTGAAAGGGCAGCTTTCATTTGCATGCGAGTGTGTCCCACTTGTCCTAGCTTGGGTCAGCTGCTGCAATCTTTCTTGTAGATATAGATATAGATATATAAAGCTTCGGGCCCCTCCTACTAGACCTGAAAACAATCTCAATGAAACAGCTGCTGCTCCTTGCACAGCCAAGCATGAAGCTTGCAGTAACGGTTACAGGATGAGCAAACAAACAAGGCCCGGTCTGCAGAGTCAGGTGCAGTCAAAGTGAAATTGGACGCAAGTGCAGTCTGTACAGATGTTGGACACCACGCGCATACAGTGGGAGGAAAACGGATGTGAACCCTTTGGAATGTCCTACGTTTCTGCCTAAATTGGTCATAAATTGCTAGGCGGCACGGCGGACGAATAGTTAGCACATCGGTTGCGAGGACCCGGGTTCAATCCCCGGCCCCGCCTGTGTGGAGTTTGCATGTTCTCCCCGTGCCTGCGTGGCTTTTCTCCGGGCACTCCGCGTTCCTCCCGCATCTCAAAAACACGCACGCTAGGTTAATTTAAAACTCTAAATTCTCCGTAGGTGCGAATGGTTGTTTGTTTCTATCTGCCCTGCGATTGGCTGACGACGGGATGTACCCCGCCTCTCGCCCGCCGTGAGCTGGCATAGTCTCCAGCACGCCCGCGACCCTAGTGAGGACAAGCGCTTTGGAAAATGAATGAGTGAATCACCGTCGTCTGCTGAATCACATGAATAAACAAACAGAGTCTGCTCAAAGTAATACGGCACAAACAATTACAGTGGGGCAAAAAAGCAACCCCGAAGCATGATGTTTCCACCCCCATGCGTCACAGTAGGGATGGTGTTCTCTTTGGATGCATCTCACGACAAAAAAAGTTCTGTTTTGGTTTCATCTGACCACATGACATTCTCCCAATCCTCTTCTGGATCATCCAAATGCTCTCTAGCAAACTTCAGACGGGCCCGGACATGTACTGGCTTAAGCAGGGGGACACGTCTGGCACTGCGGGATTTGTGTCCCCGGCGGCGTAGTGTGTTACTGACGGTAGCCTTTGTTACTTCTGGTCCCAACTCTCTGCAGGTCATTCTCTAGGTCCCCCCGTGTGGTTCTGGGATTTTTGCTCACCGTTCTTCTAAATCATTTTGACCCCACAGGGTGAGATCTTGCGTGGAGCCGCAGATCGAGGGAGATTATCAGTGGTCTTGCATGTCTTCCATTTTCTCATAATTGCTCCCACAGTTGATTTCTTCACACCGAGCTGCTTACCTATCGCAGACTCAGTCTTCCCAGCCTGTTGCAGGCTTACAATTTAGTTTCAGCTCTTCGGTCTTGGCCATAGTGGAGTTTGGAGTGTGACTGTTTGAGGTTGTGGACAGGTGTCTTTTATACTGATGAGTTTAAACAGAGGCCTTTAATACAGGTAACGAGTGGAGGACAGAGGAGCCTCTTAAAGAAGAAGTTACAGGTCTGTGAGAGCCAGAAATCTTGCCAAATACTTTTTTGCCCCACTGTGTCTATGTATGTTTTATATAATTTTTTTAAAGCATGGACTGTCCTCCAGGTGAAAATGGAGAACATCTCGTTTCTTAATGGTCATGTGCATACACATCAATAACACCGAGCATCACGCTGCAGGGTGACCTACTTCTACCGCCACATCAAAGTGGTATTGACAAGAAGAACGAGAGAGAGATGTGATAACAAGTAGGGCAAATGAGGTCGGGTACATTTATATTTATATTCTAAAACGTTTCTCGTGAACGCGTTCAAGGACTTACAAAAACTACTGTCAAGTCAAACACTGCAATACTAAAGGCCCTGCCACTTTACCTCGTACTATTGTGCAAAAGCCTTCCAATTTTGTGCGCAGACAGCACGGTGGGCGACGTTTATCACGTCTGCCTCTGAGGTTCCACGTTTGAATCTCGTCTCGTGCGGCGTTTGCCTGTTCGAACTCCCTGACCCCCACAATCCCAAAACATGCATGCTGGTTAATTGAAGACTCCACACAGTCCAAAGTTCTGAACGGGAATAGTTGTGCCCTGTGAATGGCTGGCAAGTGTCCCGCCTTTTGTTCTCCATCTCACCTGTGAACATAACGGATGGATGGAAGTAATCCATCTCAACCGGTCGATATATTGATGCAGTACTTTGACATTTTGCGCAACAATTACGTTGAGATGCACAAATGCTACAAAGGCGCCCCGGTCGGCCATTTTTTGGGGGGTCGCGAAGTACCGCCGTATGCCGACAACCTTTTCACAGATGGTTTTCGGCATCGGGGTAAATTCCATCCATCCATTTTCCATACCGCTTATCCTCACTATTCCACTTCTTTAAATCGTGTAAATGGCCAAAACAGAATTGATACAAAAGAGGTTTGTATTTATGTACAAAAGAAAAGAAAAAAAATCACATCAAACCCATCTCCGTTTCCAGTTCACTTAGCACTTCATACAAATACCTGTAGGTTGTTCTGAGACAAAAATATTAGGAAAAATAACTGAAAACCGAGGCAATAAATAAATAAATCAATCAATCAATCAACGATGCAATCAACAACAACAATTAAAAAAAGTGTTTAGTGGACAAATCTAATTTGTGTTATTGGTTTCCATCTTCTTTCAAATTGCCTTAATTGCAACAGTTTTCGTGATTTCGTCTTTTCTATAATCGATACTTTCTCCCCTCTGTCGCTCCACTGCATTATGTTGGGGGGGTTACGGTTGAGGGTTATAATCGCTTTCTTTGCGATCAGAAGCACGACTCCGAGTCAGCATCGATGTTCTCTGTCGATCAGGTCTTCTGGGAATATTCCCAACTGCAGATCCCCACCTAAAATTCTCCATTTCTTTTTTAACACATTTACATCAATCTCTTCTTTAAATTGGCGCTGTCTCAACGCCCCCTTAAATGTCCTATTGTGGTGTTGAGTTTAAAAAAATACAAAACATCAACGTGATTCCAAATTCCGATGCGTGGCTTATCTTTGGAGACGCGCTCTTGCAGGACTGATCGCTCATCGCAATTCATTGAGATTCAGTTACTCTTACTTATATTGTGGCTTCTCTTACCAGCCTTGCCCGTTTGTGCATCGTGGTTTTAGGCAAGGTTCTTTATATGAACATACTGTGTATGACGGACAGGGGGGGGGGGGGATATTATTGTTCTGGGCAGGCTCGGGGGACAATGCAGTAGCGCACATGCCAAAGATTCAAGAGAGTCGCACATGGGTAGAAAGCAGACTGTACGCAGGCCTCTGAGTCAGCTGAGCGCTTCCCTCCTCCCCTTAAGCCAGAATCGTTCTTGGGGGGGGGGGGGGTCACCCTCTCTTCATAGGGTTACTTTAAACTCTCAGCGGCCCTCTTAAATTCTCAGGCAGGTCTCTCCCCTTTTAACCTTGTGAATTGGCTGACAGTTTTTCATCGTGCCACATTAAATCTCGTGTCTCTCATCCGCACCGTGTCCCTGGATGTCCTGGGCCAAAAACGTGTACCATTGATACAAACAGCACTTCAAAAAATGAAATCATGTCTTAACACTTGGGATCTCCTGAATGCGCATACTGGCAAAAGTGTTTCATTAAAAATCATATGGATTATGTCGGCATTCAGCGGCACAGGGTTTGTGATGTACATTTTACAACAAACTTTCAAAACATTATAGGTGCCATATTTCATCAAACCAACTTTTTCTAATATTTGGTGCCTCAGTAAACAAATATGAATTATGAATTCAAATCATTCATTACGCATTACTGAGTTCTAGACATCCTGAAATCAGGTCATACGAATTTCTCCAGCTTATCTACGTCACTAGCGGAGATCTCCGCCTACCTCGCCGCTCCCGAGCCAGCGCTGTCACTATAACAAACACGTGCGCTCTCAAGTGGAGGCAACCAATCAGAGGAAAGGGGGCGGTCTTAGCCAAATATGGACAGAGCGAATACAAAACATGGGTCAAACAGAAGTCCAGTAGCTTTCAGAGGTGCCGTATGATAAAATCAAGGTGTTTTGTTTTGTTTTTTGAATGAAATTAACACTTTTATAATAAGTCCATGTTAGCGAGTCACTCTATAGAGGTCTGAAAGGCCAAAATATGGGACCTTTAATGATGTCTGGTGGGCTACATACCGTTGCGATTTGCATTTGTGACCGCTGTGTAGAACGGCCTGCCACGGGAGCCGCTGAGGCAGTCGTAACACAGCGGTCATCCAATCGGTCCTGTGGTCTTCCATCACAGTCCGGTTCGGTGCTGCTACAAAAAAAGGCCAAACTCCGACTGCGACGGACAATCAAAACTGCTGAAAAGATTGTCGGTACCCCCCTGCCCGCCCTTGAGGACTTGCACGCTGCCAGAACTAAGACAAGAGCGTGCAAAGTCCTCTCGGACCCTCCGCCTCTTCCGGCTCCTTCCCTCAGGTAGGCGCTACCGATCAATGCAAACTCGAGCTAGCAGACATTCCAAGAGCTTCTTCCCTCTTGCCATCAACTTCTTAAACACCTGACCTCCAATTCCATTGCAACGTGCTGGCAATTTGTTTGTCTTGAGTTTGTTGTCACATTTCTGTGGGGCCAATGATACATGACTCGCGCACTCACTGTCGTAGTCTCGCCACGCTGCACTATTTGCATATCTGTTGTTGACAGATACTGGCCACTCGTGCCAGACTAGCATCTGCCCCCACTTGCACACTGACTGAGGAGTATCTGCAACATTTGCACAATCGACATTGTCCCAGACCATCGTACTGCTCCCGTGACGTCTCGACGCCCTTTGCACAATGGTCATTGCACCGGACTGTTGCAATATTAGTCATTCAAACTGCTCGAGGACTCTGCATCTTTTTGCACAATTGTCAATAAATAATAAATAAATAATTGTACCAGCATTACCAGATAACTAGCAACCCTTTACTGCTCAGTGACTGTTTTTTTTAAATGTCTTTCTGTCTCCAAAGTGTTCGCTGTCCATTGACCGTCTGTTGTCGTACTCGAGCGCCTCCGACTACCGGAGACAAATTCTTTGTGTGTTTTTTGGACATACTTGGCAAATAAAGATGATTCCGATTCTGATTTATATAGTGGTATTTTTACCAGCAGAAATGTCACGAAGAGCTTCGAAAATGTGTTTAAAAAGTAGGCTTTACACGATCAGGATTTGTGGGGCCGATCACCGATCAGCGAGTTTCAAAAAAACCATGACCCGATCAGCGATCCGATCACAAGATGGACCAATGTGCCCATTTGCATGACTTGTTCATTTATTGTATCTACCTGTGTACTGTATACTGAGTACTGTATCTTCAAAATTATTCTCTAGCATTTTAGACAAAAGTTAAAGCATCAATGACCTCTAGGGGGCATTCCAAGGATTGGCCACTGATCAAATCAACATTACAACATGACAGAAATAATGGGTGCGAACTTACTGTAATTAAATGACTTTAACAAATACTGTTAATGACATGCGTACTCTAACGTTCTCGGCTATATGGACGGGTGTTGTCCAGAATCGGCGTCCGTTTGGCTCCCCTCACGCTGCGTCGCTTGAATGCGGCGCGCTCCTCTTCGTGTACCTTCTTCAGGTGCTCGATCGAATTAGTTGCGTCGAAGCATTCAGATCCCGTTCCCCGCGACGCACTTCACTTGTGCACAGACTGCAAATAACTTACGTGTTGTTGGTCTGAGACGCCGCAAAATAGTTCCACACCGACGACGGGTTTTTTCACCGAAAAGATTGTAAAAACTTGATTGGCCGTCAGATAGTTACAGTACTGCGCCACAAGACACGACGCTTTTGGATTCATACGCGACGAAGACGCGGAGTTAAATGTCTCGAGCGGAGCCCATCAGCATAACATGCTAATTGTCGGCCGATACGGCTCACGCCGATCAGATCGGCGCAAAGTCTATTAAAACGTGCCAGGAGTTCCTCAGGAGTTACCCACGCACGGCACGAGGAGACGTCAGTACAGAAATGAAGGGCACCAAAAGCGAAGGTCGCTTTCACATCTAATGTTCACATTCTCTGATCTAAATCATATCGCGTGCTTCAGTTTCTTTTCACAATTCGCACGATAAACAAATCCAAGTGAATCAAAGTGCGCAATCAAACTCTTATTTGTCTTGGAGAAGGTTTGGCCGGTAGAGTACAAACTGAAGCTGACTTGGGTCAATAGGTTCACAAATTGACAATCTACACAGCTACCGTACAGCAACAAATACCCGAGTGCGCCAATGATTCTCCTTCACGCACAAAGAAAAGAAGAAAAAAAAAAAAAAAAAGATGTGCCGCTATCGGACGACCCGATCACCGCATTCCTGCTAAAGCGAGGACGTTTTGCGTGAGTCAGAGGTTATTTCCTGGGCAGTTCCGTCACTATTCTGTCACTTATGGGCTTACCTGCTTCATTCCCATTTGAATGTGAATTAAGGTCAGGTCGCTTTGTCACCATCATTGAACCGCTGACTTGGTTTGGACGATCATTTTTAGTCAGGAAGCGACCACGACAGTGTTTGATTACTGACAAGTGACATCTGCGACAGTGTCATGTTTGTCACTTATCAATCGCGCCTACCTAATATTTAAAGAAGACAAAAATACTATTGTAGGATTACCCCAAATTCCAAAACAAGATATACAACTATGGTGAATTATACACTTCAGAAACACTACGGATGCACGGATAAACTCGATGCCAGAGGAGCTCGGGGGTTTTCCTGCCCCTTTATTTGACGAAACAATAACTGTACTGTACTGACATGGTGGTTAGCCTGGGTTGCACACAGCCATTCTCTGATGCAGCACTATCACAAGGGGGGAACCGGTGCTCGCCCCCCAGCGAGGGGCCTTTTCTCTTGGCAGAGACGTCTTGCGACGGTGCTGCACTTTGAGAGGGAAAACGAAGCGCTGCGAAGCAATGCCGACAGGAAGGCTTACAGGCGGCAGCATTGCCCTCGTCCTTTTCAGCGCGGAGCCTTACACTCAAACGCAACACCCTCCACCCACCATGAAGTGTCATTACTCTCAAGCATGTGCATTTGGAAATCCATATGAAATAACGGAAAGCATAACATTAAGAATAGTTCAAATGTCATAACTAACTAAATAACTCCCATTCAAAGGGTCCGCCTCCTCTTTTTCCAAGCCGGAGCCTTGTGTTTTGCCGGGCGGGGATGTTAACACATGGCACTGTTTTCCATCCACTTGCCAGGAAATGCGTCATAGTTCATTGTGGGGGGGGGGGGGGGGGGGGGTGTCGTGTTTTTTTCAACAGGAAAGTGTAAAAATAACTGTTAGCAGGGGTTCCAAGGTCCAGGGTGCGCGCCAACAATAAAGAGCTTATTAGTAGCTTCAACTATTTTTCCTTTATGGAGACATCATTTACTAGTTTTCCTGACAATACATTTTGGTGTTTTTTTTTTTTTTTTTGAATGTCATATTAAGCATAAGCCAGTATACAGTGCAAGTAGAAGTACCTGCAGCTAATGTTCCAAGTCTCAAAAGAATGTCATCAGTGTTTGGGCAATAATCAGAAGGTCATCAATATTGCAATATTAGTCGTTCCGACTGCTCTAAGTGCTCGAGGACTTTTTGCACCATTGTCAAAAAAAATAAAAATAAATGTACCGGCATTACCAGATAACTAGCAACCCTTTATTGCTCAGTGACTGTTTTTTTTTTTTTTTTTTTTTTGTCAACGTCTTTCTGTTCGCTGTCAATTGCCGCACTCGAGCGGCTCCGACTCCCGGAGACAAATTCCTTGTGTGCTTTTTGGACATTCTTGGCAAATTAAAGATGATTCTGATTCGGAAGGCGCTATTTGGACCAATGTTATAAGAGCAATTTGATATTCTATAACATGGATGTTTGTGTGTAAGCTGTCAAATGTTAAAGTATGATTATACTTTAACAAGTATACCGTATGATTAAAAGTGCAGCAGCTAAGCGGTTGGAAAACAAAAGCCGTCATGCGTCGATGACAGGGCCCAACCAAACCTCCCCCAAGGCTTTATAATGCTAATGAATCAGCACTGAATCGCAAACCTTCAGAAAAACTCCACAAACTCCTGCATATCTATATTTTGTCATTAGGAGTCATGTAGTATTCACTTAAAGATGAAAGAAAATGACCTATGACCTCCTTGCCCATGGAATGGAATAGTTGTTTGGCAGGGTATCTGTTTGTTCTGTATTTATTAAGTTAGACTTGGGTAAAAGGTGGGGCCAGAAGAGGAAGCGACGCAATAAAAAGCGTCCCTCTCCTTCTCTCGCTCAGAGCTGCAGCATCCGCTCTCGAAGACACGGACGGCCACGAGGATGTGAGCGCTGAGCTCAGGAATGGAGGATGTTTGACGTTCTTCCCGGCATCCCCTTCGGCCAGCCCCTTTCCCCAACGACACACGGCTCACCGAACGCCGATTGAACTCTTCGGGTCAGCTCCTGTCATCGTCAACGGGAAGCTATGGAGCGCTCACTGCCTACTGTCTGCATTTTGACCCAATATTGCGTCGGTATTTACAGTAGTTGCAAATGACTGCTGAAACAAACCGTGCCGATGTTTTTTCTTCAAGGGGGCTAAACAATGGAAACTATATTTGATAGCAAAGGCATTTCCTGCCATAGACAGGTTCCAGGAAGTGCTACAAAGTGGAAATAGAAAAGGTCGACTCGGGGTTTTCTCTCATTTTGGGGCATTTTCATCTGCGTAAGTCCGCGCTTCGTACATTAGCCCAATCTTCGGCCCAACACTTTCAGGGCAAATATGATCTCCTATCCTCAGGTTGTGTACTGTGCAAATGTTGGTGGAAATGACGGCTAGGCCCCAAAACCACGAGGACTTGTCACAATGAATATAGATTGATTGTTCTTGAGGGTAATACGTGTTTGGAGTCACGTACACCGGTGAGTGTAACTCAAGTCAAAACTCCACTTCCAAGGAAGTCGGGATGTTGTGTCAAACATAAATTAAAAACAGAATACAATGATATGCAAATTGTTTTCGACCCATATTCCGTTACATACACGACAAATACAAGCCATTTAATGTTCAAACTGATGAACATTATTATCATCATTTAAAAAAAAAAACATTCTCTCATTTTGAATTTGACGCCTGCAACACGTTAAGACAAAAAAAAAGTTGAGGAAGAATGCTTAAAAAAAAAAAAAAGAACATGCCACGGTTGAACAGGTCAATTGGAAACGGGGGAGTGTCGTGATTGGGTATAAAAGGAGCATCTCCGAAAAGATCAGTTGTTCCCAAGCAAGGATGGGGCCCGAAGTATCAGCACTTTGGGAAAAACTGCGGGAGCAAATAGTCCGACGGTTGAAGAACCTTTCTCAATGTACACTTGCAGGGAATCTAGGGATTTCCTCATTTACGGTCTATAATGTTATCAAAAGATTCAGAGAATCTGGAGAAATCGACGCACGTGAGCGGCAAGGCCGAAAAACAACATTGAATGCCTGTAACCTTCGATCCCCCAGGCGGCGCTGCATTAAAGAACGCCATCGCTGTGTAAAGGATACTGCAAGGCGGACTCGGGAACACTTCGGGGGGGGAACAAACGAAAAAACATCGTCAGTTAACGCAGTTCTTCGAATCATCTATAAATGCTAGACGTTAATGTTAAAACTCTACCACGCAAAGTGAAAGCCATAAATCAACGACACCCAGAAATGCCACCCGCTTCTCTGGGCCCGAGCTCATCTGAGATGGACAGAGGCAAAGTGGAAAAGTGTGTTGTGGTCAAATTGTTTTTGGAGATCATGGACATTGTGTCCTCCAGGCCAAAGAGGAAAAGGACCGCATCTGCATTGTTATCAGCACAAAGTCCAAAGGCCAGCATCTGTGATGGTATGGGTTAGTATATCGTATTAGTGTCCATGGCATGGATAACTTGCACACCTGCGAAGGCACCGTTAATGCTGGAACGTACGTACAGATATTGGACCAACATATGCTGCCATCCAAGCAACATCATTTTCAGGGACATACCTGCTTTTTTTCAGCCAGGCAATGCCGAGACACATTCTGCACGTGTTACCACAGCGTGGCTTCGTATTAAAACAGTGAGAGTACTAGGCTATCCAGACCTGTCTCCCACGAAAAATGTGCGGCGCATTATGAAGTGCAAAATCCAACAACGGAGACCCCGAACTGTCGAGCAACTGAAGTTCTACATCGAGCGAGAATGGGAAAGAATTCCACCGACAAAGCTTCAACAATTCTCAGTGTTCTCAGTTCCCAAATGCTTACTGAGTGTTGTTCAAAGAAAAGGTGACGCAACACAGTGGTAAACATTCCCCCGCCCCAGCCTTTTTGGAAAACGTTGAAAAATGTAAAAAATATTGATGAACAAATATTTGCAATATTTGTTCATCGGTTTCCGTAGCTCGTCTCGGTCGTGTATTCAATGAAAAATATACTGTCGGTTGAAAAGGGCTTTTGCAAATCATTGTATTTTGCTTCGAACTGACATTTTACACAACATCGCAACTTCGTTGGAATTGGGGTTTGTGTTACTGCATGTATGCCCGGAGAATGCCTGTTACCGCTCACTCAGTGTATGTTTTTATGAGGAAAGGCACATAAAACATGTGCTTGTGGCCACAGGCCACACAGACTCATTTGAACGTATGTGTTGCTGCACTCAAAATAGAATAATGTGCTAGTAGCTGTCCCAAAGCGTGCTGCGGCAGAGAGTCGGAAATTGCCCCATTTCACTCCACTGGGCTATTTTGCATATGCCTCAGCATGTCTAACTCGAGTCATGACGCCGGATGCTGTGCTTCTGGAGCAAGTAAAACCCGTCCGGGTGCCCCCCGTGCTCGTTCTCGCAACTGGCACTGGGTGAGCGACACGTTGCTCCTTCACTTCGGCTAACTTGGCGACAAACGCCCGCCGCCGAAAGCTGTCGCGCACCTGAGCGACGGTGGCTTCCGAGGGATTCCCAAAAACCTTCATGCCAAGTCGGGGCTCTCAAGTGGCCCCCAGGCTGCGAGTTTGAGACCACAAACGCCATCCGCTCCTGCCCAACCATAGGCGCCTCATACTTCGCATTTCTGGATGCATTTGGGCGAAAAAGCGGAGAGTTCGATGCGCCGGCCCACTGCTAGGCAAACCGGTGGGCCGGGGGCCAGATCCGGCCCGCCACGTCACTTGATGTGGCCGTCGCAAGCAAATCAAAATGGCTCATCGTGTTCTGATGTAATAATGTCATCGCGATGTTTTTGCAAGCACCCCCCCCCAGCAAGCCCACTTTGAAAAGGAATGCAATAGCGCAAAAACATGTTTCTCGAGGCTTTGTAATTTGAAAAGTGGCCATTCATCACTGCGTCAGCGGCTCACCTTCCAGCCCGCGGAGCTGTTGCTGTCTCCTTTATCCTTGAAGTAGGGCACGCTCTGCACCATCCAGTCGTAAATCTGGGACAGGGTCAATCTTTTCTCGGCGGAGCTCTCGATGGCTCTGGTGATGAGGTCGGCGTATGACATGTTCCCCCAAGCGTTGCGGCGGGACGAGCCGCTCCTCCTCTGGCCGGAGCAGCTCGTCCCGACCGGCTGCTGCAGGTGGGGATGGCGGCGCACCGCGTGCGAGTCGCGCTGCTCCTCCGACGAGCGCGAGTTTCCCGCCGGCTCCTGTTGCGCCGACGGGCCCGGGGAAGGTGCGGCGCAGCTGGCCGGGTCAACGAGCTCCGGCAGCGGCCAGGTGCAAGAGCGCGGCCGGCTGAGCGGCTCAAAGTCCGGGTCTACTCGGAGCGGCGGAACCTCAGCCATGTCGCGGCGCTCATTCCCAACTGGGAGGACTTTTGTCAGTTGGGTTTGCAAGTCTACCGTGACTTTGACTGCTTTGAACTCCTCGAGCGTGGCGCTCGGTGACACAACTTGGCAAGAACGGCCCACAACGGAGGCTGCGATGATGCCTTCACGTCCTGCCGCATGCTCGGTCATCTGGCTTCTTTGGCGAGATGACCGCTCGCATATGTTCGTCGGGCAAGCAAATCGTTACGCTTTATCGTAACAGGAGGTACCAAGCATTTAGAGATGAACAGGTTACGGAACTTTTAAAATGTGGGGATGAAAAGTTATACATTCACTTTCGAACTCATTTTAGGCCGTGCAGTCGCTTGTTATACGACATCACTTCCACCACAACACCTGAATGCACCTTATTTATTTCCCACAATATTTGAGCTCTAAATGAACGCCATGGCGTATTTAATTATTGACCCGTACAGCTGCTCAAACATCAGGTAGAAAAGGGACATTTATCCAACATTTGCATCTGGCGCCGTCGTCCGTACTTAAAAGCCCCCTTTAAAAGAGGACTTGTGCCAGCGCTGCCCCCTCGTGGCATACAGATGAAAAACAACGGCCGGTTTCGCAGCATTTTTTGTCCTCCATCCATCCATCCATCCATCCAGCCATTTTCTGAGCCGTTCCGCTTGTCCTCACGCGGGTCGCGGGCGTGCTGGAGCCCATCCCACCCTGAACTGCTCGCAGGGCGCATACAAACACTCACATTCACACCTCACGGGCAATTTAGAGTTGTCAGTCAACCGAGCACGCGTGTTTTGGGGATGTGGGCGCCGCCCAGGCGCGGGGAGAACGTGCCGACTCCGCACAGGCGGGGCCGGGATTTCAATCCAGAATCTGTGAGGCAGGCGCTCTAAGCGGTCGCCCGCCGTGCCGCCATTTTTATAGTCGTGACTAGTCTATAAACATTATTGTCTGCACGTGGGCCCAGGCGTGTAAACAAACGTGCTTATTTGCCCAGCAATCGTCCACATTGCCAAGGCGTCACCTTGCCACTCGTGGAAAATGTGGAAATGGGAGTGTTTTCAAAAGTCAAGCGCTCCCTTATGCGAGCGTTTTCATACAATAAATAAAGCAGGAGGAGACTGCACGCTTCATTGTTCGTACGTCGTTCACTTGAAAAGGGCACAAGGTTCAAGTTCTATTCCAACGTGTGCTGCGAATGAGCCGAGGTCCGAGATGCGACATTGCCAGCGTCAACCTGGTTCGCCCACCGCCTGCCAAGAAAAACGACATCCATCAAAACGACAGCCGGTTCTCAACACCCCTTAAAACGCTGCGAGGGTCGACCAATGTAATAATAGTCATCAAACATCCGTTCGCGATGTGGTTTTAATGATGTTACCGTTCCAACTGAAAACACCTTGTTTTTATAACTCCTCATATTTAGTTGAGTCTTTCCTCTGCGGTGCCCTTTCAGACAGTTACCTTTCATAAATATGAGTTCCACCTCTGTTAGTAAGGTGAACGTTTCCAACAAAAATAAATGATTGTGGACTAAATGTGTTGACAATACAGTTGGTTTAGCACCCACGTTTTCACTTGATGACGTAAGAGCTTTTACATCACTTGACTTTCTGCGCGCAGTTTTGTTGACTGTGCCTAAGGAGAAAACGGTCCTCTCTCATTGTTCCAGTGATGTTGAAATCACGACAAATTGTCCCAATTTAATTGAGGTAAACCTCAGCCTCTTTGAGGACATCGTGTTTTTGATTAAAGTAGTCTCTGAACCAGGAAACGTGCTCCTTCTTCTGCTGGACGGTCAGATAGGGGTTTCCGGACAAACCGGTCACCACAAGCTCCATGAAGTGTCGTATCGGGCCCCGCTCGGGGAAGCCCGCCTCCAGGTGCTTCTCCAGGAAGACGTGCTCGTGGAAAGGGACGCCGGCCTCCTCCTCGAGACCTGACAAAAGGCCGGAACACTGTCATTCATGCTCACGCGCTACAGCCGACAGCCAAATAAAGCACAGCGGTTATCGGCTGACCTGCTTCATTGTCGATCGGGTACTGCCACAGTTTCCCCTCTTTGGTCCACTGGATCATTTCCTCAAAGGCATTTCGGGGCATTTGGTTGGCAGAAGAAGCCAGCCGGTCAGCAAAGTCTGCGTCCCACAGGGTTGGTCGAGCTAAAAAGCCGAATCATGTGAAGATGGGGGGGAGCACATTTAATGTCATTGAGATATTTTGTGTGACGTAATACTAAAACATCTGTAATATATATATATATATATATATATATCCTTCCTAATGGTTAGCATATCTGCACCACAGTCGAGAGGTTCTGTGTTCAAACCTCAGTTTGCTGCATCTGCCTGTGCATGCGTGGGCTTCAGCAGATACTCAAGCATCCTCCCACATCCCCAAAACATGCATGTTCGGTTAACGGAAGACTTCAAATTGTCCGCAGATGCGAATATACAGTATGTGTAAAGGGTTATTTTATCTCTGTGTGCAATTGGCTGGTGACCAGTCCAGCGTGAAGCCCCACTGGTGGCCCTAATAAGAACAAGCACTGCAGAAAATGAATGGATGGAAGAATCGGCTTTTTATTTATTTGACTGATTATGCCGTATATACAGGGTGATTGAAAAGTAACTATTTTTAAATATTATTATATTATTACGAGTTCAAATAAAGTGCTTAACTTCAGAATTATTCTTACGAAATACAGCTATTTCATGTTTTGATCATACGGGTAGAAGCAAGATCACGCATTGTAAAAATGCATTATACAAAGGTACAAGGGTTTTCCAGAATGTTCAGGGCAACTTTGGGGGTGTGTATTATACACGAGAAATTACGGTCATTAAAAATGGGGAGTTACTTTTCAATCACCCGCTATTACGATGTCCAAATACAGTGGAACCTCTTAGGACAAATCAAATCTGTTCGACCTCTCAATTGTTTGGATTTCAACACAATTCAAAATGCTTGTTGATGAATTCTGATACAAATCAATGAATTATGACCATATGTCGCGTCCATTCTATCTCCATCAGGCGTGGAAGAGAAGATGTTCAGTCTTCTTCCTGTAAACAAGTTCCTCCTTAAAAAACAAACCATAAGAAACATCAGCTTCTTTTCAGCATCAGATCAAGAGATAGTCAGCCCCAAATCAAACAATTTACTTTCTGCGAACGCTGTCCAGCTCTGCAGTGATTCCTCGCTCGTGCGTGTAGCCCCGCCCGTCGTCGTCGAACCTGATCTGATTGGCTGGCCGGGCGTTCTGTCGGTTGGAATATCTTCCCACCTTCATGTCAGCTAGAATCGCTCTAAGAAATCATTGAGAGATCGCCAGGTGAACGTTGACCCAGGGTACCACTGTAAGTTACACACACGATGACAGCGCAGTAGTGAGGCTTCACTGCTGGCCTAAACACGATCACAAGCACAAGCACTGACATTACAAGACGGGTTCCATATGAAATTGTATTCATTAGGTGTGGAATGATTCATTCGTTCTATCAATCTATCCATTTATATTCCTACGATCCAACTGCATCGGTCTGTCCTTGGCTAGTGAGTCTTCCGAACAAAAATATCGACATTTAAATCGTTTTAGAAGGTAATCCATCGATTCTATCGACACTAGGAAATAAGGCGTTGGATCGAGGCATGACAGACTTTATTTGGATACGCGTGTGTGTGTGCAAGTTTTAATGATAAAGACGTAAAGCATTACTGGATTAAGGATTTCCTCTCTGTGACGTCGCAGGGATCACCGGAGTCTCGAACAGTGTCGTTTTTTTCTTCTTCTGGGGCTACGGAGTGGGCCAGTCTGAGAAGCTAATGCGCCGGGGATGAGCTTGTGCACTGCAGGAAATAGGACGGAGCGGCGTCCCACTGAGTCGCGCGCTAAACTTAACGAGTGGAATCGCCAAAGGTTCAGTCAAGGCGACTGGACTGTCCTTGTTTGTTGAAGACATCGGGGAACGTTCTGCAACGCTTAAATCAGAAGTATCCACGCATTTTAGTTTTGCAGTGATCAAAAACAATCGAGGAGGAAACACCGAACTTTTTACACCGCGTACCACCTTAGAAAATACCGAGCACTCCAAGTAGCACCATCATGACCAACATTCAAATACAGCAGCGTAGTTGGCAAAAGTGTTCTTAAAAAAAATAAATAAAAAATAAAATAAAAATGAAAATAAATCTGCGGCTTTCTTGCTCAAAAGTATTTCATATTTATAGTATATCATTTATTATTGTAAGCCACTGTTAAATTATGCAGTTAACATTAACACTGTAATTAAATCATGTATTGCACATAAAAGCTAAACATTGTACCTCAAGAAATGTCTTTAAAAAATGTTGTATTGTGCTTAAAGGTTAAATACAACGGTACTTTAAACATGTTTAAGACACAGTAACATGATGCCCAGTTTGAACCTTGAATTCATTGATTCTTGCAGGCCACTCGAGTGAGCCCCACGTACCACTCGTGGTACGTGGGCCACACTTTGAGAAGCACTGCTGTAGTGCGTTTCACTCATGGCAGACGGTAACTTCGACATGACGAGCTGCTCAGAGCTACGTAACCACGACGTGACACATCGTGACCGGCGAGCGGGTAGTAAGAAATATAATTCGAACATTTGAGCATTACGTGTTTGGTGTTCAATTACAATACGATCTCTGTTGAAAAATAACATCAGAAGTAGCAGGTAAAGCTACTGTTAATCCAACCTGAGGAGCTGTTAATTGCACTTGATTCAAACGAAGTGGCTAAAAAGTTACCCTATCGATTGACAAACACTGAACTGTTTCGGGTTGTACCGTAATATCATCCTTGAATCGACTCGGCAATCACGCATCGAGTCGCTGCCAAATGAATCGTTACGGCCTAGTATTCGCTTATTTCCAACGGTTTTTGTCTCCATTTCGTTTTTCTCGGCCTCAATTGCTCCCGGCACGTGTATGTGGATGTTTCGGCTGACGTTGGTCCAGTCAGATTTCAGCCCCGATGTGCTGCCATATCAATGTAATCTGCCCAGGACAGTGCTGTCTGATGTATCTTTAACCTATATTAGCAATGGGACTGTTTCTTTCAACGATCAGATTTCAAATTCGTCTTCACAGGTCAAAGACGTCAGTATTTCCCGTCGTCTGGTTGGCGAAATAAAAAAGCTGTTACGGCCAACTTTTACTATCCCGTTAAGACGGTAGTACGATTTATGAGACTGTAAACTGGAATTAAAACTCCAATATCACTGTGCGGTATGTGGTAAGTAACTGTAGGATTGACAGAAATGTCTAACAGTGTCGCAAAACATGCCTGAGCGATCCGCACACATTAGACTGCACGTTTCATAATCAGCATATCTTGTGAGTATAATGCATTTTATTTGTCATGTTATTAGATAAATATGTCCATCGGAACTGCTACTGATGACGTGGCGCAGGTTCCTTGTTGTATAGTCTGGATGGTTTCTAGAACTGCGACATAATAGCGGCGGTCTTAAAAGGTAGATGAAGCCGACTAAATCCCCACTGAAGGCCCAGGTAACGAATGCACAGCCCGCCACTGTGACAATATCAATTAAAACGACTGGGAAGCATGATTCTCTTTCCCTTTTTCTATTTCATCGATTAGATTGTACAACTGGCCATAATGTTGTGATCGCCGGGTGTCCAATTATAACTGGATGAGCATAAAACGACTGGTGACATGTTGACGACACGATGAGAGACATGTATGCCGGTTTGATGTGAACGCACCCCAGGTCGTTCACGTCGCCCTTCCTGTGAGCTTCAGTGATGGCCTCGTGCTGCCTCAGCTGCTTCAGGAGCTCGGACTCTGCCTGGACGCGGTTCGGAAGAGCGGAAGCAGCAGCAGAAGCGGCTGCGAGCAGTTCTGGATCCAGCGTAGGACTAAAAAAGGAGAAAGGGAATTGGTGAATAAAGAAAGCCCAACGCGTCACTGCAGTGTTGCTGTCGTGACCAGGAAGTAGCAACGTGACAAGATTTCACAAAAATGACAGCAAGATTTTTTTTTCTTCTTTTTTTCCCCCCTCAATCGGGTGATGGATTCCAAAGAAATTGAGGTGGGGTTTTTTTTTTTTGTGTCGGGGGAAAAAAATGCCTTTTTGAAGAACGTTTTTGTGTGGTCGGAGAACAGTTTTGTCTGTCGGTCTGGGAACAAATTTCAAGCTGCAGTTAAAAGTATCCACCGAACGCTCGTACGGGACGAAATTCCAAGACATCGACACGTCCAAATGACCTTGAGTTTCAAAAGGCATCGCTTAAGTACTTATTTCATGTTGTTGTTTTTTAATCCCACAAAAACGGCGGCCACTCGTCACGTTGCTAAATGGTGACAACTAAAAGTGCAGAGCAGTTTGGAAGACGATGTTAAAAAAAACCTCACGTCCGAGATGAAGCCTCCCGAAACATGCTAATGGTACTCTCCATAGCAACCGGCGTCGACTTGGGTTGGGAGACACTCTGCTTAACGTTGACATTTTTGAGCCTTCTTTTGCTGGTGACATCCACCTTCATGGCTCCCAGAAGATCAAGGAGACTCTCCTTCCCACTCTTGGCTGCAACAGGCGCGACCTCTTTTCCCTGAGCACCATCCATCCTCTTCATATTGTCTCCGTGATATGGCTCATCAAGTTTGTCGGCGTCACTGGAATCGCGGGTTCGTTGCTGACGCTCCGTTTGGGGTTCCGTGGAGTCTGCCACTGTAACTGCATTATTGGAGTTCTGTGTATTTTCACATAATCTCGCTGCGCATGTGCGGAGGTATTTTGCCGTACATGCACTGGAAACCCTTTGAGAAGAGCAAAACACAGCAGTCACAGCCAGCAAACTCCTCAGTAACGTATATAAACGTTGGATAAAAAGGCATCAAACATCCATTAGCTGCTCCTACTGAAACTCGTACACATTTGGATTCGTGGCCAATGCCGAAATTACCCACGTGAAATGATAGCTACTGAAGCAGTAGCCAGCGCTGCGAAAAGCGACTCACCGTGAAATGGCAACTGTAGCCGTGTCGTAATCTGTTGGGAAAATACGCGAGCCAGATATATTCACTGGTGTCTTTTGAGCCGCATGCAATGTGTGGGATATGAATCGAAACATGATTACTTGAAAATACGTCCTTGAACGCTCCTGACTTGCGTCTCTGTTGCAACCGCAAAACGGTTGCCCGTAAACTTGAATGGTGGTAATAGTTCCACGACAAACTTTGGACAACATAGATATGAAGCCTAGATACGCCAGCTACCCGCATCAGTCAGGCTAACGGACGTGCCTACGTGGTGGCCATGTTGGGACGCTCGACGTTCCCATCGAAAGCTGCATTGCCGCGATCGTTCAGTTAGTAACTGGCTCAATTCATGACGTTTACTTTTTTCTCAACGCCCAAGCACGTGCTATCAACATATAACCTTTGAAAGGTGTCCAGCCTATTTTAACCTCAGGAAGTTCTCTTGTTGTAACTGTACGGCGTTTGGTATGCAGCACAATTTACCGACATCATTGCTATTTTGGTTTTCTTGCCGTTCGCTCACATGGAATGTGTTGCAGCTTTGACCCTCCTAGCTTAGCGTCGACGTAGGTACGCAGCTCAAAATGGGCGCGTCGAATCTACGTTCTATCTCTATGTTTTCATGCGTTCTACCATAGAGCTCTATACAATATCTATGCATTCGACTGTCCATAAAAAAAACATTTGACAATGATCGTGGCTCCAGCAGATACATTAATATTTATCAGAGGGACAAACACTACTAATAGCTATGTTTTTCAATGTGTTTTTCAAACGGTTTGGTCTGTTGAGATGTAACTGTAGTCTCGTAAATGCAACAAGATAACCGGAAGTTGCCTCAAAATGGCGACGGAACGGAACCCAAGTGCTCCATCACCAATGGAGCTTCCTGTTGCTGTCCGCCGTCTGGCTAGTTGTGTTTCTGGAATGGATTATTTCAGCGAACGGTTAGCTTTGCGAAACATGTCTCGTTGCATATCTCAACAGTGAGTGCTCATATTCGTGTAAGTTACCGCTTACGCCCTAAAAGGAGGACGCTTTACGCAGGTAAATTGGAAAAACCTCCACTAAAGCTAAGTGAGTTAGCCTTCAGGCTAACACACAACCCGCATACTCCGCTCGCCGCTACAGTTACATAATAAACACAAGACATACAGGAACGCGCTTTATTTTCGGGGGGAGGGGTGTTGACTTGTGCTGTTTGAGTTCTGCAGCGTTGCGCGCGTTAGTTTGCGATGCCTGTGAGAGCGATTTGCCCGCCTTCTTTTGACTTCACACAAGTTGATGTACATATACAGTATGAGTTTCACGGTTGAGGCTTAGTCCGTGTTCTTGCGTTAAACCTATGAACTTCATGTCAACTTTTCTGAGAACGAAACCATTAAATGACGAAAAGCAGTCATCTTTGCCAGAATGATTTATTCCATTTTGGGCTTCCCCCGCACTGACCATTCACGTGGCTCCATTTCACTTCCTTAACTCGTATTAAGACATTGCAGTGATGTTTGCATACTTTTGTGATACTTCATTCAACCTTCTGTCACTGTCTCTGTGTACTTTGCACCACGCATGTGACCTTAATCGTGTTGTTGCAAATGGAAGGTATTGTATTGACGAACCTGTGTGTTTTGGTAGTGATGGCGGAGGAAAGGCGTCAGAAGCAGTGCTCGGTCGTCCTCCCTACAGAGTCCATGAAGGCGATGGCAGAGTCTGTGGGAGTAGGCCAGTTACAGGAGGACAGCTGCACAGCCCTAAGTGAAGAAGTCAGCTATAGAATTAAAGAAATTACGCAGGTACACCGCAACGATTTGAGGAAAATTCCGTGTGGCTGTCACGGTCTTAATGTCTGTTATGCGCTACTGCTGCTTTTTGTTTTTTGAAGGATGCTCTTAAGTTTATGCATCACGGGAAGAGACGTAAACTCACCACCAGTGATATTGATAATGCCCTCAAACTTAAAAATGTGGAGGTAAGTGAGAACATTCTTTACGTTTGTTTGATTGATTTGGAGGAAGTGTATTATCGCCACCTACGGTAGCTTTTTCGTCAATGACGCATTTTAAGTCGCGTTTGCTCTTCGCAGCCCCTGTATGGGTTCCAGTCGCAAGAGTTTATCCCTTTTCGTTTCGCGAGTGGTGGTGGAAGAGAGCTTCATTTCTACGAGGAGAAAGAAGTGGACCTTAGTGATATTATAAACACACCGCTTCCCAGAGTTCCGTTGGATGTGTCTCTTAAAGGTATACATAGTATTTGTACAACATTCCTTGATTGGGTGTTTCTCAGTTTTCACATGTGGCTGTACATCTTTCAGCCCACTGGTTAAGCATCGAGGGGATTCAACCGTCTATTCCGGAAAATCCACCACCAGGTAAAGCTGTTTTGAAACACAACATAAGAAGAAGAAAAGGTGGGAAAAGTCAACAACTTAATTGCAACGCGCCGCTTTGTAGCCCCCAAAGAACAGCAAAAGGCGGAATCCACCGAGCCCCTCAAAGTGGTCAAACCTGGTCAGGAGGAGGTCGGTAGCATTCAAGGCAAAAATCAGGGGGCGACGGCTGCTGATAGTAAAGGTCACTATCTCGTTTTTATGATATTCAAGTGTAGTCAATGGGGTGAATTCCTCTTGCTTAAATAGCTATTGTGTCCTTCTAATTGTCTGTTTCAGGTAAAGAGAAGGGTCCCATCAGGTTGAAACCTCGCAGTACACATGAACTTTCTGTGGAACAGCAGCTGTACTACAAGGAAATTACTGAAGCATGCGTCGGATCCTGTGAAGCCAAGAGAGCTGTGTGTACATTACTACTCATCTTGAACTCAACCTGAACTTTCATATCCACGAGTTGATGGAAACTGTTGATCGATTTGATGAAAGACAAAGGCATCGTTTACTGTTGCTTGGCCTTTTATTTGCTCTCTTTTTGGACTTCAGGAAGCTTTGCAAAGTATTGCCACAGACCCGGGACTGTATCAGATGCTACCAAGATTCAGCACCTTTATTTCAGAAGGAGTGAGCGTCTCCTGCTTAAACATTCAATGTATATACTCTCAATACACACATGTATACTATTAGCAAATCGTCTCTTGTCTTTTTGATCTTGTGACAGGTTCGTGTTAATGTGGTGCAAAACAACTTGGCTCTCCTGATTTACCTCATGCGGATGGTCAAAGCACTGATGGACAACCCCACTTTATACCTGGAAAAATATGTGCGTAAAAGGAGCGGTGTTCCGATGGATCGGGACATATAATAGTTACGCCCGCTTTTCTTCTGTTATTTTCCCTGTAGCTGCACGAGCTCATCCCGGCTGTGGTTACGTGTATCGTCAGCAAGCAGCTGTGCTTGAGACCGGATGTGGACAACCACTGGGCTTTGCGGGACTTTGCTGCTCGCCTCATGGCGCAAAGTTGTAAAACCTTCAGCACCACTACCAACAACATCCAGTCTCGCATCACCAAGACATTTACTAAGGTGACTTTTGTTTTCACTAGCACGATTTGAAACCGCAAGATGGTCGTAGTGCAGTCTCAAAGTTGCATTGAATACAAAGTCCAAAGTCTTTCTGTGTATTTGATTGATTGTATTTCCCCCAAAAGTGGCGTAAGTGCTAATAGCTGCTTGTTTGCATTTATTTATTTTTTTAACCCAGATCTGCCTGCTACTTGTGTGTTTCTTTGTTTTTGTACCCGATCCCTCGCAAATTCGCATTTTTCCTTCTTTTTTCATGGCAGTTATAAGGAGCATCTATTCGTTGGGCTGGCTCCCTATCCCGCGCGAATAGGGGGTCCACTGTAGACTTAACTGTACTGCGGTAAGACCGTATTTGTACAAGGAGTGCGGGGTTGGGAAGTATGAAATTCGTCACTGTGATATACATTGGAACCATATTTAAAGGTACCATATTATGGCTATTCAGACCTCCGTCGCTAACATGGACTTTGTATAAGTGTGTCAATTTCATTTCAAAAAATCATGCGAGTGTCCGGAAAAGGCCCCTCTGACAGCTACTTCTGTTTGACCCAGTTTTGTCTCTGCTTTGTCCATATTTGGCTAAGACCGCCCCCTTCCCTCTGATTGGTTGGCCTCTGTGTAGACGAGCGCACGTGTTTGCTCCAGTGTGTTGACGGCGCGGTCCAACTTGCTAAGACAATATCAGGGCAGGACCAGGAACGAGGCCCACTTGTGTGATCCTCGCACAGAAACAGAAAAGGATATATGAGTTTCTAATTAACATAGAATGCAATATTCCAGTGTATGTTTTTTCTTTTCCAACACTTTCTTTTAACTTGAGTTTGTCTTTTCAGAGTTGGTTGGATGACAAAACCCAGTGGACAACGCGGTACGGCTGCATCGCCGGACTTGCTGAACTGGGACCCGACGTGAGTTCCCGGTTCGGTTCCTTGAACTTCAAGACTCTTTTGTTTCATCAGCGCCGACCTTCAACTTTGTCCCCGCAGGTGATAAAGACGTTGATCCTTCCTCGGCTTGCTGTAGAGGGCGCTCGCATCAAAGCAGTGATGGAAGGACCAGTGATCTCCAACATTGATAAAATTGGAGCGGACCATGTTCAAAGCCTCCTACTGGTAATAATTGATTTTGAGTTATATGTGGATGGCTGCGTATTTTTGTGCAAAATCTGAAAAATGTTTCCTTTCCAAAGAAACACTGTGCCAGTGTCATGGCCAAGATTCGACCCCCACCTGACAACGTGGAACAATATCGGATGGATTACGGTTACCTCGCACCCATGCTGTGCTCCCATGTCATAAAGGCTAGGACCCAAGCCGCAATGCAAGCCCAGCAAGTCAACCGAACCACATTAACGATCACACAGGTACGCTTGACGCTTGATGAGACGGTGGTACCTGGACTTAAACATTTTTTGCGATACGAGCCGTCACTCGGATGAGTTTTTTTTGTCTTGAGTTGCTAGCAAAACAAACAAACAAACAAACAAAGAACACTCCTTATGGATCCTATTTACGATAACTGGAAACCAGTGACTGTAAAACTGTGAATGTTTGTCCTGCAGCCACGGCCGACCCTCTCTGTCTCACAGAGTGGACTCGGTGGATCGACAGGGCCTCGCACTCCCAGCATCATTAAGGTTCCGAGCTCCCTCACCCTGATGTCGCCGAGACCAGGGACCCCATCGCAGCCATCGCCGCCTGCCACTAAATATATCGTCATGGGAACCAGCGCAGGAGCCGCCTCAACACAGCAGGTACGTTTGAGTTTTGCAGCAATCGCCACTGTCTCTACACAGATTCCAATGGTCTCGAGAACAATACAAATTCTCTTTCAGCGACGCCCGCTATCTGCAAGTGTTTTAGACCTCGCCACAGATAGCGAAACAAATGCAAAGTAATTGTCGACCCCGACAAAATGTTTAGAATTGCCTACATTAGTCGTGTAATCTGTATATGTACCCCGAAACTGTTTAGGATCATTTCAAAATCCTCTGACAGCATTGCCCCTGAAAATAAATGGCTTACGGATGATCTGATTTGGGGCAAAAATGTACTGGAAGTACGCGTGTACATGCACGTGCGGCGAAGATTCTCTGTAACTTCCCCTAGCAATCCAAGCGAGACCTCGCTCCTTCCTCCCTGACATACAGAGCTTGCCTCTCAGTGGAGGCACTTCAGCCTATTCCGTCGTTACTTTTCTACTTTCCCGTTTGCACACGGCCTCGGGGGCATCTTAGGCCTGCCGCGCGACGCTGTCCAACCCGATTGGAGCGGACCGTCGCGGTAAAACGACGCTCGCCAACTCGCCCCCGCACATTGAACGATTGGATGTATGGATGTCCTGAACGCCGAGCCTGTGTAGGCGTTGGTTGCTGTACATACAGTATCTTTATTGTACCTGATCACATTTATTAAAACAGAAAAAGACCGATTCATAGTTTAGGAAGAAACGGGTTGCTCAAGAGCGTGGACGTGGGCGCGAATAAAAGTGTGTGTGGATATTTGAAACGCATCTCGCGCGCTCATTCATTTAAACTACCCGGCGTGGTACATACCGTGCAAGTGCATTTTGGTCACAAGCTTCACCTTTTCATTCACAGGCCCGTTACAAATTGCAAATATAGTGACGTGCTGTTGTCAAACACAATATTTGATGCTTTATAGACTGTATGTGTATGGCTCGGCGGTGGATGTTCGGCGTCTCACCTGCTTAAAACTTACCTGCATTTTGATCGGCCGTCATTTGCGACGGGGTGCGTCGGAGATTCACATTTTGAATCGCGGCAAAACCAGTGGCCGACCGATCAGCCGTTCACGAAAGCGGTTGCCGAACCGCAACGGTGCTCGGTGTGGGGCGCTCGCTGGGGATTTTCGGAAAGAGCACGAAAACCACGAATCGATGTTTTGCAGCAAATAACTGCTAATATGTGAATTTGTAAATAGTCAACCACGAATGACTGTTTACAAGCATGCATTCTTACCTGTATTATTCCCCCAGCAGGTCATCACCATCAACTCTTCCCACTCCGCCTCAACGGTCACAAGCACCGTACCCAGCGCTTCTTCAACCTTGCAACCCTTGGTGAAACTGGAGCCAGGCGGTGGCCCTGCACTTCCCGGTTCACGACCCATGCAGAAGTACATAGTGGTATCGCTACCCTCGTCCGCCTCTTCCGTGGAGAATAAAAGCTCTGTCATCCCAACCCCCATCTCAACCACACTAGAACCAACGGTGAAGACGGACCGATCGGAGTCTCCCTGCGTGAGCACACAGTCGCCGCACTGACGAGAGCTTTAAAACGCGCATACAAGGACAATTGATTGGGGCTGAACCGAAAACTCCGGAACGGTGTAGAGGCTGTGGTTCGATCGTAAATTGTAAATATATTCATGCCCAACGAAGAGGCAATCTGTCACATTGTTTCATCCTCGATTGTAACTGATTTCATGCTCTCTTTTTTACCCCAAAATAAAATCACTTTGTATTTGTATCCCTTGTTGATGTGTGGATGTCTTAATTGTAAATCTTGTCGTCCATGAACGTCAACAGTTAGCAAACTGAAGGAAAGTTCATATTTAGAATTCAATAATTATAGTCCATGTAACCTGACCACAATTCTCGTACCCTTTGCGTTCTCCTGGTTTTAATAGTCTCCCGCGTTTGTCTTATTCACTTGGACTTGACCCGATTCTTGTTAAACCGGCTTGAGTTTGAACTCAAGAATTTAGGATTACGACATACAGCGAGTACGGAAAGTATTCAGACTCCCTTACATTTGTCACTGTTCTATTGCAGCCATTTGCTAAAACCATTAAAGTCCATTTCCCCCTCATTAATGTGCACCCATCATGCTATAGAATGCCGATGTTTTAGCTCAACTGTTTGATTCCGAGATACAGTATGACTCAGATGGTTCCGTTTTGTGTCTGTAACTTTGTGTCTTTGCCAAGTCACACGAGAGAAAAAAGAGGTTCTCATTCTCAATGGGACCAACCTTGTTGAATAAAATACAAATAAATTAATGGGGGTCAACACACACCCGCCACCAATCGTTGCTTTAGGGAATTAAAAATGACACACATTTTTCTATGGATTTCTTTGGCAGGATTTGGCATTGGAAATAATTTGTTGATCACACTTGCAAGGGTAAACACTTGGATTCATTATGTTACAATAATAATAAAAATACTGTTCTTATTTTTGGATTCAGGAAAGTATTGTCATGTTTGCGCAGGTGGCGAGAGAAAAATAGTGCGTGCAGTTGGAGTCGAATGTATTCGGCCATTGCTGGACATTGCAAAAGTAACCATGTTACTTTCTACGCTGTCCAGTGATGTCCTTTCCCCGGACACAATTTCATTTCATGAGGATTTCCGAAAAGAAAGTAGTGTCGTATGGATTTCTTTTTTCACTTTGTACGCACAGGGGGGCGGTGGTGATGAAACTCAAGCGACGAAACGTCTGCTTCAGTGCATCGTTGTGAGGTTTGTTGTTGTACTTACGTTGCATTTGCGCTAGAGGGCGCCAATCATCTCTATGGCCAATTCAGCGAGAGCTTCGCATGACGACAACATTGTATTTTTACTCGTCGAATATTGGTATTTCCAGGTGTGCAGTGTGCACGTCAGCTATTTGTTTTGCGTTTTGCTTCGGCCCATCGTTTTATTTGTATCTTTATTTGTTTAACTTCCCAAGTGTATTTTGAAGGGCTACGATTGAGGATGTGGGTCCTGCGCACGGCGCGCGAGGGCGGAAATGACTATTTGATTTTGGAAGGGTTGCAACTGGCAAACATGAACTTCACCGTCCGTGCCGCGACCAAAGAAGACTGCAAAGACATATCGAGATTGATCAAAGTAATGCAAAATAAAAGGAATGCTTTCCCAGTGCACGTGACTGTAACCTGTGCAAGCAAAATGCGAATAAGTTCTTTTTCAGGACTCGGCACTTCGTGACAAGACGTCGGATCCAGTGAAAATGGCATGCGAGGGTAATATAGTTTCCATCCATATTTCACAAATCAACCAAACCACTGTAAAGTCCTCAACTTTGAGGGCAAATATGAATCCTGCAGAGTTTGCTCGCCTCTTCACGCGGACCTTCCCCCTCGTGTGAAATGTGTTTCTCTGTAGTGTGCGGCCCCCAAACGCTGTAGCAGTACAGCTGCATGATTCCAATGTTTTGTTTTTGTTTTGGGGAAATTGCAATGACGACGTTTTTGCGGTGGCCGACGAATCTTAGGAATATATTCACATATCTGTTGAACTTTAGACCTGCAGCGTGATGGTTTCAGCCAGAATCCCTTGTTTGAGTGCCTCGTCGCAGAGGTGCCAGAAGGAAGTCAATCGAAAGAAGGTAAAATGATTCCGTCTCTCCTTCTTTCTGTGCAGGGTTCATTTTCACCACTCGTTTTATGTCAATGTCAATTGCAGCCTTCTCAAACGCCCGAGACACCCTTGTTACGGGATGTAAAAGTACGAGACCGAGATAAAGCCTTTTCCAAATATATCAAAAGACGAGAAGAAGACGAAAAGTGACCAGGGAGGCCGCCGACGGGCCTGCAGCGTGATTGAAGGAGCTGCGGAAAGAGGTGGCGTCCAGTGCGAAACGCCGTGGCCGTCCGTTTAGCACACGTGGCAACGAGATCCCACCGTCGTCTCGTTGTCTGAGCGACGGGGTCGGTCGGGTGGCGAGAGGGAAGGAAGCCTCGCCTTACAAAGAAAAACAAAACGCTCGCAAACGAAAGGGCGTTATGGCGCGATGAAACCGAGCTTGACCTTTTCGGCCCAAATTCGAGCACGCCCGTGACGTAACACTCTGATCTGCGATGGTTCAAGTTCATTCGGGTGATCGTATCTTCAATAGGTGGGTTAATAACCGCCACAGCACCCCTGCGACCACTGAGGGACAGCGGTTTCAAGTAGAGGGGCCGCTCTCATACGACGAGGAGGTCACAGAATTCTTCAAATGTTCATTTTCAAACACGTGCAAGGACATTGTTACCGTTTCCAATACTTCCGTTGAATAAAAACCCATTTACGTCGTTTTGAACGTAAACGACGTAAAACCTTGTCAACCTCGTCGTGGTTCAAGGATTCCGAAGCGCAGCAGACGTGTCTTTGTAATCTGTGCCTCGCCGCAAATCTATCTCGTGGCTCTTCAGGCGGTTCCTTTGGCCTCCCGAGTCTCATTGGCTCTGACGTGCAGTGCGAGCTGTCAGGTCTTCTCTAGACAGGGGTGTGGCTTTCCTCATCGAGTCCGATCAGTATAATCACGCCCAGCTGGACTCCGACGAAGGTGTGGAACCATCTCAAGGACGAGCGGAAGAAACGGACAGCGCCCGCGTCGCAGCGAAGGCTCTGAATACTTTTGAACGTGTTCTTGATGGTCATCTCCTTCTCTCTCTTTAGGTTTCACAATTGTTGGATACGCCCTTTACTTTGACACGTACAGCACATGGAAGGGGCGGTCCGTGTATTTGGAGGATTTTTACGTGATGCCAGAGTTCAGAGGTAAAAAAGCGTTACTACGTCTCGACTCTTATTTCTGTTGCGCTCGCATACCGTATGTGTTACTCCTGATTTTACATCAAATGTGTGTTTGTTCTTCATGGAAAGTCGGTAGGTCGGCTAGTAAATGTTAAGCATTTGATCAAAAATGGATTTGAACCCTCAGGGTAAAATCTGCAATCGTTTATTCCCGAAGGGATCATTATTAAAGCTACAGGTTTGTTAGCAAGGTGTAAAAGTGTACATTGTAAGACATGAGCTTCCACAATGACATGCCTTTGTACGCTAACGCAACTATACATTTTTTTTGTAGTGGGCTTGGAATTATTTTCTGCCTTATCAGTTTATTGATGTCTTTTTAACAGGATTTGGCATTGGAAAAAGTTTACTGAGCACCGTTGGTAAGGTAAGAATTGCTAGACAGTAGGCTGCTCACAAAAAAATACAATATAACTTTAGTACTACAATGCAGACGGGTAAAACATGGACTATCCATTTGTCATATTTATCTGCTTTTAGAATAATGATAATAATGACTGCCATTCGATACTCAACGAATACGACATGATATTGATGAGAGCCTGAATGCGAACAAGTATTGCAAAAACTCCAACTCTTCCCAAGAATCCATCGGGGTCGGGTCACGGCTGAGGCAGGGAAGCCCAGACGTCGCTCTCCCGAGACACTTGGTCCAGCTTTGTCTCTTTTCTAGTCCAAACTAACCTGACTCCACTTAACATAAAACTCCTGACGTAAAAATTAACTTTTGTCTCGAGACCATGTTCACTTATTTCCAGCTATTTTGAAACTTGCGGGGCACTGATACACCACGGGGTAGGGCCTATGATTGTCAGCCGGGGACCTGGCAGTCATCGTAACGGGAGGGGGGGAGGGGGGGGCATGGCGGTGCTCCCGAGGCCGCCCCCACCCCCCCGGGCCGGTCGACTGCTCGGCGTCGGGGCTCCCCTCTCCTTGTCCCGTTCTATCTTGTCCTGTCCTTCCCTCACGGGGCGCAGCACTACGGCCCCATGCGACACTCGTATTTAACGTTTCGTTGTTGTAGATGATGGAATGATTTACTTCTCTCATCCTGTTTACAATTAGCGCTTTGTCTTTTGTCTTTGTTTCTCTCTCCCCTCGAGAAACCTTTTGCTCTGTTCGACTGATCAACTCTGATTCTCAATCAAATTATAATACTAAGAAACCACAGCGGAAGCTTAAAAACTCCACTGCGACACAGTAAAGCTGTTCCGACATAGAAGCGATACAGATCTTCCGTTCTGCTCGCCCTAACAGCCGAACAAGACAAAAAAGAAATAATTCAAGCTACTTTGCTACTTGAAATAGAAAAAAAAAAAATGTATTGACTAGAAACAAAATGAACAATCTTGGGAAGATTTGGAGTTTTTGAAAATGAATGGCTGCTTTAATGGGAGTGAAAAGGACAAAAATGTATTTTTGTGTTGCCCCCTGCGCTTTGAGGAGAAGAGTTAACTGAGGGCGACGCATGGTCAATGTAAAGCCCCGTCACGTTTGTGCAGGTGGCCAAAGAGAAGCAGTGCGCGCAGTTGCTGTCGAGCGTGTTGGACGGGAACACCCCGTCGCGAGACTTCTATGCCGCAAGAGGAGCTCAGGATCTCACCGTTAACGAAGGCTGGCACGTGATACGGTTTGACGGTCCAGACTTGGAGCGTTTGGCAAAAGAAAGCCACTAAGAATAGAGCTGTCTTGATTATACGTCATTGGCAACGTGAACATGCAGCATAGAGTTCATGTGCCGGCACGCGTGCGGTCGCTGGATTTCTGTTTATACGCCGTGCCGCAAAGGAAAAAAGTTTCGGAAGTTCTCCGATATGCGCTACTCTGTTGTAGGGTGTATGGGTTGAAAAGAAAACGTATGTCATTCATTTGGAAAAAGATACGAAGGAAGGTAAACGCCTGGGTTCGCCTCCGGTTTACGCTTTATTCATTAAAATCAAACTAATTTGTCTCGTAAAGGGGCACCGTGTCACTTTTTACGTGTATAAAATTTGGGGAAAGTCACGAGACACATTTTTATCGGTCTCGTAATCTGAAGGTTGCTACATTTGATAAAATATCTATATGACAGAGGCTTACTTAAACTCGGAACACAACAAAGAGTGGAATTTTGGGTATATTTAATGACATCTACAAGGGATCTAGAGGGAAAACACACAAAGGGGGTCTAACTTAAAAAAAAAAAAAAAAATAGGCATGCCAAAAGGGAAATAGAACAACATGTGTTGGACTAAAGTTGAAAACGGGAGCGTTTAACGCGTCCAGTCCGGGCGAGAGAGAGGACAGTTAGGATTTGGTGTGAAGTTAGTCATTTCCCCAAAATTATGAGGCACTGGCGTGTTACTCACGAACGTCGCCCGAAGATAGCTGGGATGGGCTCCGGCACGCCCGCCGCCCGCGTGAGGAGAAGCGGAACGGAAGACGGATGGACGGATGAGTGAATGTTTAAGCCTGTTGTTTTCCTGTCGGCCATTTTGGAAATGACGTCATTGTCGGCTGCCCGTCGGAAGCAGAGCGCTGTGAACCGCCGCGAAACGTTTTCGACAGGTTGCAAAATGTGAACGCTGAAGCTGCAATTGGTCAAAAAGTTGTTGTTCGCCTTTGAGCCTGGACACCCACTTTTGACCGTGCTGTAGCCCCATTCGCATTTTGTAGCCTTTTTTGAAGATGTTTAGTTGAAGACAATGATTGGTAGCGTAAATGAAATTGGGTCCTTTTCTTTTTGGATTGCCCCTCGTGTGTTAAAAAGTGTTACATACTTGCTGATCCTTGCAATATTTTGTCAAAAGCAGTGTCACCAATGTTGGTTATGAAAACACATTGTGACAAAAAAGTACGTATATAACATGGCTTGCATATAAACGGCGTGCGCGCGCAATCCTGCTCCACCGAGCATCAGTACGTTTGCCTGCGCTTCCTCCATTTGGCCCTTTTCACGTGCGTAGTCATCGCGGTCTCTCTTTTGTCCAGACTGCACCAGTCTAGCAGAGAAACGATTCCATGTCTTCCTCCAACTTGTCGCATGAGCACAGCCTCGAGCGGGACCAGATATGCGTTCCCGATTACGAAGCGACAAATCCGCACGTGTGTCTTTGGGATGTGTTTGATCGCCACCGTAAACATTTGGTTCGCGGCGCTGGAACGATGACCTGTGTAGGCTAGTCTATTTGTCGCGTTACTTTAAAATGCGGGAAGAGACACAAAACCCTTACCATCAAGCCAAATCCGTTTTTCTCATCTCACCGTAGACCGCTCCATTGCCTCCGTTCCGGATCAGGGACGTCGTCTCCTACTTTTGCTCCAATTCGTCTGTGGAAGCAAACGCAAAGCCACTTGAGTTGACGTGAACATTTCCCATTTAATTGCCCTCATGGGATCAATTCGGTATCTATCCATCCAAGTGTTTTGCCAAAGAAAGGAAAGTTGGTTTTCCTCAAATCCCCCTCGACGTTTGCAAAGCGGTATTCATTTCTACAAACTATTTGGACGACCCGAGAAAGCCAATTTGTTGCTCAGAAGCCTGAGTTCATCTCTCAAAAGTAAATGTCAGAATGACAATTCCTTGCGACATTGTATACTGATAAAGTATACAATGTGTTATCAATCTAAAAGTGTACTCTGGAGGGATGTTCGAATGTAAACTGCGGCTAAAGTTCTGATGACGTTACGACTTGGTGATTGCAAGATGCTGGAGGAGATTCGCATTTGCGCTTCCACGGTTTGTAGTCGGGCGGTAATTTGCTGACACGTCACGTCCGTGCAGAAGGCGACGACTAAACGTGTGATCATTGGCACTACGATGAAAAGATCGAACGAGAAGTTTTGAGCATTTCAATTGTGAGCTGAGAAACGTACCAAAGCAACTGAGAACAACTGTGAGAGCAAACGTTGTCGCACACTAATGGGCTTCGCTTAACAACACTACACTACTTAATAACACACTACCATAGCAACTTTCTCTTACCTCATACACGTGAGGTGATTGTTCCAGTAGCGTGCTCTGGAAAGAGAGACATTTTACAAAAGCACTTGCAACGCTTTTATATAGAAGAGTGGAAGGACGTAAACCCAAGGAAAGTTGAGGTACACAGCAGTTTATCTGGATGCAAAGATGAGTCTAAAGTCTCTTGTTAATAGACAGGCAGAGCCTCTCGTCCTATTTGAACGCGGTCAAATGCACGACAAAATGACCACAGGTACAATATCAATATCGTGAGCATAATTGCCAAAGTCATTTTTGAACGTGTTCGGATAACAAGTGGAAAGCACAAAGACTTGGACAAACAAGAAGAGTCCGTTGCCTCCGTGGCAACCTACACAAACGCCGAGAGAGGGGAAAGAAAACAACACCATTTCAGCAAGCACATTTTGGTTGTGGATCCGTGGTTTCGTTTGGAAAGAACTGTAAATCATCATCATCATCATCACACACTGAGTTGGGTTGTCTTTTATTTGACTAGAAAAAAAAAAAGAAAAGGGGAGGACGTTCACATTTATATTTAGCCTCAAAATTACAGTACAGCATACTTAAATTCTTTGCAAAAGTAAAATACAACATTTTTTTATTTTTGCCTTATATGAAAAATACCAAACAGTGTCACTTTCAGTTTTTGCAGTATTTTGTTTTCTGGTTATATGGCAGACCTGATAGCAGAAAGGTTGGCTTTGTACAGAGCACAAAGGGGCCTTTGCGCACAACCTCTCTTTGAGTTACATGCATTGAGGGCAACTGCACAAATCGTCCTCGAGATTATAGCGGCGCAGTGAGATGCTTGGAACAGGCTTGCGCCTCAAACACAAGAAGCAACACGTTTCACTCATTTTGTTTTCAAGTGTCCGTTCTCCTCTACAAAGCGGTGGCGAACAAATTGACAACTTCCGCGGTGATCATTTTTGGACAATTTACGAACCACAAATATGGTGAATGAGAAACGTTTGACTAAAAAAATAACATCACTACCTGAATAGACTTCAAAAAAACAGACTCCTTAGATGATCTCTCTCGTTGCACAGAACTGTACAGGCGCAGATATATATAGATATTTCAAATAAATAGGGCTAATCCGGCCAAGAACCAGTGGGGAGGGAATGTCTGTTTCAGAAAAAGAGCCTGTCGTTCAATCTCTTTCAGTCCCGCACATAAACGCAGACAAACACCTTCTCCTCAAGCTCAAAGCCAGAAAGACTGAAAAGGGAAACACCGGAATTAGTATAAAACATAAATGCAGTTGTTGTGGAACGCCTCGAAGCAGGGGACAAAGCTCGACGGCGCGTCCCCGGCTCGATCCCGTGCCACGGCGCCAGGCTGTGGCCTCCGAAAAGCCCTCCTCTCCTGAGAACGGAACCGGTGCGGTCCCCGAACGCTTTCGCGTCTGGTTGGTGCAGAGGCGGCTCCGCTCTCCTCATATTACAAACATGACTTTATATGGAGACGACCCAAAAAAATAATGCAGCGGGTGCTCGGGGTAAGGGTGTGGAGTGTGCGTGTGTTGGGGGGGGGGGGGGGGGTTGCTGCACAGTCAAGGGGAGATGGCCGCTTGCAGGAGAGGCGAAGTCGGAGGACCGGGGATCGTACGCAGTCTCTCGCTCGCTGGTCTCCGGGTGTCGAGACGGCCTTAAACGTCGGTGGAGAAGTAGAGCGTGTTCCGCTTGAGCTCAGCGAAGGAGATGGGAGGATGCTGCAGGTAGTAGAGCAGCACCTGCACCTGGACACACACGCAAACAGTTCACACATATCCCGCTGTCCCCTCGTCCTCATTAGGGTGGCGGGGGGGAGCTGGCTTCTATCCCGGCTGACTTCGGGTGAGCCGATCGCGACGTTTCGCACTGGACACCACCTCATTTGTATCAGCCTCAATCATAATCAAGAAATATCGGCTAAGTTCACGCACTTGGCTCTGGGGCTGGAACAGATTCATTAGGTTTTCATTGATTTTAATGGAAAGAATTGCTTTGGTTCCCAAGCAGGCTCTCAGAACCAATTAAGTTTGTGAACTGAGGTTCCACTGTATTCCTGCAATACAGTGGAACCTCCAGCGAGTTCGCGGCGTCTGAAGGCTACTGCGAGTTGTTTTGGAGAGCAGTACAACCCCCACCCGACTTCCAAACGCGTTCCATCCCACAAGGCTGCTCGTATCCTGAACCGTGAAGGACGAAGGCCGCTTTTGATACGCTCAACCGAGGCGCTCTCGGAAGACGTCCTCCTTCGCTCACTTTATGGAACACACCGTAACCATGAAAATCGGGGTGTTACTCTACTTTCTACGACTGGCTCTGCTACATTGTCCTTTTACCGCAACTTCTAATCATTGTACATATTACTTTGTGGCTACGATTAAGCTCGGAACGAAAACACAGAGCCTTCAAGTGATCGCCAAGACAAACACTGCCTGACTGGCCTTACTGGAATGAACGCACGAGGCTTTCTCGGTGCATGCTATACTCTTTTTAGGATGTTTACTCCGTTTTTTAAATGACAAGAACGAACAGGAAGAAAAATCCCCCGTGACCGACGAATTGAAGCAGAGGGGCCAATGGACCGTGGACTCACTCAAATTGTGCGGGAGGGAAATGAAGATGGAAACTTAGTATAATGGCCAAGCTCTTCCCGAGGGCAAGAACCTTTCTACCAGCGAGTATGTGGAAGCGCGAGTTTGAGCCAAGCTGCTCGGTTTTGACAGGATTCCTTTCCTCCCAGCGGCAATGTAACCCGAATTCTGCATCAGTGGGAACGCGCGGATTAGTGAATCGCGATACAATATTATTTCAGAATTGATCATCATTGATTTTACCAAGACGTTTTGGAATATTATTTTAATATGTTTTCATGTTATGTATGACCTGCCGTAGCCCCGCTTAGTTTTTTTTTTTTTTTTTAATAGCCCAGCTGTTATTGTTAATATGCACAGAGAAAAACTGTAATATGATGTGTATTATTGTCTGTAGGGCTACCTGCGCCATGACGTCGTGCGACCAGATGTCAGAGGCGGAGGTGATATTCAGCCCCTTGGTGCTCTCGGACTCTGAAGGTCTGAGCAGAGTGGGGCCAAATACTGTTGCCAGGTTATGGAGGGACATCTTGTTGAGGGGCTCCTTCTCCGCCACCCTGTGGAGTCAGACGAGGCGAGCGTTCAACACGAGGCACACCGAACAGCCAAAACATTGGGTACACTTGGACAATCTAGTGCGATCCGGTACAGGGGGCCGCACGAAAAGTCGGAATTTAGAAAAACAACTCCAATGGCGGCCAAGTTGGAGGAACCCATCCATCCACTGTCTATTGCGCTTGTCCTCATTACTGTTGCGGGTGAGCTGGAGCCCTTCGCAGCTGATGTTGGGCGAGGAGGCGGGCTACGTCCTGCAATGGCCACCAGCCAATCGCAGGGCACATTTAGACAAACAAGCATTCGCACTCCCATTCACACCCATGTCAAATTTAGAGTCTACAATTCACGTAGCGGTCCTGTTTTTCGAATGTGGGAGGAAGACGGCGTACTGCACAAAAAAGGAGAAAAGTAGGGAAAAGGATTCAAATGAGCGACCTTTGGACTGCGAGGCAGATGCGCTAACCACGACGACGCTGCACGACCCAAGGTGGACGTCTGTCAACATATAACATACACTTGCAGCTAATGCCTGAGCTCTCAATGTATTGTCGCTATATAATCAATCACTAGATGGCAACAAATGGCTATGAAACGATGGCAACCAAGTCCATCCATCCATCCATCCATTTTCTGAGCCGCCTCTCCTCGCAAGGGTCGCGGGAGCGCCGGAGCCCGTCCCAGCTATCACCGGGCAGGAACTGGTCGCCAGCCATGGATGGATGGATGGATGGATGCACCGAACTTGAAGGCGACATTTCCTCCACAAACTTCGTAAGTCTGCCTCACAGTTGAAAGGTTTTGGCTTCAGGCCCTTCCGTGTGAAGCTTGCATGTAAATAAAATAAAACTTACTTCTTAATTTGGTTAGAATGTGTACTAGTGTGGAGCTGCACTGAATTCTCCTGTCTCTATTGTTTGGACTCAAGTACAGGAGCTAAATATTAGAAACTACTCCCAGTATGATGCTGTCCAGTTTTACACTGCAAAACTGCACCCGCAATAATAAACGTTGCTAAAGCCTCTCAACATTAAATATTAATAATGATTTTATATTTAAAAAAAAAAAAAAGGCCGACTGAATATTTTGATCAACCTTTTTGCTGATTTTCTGACACGTTATGGCATCAATTTATGTCAATTTGAAAGAATGTCCTGTTTTGGACTAAAGGGATGGAAATTTACAATACCGGCCCACTCGTGCCAGAGTCGCATCTGCTCCATTTGCACACTGATTGAGGAGCATCTGCAACATTTGCACAATCGACATTGTCCCAGACGATCGCGCCACTCGTCACTTGAAACCGCATCCGCTCCTCGAAGTCTCGGCGCCCTTTGCACGATGCCCATCGCACCGGACTGTTGCGACGTTAGTAGTCATTCGAACTGCTCGAAGCGCTCGAGGACTCTGCATCTTTTTGCACAATCGTCAATAAATAAATCAAATATATTGTATTACCAGATTATAAATATATTGCATTACCAGATAACTAGCAACCCTTTATTGCTCAGTGACTGTTTTTCTCAATGTCTTTATGTCTCAAAAGTGTTCTGTCAATTGACTGTCTGTTGTCGCACCTGAGCGGCTCCGACTACCGGAGACGAATTCCTTGTGTGTTTTTTGGACATACTTAGCAAATAAAGAGGATTCTGAAATGTACATTCTTTTTAAAACTGACGAATCGAAATAAAAAATTGGCAGATGAATCGATGATTAAAGTCATCATCAGTTGCAGCCAGAATCTCGAGCTCAGCTCTCGTCTTCTATCTCCTTAGAATGTGATTTTGCCATTAAGGCGGCACACAATCTTCGGGTGGCCGGTGGGATGAATTTACCGTTTGAGGTGCTCCAGCAGAGTGAGGAAGGTCATGAGGTTGGGGTCGGGCAGCGAGCGTAGGAGGTGCATCATGCAGTTCTCCTTGGCCGCGGGGTCGGACAGAGCTGCGGAAGACGGAATACGCATCACGTGCGATCGTGTCGAGCAAAAAAAGTCCCGCACTGAGGTAAAAACCCGTCTCACATATTCCCTCCATGAAGGCCGGGTACAGGCGGTCGGTGAGCAGAGGTTCCGGCAGCTCCCTGAAGTACAGCTTGAGGGTTCCCGCGATGGCGTTGATGTCCATGTCACTCAACATCACCAGGATGTCTTTGGTATCTAGGGGTCAGCCGGTCCCAGTTACAAAGCGGAGACAGAACCCTCAATAACAGAGCTGCTTTATACTCTAGTGGGATGGCGGCGACTCATGCAGGCAAGCTCAAAAATCACGTGAGGAGGCGCCCACATCATGCGCAACTTCAGCACCGCCAGTTCATAGAAATCACAAAACCGCCTGGCCAACAAATCCTTACAAACGCGTCTCTTTTGATAAAAAGAGATAAGTTGCACAGGTACAGAAATACGGAACAAACAGTACATCCTCAGTCTCACAAATACATTTGACGATATGAAATCGTTAAGGTCAAATACTCGTCGATAGTCAAAGAAAAGTCTTTCATTTCCCGTGTTACAAAGTAAGTTGCATCGCGTTCACATTACGCTTCGGTCATCCAACTTGAGACCGAGTGTTTCATTGTTTTTGCCTTTTGAAAATGACCGGCAGTCAACAAACGTTTCAGGATGGCAGATTCTTTATGTTCATCGATCATGTTTTTCAATTATCATCTCAAAACAGTTTGGAATGCCGAGCAAATCAGAAGTCCAGCAGCATTCTGTAGCCTGAAACGTGTTGCTTACAAGACAAAAAGATCCAGTTCCCTTTGACTTCTTTAGTCTCGGGAAGTTGACTCATTTTCTCCGTCGTACAGTGCTGTCCTCTGTATTAACATGGAGAGTGAGAAAAAGTTCTTACTGGTGTCAAATGCCGTTTTGAGGGCCTGGATGTCAGTGGCCACCCCGGAGATCCTGTAAATTCCCACCTCGTCGATTCCCCTCTTCTCCACTTCCTCAATGCACTGGCGGACGATGTAAGGCACCTTGGAGCGCTCGCGCCTGCAAACGGCACAAACACGCCATTGTACACATCTTGAGAACGGTCCTCGCCATTTCATATTGTTTCTCTTGGAACACTTCCTTCCGCGAGGAACCCAGTTTGATATACGGTAGGAGCTGTATGGCGGGCAGGAGAGAGCAAACTGTTTTTGGACCCTGTGATGTACACTGCAGAGTTTTCTTTGTTTATAAGTACAAATGCATCTAAGTTGAAGACGGTGGACACATTTGTTTACTCTCGACATTCGGAGGAGCGCAGGTTCCACAGGCAAAGCCGTCGCGGTGAGCCTCAACGGTTGGAAAAGGGCCGACTGCAATTGTTAGAGCACATTTTGGTTGTTTGAATCAACAGAAACATACTCACTTTGTTACCACGTTGATTTTGACTCCAAACACACCGCTCTGTTTTTTGGATGGCGTCCTCTTCAAGCTCAGGTCCCGACTTGTAAACTTCATGGAGAATTCCACCTTGATCTAAAGAAAAACCAAAGCAAACGGTAAATTCGAAGAAGTATGCGGCAGCCACGCCTGGGCCCCTCTGACCCGAATGTTTTGCGATCGCTCAGTTAACGTCATATTTGAGGCTCTTGGTCCACTTCGTTTAGAAGTGGACGGATTGGCTTTCAGAAAATCAGCCGGAGGCCATTTTGTTTGACGTCTCATATCTTACCCCGTTCATCTCGATGACGTCCATGTGCCAGTTCTTGGACTGCACTGTCTGAGGATCCAGCTGGAAGACAAAACAGAGACAGAGAGACTTGAGTGATACGAAACATGCTGTCCGGACAAGGGTACATTATCGGCACGCAGAGCATGTTGCTTCTTAACGTGATCAGATAGCTGCCGCAAAGGGTGATCTGACTGATTCTCAGCGACGTTTCTTCCCGGAAGAACTTTCAATGGGAAGAAATACATTATCAAATGCCTTCATCCCAAATCTTGTTCCACATTAATTCCGGAGAACAGTTCCAAGAAAGGGTAGCTTTTCATCATCGGTGAGTTATAGTTCTGCTTTAGAAAATTATATTTTGTTCTGGGTAGAGTTCAGGTCTAAACAGCTTCCTACATGACAACCTTGAGCGACGTTTCCACTAAGCAGTACAATTCAGTTTAGTTTGGCACGGTACACTTTTATTTATTTATTTTTTTTTTTTTTATTGGTCCAGATTTATAGGAACCAAAAATGTCATCGAAATGCATTCATGAAACTACAACCCCAATTCCAATGAAGTTGGAAAACAGAATACAATGATTTGCAAATCATGTTCAACCGATATTTCATTGGATACACTACGAAGACAAGATATTGCATGTTCAAGCTGATCCACTTGATTGTTTTGAGCAAATCATTAACATAACAGCAAGACGATGCCAAAGCACATTCTGCACGCGTTACAACAGCGTGGCTTCGTAGTAAAAGAGTGCGGGCACTCGGCTGGCCCGCCTGCAGTCCGGACCCGTCTCCCACGGAAAATGCGTGGCGCATTACGAAGCGTAAAATACCACAGCGGAGACCCCGGACTGTTGAACGGCGGAAGCTGTACGTCGAGCGAGAACGGGAAAGAATTCCACCGACGGAGCTTCGACAATTCGCGTCCTCAGTTCCCAAACGTTGATTGAACGTTGGTCGAAGAAAAGTCGATGTAACACGGGGGGGGCCAACAATGCCCGGTCCCAGCTTTTTTGGAACGTGTTGCAGCCATCAGGATTATTTGCTCAAAACAATCAAGTTGATCAGTTTGAACATTAAATAGCAGTCATAACAGTAATATCATTGCAAATATAATAGTGAAATACCTTGAATGTATGACACCTATACAGTGAATGGACTGAGCCCTGCTGCGAATAGCGATTGCTTACAGATGACACAAGATGGCACTAAAGTTCTACATGAAGCGCCTCAACTTACTGCCACATAGTTTATTGGCACCAAGAGCCCACAAGATGGCGGCAAAGCAATACTGCGAGACATTACTTTAACCTAAGCAACAAAAGCAAGTAAAAAGTGTGCGTTTTCCAGCGGATAATGGAAGTTCCCCCCAAAATCTGCATGCATATGGGTCAATCCACAAATGCCGAACCGAGGAAACTTCAAAATGCTTCAAAATGAATGCTCTCCAACAGGGTTGTAAAAACAAAGTGGATCCTATAGGAGCCAGCGTTTCCACTCAGTCACCCTAACCCAAGCAAGTGCTTGGCCAAGAACTTTCCTTTACGTTCAGGATTCTCAGCAAAACTTTAGTGATGAATTGAGTGCTCAACCCTTCTGCGTGACGAATCGACCTCTCAAGCCGAACGCGCGCGAGGCCATACAAGTCCGAAAAAAAAATGCGCCGATGTATTTTAGGGGTCCCCAACACGTGCCTGCCACAACCTAACTCAGTAGCGCCCCCTGGAAAGATTGGGGAAAAAAAAAAAAATCACCCGATTCACACCTTAAACACCCCGGGAACAAGAAACAATAAAATACAGAAATAAAGCAACACATTTGAACGAGAACAATGTGGTCTCACTCCCGGTAAATCACATTTAATAACGAGACGATTTGTTTAAGTTTGTATTCCAGCCCAAAGGGGATGGGAAAATCCCACCCCGTGAAACAAATCTTTCAACGGATTCCGATGATTATGATCACGTGATAACCTACGATGATCTTGTGTTTCATATAAATAGATGTCCTGCAGCGACTATCCCATTATTCCAGCACTGAAGTTCTCTTTGTGGGGCCTGTGAGGGTTCGGGCTGCCTGTGCAGAGGAACACGCCGCAGCTCTCATCATAGAACACAAAACCTGCCACAAATGTTCAAGTTGGAGGTGAGGCACGTGCTTTTTCCTTACGTAGGAAATGGTCAATACCGCTCTGAGCATTTCAGTGAGCATGTCACACAATGCCGCTGTGCAATGTGGGCCACGTGTAGGCTCTACAGTGTATTCACGCCTTTGGACAACTTAGGGTATCCAAAGAAAACCCACGCACGTACGGCGAGAGCACGCAAACTCCTAAAAGAAAGGTTTGAGGATTCAATTACGCTGCTACATGCTTTGTGAGAAAAGGTCCTCTCGCAGCAGTCGACAAAAATGGGAAATAAGTTGACTGCGTGTTGCTTTCAAATGCAGCAGATAGCAGCGAGTTCGGATTCAGGCAAGGCGTGAGCTTAGGGAGCATCTTACAAACAACCGCGGGATTTGTATGAATAGAATTTTTCCAAAGGTGCCGATTTTGTAGAATTGGGAAAAACGTCAGAACTCATTTTTCAAGTAGTTCTATCGCTGCCTTCTCGCAAAAAGACCCCGTACGCTCTGTGATTATAACAACCACGACAATACACCAACTTTACTGTACCATATACTGTCGTACTGTTGTTGAGCTTCATCTGGCTAAAATGAACAGTCATTGTAAGCATCTTATATACTATAAATCTTGTTTGGATGCTCGGTATGAAAATGTGTGCCGATCCCATCCTGCAGATCGGAGAAATTCTGCAAAACAGCTCGCTGTTTGAAAAAAACAACACTAATAAGTGCGCTCACGGCAATATTCAAAAGGCATCTATGCGAGATTCATTTGGTTTGACTCATAACATTGCCGTGCTGACAGTCTATCCATTAGCTTCAGAGTGTTTATGATTAGTCTTCTAATTAGATGCAAGGCTCAAACTGCACAGCTTCGTTTATTAGGCTCACGGGACCAACGGGAGCGCTGTTCCAGATGTGACGCATCCCGCTCTGGTTCTTCACAAAGCGGAAGCAACCGAACCAATTTCACTGAACTTATTTACTACAAATAAGCAACTTTTGTTCATCTATCCATGCCAGCGACGTGTAGTGACAGGCGGAATAACGAAATGCTCTTCCACTAGATGACAAGAAGGTACAAATATACAAACTGCCAAAGATACATCGAGCTTTGTTTGCGTGCCCTAAATTAGACATCGGCACGACTCTCGAGACACCGAAAACTGCTCGTGACACAGTTAGGGAGCCTAAACATATTAGAAGGAACAAAATAGCTCAGCATGAGAATGGTGGTCACTTTTGGTTTTGCGAAATCCATCATCATGACTATTGTACTATTTCAAAATAAATAAATGGAAACAGCAAACCGACCCTAACCCAGAACGGAGTGATACAATGAATTGTCCCATCAGCACTACTCAAAATACCGAAAGGCAGCAGCAGGGGCAGAAAGTGGAATAACTGCGGATAAAACTGCTCGGATCCGGTGGTCTTCCACGGACGGGCGGGTAAGCTGTCACGACAGCGCTATTGTTCTCAACCGGAAGCTGGCCGAAAGGGCACGAAGAAAGCAAAAACCCAGCAAGCGGGTCAACAGGCGGAGAACACGACGCGTAACGACACATCGAGTATAAGCACGATCAGCATTTGTTTTCGTCCAATTACTGATCAAAGCCAGCCCTTCCGTCCTCATCCTCTTGCTCATATCGAATGTCAGTGTGTCTTTATTAGGTAACGCCTAAGGACAATTCCTTCATCGCTTGCATGTTGTCTTGAATTGGCAAGTGTGTACACAAATCGCAGGCTATTTGTACGAAACACAAATGAAAACAAGCTCATTCACTCAGTGCGTCACCCTAATGTCAATAATGGTTTTCTATCTTAGTTCCACACGGACCCTAAAACCACACATTTTGACAACCGTATCCTAAACTAGCAACAAAACCCTGTGTGAGTAACCAATTAGCAAGCAGGACCAAACTTGTAACCTAAATCTCCCCTTGGGAAGTTACTTGCATGGAAAACAGGGGGCAAATGTGCACGTTACAGTTAATTAATGAACAACAACAAAGTACAGCATGTGAAATGCCAAAGGGGGATCAACTCTAGGAAATGGCCGACAGTACTTAAATTGAGCACAAGGGGGCTCTGATCTGTTGGCTTTGATGATTTTATTTTTTGTCCTGTTCGGCTGTTAGGTCAAGCAGAGTGGAAAATCTGTATCCCTTTAATGCCGGAACAGTTTAACTGTGTCACAGTGGAGTTTTGAAGCTTCCGCTGTGGTTTGTCGAGAATCAGACTTGATCAGTCGAACAGAACAAAGTTTCGAGAAGGGAGAGAGAAACAAAGACCAAGGACAAAGCACTAATTGTAAACAGGATGAGAGAAGTAAATCATTACATTATCCACAGCAATGAAATATTAAATATGAGTGTCGCATGGGGCTGCAGTGCTACACCCTGTGAGGGAAGGACAGGACGAGATAGAACAGGACAAGGACAGCAGGACAAGGGTCGTGAACCCGGCTGTACAACTGAAGTGTGGTGGCATTATTTATGTCAATTATAAAAGTCTACAGGACGAGAGTCTAAGAGAGCCGTTTGCATATTCATGAGTTATTTGTTGCAGTAAGGGGCGTGTGCCTGCGTTCTACATGCACAAAGGCTGACAGAAGTGTCCTGTAATTGCTGTGGCCGGCCGAGGACCCCCGCCCGGTCCGTCGAAGTGTAAAAAAAATTGTCTTTCACATGTAGTCGTACAAAAATTAACAACCCATTCCTAGAAATGCGCTTTATTGCGGTGGAGACTAGATGTTTAATTAATTGTACATTTGAGAAGACTACATTAACAACATTGCGATGAAGGCCATGGACAGAAAAGAAGCGTTGACATTGGAAATGACTGACGTGATCCTAATTTAATTTCCATTTTAAAAAGCTGCTTAACAGGGTTGTGATAAGAAACCACCTCGGATGGTCTCTTGAGATTGGATGAATAGACCAGATGACAAGAACAACAGTCCATTCTGTGCTGAATGACACCAGGCGGGGAGGACAACACTCAACTAAAAAGTCGACAGATGGAAGTGGCAACGGAATGACTAGGAGGAACAAGTATAAGAGCAAAGTGCTCAAAGGAGCGGAGCATGCGTGCGTGCGCATATGCGGGCCAGAAACCTTTTGTCTGAGCAGTTTGCTGCGGACGCGGCCCCATAGCTTGGCCCCGGTGTTGGTGTGTCTCTTGAGTACAGGGGTCTGCGGTTGGCCGGACAGGTTGTGTTGATTCTGGTCCACGCAGCACTGCTGATCCAGATGCTCGCATAGCGAGTTGATGTTTACGTCCGACACAAGGATCTCAGTCATCCCAAAACCTCAGGTGCCCTCTTCCAACAGACGCAGGTGGAGGAAGCGCGACTGGAAAGAGGAGGCGGGAGGGTGAATCCTTTCGTAGACTCGCAATGATCGATGGAAGGAAAAAAAACAATGTCTCCAGTAGATTCTGTTAGATCTTCACTCCCAAAATGACAACAAGAGCAATGGCACGAGGACAAGATGTTGCCATGGTTCCCTAATAAGCTTGGCGATCATTCCACCGAGGAGCTTGAGCCGCAGTCTCCTCGCTGTGTGCAGTTTGACTTCCAACACAGATAACACAAGCGTGACAGAGAGAGGAAGCAAGCGAGCGAGCAAGAGAGAGGGAGCGGGGGATTGGGGGAGTGAATTCTCCAGATGTTGGTGGACACGCCTCCAAAACAGAGGGGGAGCCACGGAGGGGGCAGAGACCCTCAATGAGCAGGAGCGCCTGCCGTACAGTGTTGTTGTTCGGCCATTTGACCTCTTGCCGACCTTTCCCAGAGTTGGTCACCACAGCCGGGAAGTGAGCAGCCAACAATGTGACGCGCAAAAAGGCCGATATGATTTATGAGGGAGAATAATTCATATGGACAGCAGGGAGATTTTCATGTGGATACAATGTCAAATAAATCCAGAATTCAAATACATTTGAAAAGAGTTTCAACTGAACTCGGCTTTCTTTTCCTCCCCCCTTCCTCTCTGCCTGCCTGTGATTTGAGAACCTTTTGTTGCACGCGCCTTCCTCACCGTGCTTCTGTACTTCCCATTTGCAGTGTTCCTTCCCCACTCGGGACGTCAGTCACGGCGAATGCGCTCGAACCCATTTACGCTACGCCTGTCTGCCGACGTTGAAAAGTCATCCGTGCGCACGCACCAGCTCGCAGCATCCAAGACACGCCAAAAGCGAATCACCGTCTTTATTCAGAAAGGGTCTTAAAAAGCCGTCTGTGAGTGGATCAATGGAGGCGCGGGAGGCTGAGAGCGCCTGTCAAACTCCCTCTCCATCCGATCTCTCACGTTCCTTTTGTACTAGAGGGCAAAATATTCCACTCAAGAAAAGACACCAGGTTGCATTCACAAAGTCTTTCTGGTGGGCTGCAAAGTCGTAATGAGTTAGCTGGTCGACTGACGCCTGCTAACGGTACACACAGTCCTGCGGTATACAGCGGAAGCTCTCGAGTCGAATGCCCCGGAGGTTGAGTACAATTTTGAGGGTAACCAGAATTTAGGAGACACATTTGAAATATTATATTAGGTAGTTGCAAAGTGCAAACTAGAACCAGCAGACATTCCAACGGCTTCTTCCCTCTTGCCATCAACTTCTTAAACAGCTAACCTGCAATTCCATTGCAACATGCTGCCAATTTCTTTGTGTCTTTTTCTGTCGGGCCAATTATATATTATACATGACTCGTGCGCTCACTGTCGTAGTCTCGCCACGCTGCACTATTTGCATATCTGTTGTTCACCGACACTGGTCACTCGTGCCAGAGTAGCATCTGCTCCACTTGCACACTGACTGAGGAGTATCTGCAACATTTGCACAATCGACATTGTCCCGGACCATCGCGCTACTCGTCACTTTAAACCGCATCCGCTCCTCGAAGTCTCGGCGCCCTTTGCGCAATGCTCATTGCGCCGGACTGTTGCTATATTAGTCATTCGAACTGCTCGAGGAATTGTCCAAAAAAAAATAAAAAAAATATCATAATAATGTACCGGCATTACCAGATACCTAGCAACCTTTTACTGCTCAGTGACTGTTTTTCTCAATGCTTTTCTGTCTCCAAAGTGTTCTCTGTCAATCGAATGTCTGTCGTCGTACTCGAGCGGCTCCAACTACCGGAGACAAATTCCTTGTGTGTGTTTTTTTTTTGGACATACTCGGCAAATGAAGATGATTCTGATGATTCCGATATGGTTCAATTAGTCCAGTGGTGGCTTTGCGCAAGGTAAGCAGAGCTGCACGGGGTTTGCGGGACGCACAGATAAGCAATAGCCAGCACTCGATTGCTCGTGAAGTTATCGGCACGGCGCAGAGGCTGTGGCTATTTAGCTATGATGTGTTCATAAAGTGTATGAACTGCTGCATTCAAATCTTGCTAGCAGTTTGAAAACTGCATATCCCCTTTGAATGTTTCCACTATCTTTAAGTGTGCTCACTTTTTTTTTTTTTTTTTTCCAAAAAATGTGTTTGTTATTATGATTCTTTTCTTTTTGACACACACTCTGGGCTCTGTCTCTGGATGAAAAAAGGCGCACACTCCCCCAGCAAGATCCAGCCCATTATTTGTGATTGTAATGAAAGCCAGAATCGCCATTGGCCCAGCAGCAGCTGGGACAGAATAAGGGCTTACATAAGACACGGCAGGCTCTTATAATGAACTGATTTCAGCAAGACGAGGAAAATGGTGTGTATAGAATGTATAGAATTCTTAATGGAATGGGAAACAGAATTCTTGAATTTGGAATTCTGAACAAATTGGAGGTTGACTGGCATCCCTGGGTGGATGGGGTGAAGGATTGTGTGCTGACTTGAGAGGCTCCCCACCACAAAAGATAATACACAAACATTTTCCAAGAGCTTCTGTAACAGAGATGCAGAAAAACGGTATGCTGTCTGACTGATGCAAAAAAAAAAAAAGAAAGATACAGCAAGTGATTCAAATGATTGATCATACATAGATTGTCAGGTCTGCAGAGACAGTAAGAAGTCTTAAAGTTTTATGAAGTCATTCCCATCTCACATGACAAAAGCAAAAAGTCATGTCTCTACAAGACGTCTTAGACCGCAGCTGACATGTTATCGTAGTGTCAAACAACTCGGGTTCCACAGTGAAGATAAACGGCGAGCAGCAACTACCTCAATGTAAGTGTCTTGTTGAGAGACCAGAGAGAACCTCAGCCAGCCCCTGCCGGAGTCTATTTTTAACCCCCAGCATTTACAAGTAGGAGACGTACACACTCCATGCGTCACTTTTGGGAAAGAATCTCTGGGAAAACTATTTGGGGGGGGGGGGGAAAGAAAACCCCGAGAGAGACATGAGATATTTTTGGTTTAGATGAGAGAAAAGAAGGGGGAAAAAAATAGATATGGAAATCTATCATCTGGGTGCATGTCTCGAGAACAATATTCTTTAACATCCAGAAAACAGAGAACTTACAAATACAATTTGAGAGGGGATTGTAACTTCTTAGCTTTCCATGACAATGCATCACCTCAAGCTAGCCTTTTATAATACCCTCTTTCTCCTGATTGGACAACTTAGCCAGTGCTGGCAAGCACCTTAACTTTCCTCCACAAAAGCAAAATACATTCAGCAAAACATTTCAACAAACCCCAAAATGTGAAAAGCAGTCCCGGGCAGAGCAGTTCAAAACGCTTGGAACCAAACTCCGCATTTCAGATCCATGGTTTTGATGGTGAAATGGGGTTTTTCCACCCAATGAACAGGAATCAATCGAGAAAAATGCACGACAGAGATGAATCAGTCGACGGCCTGAGCCTCCACTCCGCGTCAACACAGTGCAACCTCTGAAATCAAAGGCCTCCGATCTCTGGACAGCTTCCGATGTCTCTGAAAATGTCAATGCTTGGAGATAAATACGGTCACTCGTGATCAAACATCAAGAGTTTTAGTATGAGTGGTTTGGTAAACGTAAAATGAGAACTGTACGATGCGCATCTGGGACATACTGTAAATCCCTTTTGCATGAATGTTTCAACATTTGACACTTCTATGGCAGTTAAGACAAAATGTTACTTAAAACATTGCCTCGATGCGGACGAGGTTTGAACGGAATTATTTTCGATGGGAAAAGTTTGTTCCAAATCCAAACAAAGGAGGAGGTTGACCATGATGGCGTTTGGCCTTCGTGTTCGGCGTAGCTCTATTTAAGCACATGCAATATTGTACGCCCAGCAATGTCACCTGAAGTAAATGTAATGTAAAGTGTTCGGTTCAGCCCAATTCAACAATCCATCGGTTCTAAGCATTGGTCTCATAAAGGGCATCATCAGCACCTCCCCCCTACTGTTTTCGTGGCTAATGAAAGAAGCTCCTTATCAATTCAGCTTTTCTTCTGCTGTACAAGTATTCGTTGTAAATTGCCACTGCCCAACTTATTGGCTCTATCCATACGTTTTCTGCGTGGCTTACCCTGGTGAGGGTCAGACAACCACTGGCACTTGCAGTCCCACCGTCGCTGACCGGGAACTTAACCCACGCTGTACCACTCCGCCATCACCGTGACCACCTTTTGTATGCTTTGCTTTTTCAAATGGACACAGACGGCTGTGTAAGAAGGTGGCGCGATCTTTCCCGCTTCATACGTTGATCCCGCTCTTACGGCGAGTCATAAAAGAGTCATCCGCAGACCCGTTCTTGCGCTCGTGTCAAGGTTATACCGTTGGCGCCGTCTTCACTCTTTCAGCCATCGCCAAGTATAAAACAGGGTCGGTCAGAGTCCAACACGCCCCATCACATCGACGTCACGGAACGAACGCATCCAAATACAGTCTAGTGATTCCCGCCCTCTCAGACGTTGATCACGCCTTATTCATACGTTCTGTACAGCGTAACGACAGACGTGAGAAGGCAGAACACTGTGGTTCGCACCGCTGCACGGATGAGAAAAGTCTTTTGCCACAGTTGCACCCTACAAGATATTTAATTGTGCCAGGATAATATTTGGCCGAATCAAACTATTTCATGCGACTTTTTGGAAGGCGTTCACGCAGAGGGAGGACGAGGGCGGTTTGTAAAATCCGAATGATAAAAAGATGAAACGCAAAGGGCAGAGGAGTTCAACGAGACAAGAGTGCTTGCGGTCATAAGCGAATAAAGAGAGGTTGCTGCTAAACGCGGTCCGCGCGATGCTTGCCGGGGGCCGGCTGGGATGCCGGGCGCTCGTCTCCGCGGGCTCCATGTGACCTCACAGGTGGGGGCGGGCCGTCCCTGCCCGCGCGTGTGCCTTTAAGAGGCGGGGCCTGGTGGGGCGGCGTGTGAAGTCGGCGAGTCTGCGCGAGTGTCTGCGTGAGAGCTGAGGCCGACAGCAGCTTATGTTCTTCTTTTCTCCCAGCGTTCAAAAAGTGACTGGGACTTTCCCAAATGTGAGGGCATCACAGTAAGTAAGTACACTGTAAAAACCCATAGACAACAAAACACTGCGTCAAAATCTGTAATATAGCATAGGTACATTGTCGTTTATTCATTTTCAAAAATGATTTCATTACTAATAGTTGTTACAAGCCGCATGTGGCACATCTGCAACACGACATGGCATTACGCTCACATCATTTAGACCGAGCTAAAGTCATTAACATTTTAATTCCGAACTCCTGGATTTGCCTGAACAGATAAGATTATTTGATGGTGACAGTTTGAGCCCTGAACACGCATTTCCACAGGAAAATCAGTTCCCAAATTGATTGAAGCGCTTACACACAATTGCCTACATAGTGGAAAGGTGAAAGAGCAGATGGCCCTGAATGCTCTGACATCAAGACAAGTCTTCCTTCGTAATAATTGACGGGTAGGGTGGCACGGGGCCTCGTAAAGCCGCTCCCTATGACCGACCGGGCGAGAGGGGGGAGGGTTGAAAGAGTCCACGCTTTCTACTCCAAACTCCGTCTGGGACTGCGAGGTACTGACCTGCCAAGGAGCACAGAATTCCTGTTGATTCCACAATACCCCAGCCGCCTCCCTCTCAGAGGCTTTAGCGGTGCTCGAGAATAGAGATCAATTCACGGTTGCGCGCCTCAAACATGAATGTGAAACAGACCCTGCCCTCCATTCATTATGGCGGTGACAGAAGTTTGAGCTCATGACCACTTCTCTTGGAGATTTTGCTTTGGTAATGAAATCAGAACATAAAGACTTTTAATTTCATTGGATTAGGTTCGATCATTCTTTCATACACACGCAAATAACATAAAAACAAGAGAGGAAACCATCCGTCCATTTTCTATTCTGCTTATCCTTACTGGGGGTCAGGAGTGAGCTGAAGCTTCTCTTCCAGCTCCCCCAGCAGGGTACACTTTGGAGTGGTAGCCAGCCAATCGCAGAACGCAACAACAACAACAACAACAACAACAAAAAACATTCAACAGATTCATTGCAAATATCGCCCAAAATCTACTAATGCTGCCTAATACAAAACATGTAAGAAAATAAGTTGCTGTACATATACTGTACACATGTATTACTCCAGTAGCCTAACTACCTCATACACCTCTGGTTGATGATTGATGACTAATAATAACACAATTACATTCTTGTGAGGCCACAAATAGTCAAACAATATTGATCCCTTTTTATTTTTGGTGCCGGCACGTCTGCCTCGCGGTTCTGGGGACCGGGGTTCGAACCCCGGCCCCGCCCGTGTGGAGTTTGCATGTTCTCGCGTGCCTGCGTGGCTTTCCTCCCACATCCCAAAAACATGCGTGCTAGGTTGATTGAAGACTCTAAATTGCCCGTAGGTGTGAAGGGGGTTGTTTGTTTGTACGTGCCCTGCGATCGGCTGGCGACCGGTTCAGGGCGTACCCCGCCTCCCGCCCTAAAATAGCTGGGTTAGGCTCCAGCAGCCCGCGACCCGCGTGAGGCGAAGCGGTAAAGAAGATGGATGTCACTTGGGTAGCGAAAAATGTGAAATGAAACCAAAGGGTAACCGCATGATACCCGACGGACCTTTTGACTAAATCCTACATGCACCTCTGAGAGCGAAGTCCTCAATAGGCGGACTCTAGTCTCGACCCAGATAGCTTTCGATAGGGAAACTGAAATATTACACTGGTCAACAACAAATTTAAATCAAATTTCATATCTAATTTTTTTTTAGATGATTTAAGACAATTTTCACAAATATCACACTGGTTTTGCTCAATCAGGTCAACTTTTTTCAAGTTATTTTCACTTGAGAGGTTCCAAAAAAAACAACAACATGGTTCATGCCTTGAATTTTGAACAACGGTGACATAAGATTCAATTTAAAGTGAGCACAATTGGTAACATTTGATTCGTAACCTGTTAACAACGAGAGAAAGCGGATATTTTCGGATTCAACGATGCAAAATTAGAAAAACAACTTACATTTTTTTGTAACACAGTGTTACCAAACACAAAATGAAAACACTTGCAAGGAGCATGAAGAACACGCTAACACTGACATTGAAGCTGAAATCGGAGCTCCTGACATTCCTCACTAGGCCACGCCCTTTAAAGGCACAAGTCAAAACTCGGATACTACGGTGAGTGTGTGTGACCTTCAGGTTAACTACGTTTTCTGACTTTGAAGCAGTTTATTTCTTGACATTCTCTACTTTGTATATTGTATTTTGTTGTTATATTTACATTTTACAATCCAGTGCTGCTTTATTCAATGATAAACGTCACAAAGAAAAGGTGGCGTGCGGAACAAACTCAATTTGTAAGTCGAGCTAGCACTGTACTTGTATTAGTGTTGAAACCCCGGTCTCTTGAAATGTATTCCGATGAGCTTCAATTTATTCTAGACACGATGATCCGATCTATCCTCAACTGGACCCCGTTATCTAAACAGCGAGGAGATGCGTTGCATCAGTAGTCGCAAGCTGTCATGATCACATTTAATTGCAACGGTCTGTAAGATGACCCAGTCCTCCTCTTTGATCATGCCTGCCGCTTTCATTTTAACACGAGTTTGCGTTTGGTGAGTACGTGCGCGTGAGTGGGCCGCCAAGGGAGCGCCCCTCGCCGTACTGTGGGAGCGCAGAGGGTGGGGAAATCAGCCCCAGGCTCCTCGAAAGGTTCAGATGTTCTTTTCATCTAAGGCTTTGGGGGTGATCTTCAGCAGATTAACCGCGCCATCACTTATTAAACACTTTCGAACAAATGTAGCAAAGGCAAAGGAGAAAACAAGAAAATAGGATGAGGCTTTCATTAGCCTGTTTTGGGTTTCAGGGTGTGGTAAGGATACAGGAGAAGTGCTAGACAAATACATTATTTAGATTTGATTTTAACAGGCAGTCGGCAACTTCTAGAATTCAGATTTATTTTTTATTTGATTTTTTTTCCACACAGCTTAATTCGTGCAGTGTTGCAATGTATTTTGCAAGTGGCAATTAAAACAAAAAAGAGGATTGAGGACTCCCAGCATTCGGTGTTCTTTTTCTTGGCAGTTTGTGTTCTTCGCATTCCATTCCTATTACCACACCAATCAATGAACTGCATTGTGTCAAGCTCCGCCTTCTTTTAGGCTCCATTCCAATGTGATTGGTACCCAAACAGTGTGCTCAAGATGGTTCAGATTATTTTCGGTAAAGCCTCATTTGGTTACTCAAAACGTTTGAAAATACGCACAGTACCAAACTGTGCCTGGACTGTTTGGTAGAAACAAAGCTTTATAAAGTGGATAGTGGTGGACGACACCAAAAAAAAAAAAAAAAAAAAAAGCCTTAACATGATGATGTCAAGGGAATCTGCAATAATGATACTGACAGTATAACTAGTGATGACAGCACGCAGGTAGCAGTTTGTCTGTATTAATGCAAACATCCGTCTTCCATCGTACTTCTGCAACGAACCAGACCATCTATTGCCACGAGGAGCATTGGAGTGCAATTGTAGGACACAGACATAATGGCTTAAGACAACACCAGAGAACTAGTTTGTGGCGGTGTGCCTCCCTCCCTATTCCCGTATGAACTGGCAATATATCTGTCCTGATCACGTCGTACTGAAGCAGTCATTTCCATTCATGCGATTATGGCGTCCATACGAGAGAGTGCTCCAACAATGCTCGGTTGAGGAACTGTTTACTTTGGGGCTAGCAGCTAATTGTTCACCTCGTGTACCCCCTGAGCCTATTTTTGCTTCAAGTGATGAAACAAATGTGTCACGTTTCCACCTTTAGCAGTCACATTGTCTCAGTGTTGTGACTGTGTATGTTCGTGTCGTACCCGCTTAGAGACCGGGACCGGGCCATCTGTACAGCGTGACCCATTTCGAGTGACGAAGAGAAGAGAGGGCAGCTTCCCAGGATGACACGCTACTGACCTGCTTCATTTATTGACTCTGGAGAGTTCAACTACGACGGACTGCATGCAACCACCTGGAAGATTACATGAGCACAGAAGAGGAGGGAGGGAGCAGCGATGAAGAGGTGACCGGATTGCGCAACAGAGGCTGATGGAAAAGTGTTTCAAAGTAGGATTGCATATATTCATGTACACTACATCTTTACATATTTAAAAGCCCTTTTAAGGGTCATGTTATTGGAGTGATACCCATCGAGCTTGTTCTTTCTTTCTTTCTTGTATTTTCACCGATGGGGTCGACACTTTATCACCAAGGCGCCAAACTACATTTGTCAATTTGTCACGGATCCCTGCATTTGGCGCATGCGGCGGACACATGGCCAAACACAAATATCCCCCACCGCGTTGACGTCATCGCCAAACAGTCAAGTACATGCTGGTCACCAGAACCTGGCAAATGATCAGCGTTAGCTTTTTTATGTGTGATAGCGCTGTGAGATAACGATGTTAACTAACGGCTGTTAAGGCTGTTAACGAATGGTGGATCATTACCCAAACCTAGCTGCCAAGTCGGCAGACAAACTGTGTGCGCGTGCGACTAGTAGGGTTGGGCATCGTTCGAATTTGAGCGAATCCAGTTCCGATTCTGGTCCCCGAGTTCGATTCCGGTTCCAAACGATTCTCGATGCCAATTCCTTTAGGGGGCTGGGTCAAAAACGTTTGCATGGTGTAAATAAAGGGTGTCCAAATGATGAACATTCATTTTCTTAGCAGCCCGCAGTCTGGACTAAAATGAACATTTGACTAGAGGTTCTTTATAACCAGTATCAATATCAAACCTATGAACTAAAAGGCAATGTGTGTGGAACTAACCCAATTGGCTTAATATTCATGAACTAATGTTTCAACTAAAAGTTAGTATAGCAGTACAGCATTGTTAAAATGTTTTTTTTTTTTTAAAAACCGTTTTAACTATTTTATTTTATCGTTTCACTCACCCAGTTGACTGAGAGTTGACTTCACTGACAGCATTGTTAAAATAACTACTTTAGGAATGCTATATAGCTGCCCCTGTATTCAGTTTCATCACATCAAATGGTTTATAGGTGCAAGTTTGAACTTTTGACTTCTTGTTTTAAGCTCGCAGCCTTTTATCGTGAAGAGTAAACACCGGAACTCGGCATTTTGGCACGAAAAGTAACTTCACACGGCACCGGTGATTGTTTTTTGTTTATTGATTTTTTGAAATGGATGGAACCAAATGCTCTAAAACGCCGATTCCTTTCCCGACCCGCCGACGAGGCGCACGGTTAGTGCTTGTGATACTGTGAGACAACTATGTGAATTTTGTCCCAATTCATTGTGATGTAAAGTTACTACGGTGAAGTTTTAGTCCAATGTTACGCTTTTTTGTTTGTTTTGTCATCGCCGCTTACGTCGGCTTGAAGACTAAAATAAATGCGAACAACCATCAGTGCAAAAGTGCAAGCAACCGTTTACCTCGTAAGCTGTCTCAACGTTGGGTTAGACGTATATTATTGTTTCCCCTCCCCCAAGTGACAGAGTTGACTCGAGTGAAGCGGCGAGGCCGAGGCTCGGAGCGCGTCAGACGCTACGCACCGCAAAAAACTCTTTTGCACAATCTAATCTTATTGTTGCACTGAGGCAACTGGTCATTCATCGTACGAAGTTAAGACAACACTTTTGTTCGGCGCCGCTGCCGTTGGGCACAAGAACGTCATCGTGCCCGTTCTTCTTCGTTGCTTTTCGCCGCCAACATTTTTTAAATTTGAACGGAACGTTGGTCCCGGTTCCAATCAGTTCTCGATACCCGATGCCCACCCCTAGCGGGTAGTACTGTACACAATTCGGCTTGCTCGCAGACATACATTTCTTCTATTTGGATTGATTGCTCTGTGATCTGTTGGTAATGCCTTAGGAGAAAGTACGGCGAACCTTACGCTCACACAATATGGTCATTCAGACAGTTGTGTCCATTCTTCTCCTGTTAGTATATCCGTTTTAAGGCTACAACATTTGCGGGCATGACGAATGGAAGAGAGTCACCGCGAGAAGATGCGCCAGCAGCGTTCTAATATACAGCTCTGCCGTATGTAGAACCACTTTGCATTCCGATGACGGCGGTAGAAATAAGTCGACGAAAGCGCCAAAGTGTGCAAGCAAGTCGTGTTGTGTATACCGGCAACAAGACTAACATGTCAGCTCATCTGTGAAGACTTTTTCTCCATGCAGCTTTTAAACAGCTTTACAGTGACGAGGCAAAGAGGGCATACGCCACCAGACCACCAGCAATACTGAAGGTTACGCCTCTGTGTATTTTCAAAAAGATCTTTCTCTGCCAAATAAATAAAAACCACGTTGGCTCTTGTAATGTCTTCTCGTTTGCAGCCAGAATCTCACCTAGTCTTACTGTCACAATGTGTCAAAAGTCCGACTGCTCCGTTCTTTCACTTTTAACCTAATTATAAAAGACGCCATTGAGTCAACGTACACTGAACCGAAAATCGTGACCACAAACCCGAGAAGAAACTGAACCGTAGATTTTGTGAACCGTTCCGCCTGTAGTTGAAGCTGAACGGCAGCAAAAAGCTACTCCGGTACTCTGAGCACATCATTCTTCAACAACCATCTCAGAGGCCGCTCACGGGGTCTGTCCTCGTCTCTTCTGCCCTTTTTATCCCCATCTTGTTTTTAATGTTTTCCTCTAAATACTAAAGACAAAACCATTTGCCAGATATAGTATGTTGAAATAATAATAATCAGACAGTCACACTGTATGGCCCAGTGCTAGCTCGTCATACAGATGCACGTGTCATCAGTTCCATCAAATTGGAATGCAGTGTAGACCCTCATTAATATATGCCTTGGAAGCAGCAATCGTTTTCTTCTCAGTCTCATCCAGGCCAGTCATTTTAAAGCTCCCATTTTTCTTTTGCCCATAAACAATGTAAAAACTGGGGACCAAAAAAAAAAAATCAGTCTGGGGTCAAAACCTCATGATGACATGAAGTGCGCTTCAGATAAAAATCAACTGAAGGATCACGTGAGACACCTTGTGTTGTCATGACAACTGGTCTGGAAGTGACAGGCAAAGAAAACCTCACCAGGCTTTCGAGGAGGAGCTAAACTCTTGTCCTTTAGTTTATCTCAACTTCTATTACTTGGTATTTGGATTTTTGTGTGGAAACGTGTGCATGCTGGTCAAAAAGAAAGAAAGAGCGGCCCGCTGACCTGCTCGCATCGTGCTGACTACGTCAAATTTCCTCATGTTACAACTGGAGTGAGCCAAGGAGATTCAATATACCCAAAACACCTCCTCTGCATATCGTGAAACTCAGCACATCCTTCTCCCGGCGGTTACGCAACACATTACATAACCCAACCGATGTGCGACTCTGTGTAATAGACGTGCCTCCCTCATAAACGCCCACTCGCCTCACTGAAAGAGAGAACAGGTACACACTTGAGATATCGCCTGTGCCACATGAACATTCGATGCATCGGCCAGGGACATTTTCGAAAAGATTGCTGCGATACATTCATCACTACGCGGTGGTTATGCAACAGGCTGCTTCAAGTGACAGAAAGAGACCACTTGAGATAAGAAGGCTCCGATGTTTTCTGAAGCCATTTAAACTGTTTTATAGTTAATTGTTGCATGACGCGGCACGGTGGATGACTGGCTAGAGCCTCTGCCTCACAGTTCTGAGGTCCGGGGTTTAATCCCGGCCCCGCCTGTGTGGAGTTTGCATGCTCTCCCCGTACCTGCGTGGACTTTCTCCGGGCACTCCGGTTTCCTCCCACATCCCAAAAAACATGCATGGGAGGTTAATTGATGTCTCTAAATTGCCCGTAGGTGTGAACGTGAGTGCGAAGGGTTGTTTGTTCATGTGTGCCCTGCGATGGGCTGGCGACCAGTTCAGGGTGTATGCCGCCTCCTGCCCGAAGATAGCTGGGATAGGCTCCGGCACGCCCGCGACCCTTGTGAGGAGAAGCGGCTCGGAAAATGGACGGATGGATGGATAGTTGCGTGACTCAACTGTGGTAGGATACTGTAAGTCGCCAACGGTTAAAGAGTGTCTCTCCGTTGCCGTGTTCGTGAATTAGAACAAGAAATGAGTAATACGTAAATGTCAGCATTCCTTAACGTGTTAAGAATCCTTCAAATGTTCCACGTGGTGTCGGTTTGCTTTGCAGCACCACAGCTGGATTGGGTCTGACCCTTGACATTGGCTAACCGCAATGGCAGTGACCTCAAATTTGAACCAGCTGACATTTTGAAAAACATCCCCAAAGACAACTTCGAGACAATTACTTTAAATCAGCCAAGAGACAACCATCGACTCATTGCACAGACAAATATTTTATTTGAACTGATAACACTTGTCGAAATGACAAGGGAAGATAGGGACTAGGAATTCAACTGTATGATGATCTTTAGTTTACAAATGATCCAGTGCTACAGGACAGAATTCTCACGTGGAATTAATAATACATTGCGATCAACAACCAGTAAGCTGTGAGGGAACATTATTCACCTAAAACCCATCTTCATTTGAACCTATCACAACATCCATCCATTTTCTGTAGCGCTTATCCTCACTCGGGTCGGTTACAATCAATCATAAATGATTTTTGCCTTGTCAATTGGGGGAAGGCCTGGGCAAAGCAACTCCAGGCACAAAATGTCAGACTTTTCTGATTTTGTGAGACTGCAGACAATCATTGACTACAAAATGACCTTTGTCCCTCTGAAAACAGAGCTGCTCTACATAACGTGGCTGTGATTCCTAAACAGTAAATGCATGTTTTAAATAAAGCTGAAAGGTTTACCTTTTTTTTTTTTTTTTTTTTTATAAAATCCATTGTGATGATGTACCAAGGAAAATTTCACAGGGAAAACGTGCTTATCCCAATAATACTTCTGAACCAAACAGTATGTGACGGAATGGTGCTTTTTTTTTTGTCTTGTGAGCAAAGTTTTACCCACTGTCAGACTACTGCTGGATTATGTGTACAGTGGGAATGGAATGTTCAAAATCAGATGTGAATGCAGACTGCAGAAACAAAAATAGTTGATATTTAAGCAGAGTTAGACATAGTAAATGCAGAAAGGTATCCTGATTACTGATAATAGCAAAAGTAAACATGAATCGGTAAGACACAGGCAGCTTAGTCTGAACAGGAAATGGATTTGCAGCCACCCCTCGCCTTCGGAGACAGGAAGGCATAAAGCAGGATATAAAAAAAAAATAAAAAAAAATGGAATCCAAACTAGGACGTTTTAACCAGAATGAAGATTGTGTAGACGAGGCTCCAACTTGATAATGAAGTCGTAGTGACACTTAGAAGTGAAAAGCTGCTCAATGCAAATGGAAAAAGAAAAGACTGTTGACATTGCAGAGATGTACACGAATAAAGCAGGAATAACAGTTACTTTGGAAATACTGCATTTAAGTGCATGGATGGCACATCGAATGAGTCAAGATGGTGACACGGGTGCAGAACTTTCTTGTGTGTTCATAGTTGGGAAATGGGCAGGCAATAGAGCTCTGTGCAAATATTGCTGGTTCGTCTGTCTAGTATGAGGATAGGATCCTAACAAATATGTTTTCCGTCATTCTCCTCTAGCAGAACTAGATATTGTAAGGCTTGAGGATAAAACACACCATGGCTCATACATGAATAGGGTCAAAAGATAGAAGATATACTACGTTGGTAAACCTGTGCGCAAGTCAGCTCTTGATAACCTAAACTCATTTTCCATTCCACACAGCTTGTACTTGGTCACATTGGCTTCAAGGCCCTTTCAGTTTGTCTCTTATGACTCACTCATGAAGACAGTTACATGACTAGGGGAGATGTGAGCAGATGTCAGCCAACCGCCCCCAATGCACAAACAGCACACAGCAACCACAATATAACAGCTGGCGCACCTCCAGCTACTGATACCGACTAAGAGTTGACTACTGGTTTATCTTCACTGAAGTAAGCGCTTAACTGTGTTTTAATTCAGTCGTGAATTGACTCAGCAGCGAGTGAGTCTCCAGTAAAATTCTACACTTACACCAGCAGAAGTACATTTATCCACTGTCCAAATATTGCGCTACAGCGCTTAATACATTAATGACTTGTGCTTGACCTCTTCTTTCCCTTATTAATCTTATTTCTTCATCTTACGACAGACACGTTGTACCATTTAAGGATGGCCCTCTTCGGTTCCAGCACGACTATGCCCCAGGTAGCAGAGTAAGGCCCATAAAAGCGTGCTTAAATTGAGAGTTTGGTGTAGAATACCCCTTCAAACACCTTGTGGGATGAACTAAAACCACGACTACAGGGATTGTGAGCAAGGTTCTCAAGTTAAAAAAAAAAAACGAGCTAGAGCCTGTCTCAGCGGACCTTGGGTGCGGTCAGGGATGCAGTCAGGGATTAAAAAACAAACAAACAAAACAAACAAACAAACAAAAAAACATCCCTTCAGGCCCCACCGCTTCAGTGTTGCAAACCGAAAATACTATTTTCTCGGGTCACTCCCAGTCATGGGGCTCTTATATCGGCGCCACTTGGCAGGGTACACTCTGGACTGATTGTCAATCATCTTTTTCTATAATCACTTCATCCTCTGTTCACTCTCAAATAATCCATTTAAAACACTCCTTACACAACATGGCCAGGCACAATCGTACCGAAAAGAGCGGTGACTTATCAACGGAGTGGAATGCTACGCTCCCAGAGCTTACATTTACTTGCGGTTCCATCAAATTTGGAAAAGTAGAACAGGAGGTAGAGCCTTTAGCTATCAGGCTCTTCTCCTGTGGAACAATCTTCCTGACAGAGTCCAGAGAGCAGACGCCGGCGCTCTACTCAAGAGTAAACTTCCTGTATAATGAAGCTTATAGTCAGGGATGATGCAGGCTTGTCCTGGCTCATCTCTTAGTTATGCTGCCATAGACTTCCAGTGGATCTCCCGTTCTCTTCAGCCATCCGCTATGGCTGACGAGAAAGACAAGGAAGAGAAATCCTCCGCTATGGCTTATCTGCTGGTTATTGGCGGCGGTGAGGCCGCGGACGGTGCCGTTGGGAGCGGCCCAGTATTGTTGTCGTTACGGTCATCGCGGGACTATTACTGTTGTTGATAAGGCCGTTGTGCCCATCGTTCTCTCGTCCCTCCGCAAGCTGCTCAAACCGTCCTGTTTCCACTCTCTCCGCCTACCCTCTGTCCGTCTACTCCAGGGGTGTCACTCATTTTTGTCACGGGCCACATTGGAGTTATGACTTCCCTCGAAGGGCCATTGTGACTGTGCAAGCACAAAAATGAATTATCGCCTCGCATAATTACATATACCTGACAAATTGATGGATAACCAGTTTGGAAATCAGAAGCCTAGAAAACATGTTTTTCAACTATAACACAATTTTAAAAAGGGAATGGGGAAGAAAAAAAATCCTTGCAATAACATTATTACAAGCGAAGACAATTTGCAATTTTGATATTTTCGCAAGAAACAAAGTCGACGCTATGATGTGCTTTTGTGGGACACACAAAATGATGTGGCTGGCCGCATCCGGCCCCGGGGCCACGGGTTTGACACCGGCGGTCTACTCGGTCTCTCCATCTCAAACCAACCAGCCGAGGCAGACTGTCGCTTACAGAGCCCGGGTTCTGTTTGTGGGTTCTCTTCAGAGGGAGTTTTTCCTTGCCTCTGTTGCCGAGCGTTTGCTCGTGTGGGGTTCAGCTGTTTTTTTCCTTCTATACATTTAACGTATGAGCAGTGTGGTTCTGTACCAGATCCATTTGTAAAGTCTCAGGAGATAACCGTCTGTTGTGAACTGACGCTAAATGAATAAAACTGACTTGACGTTAGCAGCCAAATCTTGTCAGGAATCTCGGAAGTTCTTACTATACTCGCTCATCTTGGACACTGTATTGAGATGAATAGTAGCAGTGATGGAGATGCGAATCCTTGGTGTCTAATTTCAATCATGTAGCTAGTATCGGGAAAAGGTCTCAGTTCTTCACCACTGTTACGACAGCCGGGCTGCTAGTGGTGACTAATGAACATGATCATCTTTGCAAAGGCAGATCTGGATCTAAGATCATGCAAGCGCTCATAATTTTGTGGCCAGATGGCGAGTGTAGGAACTGTGTGTTACACTTACCACTTCTCACTTCGAAAAGAAAATCACGGAAGCCAAGCCGTAACATAATGAAGAGCAGACTCAGAGCTCATCCGATACGCAGCATCGAGTTTTCACCACAAAGTGGCGAATGAGTGTTTACATTCTTCTGTCCAAGGCGATCACTCGCTCCTTCAAGCGGGGCCTAGATTCAAAGTACAAGCAACCAAGGGCAAATGTCAGCTAAAGATGATATTCATCACATTCCTTAATCTTGCCAATTGGAACCCAGAATTGACACTATATGTTGGGACAGCGAGAGAGTACCCTGGTCTCTCTCTGGGCGTTTGGGGATTTTTTTTAATATATATATATATATATATATATATATATAAATATATATATAATTTTTTTTTAAAAAAGGGGTGAATGTCAAGCTGCAAAGTCGGTGATGGAAAAACCGCAGTGAGAAAGCACAACACAGAAAAAATATTCTTCCAATGGGAAATGCCATTACTGACTTTATAGAGTGCGGTCACCAATCCACTGAGGAGTGATTTCACTAACCCGCAGCTGAGATGAATCCGTGAGCTGAGCCTCGCGGCATGTCGGCAGATTGTCAAATGCATGAAATGAGCTTTCCTACTCAAGGAGCCAGGATGGCGCTGTGATGGGAGGAAAGGGGTGACTTTCTTTCACCACTGTCACAGAGAGGAGATGTTTAACCTAAAGAGCTTTGTTCTATGTTCAGATTTTGCGTTGCGTGTAGAGCAACTGAGTGACGATGCGAATTGGAAGGAAACAATTACAGAAACAGAAGTTGCTTACACTTGGGGGTTAACTATGAATGATTTGCTAAGTACTTTGCTAACAGCCACCCCCACTAAGATTTTGTCATTACCAAAGGATGATATAAGTGTGAGCTTGTCAGTGTTCTGCTCCGTTTCCCAACCACACTATTGATCTCATCGCGACATTTTATCAGCTGAAACAATAAGAAAAGCTACAGGAAAAAAAAACGAAAGGCAGTCCAGTTGGCTGATTCTAAAAATGGAAAATGCATTATATGGCTTAACTGAAGGTCTTTCTGTCAGTGTTATCTAGGCACAGAATTCGACAGCCGCCAATATGACTATCATTGTATAAGATGGCCCCGCTTTAGACTGTTTCCAATTACCTTTCACACAAAGACTCCGTGAGACAAAAAAGGTCGCTAGTAAATGTGCAAAAAGGAGTCGCGGAGTCTCTCTGGAGAGCATTTCATTTCTCTAGCGCCGATGGGCTCCTTTGTTCTCGTGTTCACCCGCCGCATGCCAAGATTTGCCACCATCTGGGGGGCTCATTCCAATTCTCTTCCTCCTCTGCATCTGGCTAAACTGCCCTCTCCCCACATGCCGCATCCTCAGAATCCAGACATCTGCAGTCGATCTCTCGTTGAGATTATGCAATGTAATAATGAGGACCAATTACTCGGTCAGCTCGCCTTTAACATCTCTGAGGTTCATCCATTATGTTTGGACAGAGTGTGTTTCAATCTTAAATCGTTGGCAAAACAAATGGGATGAATGTGGAAAAGTGAGGGGGGAGCAATGCAGTGGCGGCGAGCTGCTTTGGCCTTTAAATGGCATTTTTTTACATCTTCAATGTGTTACACAGGGTCCTGAGACAGAAGAACAGCTTCGAAAATGTGACTTCAACATGACTTTTTACTCCTGGCTGACATACAATACCAATAAAATATATCATTTGATGCCCTATATGCGAGAATCCAACAGTATTGATTTTCCCTATTAAAATCAAGGACACGTACTCAAATGCCCCTTCCTAATATAAAGTACCACATGAAGAGAGCAAAGCACGGAAGTGGACAAGCTAAAGATACGCCATGATTGAACCATGTTTACAGCAGAGCACGTACCGTCGTTATTTAAGCCATAAAATCTGTCACGGCAGAAACGGCTCATTTCAAATTGGGTGGACGAAGCATTTCGAAGTGAAGGCTTTGACAGTGAAGCTTCTTTGCGGGGGAAAAGACAAACAAAATGCTGCAAGACAGACTACAAAAAGACGAGCAAAATTAAAAGCGTAGTGGTAACATCCATCCATCCATCCATCCATTTTCTAGCGCTTATCCGAGGTCGGGTCGCGGGGGAAGTAGCTTTAGCGGGGTGGCCCAGACTCCCCTCTCCCCGGCCACTTCATCCAGCTCTTCCGGGGGGGGATCCCGTGGCGTTCCCGGGCTGGCCCGAAAGACGTAGTCTCTCCGGCGTGTCCCGGGTCGTCCCCGGGGTCTCCTCCCGGTGGGACGTGCCCGGAACACCTCACCGGGAAGGCGTCCGGGAGGCAGATGCCCCGGCCACCTCATCCGGCTCCTCTCGATGCGGAGGTGCAGCGGCCCGACTCTGAGATCCTCCCGGATGACCGAGCTTGTCGCCCTCTCTCTGAGGGAGAGCCCGGACACCCTGCGGAGGAAACTCATTTCGGCCGCTCGTATCCGGGATATATATAGTATAAGCTTTTGTAAGAAAATATATTCATACCCTAATATTAAACTAAGTATGTACGCACGCCGTATTTGAGCCCTGAGCATATGGAGGGAAGCTGAATACACATAGCGCAAGCTGTTAGTGTTGTTGACAGGTGTGCGTGCACACGCGCGCGTGTGTGTGTGTGTGTGTGTGTGCGTGCGTGTAACTGCGGGGAATGTTTCGGGTGGAAACATGCCGATCATAGGCTTGCAATGACAGTGGGTAAAAAACTAACGAGTGCCACATTAATTTACATTACCCTAATACACATGGAACGTACAGTCTTACACTCACAAATGCGTATGTGCGTGCAGACGTGCACACACAGTCTTAGGGTCTTGCAAGCTTTAATTACAAAATTGCAAACCTTAAATTCTAACTACTTACACCACGTTATTGGCCTAATGTTCGGTTGAGACTTAAGGTTCGCATATGCTGAGCTTGTCTAGAAGCTTCACAAGACAATATGCAATTAGCCAAAATGCAGAGCCTGACACCAATAAAACCTTCACAAAGCATATAAATGTCAAACCTTGCGTCTAATGCTTAATGACGAGGGAAGACGACGGCACTTAAGTGGGAAGGAGAGTGCAGACAGATGCACACCACCGACTTTACAACCCCCTTGCACCCGTACTTTGACAATAAAGTCGGCTAATGTGCGCATCCCTGTCCCGCTCAAAGAAGCCCAAGGCGAACATGTTCATCAGTTCTCGCTCTTTTCCTTTCCTTATCTGGCTCTCGTTATCTCCGGGAAACCGGTCAGGTTACGGCTTATCGGGGCCCGTTAACGCTGCAGAGATGCCGAGAAGCGCGGGATGGGGTGTTTGGGGGGGGGGTTGACGTGCACTCAACCTAAATACAAGCCAATAAAAACAACCCCCAAATGCGGTTGAGGGTTGTTGAGATGATGAAGGTCAGTTGGGGACATGCAGTAACTGCGGATGCAACACAGATCATTTGTTGTGACTTAGCATGTCTACGCACTGGACATAAAACTGAAAAGAACGTCGTTTTTTTTTTTTTTTTTTTTGTGGGCACGCACACACAAAATCCCTGTCAGGTCACAATTGATATCTAAAACTTGATGACTGCTTTAGGATCCGACAGACGTCTATTACCTGTATTTCCTTTTTCTCTCTAAGGCCAATTTGAGGTCACCGGCGGCTTTTAAAGGCAACCCACGTGACCCCGAATAAAACAAGACAGAAAAGCTTCAAGAGGAGCGCCCAGAGGGACGCTCCAATCGGGTCGGGTTACACCAGATGAAAGCGTGGCGGACACTAAGCGATTGGATGGATCGCAGCTACAAAAAGCTCTGGGATTCAGATGCTGAACAGTTATGAGACTTGTCCTCTGAAGAAAAGCATGGCAATCACACTCCTGTGTCACTTGGGACAACTCGCTAAGTGCTTGAGAAAGAACAAGTGCGCTTATAAGCACAGAGACTGTTTTATTTATTTATTTTTTATTTTTTTTACTCGGAGAATGTAGAGCAATGTTCATTCATCAGCAACTTGACATCCATGGTGGTGGTGGACCAACCCAACAACCCATATTTATGATACTGTCGTTGGATTCTACCAGAAAAGTTACAAATCAGGTGCCAGTGATCATGTCAGCCTAAATGATTCCCGATCCCAATTTGCTAACCTCCTAACACCTCCTCATTAAGGCTGGGATCACCAAGGAAGAACTTTATTTTGAGTCACTGTGGAACGCAATTCATGCACGAAACTCGAAACCGCTTCAGTCCCGTCTGCACATTCACTTAGTCACTATGGCCTTAACGGAATTGTCCACGTAGTCCAGAAATTCGAAAAATGTCACCCGCCTGTGAACCAGGAAATAGCTCGCTAAAGAACAAATTCAATTTGATTTCACCTTTGTTAAAACAATAGCGCTATGGCGGAGGTCTGTGCTCTGTTAAGCGCCATTCAAGTTTCCAAACGTGTAGCGTTTGTATTCGTAAGGAAGGTCACTGTGTTTACACAGAGCCTACAGCCGAGGGGAGATGAGTGGCAAAATGCCAAAGTCATCAGCGAGGGGAGACAGCTCTTTCCTTTGACTGGCAACCTGCAGAGCTGATATGAACTTCCAGCCCAGTATGCCCATCTATGGTAAATCACTAATCCACAAGCGTGAAGGTCTCTAGAGAGGAAAGCAAAACATTGAAAGCCCCTTCTAAACTGGACTTCATCAAAAAAACAGCTTGAGCGAAAGCATGTACACTCAGGGCAGACAAATGTCTGCAACAGTACGAGACGCTGTCGTTCTGTTGTACCCATCGGTGCTTTAAGGCAAAACTGGGGAAAACCTACACTTCCCCAGGCTCATTGTTTCAACAGGATGACAACGGATGGCAACACTCAACAAAACGTTCACGTATTTTACAGTTTTACCGCATACGATACTTGAAAACCAACTAAGAAGCTAATCCTTTCCAAATGTGAATCATTTTGTTTCTGAAAAAAACCTTCCCAGCACACACTGTTCCCACCCTCTCAAGGGTCTGGGACATGGCACTCCCCCTTCTCCTTCTTTCTCCATCTTTATTTTGTGTCTCGAACATGTGGTGTATTTATTTGCCCCCTCTCCTCCCCTCCCTCTCTGTTATTGGCTACAAGTGGATGTTCCCAGCCACATTTGTCTCGTACTAAAGGAGGTTGGATTTACTGTCGTAGATGATCGAATCTGCAACCGCGAAAAGGAGCACAGTATACAAATATGACAGGAGGTGATATACATACAGTGGAACCTCTAAGGTGGAACATAACCGGTTCCACCGTCCAGGACACTAACAAACTTCAGATTTGTTTGTATCCCGAAACTATTTACCACAGGAAGTAATGATGAAAGTTTCACCGTTTAACCTTAATCGTGATAAGGAGCAAATGTCACGTGTGGTGATACTGAAGCGCTACTACTTTGAATGTGATCCCACTTTCCTTGACTTATTCGATTATATTCTCTTTGTGTTCTTCTCTGCCTGCAGTTGGCCTTTGGAAAAGGCCAGAAAAGAAGCAAAACGCTTACCGTGGTTCGCACAATACGCACGACTGCCGTTCGAATTCCAAGATTTAGTTTGTCGAGATGAATTTGTCCCTCAAAACGAGGCCACCTCAGTATTCAACTTTACAGGCCACACTGTAATTTGAACGAACCCTCACGACTATACGTTTGTATCGTCACACTCGACTAAAGCTGAGGTCACGATAGCGACTGGAGCATGTGAATTGAACGTGTATAAACAGCAGCCAGAATGTATACAAAGTGTGACTCAAAAAGTGAGACGAAGAAACGCGATGAGCGGCGCAGAGAAAACAGGAAATACTGAAAGTTGTTTTCTAAACTGAAATACATTTAATGGGAAGCAGCGCACACACTCAAAGGCCGTGATTTTGGAGTGGAATCTTTCCCTTTATGCACACTTTTGTGGGTGATCGAACGTTTGCCCCACTTTCAGTCGAGTTTCACACAAATCTGTTTCTCTGCTGTCAAGCTGTCCCCTCGATGGCTGAAGCAACAAACAAACAAACAAACAAACTCATTTGACTGACTTATATGGGCGTCCAAGTATGGGCAGCAAGTGTAACATCCATGTTCGCCGACAACCCGCTAAACGTTGCAATTCGGTTCATTGACGACTGAGGTGAATATGACGGCAACAGCTGCAATTTGCTCCAATTGAGGGGAAAATGTCAGGAGTCGGGCTTCACTTGACCAACCAATATTTCCCTTGTGGGAAAACGCATGCATAACACCTCGTTAGTTATAAAAGAAGAATAGCAGTTTGCCTCCATCAAGTAACCGCTAAGATTCCACTGCTTTTACAAAGCCCCAAAAGGGATTTTTATGGTGCATTTCTCACAACGAGGCAGGGGAAACCCCATTTGACTCGACTGGCTTTCAGACACTGTTACTCCGACTGGAGCAATTCGAGGCCAACTGCTGCAAAACCTCGCCATTGTGCCGAGAGGCTGGACAGCGAATCAAAGATGAGCCACATGTTGGGAAATCTCCCCAAGAGGACAGAGGCGTCTGGATTTTTGTAGGTGGCTCCTCTCTTACCTGAACCTGCCCTTTGCCCATGATCTTGTCCACAATCTCATTGTCATCCTTGTTGAGCATGCTCTTATCATAACACTTCTCATAGCACAGGATTCGCAAGAACTGGGATCCCTCCAACTCGATCTCAAACTCCTGTTGAAGGACGTGAGGAAGGTTAATCAAATGTCTGCGCGACAAAGCCGAAAACCTGAAGGAGACGTAGCGAAGGAGACTGACTTCATTCCATTGAGGCTCTGTAGTGTCTCTGAAGACTCTGGTCTTAGCCTTGCTCACAAAGTATCCATAAGAGTCCACTTCAAGAGTACAGTACAGATCTAGGAGGAAACAGGGACGGTAAACACAAAAAACATAATTATGTACCTATCAAAATTAATCCATTATAAATAAATCAAGAGTATTTTGCAGGGTTTCGTGCAAAAAGTATCGTAGAAAACTGAAACATTTGGGGCTACTTGATAACTTAAGAAGACATTTTATGACTATCATAGGACTTCGAACGGATCATAAAGTAAAGCAGTGCATCGAAAACCATTGAGTTTCTGTATGGACAAGATCGCAAATGGCGAGTTTGACTGAGCGCTCTCCGTTGTCATTCGGTCTGTACACCTGTGAGGTACACATCAGAAATGATGATGGAGCTGGGGTCGGCGATGAAAGGAAAGGTAAGTAAATATTTGGAGTGGAAGTACAAAAAAAAAAAAAAAAAAAGAAGAAACAACTACCTAATAATCTAGCAAAGTAATCTAGCAAGACCAAAAATCTGTTTTGTGCACTACTAAGAAATTGTATTTTCAAGGAGCTATCAGAGATTTTGTTTCGTTTTAAATCTCATTTGAAAAGATTTTTCTTTGTATTGCTGATAAGATGCAAAAGGTTTAATGCTTGTCACTAGGGAGTAACAATATGCAAACGGATTGGTTATTACCCATGTTCATATTGACCTTAATATATTGCTTTCACTTTTTATACCATATCCCACTATATTCTCATGAGATCATATTTAGTCATTAGATTACATCTAGATAGAGCGTAATGCTGTCACCGTAGATCAAACAAAGGTCATATAATGACATTAAAGTTACTAATAAAGTAAAGCGCCTTCATTACTGAGTTGAAAAAGCAATGAGACTTAAAAGTGACGCGTGGCCTTGCTTTTTCATATTTTCATTAGTTTTAAATATCCATGTTAGCCACATCTGAACACTGTCACAAAGAAGAAACATAAACTAAAATGTTTGAAATGGTTTATATAAAAAAAAAATAAAAAAAAAGAGATTTGCTGCCAAAATTGAAGAAGTCCTTCAAATGTCAAAATATTATATTTTGTGAGCTGAACGACATGAATTTCCAGTCACTGTCCATAGTCATATCGTGACAGTCCATCTCCTGGGATGCGGCCACTCCCAGGAGACGCGCGGAGCAATTATATTGGTTTAATGTGTTTTCTCTCTCTCTCTTTTTTTTTTTTTTTTTTTTTTTTTTTTTTTTTAAATGCTGTCGTCGCATTTCTTGCAGGCTGCGGTGCCGCCTGTCTGGAAAGTGTCTATACGTCCCGTAGCCCGGACCTGCTCCCTCGGGTTAGACTCCACCTGACGTGATGATGGACGGAAAGACGTACGGCTCGACCTTCCGCCAGCGCGGCTGCCAAGATTGCGCGAAGGATCCGCTGACGGAAGCTGCGTGTGTATGCGTAAGCCTGACTGAAAATGCGTTTACCCAGTGAACCCACGGTCCAAACCTACCCGCAATAAGTGAAAATCTGTGATGTAGAGAGAACAGATCAAAAGCAAGTTTTAAATAGTTTCCCTTTCCCAGACGCTTTGATCACATTGAAACATATTAAAACACACATAGAACTTCTTAAAATACACTTTTAAACACATTGCAAGCATAAAGTGCATAGAAAACACTATGTATTGTAACGTCTGTGTACAGGCATGTGCCTTTAAGAGGTGGGGCTTGGTGGCGCGGTGTGTGACGTCTGCAAGTCTGGGTGCGAGTGTCTTTGTGAGAGCTGTGGCTGACACCAGTTTTGACGCGAGTGTGCTCACTGCGTTTTACTGTGCTCACTGCATTCAAGAAATGGCTGACAAGTGCATCGGGAACCGTGGCTCTCCATTTCCACATGCAAAGGCATTACTGGTCAGTAATGCCTTGGCGTACGAGTTTAATTCATTCAGTCACCATGTTGTTGACTAAGGTGTTTTGCATTGTGTGTTGGCATTAAGCTAGCGGACCTTCGTCAGACAGTCATGTGCTTGTTTGCTTCCATACACAATGTGTAATTCTCTTGGGTTTCCATTTAGTTTTCCAGTCAACTTACACTGGAAAAGGCGTTAAAAAGTTTGGAGCAAGCACTTGGCCTATTTTTTGGAAGAATTGTTTACGATCTGTAAAACCGCCGCTTGTTGTGAGGATCGTAACTCAAGTTTTTGCTCGCGACTCGTCCGCGCAAAGGCTTGTATCTCAGAAAACACAAGTCCCGTCACTCATAAGTTGAAGTAGTTAAAAAAAAAAAAAATCAAAATGATCACATAAAAAAACAAAACAAACAAAAAAAAACACGATAGCGCAGGGGGGCGATACAGAAACGAGAAACAATAGAAAGTTGGTAGAAGGTATGAGAGACAACGACAACAGTATGTCACCCATATGCGAACAAAGTCACACAGAACATGCAAACTCTACACAGGCGAGGCCGGGATTTGAACCCCGGTCCTCGGAACTGTGAGGCGGATGTGCTAACCGGTCGTCCACCGTGCCGCAAAGTCACACGTGTTCACAAAAATAATAGGACCGTACAATATCATAAACCATCTGGTCTTGTTCCTTTGCTTGTTTTCTCAAGCATCCATACTTACTTACTCAGAGGGAAGAAGATTAGTGCTGGTGATCGTAGGGAAGTTCATTGCAGGGGGAATTCTGTGTGGCCACGTGGGAGATATTTAATAAACGGAACAAGATATTTTTGACAGACATTTAACAAACTGACAGTTCATAGCGGACTGTCACATTTTGGCGGACCCCTAAAATCCATAGTACAAATTCAATTCATAAGAAACATTTGGAAAAACTAGCGTTGTGTTTTTCGGCAGAGGGTCTGTGGATGTTTCTCACCATCTGAAACGGGTTTCTGTGGCCAGACTCAACTCAAACAAGGCCAGAGTAAAAAGAAATTGCGTCCACACAGAAGTAGGACAAACTAAAAGTGGCCTGGAACTTCATGAATTTCTTTTTCCCTGGCAGGTCAACAAAAGGCTGACTGAGGAGGATGACTTGGTCCGCATGGGGTCTATGAACCCTTAATACAGAGGTTAATGGATACCATCCTTTTCCATCTCACTTGACTGAGGGCTGTGTTCTAATACTGGATGCTAACCTTTGCCTGGGGTTGTTTTGAATGCTGGGTCAAATGAAGAAGAATCACAGAATCAGTTGACAAAGTCAACGAATAAGCATATTTGCAGGTTGAAGAGCCATCCACTAAGTCGCGACGTCAACCCTGCTGAAGATTCTGAGCGAACAGTCATAATTGAATTGTTGGAAAACTAATAAAAGCATGACACACAACAAAGAGCAATCCATGCAGCCATGGCTAGAATTGGTTTAGAAGTGAAATCATGTGCCCATGGGGACACATTGTTTTAATTCATGTTATAGGCTCAAGAGTAGGGTCGGGCATCGTTTGAATTTGAGCGATTCCTTATTTCGATTCACATTCTTTTAGGGGGCTGTGTCAAAAAAGTTGGCATGGTTTAAATAAAGGGTGTCCAAATGATTGATTAGAAATGACTTAGCAGCCCGCCGCATAGACTAAAATGAACATCGGGGTTCCTTATGACCGGTATCACTATCAAACCTGTGAACTAAAAAGGCAGTGTGTGTGGAACTAACCCAATTGACGTAATAATCGATGAAGGTTTCAGCTAAAAGTTAAATACAGCATTGTTAAAATTGTTATTTGGGACTGTTTTATCACATCAAACGGTTTGCTTATATGTGCAAGTTTTAACTTGACTTCCTGTTTCCGGCTTGTAGCCTTTTATTTTGAAGTGAACTCAGCATTTTGGCACAAAAAGTAACTTCACACGGCACCTGTGATTTAAAAATTATTATTATTATTATTTTTTTTTTAATGCATGAAACCAAATGCTCGAAAATATTGATTCCTTTCCTTACTTGCTGATGAGGCACAAGGTTAGTGTTTGTGATACTCCGAGACAACGTTTATGTGGATTTTGTCCCAATTCACGGGTGAAGGGTTAGCTCAACGTTAAGCTTTGTTTTCTGTCATCGGCTCTTACGTTGCTTTTGAAGACTAAAATAAACGCTAAAAGGCATCCGTGCAAAAGTGCAACCAACCGTTTACCTTGTTAGCTGTCTCAATGTTGGCATCGTTTCACTCACCCAATTGACCGAGAGTTGACTTCGCCGGAGCGCACAACCTTTGCACAACATCATCTTATTTCAAGTGTTGCACTGAGGCGACTGGTCATTCTTTTGAACAAAGTTAAGGCACACTTTTGTTCGCCGCCGTCGGGCACAAGCATCTTCGTGCACGCTCTTCTTCTTCGTTGGTTTTCGCCACTTCCTTTTCGGGGTTCGCGGACTAGGCATCAAAACTGGGAACCGAAATTTTAAGATTTGAACTTTAGTGCCGGTTCCAATCGTTTGTCGATGCCCAACCCTACTCATTTGTTGCTTTCCACACGCATTTGTGTAGACTAAAGGCCTTTTCAGCCGTCACGTAGCGAAGCGCAGTGCGCCGTCGATATATCCGATCATTGTATATGCGCTGCCTCAAGGCGCAGAAGGAATGTTTGCCATCCGGATTGCAAAATGTTCAATTCGGGTGCAGCATCCAATAGAAGAGACGGATGCGGATCATTTCCGAGTGAAAAGAGCAGGATATTTTGTGAAACATGGCTGTAGCTCACTGTAATCATAGAAGCACTCTCTTTTTCTTGTAGTCTCCTGCTCCTCACTAAAAGCAAAGCCGCAGCCTTTCGCAAAGGTGCCGAATCCGTATGGCCCAGCCGCAGCAGACTTCACGGGCCACTTCCTGTCCGGTCGCTTCGCAGCCAGGGACAAATACGGCAAGCTTGAGCCAGGCTGCCATCCAACGCAGGGAAAAACAAGTGCGGTGTCAAAGCCCCGTTGGGATGGGCATTTGACATTTTCTGAGACTATTGGGGAAAGTTCAATCAATTAGGTCTCAACTTCTCATAGCTACAGCACATGTCATTGTGTTGTTCTTTAGACTAAAAAGGGTCTTTAGTACATCTTCTGGTTGTAGTTAAACAGTGCACTCCATTTTACCTCAACTGCTTCATCCATCCATCCATCCATCCATTTTCTACCGCTTATCCGGGTCGGGTCGCGGGGGCAGTAGCTTTAGCGGGGACGCCCAGACTTCCCTCTCCCCAGCCACTTCATCCAGCTCTTCCGGAGGGATCCCGAGGCGTTCCCGGGCCAGCCGAAGGACGCAGTCTCTCCGGCGTGTCCCGGGTCGTCCCCGGGGTCTCCTCCCGGCGGGACGTGCCCGGAACACCTCACCGGGGAGGCGTCCGGGAGGCATCCGAATCAGATGCCCCGGCCACCTCATCTGGCTCCTCTCAATGCGGAGGAGCAGCTGCTCTACTCTGAGATCCTCCCGGATGACCGAGCTTCTCACCCTATTCTCGAAGGGAGAGCCCGGACACCCTGCGGAGGAAACTCATTTCGGCCGCTCGTATCCGGGATCTCGTTCTTTCTTGCTCGTGCCCCATAGGTGAGGGTAGGAACGAAGATCGACCGGTAAATCGAGAGCTTCGCCTTTCGGCTTAGCTCCATCTTTACCACAACGGACCGATACAAAGTCCGCATCACTGCAGACGCCGCGCCGATCCGTCTGTCGATCTCCCGTTCCATTCTTCCCTCACTCGTGAACAAGACCCCGAGATACTTGAAATCCTCCACTTGGGGCAGGATCTCATCCCCGACCCAGAGAGGGCACGCCACCCTTTTCTGACTGAGGACCACGGTTTCAGATTTGGAGGTGCCGATTCTCATCCCAGCCGCTTCACACTCGGCTGCGAACTGCTCCAGTGAGAGTTGGAGCTCACGGTTTGATGAAGCCAACAGAACCACATCGTCAGCAAAAAGCAGAGATGCAATACTGAGGCCACCAAACCGGACCCCCTCTACGCCTTGGCTGCGCCTAGAAATTCTGTCCATAAAAGTTATGAACAGAATCGGCGACAAAGGGCAGCCTTGGCGGAGTCCAACCCTCACCGGGAACGAGTCCGACTTACTGCCGGATATGCGGACCAAACTCTGACTCCGGTCGTACAGGGACCGAACAGCCCGTATCAGGGGGTTCGGTATCCCATACTCCTGAAGCACCCTCCACAGGACTCCCCGAAGGACACGGTCGAACGCCTTCTCCAAGTCCACAAAACACATGTAGACTGGTTGGGCGAACTCCCACGCACCCCCGAGGACCCTGCCGAGGTTGTAGAGCTGGTCCACTGTTCCACGGCCAGGACGAAAACCACACTGCTCCTCCTGAATCTGAGATTCGACTTCCCGACGGACCCTCCTCTCCAGCACCCCTGAATAGACCTTACCAGGGAGGCTGAGCAGTGTGATCCCCCTGTAGTTGGAACACACCCTCCGGTCCCCCTTCTTAAAAAGGGGGACCACCACCCCAGTCTGCCAATCCAGAGGCACTGTCCCCGATGTCCACGCGATGTTGCAGAGGCGTGTCAACCAGGACAGCCCCACAACATCCAGAGCCTTTAGGAACTCCGGGCGAATCTCATCCACCCCCGGGGCCCTGCCACCGAGGAGCTTTTTAACTACCTCGGTGACCTCAAACCCAGAGATAGGAGAGCCCGCCTCAGAGAACCCACACTCTGCTTCCTCATGGGAAGGCGTGTCGGTGGAATTGAGGAGGTCTTCGAAGTATTCTCCCCACCGACTCACAACGTCCCGAGTCGAGGTCAGCGGCGCCCCATCCCCACTATACACAGTGTTGGTGGTGCACTGCTTTCCTCTCCTGAGACGTCGGATGGTGGACCAGAATTTCCTCGAAGCCGTCCTTAAGTCTTTCTCCATGGCCTCACCGAACTCCTCCCATACCCGGGTTTTTGCTTCAGCGACCACCAGAGCTAAATTCCGCTTGGCCAGCCGGTACCCATCAGCTGCCTCAGGAGTCCCACAGGCCAAAAAGGCCCAATAGGACTCCTTCTTCAGCTTGACGGCATCCCTCACCGTTGGTGTCCACCGACGGGTTCGGGGATTGCCGCCACGACAGGCACCGACCACCTTACGGCCACAGCTCCGGTCGGCCGCCTCAGCAATGGAGGCGTGGAACATGGTCCGCTCGGACTCGATGTCCCCAGCCTCCCCCGGAACATGAGCAAAGTTCTGTCGGAGGTGGGAGTTGAAACTCCTTCTGACAGGGGATTCTGCCAGACGTTCCCAGCAGACCCCCACAATACGTTTGGGCCTGCCACGTCGGACCGGCATCTTCCCCCACCATCGGAGCCAACTCACCACCAGGTAGTGATCAGTTGACAGCTCCGCCCCTCTCTTCACCCGAGTGTCCAAGACATGTGGCCGCAAGTCCGATGACACGACCACAAAGTCGATCATCGAACTGCGACCTAGGGTGTCCTGGTACCATGTCCACGTGTGGACACCCTTATGCTTGAACATGGTGTTCGTTATGGACAATCCATGACGAGCACAGAAGTCCAATAACAGAACACCGCTCGGGTTCTGATCGGGGGGGCCGTTCCTCCCAATCACGCCCTTCCAGGTCTCACTGTCATTGCCCACGTGAGCATTGAAGTCCCCCAACAGAACAATGGAATCCCCAGCGGGAGCGCTCTCCAGCACCCCCTCTAAGGACTCCAAAAAGGGTGGGGACTCTGAACTGCTGTTTGGTGCATAGGCACAAACAACAGTCAGGACCCGTCCCCCCACCCGAAGGCGGAGGGAGGCTACCCTCTCGTCCACCGGGGTGAACCCCAACGTACAGGCGCCGAGCCGGGGGGCAATAAGTATACCCGCACCTGCTCGGCGCCTCTCACCGTGGGCAACTCCAGAGTGGAAGAGAGTCCAACCCCTCTCGAGAGGACTGGTACCAGAGCCCAAGCTGTGCGTGGAGGCGAGTCCGACTATATCTAGTCGGAACTTCTCGACTTCACACACCAGCTCGGGCTCCTTCCCTGCCAGAGAGGTGACATTCCACGCCCCTAGAGCCAGCTTCTGTAGCCGGGCATCGGATCGCCGAGGTCCCCGCCTTCGGCCGCCGCCCAGCTCACACTGCACCCGACCCCTACGGCCCCTCCCACAGGTGGTGAGCCCATGGGAAGGGGGACCCACGTTACCCTTTCGGGCTGTGCCCGGCCGGGCCCCACGGGTGCAGGCCCGGCCACCAGGCGCTCGCCTTCGAGGTCCACCACCAGGCCCGGCTCCAGTGGGGGGGAGCCGGGCCTGTGACTCGCGTCCGGGCAAGGGAAAACGAAGTCCATTGTTTGTCGTCATCATTAGGGGTCTTTGAGCCGTGCTTTGTCTGGTCCCTCACCTAGGACCTGTTTGTCATGGGTGACCCTGCCAGGGGGATAAAGCCCCAGACAACTTAGCTCCTAGGATCACTGGGACACACAAACCCCTCCACCGACAAGGTGACTGCTCAAGGAGGGGTAACTGCTTCATGACCCGGTTAATAAACAATCAGTTCAATACATTTTTTAACCGCAAACTGAATCCCCTGATGTAGACTTTAAATTGGGGTCGTGTATGGACCGCCGAGTCTACTTTTATTGAGTTCATTTGCAACAACATTTGGCATTCATCTGCCTCACAGTTCCGAGGACCCGGGTTCAATCCCCGGCCCCGCCTGTGTGGAGGTTGCATGTTCTCCCCGTGCCTGCGTGGCTTTTCTCCGGGCATTACTATGGATTACACAGTACATCAGATATTTCCTCATTGGTAACCACGTCAGCCCTTTGCGCTCTACTAAGGATCAAACAGGCCTCCTGAAGAGATCGCGCTCCGATCCGTTACCAGGAACATTCTTGCAGGCGACTTTCCTACACTCGCGGCTGTCACGCTAACCGAGGAAATCGCCTTTCCCTGTCGAGTTACGAGATATTCAATCTGTGTGTGTTTGTGTGAATATGCGCGAGAGAGAGAGAGAGAGAGAGAGAGAGAGAGAGAGAGAGAGAGAGACTGGGTACAATGTGTACTGAAATGCCAGCTGCCCATTCCTGGGGGGGGGGGGGGGGGGGGAATTCTATTGAGTGTTCCACTATTTAGTCCAACATTCTCTGTCCATTTTCTGTTAGCTGTCTTCGCATTACTCTTCCTTCTTTACGTGGCCATCGCTTGATGAGAACCGCATGTGCGCAACACAGTGATTGACGAGCTCAAGTGTGTCTATAGCAGCTGTGGAAGAAGTACGCGTAGCTGAAGTGTGCGCACAAGCGTGGTGAAGAACAAAAGTTGTTTTGCTGTCAGACTTACTGGCTGACTCCTCGAATCCTTTGGCAGAGTGGACAATCACATGAAGGAAGCCGTACAGGCCTGGAGTCTCTTCATCTGGGAATAGAAGAATCACGTTGCGTTTAATTGCACTAACTTTATAGGACCGCACAACATCGAGACATGACGTCACGTAAAGAAACTCCGACTCAGCTCATTTGTCGAACATAACACCGATGGCACGGATCCAGATTTTGAGCCCATGTTAATTAATGCAGGTATCACCCATTCGTTCCATTTCCAATTGAGAATTGGAAAAACAAAATAAGTGACTGAATATTTTGCTATTTCTTTGTTAATCAAACAAAAACAATAAAAAAAAAAAAAAAAAACAGTTTTAAACTTCTGGCTCAAATCAAAAATACAAAATGGAAAAACAGCCCACTGGACTCAAGTGAATTTAAAAATTTAATTGGTCGAGTTTACGTAACCCTGAAGTTTGGTCATATATATTAATAAAGATTCAGTATGCTAACTTGACGGCCGCTACAATCAGGCTTGACCACAATATGCGTTTCATCGGCTATGTTACAGTATATGAAGGACAAATAGGTTTACATTTGACACTGGCCTGTTTTGGGATTTCTTATTTTTCATCAGTCAACAATTGAAATATGAATTGATTGATTGATTGATTGATTTTTTAAATCATACGATAATGAGTAACTTAAATTTTGGGATTTTTGATTAGCCAATTGAAAATTGAAAGAACAAATGTTAAACACATTCCTATAGGACTGTGTGGTGTGAGTTCCTGAAATTGTTTAAAGTTAAAAAAAACAACAACAAAAAAAACCGTTAACCATCAAACATCATTGCACACAAAAACCAACTGAGTGACTCAGATGTAACCAAATTCAGAGCAACTGACTCATTTTGTGACTCCATAATATGTCCAAACGACTGCACTGGTTACCAGGTGCAAGTGTGTGTGTGTGTGTGTGTGTGTGTGTGTGTGTGTGCGCGCGCGTGTGTGTGTGGCCCTTGGAGTCGACATTTACGAATGTATGTAGGGGTCGCACTCCAGCTTTGTTTGTGTGAGTGACCTTCACAGGAAGAGGGTTCAAATGTTCAGCTTGGAGGTGGCCAGCGAGCTGTGACACATCCATTTTCAACCGCTTATCCTGTTCAGGGTCACAGGTGAGCTGGAGCCCATCTAAGGTGGCGGAGCGAGAGGCGGGGAAAATTCGATAACAAAAGGCCCAAGCCGAGACTCGAACACAGAATCTCGGACTGTGACGCAACATGCGAACAAGTCGTTAACTCAATTCACTTAATGTAGTTTGAAAAATTGAAAACAGTTAAGTCATAGTAAGCGAAAGTCATTAACTAACAATGTTTCAGTCGCAGGATAGAAGTACTGTAACAAGATCAGAGTTCCAGTTTTGGCCTTAAAGTGGGTCTCTCGAATGTTATCCGTTCAGTTAATTATGAGAACATTCCTTTGCCAGCCGGTCTCGATTTGAGCCCCTACTGTTCTCCGTTAGGTCCGTGTCATCGTGCGTGTGCGTGTGTTTCCTAACGATTAGACTGTCAAGAAGCGCTTCTGCCTTAAAGTCAGGAGATGCAAGCATGACTCTTCTCCGGGTAATCTGGTTTCCTCGCACACGCATGTTTGGCTCACTGAAGACTCAACACTTCCCATGGATGTGAACGTGAGTTCGAATGCTTGGTTGTGTGAGATCGTCAGGAGACCAGTCCACGGTGGACCCGGCTCTCTTCCAGTAAGCCGGGATAGGCTCCAGCTCACCTGCGACCCTGATGACGACAAGCGCTTTACAAAATACACGGATGGATAGTCTATCAAAAGTCAAGTGACGTGATATTAAGCCGGGGAGTCTGAGCAGTGTTTCGACATGCAGGAAACCATCCGTACGAGACGCAAAACAACACAAGAACCTCTCAAAGTTCTTCTCGTTGAACTTGGGAAACAGGAGTTTTCCATCCATCCATCCATCCATTTCCCGTACCGCTTCACCCGCACAGGGGCGTGCTGGAGCCGATCCCAGCTATCTTCGGGCGAGAGGCCGGCTACACCCTGAACTGGGCACATATAAACAAACAACATCCATTCACGCACACATTCACACCTACGGGCAATTTAGAGTCTTCAATTAACCTAGCACGCGTGTTTTTGGGATGCGGGAGGAAACTGGAGAAAAGCCACGCAGGCACGAGGAGAACATGCAAACTCCACACAGGCGGGGCCGGGAATCGAACCCCGCTCCTCAGAACTGTGAGGCAGATGTGCTAACCAGTCATCCGACCGGAGTTTTACATCAAATTAGCATATACTAATTCAATCGATTCGATCAACTGACACCAGAAAAAAGCGCCGCCTACAATGACGCTTAACGATATCAGGCAGTGATAACAGGCGAGACGAAACAAATGAGGACCACGATAGTCGGAGAATGGGATGAACATTGTTTTTGTGTGCGTGGGTGTGTTTGTTTTCACTTATGTCTCTATTTGCACGGGGTAATGTGAAGGCACGAGATGAACTCGGCATTTAGCGGTCTTTCATGTTTTTGTAATTTATCCAAAAAGTCAGAAGAGGGAGACAAAGCTTCCAGGGGTCAGACATGTTTTTTTGTTTTGTTTTTTAAATAAGTAACATTCAAAGATGAAAAAATGTCAGACTTGTTCTATTCTAGTAAATGTTTAAGAACAGAATTTGACTCGATTGCTCGAAGCAGACATTTTATTTCAAGCGTGACTGGATTCTTTTTGATCATTTACATCGATAGTTTACTAATACACAAGTGGAACCCAGAGAACGTGGCTGAAATACACACGCAGTGCATATTCTTCACAATATATGCGATATACTTCATTACAGTGCTAAGCGATATACAGGTTTAGCAGTGCAGAGGAGCAACCTGGAGGCAAATGCTGCCTAATTCGTGTTCATGTTTCAACCCTCATCGTTTTCATTATTAGTTGTATTAATACTATCCATTACTTATTAGGTAGAATTTATGATGAATTACGGTACACATTATGGAGTCAAACATGTTTGCTGGTTTCAGTTGGGGATTTGAATGAAGGGCGACCTGCTCGATTTGACTTTGGGCCGGGGGCTAGTTTTGGGTATGTTCGAGAACGAGACGGTGCGAAAGCAGATGCGCTCGCAGCATCGAGGGATGTCAGAGGAGGTCGACCAGGCGGCCTTAACGTCAGCCGTGACTCCTGAAAGAAAGCGCGACAACGTGGGAACGTGCAGTGAAAACAAACACCGCTGACACAGTGCACGGCATTGCGATCGCCAGGACCTGGATGCAAAACATTTTGGAGCGGAAGCAGTGATAGAGTGCGTGTGATAGAGCCGAAAGAGCGGGACAATCCATTTATAAGACCATGTGTCTTACCATCTTTATTACTGGTGACAGGAATGTTGTGGACAGTTCGGAGTTTGAAACAGGAGCTAGTAAGGACCTGCAACTCTACCGAGCTTAGCACGCATGCTTGAAGGTCTGAAAAGACACACAGCGCACACACTGCTGTAGTTGGATGCGCACTTTTTTTTGCTGTTGTCAGGGACCAGCAACAATTGTATTTGAATAAGCATCACCTTTCTTCTGGAGCTTCTGTATGCTCTCCCGCCATTCTGACCGCTCATAATCAGAGGAGAGTAGGAACAGGTAGCTCTGTGTAAAAGAACCATGACACAGTCGGCGAAACCAAACCGAAACATTACAACGTTCGTCACTTCTTGAAATATATCTCTATCTAGTGGTAACATTGGAGCACTGCAGCAATTTAATGGCGCGCGTGGCATAGCAGGCGGAGACGATTACCTTGCCATGTTTGTTATGAAGGCGGAAAGGAATCGTGGGGGAGTGGAGCAGCAGCCAAGATTCCTGTTCATTCATCTTCTTCCTCAGGCGCTCCACACGGTTCTGACCCTTTGGTGCTTTCTAAACAACCAAAAGGATCAGAATCATTCTGACAATACTACAAGTTTGAGGACATTCAAGGACGTCAAAACAAGATCATTAAAATGACCAATAAATATGAGGGAAAACAAAAACAAACGAAAAAGCCATGCATGGAAATGCCGTAAAAGTCGAAGTTGTCGCTGGGAGAGGAAAAGAAAAGAAAAGAAAAGAAAAAAGAAGAACTGCTGTAGCCAGACTCTACAGTAGACGTTTTGCATGTTGAAATGATTCATCGGTATGGTGGGTCAAGAATTCTATTCTTGTCTCTGAATCCAGAAAAACATCACAACCACTTAATACTGTACAGAGGAGGTCATTATCTTTTCCCATGCAACGTAACACCTTTTCAAAACACTTTATTCCGCCGTCTTCATTGTGGACAATGTTTAGAAACCGCTCAAATTCCAAAGAAAAGCATCAGCGTTCGTATCACCCTGAAGCGGCCTCTTCCTAATTTGCAGGAACGCCCATGAATGTCTGAAATTCGTGTGTGTGTGTGTTAGTTATGGTTATTATTCCGTGTTATTTATTCTTGGAGGGCCGTAGGAACACGAATAGCCATATCCTTCCCAGGAAGCTGTGAGTCAGAGTCGGGGCACTATCGGACGCATCGCTCCTCTGGCTAGAAATAGCAGACGTGCTTTGCCGCGAGCGGGAGAGCAGGAACTCTCCGCTCGCCTTCAGGGCAACATTACTGTCGGCTTGAAATCACTTTTTCCTACTGCCACGGTCCGAACGCTTGTCCTTTTGACCCGAGACACGAACCAGAAGTTTGAACATTGAACAATTTCAAGTGAAGCTTATTATTATTATTATTTTTTTTTTTTTCTTGAATAAACGGGACACGCACGACCGTGTGTTGGCGTGAACAAGACTATTTTGGCATCAGCGAGGCAAATTTGGTCTTCCATCTACTCATATTGTTCATAGCAATCACAGGAATGGAAAAAACAACAACCTCGGTCACTCTGGAAGAAATGTAGACTTCAGAAAGTGAAGGAATTTTGGTCAAGCTGACACCATTGTTTCCTGCGAGCCCTTAGGGAGGCGCTACTGTGCACTTCAAATAGAAACACTCTTGTATTCCTTCCATGTTTAGGTTCTCTCTTCTCAGTGTTGTGACTGGGAAACCTCGGAAGCTTTTGAGCATTTATTCGATGGCCCTGATATCCAGCTTAAGGTCACCTTTATATGGAGTGGAGTATAATTACAGCAATAAAATACAAAGACACTCTGACAAAGTGTCAGATTATTCTTGGACACGCTTTACATTTATGCAGGTAACATAGAATTGCATTTTCAAAAGATTCAAAATCCTCTCGGACGCTGCGCATCCCGGTCACCGGCTCTTCCGGCTCCTTCCCTCGGGTAGGCGGGCGCTACCGATCAATGCAAACTAGAACTAGCGGACATTCCAACAGCTTCTTGCCTCTTGCCATCAACTTCTTAAACAGTTCACTTATAATTCCATTGGCAACCCGTTGAGGGCGAAGCCCGCCTCCTGCCCGATGACAGCCGGGATGGGCTCCGGCACGCCCGCGACCCGCGTGAGGAGAAGCGGCGACAGAAAATGGATGGATGGATGGATGGAAGGATGGAACATGCTGCCAATTGTTGTCACATTTCTGTCGGGGCAGTTATCCATTACTCGTGCAGTCACTGTGTCTACGCAGGCTCCGTGTCTTGACGACAGTACACCGTGATGCCACGTAAATATGGTGGCTTCCAACCAGAGCTCGCATGCGATGGAGATGGTTTGACTGTGTGTAATTTACACATTTAATAAAAGTGTAAAAATCAATCCCAACTACCGTGCTAAATAGATGACTGACCATCTCGACAAACGACGGGACGTCTACGTCAACGTACCCGTCATACGGCCGCTCCGATTAACTGTAGTGCACATGTATATACTCGAATCGGAATAGATCGGTTGATCAGAGATCTTCCATCGGAATGAAAACATTATTCACGGACAAAGAGCGTAGCAATACGAGGGTATCCAATTCACGCCCAACCGGCTCTTCCCAGTGAACTGCATTGGTCCTTTTTGGATAAATCAATCATCTGAATTGTTTTAAAATGTTTACAGGTAGCCTAAAGGGTGTCCAAAAGCAAATCTGCATCAAGTCTAGCATACAGTGTGCCGGAATTCTACTATACATGACAGTGACCGACGCTTACCTTCTCCTTCTGTATCTCACTCTTTAAGAGTGAGATCTTAATCTTCATCTCTTCAATCTCGTGCTCAGGGAGGACTTGGATGCTGTGGCAAGAGTCAGACTCCTCCAGTGTCTGGAAAGTCAAGCCTGCAAGAGGGATGTACCACTTGCACTCATACTGCTGGTGACGACTGCACAGGGACAAACCAAATGAAACCACGGCATCAGTCAGAACATCTGAAATGTCATCATGTAGACGGATATCGATAAATATATCCGAAATACATTGTTTCACCAGAACTGTGACCTCTCGTGATATCGACTGTATGCATTTTACACATCAGACTTGGACATGCAAGAGGTAAATAACAAAAAGGCAAGCCCAACGCGACTGATTAGAAAGGAAACAATTCAATTCAATGAATGAATGACAGCATGATGATTGTCTCCAAACTACCACCTTGAAAAGATACAAACATGTTTTTGTTTTCAATTCAACTGAAAGATTTTCGAGATCAAAAACGATTTCTTTGTCGATGCAACAGCAAGCTGGCTTTGGTTTTCTTGCGGCAAGCCAATCGAGCCGCTTTGAACAGAGTAAGCACCAATGAGCAACGCCCGATGTCTATTCTGTCTAAAAATGCTCTGTTTTGATGAGGTATTCATTTCACAAAATGTGAATAATTGTGGTTGTCGCGTGAAGAGATGCAGACCTGAACGGTGTTTCATATTTTGGTTACCTCAGTCGCATGAAAAAGTAAAAGCATTTCGATACCGGTCTTATATTGCATCTAATTATATTGTACAAGTTGACGTGCGCGTGTCTACAGACTGGAAATGAAAGACGGACGAAACGAGGCTCACCCCGCCGAGGTCTTTTTCATTTTGGCACACAGCAGCAAGTCGGTGAAGAGGAAGACGTGCCGCAGCTTCCTGGAGCTTTCCGACACCTCCGCGAGGAAGCCGTCCTTCACCAGCTGACGAGCCTGAATGAAGAAACCAAATATGACTTGACATTCACGGGGAGTACTTTTTCACGACTTTACTGACTTATATCCTCAATGATATGCAGTCATCTTACATTGCAACAAAGTGAAAGTGTGCATCCAAGTGCACCGTTATGTTTTAGTACTGCAATATTGCCCATGGATGGCCTTGCTTTACTGTAAAACAAGGCACCAAACTAACAGCATGCATCCCAAATGGAGAGTGACTGCTTTTAGCTACATAGGCGCATCCATGCGTCCATTTTCTATACCGCTTGTCCTCATTCGGGTCATGGGTGAGTGCGCCCTGGACTGCCCGCCACTAAAACGCAGGGCCCGCTGAGGCAAACCATTCACACCTACGGACAGTTTAGAGTATGGAACAAGGACTTTTTGGAATGGAGGATGAAGCCAGAAGCCAGAGAGAGTACCACGAGAAAGCCCTCGCGAGAACATGCGAAATTCACACAGGGGAGCCGAGCCGAGCCGAGATTCGAACATGAGACCTCTCGACTGTGAGGCAGATGTGCGAACCGCTATTTCGCCGAGCTGTCTCTCAAACAGGAGCAAAATACAAAATATATGAAAAGGTCATCTGAGCACAGAGTATATACACGACGATTTTCTTGACTGCTTGTCCTCATTTCCAGTCACACGCTGGTCCACATTTGCGCATGCTACGCGAGTTCAAACTTCTGACAATGATTACGTAATGTTGGTTTGGACGCGTGCGTGGCATTGGAACCAATAGTAGCACGCGGGCTCCTTCTCGTGGTATGCGAACGAATCGCTGACCAAGTACAATGAAATTGTACTTCATTTTTCGGGACATTTGCACGCGATCTTTGCGTCGTGTTTGTTTTTAAACTTTTATTTTGATTGCGATACATTCTAAAGTTCAGTTCAAACTGTGCACGATGGCTTACGATAAATGATTCTGAGGCATAAAACCTCTATCGTTTTTGATTCGCACTTAGGCCTACTACGCTAGTGTATTTTATCGTTTGTCACGATGAGCGTACTTGAAATGAAAATGACGAGTATCTTTTGGTGGTACTTTTGGTGTAAAAAGCTTGCGAACCACTGCGGTCCAGCACGCCATGCAAAGCAGCAGACGGCAAACGTATAGCTCCGGGCAGCGCAAACCATTGCACCGCTGAGCTGAGTTTGGGCGGGGTCGGCCGGTGCTCACGGGTTCCTTGACAACGCTCAGGACTTGCCGACGAGCATCACTCTGACAACAAGTCTCGATCGACATTTCTTTCTTCAAACCTTCAACCCTCCGGTCCCGAAGCCATCGGCTGAGCTACTAGACAATCCGCCAATTCCTTTTTAACAATTTATGCTGTTGTTCTATGAGCCCTCTACCGATTTCATGTTTGTTGATGCTGTTTTGTTACATCGTACTCAAATACATTTTCATAGCCCAAAATTGACATTTTAATATTACAGCGGTGCTCATAATTCTACATAGCCCAGCGTAACGATTTTGGGGGAAATGTGACTGATGACTGAATGAGAACCATGTCATTATTGTCTTTATTGCTATGTGTTGTTTAATGACTGTGCTATTATGAAAGGCCTTATAGCACAATTTGAGTTTGAAAAATAAAATGCGTTTTGCCTGATCAGTCCTTTTGCGACACATTTGCAGGGTATCCATCCATCCATTCTAAGCACCGCTTATCCTGGTTAGGGTCGCGGGGCGCTGGAGCCTGTCCCGGCGAAAGGCGGCCAACACGCTGAACTGGTCGCCGGTCAGTCACAGGGCACATATAGACACGGACAACCATTCAACAACTGAACCCAGGCTGCATGCACCAAAGTCAGGCGAGTGTACCGCTGCACCATCAGTGACTCTGCCACGGTATGTCAACTTAAAACCACGACGATAGTAATGTCTAGGTTGCAACCTCATTCAAAATGTGATGCGGGTGCTTTCGACCACACACACACACACACACACACACACACACACACACCTCTCCTTTGGGCGTAGTGACAGCAGTTCTGCGAGGGTCAATCTCCTCGTTGATGGAGGAGAGGAAATTCTGAGATATCCGCAGCGCGTCCTGCAGGAGAGGGAAGTCTGGATGGTCCTTTGGCGTGTGTTTCAGCAAATCCTGCAGTGCATACGTCAAAGGTTAGAAAGATACATCAAGGATGAGTTTATCAAGAACGACACACATTTGGCTCTTTTGACCTTTCGTTCGTATTGCCTTGAGAACACAAACATACTAAAAGAAGTGTGTGTCTCTGGCATCTTAAGGCTTGATTTACACTGCATTGTTCATGTGATACAATTCAGATTTTGCAATTTCTCTATGGTTTCTCTCAGGCGCCATGGTAGCGTAATGAGAAAAAAAGATTATACGCATAACACACCATAATTGACAAGGTGAAAGTGTGTTTTGGGGGGGGGTTGCAAAACAAAAAAAAGAAATATGTATTCTCAGCCTTTACTCAATACACCTATTTTGTCTATTGTCCCTTGCAAATGTTGTCGTTCTTTTCATGAGAGGTTGTGTGTAGAATTTTGGGGGGAAAATATGACGGGTATTCCATTTTAGAATAAGTAACATAACATAACAAAATGAGGGGGACAAAAAAGAAAAGTGGAGGGCTGCGACTAATTTCCAGGTGCACAGTCCATAAATAGTCCCAAAAATTGGATAAAGGCATTAAATCGGATTTTGGCACTTGGATTCGTAAATGTAGTCTAAGCGAGGTGTAGCGGGTGGGTGTACTCACGTGAAGAACTAGGGTGCTTCTTGTCACACGGTCGATGGGTTTATAAAGAAGAGCTGTGTGGAGAGAAGAAGCCGTCACATTCGCATTCCGTTTAGCAACAAGCTAACGTCATACTCAAGTGTCCCTGAACGAGACATGTACTTGACCTGGTACCATTGAAAGATTTCTGATGAGATCAACACACGTGATGGCGTGAGCAAGGGGAAATGCAGCGCGCGCGCACACACACGCACACACCGCCGTCTGCGCGACGCAGGTCGCAGGTTCAGCTTTTGCTGTTAAGGTCGTGCGAAGAGCAGCCTCTTTGGCCTCACAGTTCGAGGCGAGAAACTCCCGCAGCAAAGCACAAAAACGGGAGATGGGCAGCAAAGTAGCTCACAGATGTTCTCCACTCACCAGCCACAACTTTAAGTAAGCCTGCGCAATCTATTGAGGTTCTAGACGAGCAAAATGTCTACGACGGAACAATGACAGCCATACTCTTATTTCACCAATAAGGGACCCAAAATATTAGACGTGATGCAGTGCACTGTTCTAACCACTCTACTAGCACGCTACTTTTGTAAGTGAGGCCCTTGTATTATCATCGTGTAGGTGCATATACATTAGTGGGGAGGTTAAAGGATGCAGACGGTCTGGCCTGATGTTCTGTTTAAAAGGCATATCAGTCGTCTCATTGAAACAAGAGAGTCGAATCAAGCAACCTTTTTCAACACCAGAGAGGCTAACCTAGTCAAACACAGAGAAGCAGTGTGTCGGGGAGGTCCTTTTCTGCTCCCGCCGACAGGTAAAACACATCGGCAACACTAAACGTCACGCTTTGAGCAGCTCAGCGCGCAGCTGCCTCGCCACTTATTTCCGTCTCCTTTCTTCCGTTTCAACTCCGCCATACGAGAGAGTGAAAACCCACCGGGACCAGGTTCAGATCTTCTGAGATCACGCAATTGGAAACAACCACGTAGCTCCTCGTCATTCTCTATTCAAGTGAATTGAACCTAATGCTAACGAACAATGCCAAACGCCGTAGACGGCCTAACGAATACTCACAGGCATATATTCTTTATTCTCTGCAAAGAATGACTAACATTGACAGAGTAGTAACTTGCGGCCATCTCCGTGGACTGTATATCTGTATGTCTGTATGATAATGCCCCAGGGTGGCCAAAAGGAGCAGGTCAATGTCCACAAAATTGAAGCAAAACAAGAGGCAAAAACAGTTGAATTCTTGCAATTCTATTTGCTTCTGTAATGACTGTATAGCTCTTATAAAGTACAATATTATAGAGTGCTATTTTTCCATTTAAAAAAAAAGCTCGATAACTGGCACTCTTATTCATTTTAATGGGCAAAGACGATTGGTTTACGAGTGTTTTGAGTTATGTGGCGGTCACAGAATGGGACTAAACCATTTTCTCTGCAACTGCTGATGAAAACGAGACGATAATTACCATTACTTAAAAATGCATTTCCGCGGACTGAGCCGATAATGAAAGGTATTGGCCTTTTCATTCATCAATAAAAAAGGAGACGGAAATGTCTACTTGAGGCAAGAAATAATCTGATCTAGTTTTGTTGGAAGAGGCGGGAGGAGTTGATATGAGAACCAATCAGAATGACGTGGTAAGAAAGTTATGGAGCTAGTTTGAGATGAAATGCAGGGGGCAGTCAACCCGAAATCTACGCACAGGTGAACATGTTAAGTACCGGTAAGTAAAAATCTGACTTTTATTGATCATTTAGCACATATCAATCGGCGAGTCCGGTGACTCCCCCACTGTTTTGCTCGCCCACCTCGCCGTTACCATTTTGTTTTCAACGAAGGCTCTGATTAATCACTTTGTTGATCGGTGGATTATTGTATGCATGTCGCGATGCGTGTGTTTGTATAGTTATTCATCATAAACAAGAGATCGCAGTTCACAGGGCAGTTCGAAAAGATGAATTGAAACTACGCTTTACACCGATCTGATCGGTTTGATCAGTATCGGCCGATAATTAGAATATTATGGCTCGCTCAGATGTATGTAACCGAACTATTTTCACTCGATAAGTTCTAAAAACCATGCAGACTTTCGATGTTGAGGCGAAATAATGTGACGCGGTTAATGCAGAGTGAAGGAAGAGGCGGAGTTTCACAACACTTCTGAAACAGTTGAGCACTGAAGAGCGTTAATAGATTGGTTCTCAAGCTACTTTCACCACTTTAAATTGGTTAACAAAGCGTAAAAGTAACAGCGCACGACGGTGGGGACAGACCAATATTGTCGATTTGTGAAAAAATATGACATCTATCAAATATGGTCCATTCGGACATATAAGGTTTCTGCCCGACAGGGACGGAATATTCTAATGCACCTTAAGAAACTCTTGATAATAAAATAAACTTCTCATTGTACTCTAATGAATCAATGCTACTTAACCCACACAGACAAAAAACGACATCGTCGCAGCAATTAACTTGACCAATGCTGTATAAACACCGGTAAACGCCCTCTATAGAGCATCGTATGGTAGATGAGGTCATCATCAATATGTTAGTTGTCAATAACAGTCCAAACTAAATAAACACTAAAACACGAAAATATCAACCCAATCTTTACCGTATGTGCAGTTACAACACAGTCTGACGACCAGAAGCAGCTCCATCTTCTCCTCTCGTCAACAAATCCTCCTGCATACTGCCTACTTTTCCAGACACGGAGTCGGCGAGAGCGTTAGCGTGTATGTGTGCGCGCTTCCTCAAGTCCCCACTGCATACGCACTCAGGAAGGGGCAGGACTGAAGTCTTAAAGCGCCACCGGCCCAAATGCATTCATGCGCGACGCAACACTTACCTTCCATTGTGACTGTTGAGGTACAGTCTTTTGAGTCTTTGGGACCTTTCACTTTGAGGTTCTAGACGGAAAAAAAGGAGTGTCAGAATGATGTTCACCCTTCTCGCGTGGATAGTTAATACAACAACACCACTGAGCAGTTGTACGCCACTGGAAATTCCAGCGCCAGTAATACAAATATTGGCAGTTTGTCTGAACGGAACATCTAACTTGATATACGGACAAACAATACCCTCCGACACGCATTACATGGTTTGCGTCCACCATTCAAGACCCAATGAGGACAACTGGCGGTCTACCAAGGATTGAAGGAAAAATATTGAGAACATTTTCCCATCAAGAAAACCATTTTAGAAACAAAGTCACATTCCTACAAAACACGGCTTCCTGTTGGGAAAAAAGTCTTTTAGAAGTCAGTCCGCTTCCCTTCGCTGTGTCACATGCACATGTAACATTTCATTCTGCTCAGGACGTTTTGTCAACCAGAGAAAAAGCAGATGCACGCAGTATTCGCATGAAATGTTCACGGTACTTCAAGGTACTGCAAATAAACGAATTGATAATCCAATCGAGTATTAAGAATAACATACCTCCGATATCTCCTGGAACTGGCTGTTGGCCTGGCTGCATTTTTCGGCCGTCTCCAGCGCCACCTTGTAGTTGTCCACAAAGGCCTTGTACACGCCCAGCTGGCTGGCCTGGGACACATCAAATCGAGTCAATAAAGCAACCGGGGGGAACGGGACGTTTGGTTTCTATCGTTTAATGGGGAACGGAAACAAAAACGACGACGCGCTGACATCATGAATTGAATTGTTCAAATGCCAATCAAGTCGTACGATCGTCTATCGTGCTCGTCTTCATTACGGTCGTGAGTGAGCTTGAAACTAACTCCGCTGACTTCTCGGGGAGAATTCCAACCGCACAACGGTAAGGAAGACATCATCACTGCAGGGTGGAAACATCTTATGGAACGAACAACTTTGTTCAATTCTTATGACATAATTGGTGGACGACCGGTTAGCACATTTGCCTCACGGTTCTGAGGTCTCTGGTTCCAATCCGGCCTCGCCTGCGTGTAGTTTGCGTGTTCTCCCCGTGCCTGCCTGAGTTTTCTCCGGGTACTCCGCTTTTCCTCACATCCATCCATTTTCTGTACCGCTGAGGCGTGTCGGAGCCTATCGCAGCTGACTCTGGGCGAGATGCGGGGCGGCACACCCTGAACTGGTCGCCAGGCAAATCGCAGGGCGCGTATAAACAAACAACCATTCGTACTCACTTTCACACCTATGGGCAATTTGGAGCTTTCAATTAACCTACCATGCGTGTTTTTGAGATGTGGGAGGAAACTGGAGTACCCGGAAAAAACCCACACAGGCACGGGGAGAACATGCGAACTCTACAAACGCAACCCGCTTCCTCAAAACTATGAGGCAGCGTCGCCAACCAGTCCTCCGCAGTGCCACTTCATTAAACACACGCACACACGAATATATATACATATATAATTGTGTGAAACAAAATGAAACGTTGACTTGAATGTTTGCTTGACTGCACATTTTCAGTTTATAGTGTGTGCACAGGCTAATGGGTTTCCTATAATGCCTTCGTGATGGTGCTCATCCTTTCACATGTCCTTGCCCGTCTTGAATTCGCACAAGCTGCAGACTGCCACTGCATGAATACGCATCATGCTAAAGGCTTGTGGGAAAGGCAGCATGCCTTTTTGAGCAGGGAGTTTGGAACCCACTGAATAGAGTGATTTATTCTGCTACTTTCATGTCCTTTCCTTCCGTTTCCCCTTAGATTGCAACAGAAAATAGAGGTCTATTGAGTTTAGAAGGAGCTCTTGCATGGATTCCACCAAGTGTGAGTTCAATCACTTGATGCACGTCTACGTTAAATCACCCTTGTTTTTATTCTGCCAATGATTTCATAAATTGGGGAGCCCAATTAAAGCGGGGGCCACAGCTGATATGTGGGGGGGAAAAAGGCGCGAAAACTGAGCCGTTGCTGTCTTTTTTTTTTTTTTTTAAACAAGCCAGACTGTTTTTACTAATGTCTCCCCTTTGTGCTCAGAGGGCATGCCACTGACAAGCACAAGTGAGGAAGAGGCCAATTAATGGCTCTGCCATCCTGACTAAATGCTGCACGCTGCCACATGATATGCCCGAGCACGCAGCACAGATGGGAACTAAAAACAACACTAACGGGTGCCACTCGGTGGAGCGACCCCAGGGGCTAACAGTGAGGAAGGTTACGTACTTTACAGTAACTACTACTCGGATTACACGACGGATACATAAAAGCGCCCATTTGTTTTCTAACAACAACAAAAACTAACGATTAGTATTATTGGCAATCACCGTCTGTGAGTTATCACAGTTGGCTCTGCATCAATTGCTAATCCAATGTTTTGAGTCTTATATAATTACTGACATGGGTATACTGTATTCTTGTATAACAAATACAACCACAGAGCTTCCACATGAATACAATGCATTTATTGATTTAAAAAGTGTCAACGTAAAGAATATTTTAAATATCTGCACGGAATTCTGAGGAGCGAGTAGAAAGACAGCAACCGGTGGAGTGTCTTGGCCAGAGTGTGGATCGTATATAAAGGAAACGCCACAAGATTTGGACCACTCGCGCAACATAGTAATATCCAATACAGGAGCTGTTTGCAATACTTTGCATTTACAAAGCGGAATAATGCTCAGTTTGATTGACACTGTCACAGAAGTACTCATTTAACAGTACAGTTTAACAATGAGGTTGTAGTTAATTGTATTGGATTCTACTGAGGTTTGTGTGAATATTTACGCCATCTACAGTAGCTTTATTTTGAAAATCAAATTATGGTAAAGTCAAAAACAAATGATTTGGGGCCTTTACACGACAGATCAGATAAAGTCATCCACCACCCTCACTGTGAACGCACACACTGTACATGTATAAAACGACATTTTATCGGTATGTATACGTACTGTCCTGCAGCGTGTGTTTCTGGAGACTACTGTTGATTGGGTGGAATTGCCAGTTGATTAACGATGACTTGAACGAACTAAGCAAAAGCGACTTCAGCAGAGGCGCCGTCGATTCGGTCCCGACTGAATTGTGGCCTCGGTGATACTTATTTGTTGCATAGCATTTTCATTTTCAATATTATTTGTCAAATCAATGTTGGGATTTTTGATCGAAATATATATCTGTGGAAAAACATTTTCATATTTTCCCCTTTCTAAAATGCTTTAAAATAATGTTGGAAAACAATTAATTGATGCATCGAGTGGTATCATCTAACGTCCGTGTGCATAGCCCATCAAGATGCCCATCCCTACTCAAACATGACAGATTGATTCACAACAAGCGACTCGCCAATCATTTACATGACCGGAAACCAACTCCCTGGAGTCGACCTATATTGCACTCACCAGTTTCTGGAACAGATGGCCCACAGTCACCTTCTCATCCCAATGCCGGATGTTGGGTAAGAGGGCATCGTAGAATTCCTTGTGGATCTCGAAGATGTCTTGGATTTTGTAGAAGATGGTCTCGACCTGCTTGACGGTAAGGGCGGGCTGCGAGGTGGTGGCGGTGGCTTTCAGGGGACGCATGGGCTGCACACGCACGGACACATAACTGGTGTCAGATAACAGTGCGTTAACTGGGACCTTTGTTCAAGCGATTGGTTCGACAGTCATTTAGAGATGCAGAAGCTAAATCAAAGTACCACGAAGCAAGTGTGATCACGCCCCATTTTCAGACATTCTCTCACTACGGAAATGCGAAAAAACAAACAAACCCAAAAACTTACATGTAGTCATAATGTAAACACACTCGTAAGTGTTACTTACGAGCCATCACATGAGTTACACCGGGACATTCTTCATAATAGTGCTCAGGTTGATTGCCAGTGCCGGGGAGATATTCACTGTGCAATACATTTAGAACTGCAGCTGTACAACAGCACTACATCAGAACGAGTTATTTCAAAATTGGTACTCTGTTAATCTCTGTACGTAAGCAGCGAGGCCGAAAACCAACAATGAATGCCCGTGACCTTTGATCCCTCAGGCGGCACTCCATTAAAAACGGGCGTCGTCGTGTCAAGGATAGGGCGACGTGGGCTCAGAAAGACTTCAGAAAACTTGGCAGTTAACACACTTGGTTGCTACAGCTACAGACGTAAGCTAAAAGTCTACCATGCCAAGCGAAAGCCATATACTAACACCACCGTCTGCTCTGTGCCCAATTGGGCACAAAAAAAAAAAAAAAGAGTGTGCTGTGGTCTCACGAGTCCACATTTCAAATTGTTTTTAGAAGTCATGGACGTCGTGTCCTCTGGGTCAAAGAGGAAAAGGACCATCCTGACTGTTATTGCCGCAAAGTTCAAAAGTCAGCATCTGGGAGAGTGTTGGTGCCCGTGGCATGGGTAACTTGCACATCTCTGAAGGCACCATTCATGCTGAAACTAAAGGTACAAATCCAGGTTTTGGAGCAACCTATGCTGCCATCCAAGGAGAATCAATGTTAAGCAAAATTCCTACTTGACATACTCTGACATACCAGTAGCAGGGCCTCCAGTTGGTTAATGTAGATCTCCTCACTGGCCAAGAAACCAGAGAGCACCAGTTTCTTCATCTCGAGTCCTTTCTCAATGCCTCCCTGTTGGACAAAACAAAATCGTGTTGTAATATTACATGAATATGCCGTGCAATACGTGATGCTTTCGAAGCATACTGTATTTGTGCCCAGGACTCCTTTTCGCCACCTCCCAAGTGGCTCATTTCCACTCCACTTACTACATCGGGTAACACTGGGGGGAAAAGTCTCGGTTTGACGGTGGATCACGGCTCAATCTTTATCCTCAATCGACAGAGTTCAACAGTTGAATGCAATAAAGAAAATGGTCTCTGAAGTGTCACATATGTGCTCAATGGAGGACAAAGAGCAACAGTGTGAGATGAATCATTAACAATAGTTCAATCCAAACAAAGATATCAGTGTGATAAAAGGTGGAAGCTATAATGTCAAGGATAGGGCGACGTTTTACGTCGTTGCCGTTTTAACCCACACCGTCTGACATTAAAAACTAGACTGGGGGGGGGGGGTGGTGTCTAGTAACAGTACCCACAGAAATACGCAGTATATTATGCATACGTGCAGTATATTATATATAAACCACCTTGGCTTGTAATTACGATAGCATAAGGTCTGTTGGTGGCCGACAGAAATGTTGGGACTACTGTTGCAGGGTAGCGTGACAACGGTTTCAAATGCGCAGAAAATTTCCACGAGAAACTAAGGAATTTTAGGAAACATCTAGTTGGACACCTTTCATGATAATTGGTGATAATTAGGTGAAAAAATACAAACGTATTTCGTCATAAGCGGACATGCATGCAGACCTCTGGCTTACAATACTGCTCTTAGAATTCAAACCTCTGGCTTGTTCTTGGCCTGCTATATGGGACTTTATTTCAATATTGGCTGGCATCATGGTGGTACTCGGAGGGCGAAGAATATTTGAAGATGCTACTGGTTTCAAAGGTTTGAGATCACAGTGGATGGACAGATACAAATCTAATTGTTTCCAAAGGTCATTTTGGATGAACAAATATGATTGCTTCGACTTGTATAAAAGTGGGTCATGACTTCTTCTGTCGCTCATATCTCACAAAGCATTATTATTATTATTATGCACGTGCAGGGGGGCTTCCGAGGAACAACGTTTTGAACTCTGAATCTTATCGGCGTATTCTAAAATAACCGCCGAGTCACAAAAGTGAATCCCCATGATGGTTGTGGAGTTTTGAGCTTGCTGCTCGTTCGTGTGAACAAAGTGTCTCTGTCAAAATAACCACAGACAACTAAAAGGGATCCGGACATGTTGGCGACCTGTAAAAGGTCACTCCTGTGGTGGCAAGCATGTGGCAGCAGGATGAGAAAAGACAGGCAGTCTATTTTCCCTCAGCTGTACAAAGTAAGAAGACCAAGGCGACGAACACATGAGAGTCCATTTCCCATTTCCATGACAACCTGCGCCACTCTCGGCCTCTTCCGAAAAGTAGCAGCGAAGAAGCACGCGCTCTGCCTCGGCAGGCCGCGCCGCTACGTCACACACATGCTGTGCAGTTGTTTCCGAGGCCCACGTTGCAGCACGCTCCATCCGAACAAAACTAATGACTCCACGTCACCGAGTACAAGCAGCCTGGTTTTCTCACCTTGAACCGCCGGCGTATCGGAGCGATGGGCTCCAGTTCCGCGTCTCCATATTCAAACACCTCCTCCTCCAGCACCCTGTCCAGATAGCACAGCACCTCCTCCTCTTCCTCCTCCATGTTTGTCTCCCCGATCCGGGGCTCTCCTCTTCCTGCTCGTGTTTGCCTTCAACAGGGCCTGCCCGGACACATCGGTCTTTTCACCCCGTGCGAGTCGTCCGGACGGCGAGAGTGAAGACAGATGACCCCGCCTACTCGACCCTACCCCCTTCCTCTGCTTGGCTTCCTGGTGTGCATGTGTGCGGTGCCACTGTTCCACTATGGTCGATGGAGGACTGCCCTCCCACCGCGTCCGCCCCTCCCCTCCCCTCCCCTCCCAACAGCGCTGCTCCTTCACTTCCTCAATGGCAGCAGAGGTGGTTTCATTTCAACTAGTACTTCACTCAAGGAACAATTCTTCTTTCTTCATTCTGTTCCGGCAACAAGCCACTTCCTCCTCGTCCAACCACGCAGTTTCCCTGGCCTGCGCATTCTCGCCTCTTTGCGTATTTCGCTCCGCGCGCCTCTCACGCGTTCACGCTCGGTTGTCTTGCTATTGATCTGCTTAGAGCCTCAGATGTTGAGCTGAGGGCAGATCACGTGCAACTATGGCAGCTCGTTCCAATTACAGGCCACATACTGCAACAGATCTAACAAGTCCCCTGAGGCAGAAGTACAAGACTTCAAAATATTAGAAGTGAACTAAAGACTAAAGACGCGTCGACTCCGCATTTGTGAATGAATTCTGTCCATTTATCAGAAGCTCTCACCAGGAAGTGACATATGTCCACGTAGTGCTCTTCCAGTTTCCCTCCAGATGAACCTCCCCACTCCCCAACTAGAATATTCGACATTTGTTCTTCCGTGGGCCATTTGTGCCATCGAATGTTGCGAAATCTGTGCGGGTTTAGCTCAGACATTGAAACAAAGTGAGGAAGTCCCATTTGTTGGACTTGAGAGATGGCATGGAAAGGAATTTGGAAGTGATTCTTTGTTTGAAAGTAAATGAGCTCGTATCATCAAACATACGTCTCATGCTGAATATTTGCGAAGCTGATTCAGAAAATAGAAACATCACATTTTATTTCAAGTAGTTATCCTTTCTGCAATAGATCAGAAACTCTTCTGCTAATTGGTTGATTTAGCTTGGAAGTCGAAGTGTCCTCTGGCCTGCTCCTACCGCGTCATGCCTCTAGATGGAGACCTTTTCAAAAAACAAGCTCCTTCTGTGAAAGTAATGAAACTGTTCATTATCGTCAATGCTTATCATCAAGTGACCCCCCCCCCCCCAACCACGGACTACAGATTTAAAAATTCAGTTGATAGGATGATTGAAGAGAGGACAATATTTAGAAAGGGATGACAATAAATACAAACAATAACAGACAATTATATTTAGTCAGTCATTCAAAACTCAAATGTGTCCAAAGGTTTTCATGCTTTGAGAGCGGGGCAGTCGAGTGCAGGTTTGAAATGACTCCCACCGAGCCTCCCCTGGGTGCTGAAGCGCACTTAATCACAGACGATCAAACACATGCAGGCACGCACGGGCCGTGACCTGCAAACATCTGACGAGCAGGTAGCCAATGGTAGCGGCAGACAAAATAGACCAACGGAAATATTTTCAGGAAAAGGTAAGTGCCGTTTTCAAGATCAAATCCATATCCCACCACAAATCTAAAGGAACTGGAGTTTCACGCCACTTTCCGTAGGTTAAATAAAAGCAGCTTTTCCCAACCTTTATTGACCCAAGGCACCAATTTGACATTCCGAAGGTCTCACGGCACACCAACAAACAAAAAAACGTCGCAGAAAACGTTTCTGCGATATTCTGATTCACATTCTCATTGACACCTATGGGCAATTTAGAGTCTCCATATAATGTAACACCCATGCATTTTATGTCAGCAGTAACAATAGCGCTATTTAGTCAAAGATATCTGCTGTGGATTTTAACTGGACTTTGAGAAGGTTTCCGCCCACATCCCCCAAAGGATGAGGAGGAGAAGCGGCTCAGAAAACGGGTGGATGGACTTTGTCTGAAGTTAAGCATATTCTAAAATAAAATTTGCATTTTCAAGAATTCCAAACACTTGTGGGAGCCTTTTAAGATCCCGGTGTAAAATACTGGAGCCTTATTTCCTAGGAGTCCGCATCGATCCAGCAGGAAGATCATCTTATTTGTGACAAACAAATATGTCGTTTTCGAAACATTTTGAAGGGTGCGAAACCTCCAGGGCATTGTTAATGCTTCAGGGGGCAACAAAAAGAAAATAACCGAGTTGGTTTTAGTTAACTGTAAATGAAGTCCCGAATATGAACGGCTTCCACACCAACTGGCAAATTGGCGCTTGTGGCGTCAGTCCCCGTCCGGATGACTCGTAATTTCCTGCTGAACTGAAAGAGCCACCTGCAATGTGCTGCAGGCACTCGACTAATGTGGCTAATCGCCAACAATTACAGAAGGTCAAGATCCGGCGCGTCGCTTCGGGAAGAAACGATTGACAGCCCGCAGGAGACAGACACTTGGAGTGAATAAATCCACTGTGACACTTCTAATGATGATGACGACGACGAAACCGAATGGTGATCAATGGCCTCATGTGAATTTACCTCAAAATGTGATGTGTGACCATTTACAACCCTCTCTGCGTCCCAACTAACACATTATTGTCTTCTGTGGCAATATGTCAAGTGCGTGTGTGCTCTCCTACCCCTTGCAGAAGGCTCTCTGGTGGAGTGGGGGAGACCATTTCTCCGTCTGGTCCTCGGGGTGTGCACAGCTGGGGAGACACGGTGGGGGATTCATCTATATAGGGCAGTGTCTCCGAGCCATCTTGAGACTTGCCATCCTCTGCGCCGTCCCCCTCGTAGCCATCTGTGTTGTAGTTAAAGTCTGTCAGAAAGAGTAACACGGAGTTGGCGTCTGCCTATGAAGGAAAGGGACATTTTGCAGCCAAAGTGGGAACAACCAAATGAAGGTTTGCTGTTGATGATGATGGAATAATCAAATTCAGCGGGAGAAACACACACACACACAGGAATGTCATTTTATGTCCATATTACTTACATTCCATCCATCCATCCACTTTCTGAGCCGCTTATCCTCGCAAGGGTCGCGGGAGTGCCGGAGCCCATCCCAGCTATCATCGGGCAGGAGGCGGGGTACGCCCTCAACCGGTCGCCAGCCAATCGCAGGGCACATACAAACAAACAAACAAACAAAACCATTCGCACTCACATTCACACCTCCGGGCAATTTAGAGTTGTCAATTAACCTACCACGCATGTTTTAGGGCATGTGGGAAGAAAGCGGAGTGCCCGGAGAAAACCCACCCAAGCGGGCACGGGCAGAACATGCAAACTCCACACAGGCGGGGCCGGAGATCGAACCCCGGTCCTCAGAACTGTGAGGCAGACGCTCTAACCAGGTCGACCACCGTGCCGCCTACTTTACATTTCAAAAAACAAAATCCTTGTAAAATACTATAGATATAAATTATACACAGTATATGTAAATAAATACTTGTATATTATCTATATATATATATATAAAACATATAAGTGCAGTATTCGGTACGAGCTTAAACAGCACCAGCTCTCCATAAAATATTTGCACTGTTGAGTTTTGATCCATTTGTACGTCGCCGTCCCTAAAACGTCAAGGGAAGTGAACCACTGTGGAGAATCGACCTGTGAGCACCTCCGCAGAGCATCTAACTTAGCGTCGTCTCAGTTCATTCGGAGAGCTCACTGAAATGCTGACCAATCACACACAAGCTGGACGATATCCAGTGAGGAAACCCCCTCGCCCTTTTCACACCGCCAGCTTAGATGGCCGGCGGCTCATGAAAACGGGGGTCGCGTCGGGATGGCGCACACCGTCGCGCTTCGGAGTGCCGAGTGTCCGGCGCCCCGTCGTCTGACGCGCATCATCGCCCGCTGTGATCACACCGGCCACTAGTCGATGCAGGGAAAATAAATCCCTCCATCTGTCAATGGCACACGAACTAGAAAAAGTCACAGCGACTACGGTTTATTCGAAGCAGTTGTGCAAATTGCTGACAACGGCTGCATTTGTGGGTGTTGAAGCACAACAAAATAAAATCAATACATCTGTGTGACAGTGAACAAGCATTGATAAGTTGCCATCCTTCCACCTCTTGCTGCTTTCAATCCAGTTCTTGTGAGATCGACACGTTTATATAATATACAATACCGTTCCTGTCGCAAAACACGACAAGTGTTCACAGTGCAGCTCGGTTTAGGCAATGGAGGTTAGCAAATAAGAGAGAAGCATTCGTTCGTTGTTGTGGTCAGATGAAGGACATTTCCATTCGCCAAATAGGCAGAACAGACAAAAACATCAATAGGCAACAGAAATCATTCAGCACTATATCCAGCACTGCGCACAGCAGAGTTAGCCAGTCGTGCAGTCTGCATGGTGACGATAAAGCGGAGCTAATCCGTTGAAGCCCACAAGAACCGCATTTGCGGTTTAGTGCAGTACATGCACTTTGCTGTCAGTGGTACACTATTAACGTGAGTCACGAGAATCATTTGGGCTTATCTAAGTCTTTGTGTCTACGAAACGGTCAAGCGTGGTCCTCGTGCTTCTTCACCACAAAAAAAATGAAGCGCATGCCTTGACAGGTTTCCACATAAATAGATAGATTGGTGCTTGATTGATACTGCGAGGAAACGACTACCATGAGAAAAGTCCTCCAAAAATCCTTCTTTTCAATACTCCTTCAGTGTTTTGTTCAACCTCACGATGAAGAGAAGCAACAGGCTTAAATGTAGGCTGTATCTGCTTATACATTGACAATATGTGAACGAGAGAAAAATCAATGCTGTTCAAATGGCCAAGAGGCGGCTATCGTTCAGTGGGAAGGATTCATTGGTGCAAAGCAGTAATTCATGTTCACTCAGCAAAAGCATGCACACATTACTGGGCCTGAATACGGCGTGGGGTTAAACGGGAGATCATGCCAAGGAGGGCAGCACAGTGGCACATGTGGGGAGCATGCTTGAGAGCAGGTACTCTACCTTCCTCCCACGGTCAAGCGCAAGCATGCTCGGTTGATTAAAAATTCTAATTTGCCCGAAGAGTACGAACGCAATGAGTCCGGGGTGTAATCGGCCTTTCGCCTTAAGTCAACTGGGCTGGGCTCCAACTATTCCATGACAATGAGGAGAGAGGCGGGGGGGGGGGGGGGGGGGCAAAGCATGATAGCAAATGAACTAATGAGGCCAAGTCGGAGCAAGCAGAAAAAGCGCATTCTATATACACAGTCTGGAATCCGATCACCCAGGCAATATCTTATCATACAATAAGATTAACCAACAACTCGGGAAGCCAATAGCCAACGCATAAACATGAATACTAAGCTCAGCCCGTTATGTAGTTGCGGCTAACACGACAACCCTTAACATGAGGAACTCCAGAAGTGTCACATAGTGACGGTGCACACCGCAACAGTAGGATGGGGTATTTCGAGATGGTTGACTGTTTGAAGTGAGACTGAATTTTCGCTTTCATTTGTATTTTATATGCACATATGAAGTTGCTTTTTTGGTGAAAATCTGTTTTTTCTGAATCAATTGTCAATTTGCATCAATACCAGGTCAAAAGATCAAATAGTAGCAAAGCTATAAAAAAAACGTTTAATACGACCAGTTGTGTCGCTAACAAATTCCGAAAATTGTGTTTCATTTTTAAGAAAAGGATTGCATTTATCATGTATTTTATAGCCTACTCTTATGTTGGGGGCTTCGATTTTGTTGTTAACATATATGCAATGCTCAGAATCCTCTTTATTTGCCAAGAAATTTGTCTCCGGTATGACAACAGACAGTCAATTGACGGAGAATACTTTACGGAGAGACATCAAAACAAAAACACAGTCACCGGGCAATAAAAGGTTAGCAGTAATATGTAATGCTGATACTTTTTTTTTTTTTTTGTGACAATTGTGCAAAATGATGCCAAGTCCTCTAGCAATTTAGAGCAGTTTGAAATGACAAATAGAACAATAGTCTGGTGCAGTGACCATTGTGCAAGTGGCGCAGAGACTTCAAGACATTTATGCACTTCAAAAGTAACTAGTAGTGCGATAAGCTGGAACGATGTCAATTGTGCAAATGGTGCAGAGTGGCCAGTATTGGTCAACAACAGATGCAAATAGTGCAGTGTGGCGAAACTCTGCACCTACTGCTAAATACATTATGTTTTGTTGCAGCAATGGAAACAACTCTGACAAACCCTAACACATTAAAACAGTTACGGAAAGCAGTACATCCTCTACTTTATACTCGCGTACGATCTGGATAGCATCCAAATCGAGGCCTTAAGTGGATAAAAATGGGACCACAACATTTCGTGATTTTTGAAGACTGGATGTATCTGAGACGAGTCAAGTGGTCTCAGTTAAGGTGTCATACATGTGTTGCAGATACACACCTGTTAATTATATGCTATAAAAAAACAACGATGCAAGATCAGCTCATTTACCAGGAGGCAAAAACAAGGGACACACCCACGGCAAATAATATCAGTATAAAAAGAGCACAAGCTCATGAGGAATTCACGGTCTTCCAGCTTAATGGAGAAACATAATAGGGAGCATAAGTGGACATCAAATAAATATGACCATTTGAACTGTGCTCTGGGTTTACAGTGGGATGTGAGGGCTGTGCACATTTTCAAATAAAATGAAAGTCATTGCTTCAACATAAGCTCGAAGTCAACGACTTGAGCTTCCTCGCTCGGCAACATTTTCCACGGGAGGACAGCGATGACATCATATCCCACGGCCAGCCAGCACTGTGCGCGCAGCTAAGAAAACGGGGCATGCCGAGATGCACACACGAGCACGTGCACGACGTGTGTTCTTGAGCAAGAGCCACTGCGCACGACTTGCTCCATTGTTGTCGGGGAGAACTGATATTCAAATACCTCAAAGACTTCAATGAGATGTCTTTCGCTCTACGTTTTGAAATGTTTTTTTTAATCATGTGAAGCACATTGAGAAGCACGCTATGTGTATAAAATGCGCTGTATGAATGCATTTCTCTCGCCTTTTGCCTTTTGGAGGAAGAAGGATAGGCTCGGTCCCTCTCCTCCACAAAGCGGGAGCCCGCCGTACGCTAGAAACATTGTTTTGTACCTCTTTAGGCACATTTAACTCTCGAGGCTCCACTGTAAGAAAGGAAGGTCAAGCAGACCGGGTGACTGCCAGTGCATCAGTGAACTGACAGATGTTTGCGATGTGACAACATGTATGTACGGAATGGCTACCTTGCGGGCTGTTCCCCATCACAGTCATATGGTCGTCAATCAGGAGGCGACACTGGGGAAATTGAAATCGTTTGTCGAAGTATATCTGCACATCCAGGACCTTTTTACTCTGCTCATCATTCATTTAGTATTTTAACAGGAGTAACTTGATATGAGAGCTGGACGGAGGCAATGAATAAGGGTTGTTTATTATTTACAAACAAACACCTTGAAAACACTGGAATGAGAAAATAGGGAGATTCAGCGAAGAGTTAAAAGTAAAACATCTGTCCTGCAAACTGCAGCTTCAGCTACTCCTAAATGAGGCTCTCGGGAAGGAACTTAAACTTCAAAATAAAGCTCTTCCACCTAATTTGCTGCTTCTGCATTTTATGTCCACAGAAGCAGACTCGCGAATCGCCAGGTGCACAAACATCTGTCTCTTCAAGAAAACACACTCTCAGAAGCGGACGACAAACAGCCGCAAGCCATAGTAGCCGAGCCAAGGCGGCACACATTGCAAGCCACTTTCCCCAAGAGGCATCGCAGCAGTGATCAATACAATTTATGACACGTCAATAAAACCTCCATTCGCCAACTTGACACACAATGACTTATAAAGTGATTTACTATTTGGCAAGGAAGTTCAATATCCCGGGTGTCTTCAGCTTTCATAATATTCAAAATAATACGAAGAAAACAACTTCTTTTTACAACTGTATAACAGTTAAGAACGTTACAATGTTACTTCCAAAAGTGCTTGTATCGTGAAAGGGTTAATGATGACAACAGTTTGACATTGACAAATTCACTGATTTCCATTCAGAGAATAAAATGTCACAGTCCAAATAAATTGGAGGTCAATTAGTGCTCCAGAACATATTGTTGGAGGTCCGAGGTTCGACTGTATATTGCTCATTTATGAAAGCCGCAACATCGTCGAACACAATTTACAAGCTTGTGGAGCTTGAAAGTAGGGCAGGGAAACTGCAATATTTCCGCCGTACCGGTATATTAAAGGAGTACAATGGAATACGGCTGGTAAGTCAAGAGACACTCTTGTATTATCCCCAGAGACCAAACGCTGAGAAGACTTTCAGATCAGAAAGGCGCAATAAAGAAGATACAAGACCAGATTGTTTTGGTAACCCTTTTGATCATAATGCCATTGTTTTATTTAGCTTACTTTGATTATTTTCTATTAGTATTAGAACGACATGTAATACAGATCTACCTTAAAACTACTGATGACACTTTTTAATTGACCGTAGTTTAAAACGTTGACACCTTAATACTATTCAACTGATTAGCCACAACAATATGACCACCTGCGTCATCTAATGAGCTGTATGAAAACAAATCTGCACTTAACCAGGAAATGTTTCGTTTTGATTGACAGTCAGAAGAGTATTCATTTAACAATATGTTAATTGTAGTGGTTGTTGTAGTTTTTAATGGTGTTTTCCGCAGTGCATCATACAGCTAGCGGTTCCTAATAATTTCACACTCATGTAGCTAAATGAGGCAACAGAAATATTACTCAAGCCACCATTGCAAACTTTAAAGTAATCCCAAAATGTGAACATTTTATTTTGTAAATGCACACTGAAAGGAAGCACTGACAGCAGGGAAACAATGAGGTGGGTAGTTCATAATTCAAAGATGACAGGAGAACAAAATAAAATGTGTAATATAAACAGACAGATGAGACTGCTGTCCATATATATATATATATATATATATATATATATATATATATATATATATATATATTTCATTACAAATGAGGAAGCCATTGCCTGCAGCGTGCATTCACTAGCTGTCCCAAACCCCCCCCCCCCCCCCCCAGATTACCCACTTGAAGGGTTATAGGTTGACATTTGCACAACAGCTGGATATCTTTATGACCATATGTCTTTAGGTAGACAGAGATAAACCAATCCATTCCACGCATGATTTGCTCTTACACTCTTCTATGTGCCCCATTGCAGCCAGTCACTTCACATTGTAATTAGCTACTCTAAATCCCCAACGCTCACGATGCTTGGAGCCAAACCAGTTCTTCCTTAGATTAGGACAAGTGTCGTGTGTCGGGCCCGAAGCAGATAAATGTGCATAAACACACACACACACACACACACACACACAGTCTCATTCAAGTTCAGATTCACCTTTTTTCAAAACATAAACCCTTGCCAACGGACTATCACTCTGCCCTCCGCAAATATCCGCAAAAGCAGAAAAACACACAGTAAACGCATGACACACCCTCTAACATCAACCATAACGCCATTCGGTCTTTCGAGTTCTCACCTCGCATCTCCGTCCGACTGTTTGTGCAACGGTATGTTAGATCAATTGTTCACATGTAGACCGAGCACAAGACAGAAAGCGCCCACACTGAGGACAGTCTGCGCTGTTCAGCAGCTTTAGCGAGTGGGCCTCAAGACTATCGTGGCTGCACTGCCTCCATGCATTGGTTCATGTGTTAATGGAAAAGGGTATCAAGCTGTGCAGTGAAGAACTACAAAGAGTGAAGCTATTAATATTAAAGCAGCTGTCGACAGCCCTGCAGGCAACGCCACTGATGATCGCACCGTCTGCTTATTGCATTCACTCACTCAATTAGGATACGATACAGATACGGCAAGGAGATTAAAACAATCAAGAGGTTTCAGACAGAAGATGAAACCCTGAGCAATGAGTCACGTGGCATAATGTTAAGTCGAGTAAGAGAAACTCCATACCAAATCCTGACGTTAAAACTGAAGAGCAAAACAAGAAACACTCACTTTGGCACAGACTTCCACCGAGGGGGACTCGATAACAGTGGAGAAAAGAATTGTACACCACATTTGTTTGCCAATCTTGTGAGCAGGCTACTTCATGGTTCATCACGGATGATGTCAAATGGTGGAGCACTACTTTTTTGTTTTTTTTTGAAGGGGGAAGGGGAACAGTCAAAGCTCAATAAATTGTTTGATGTCAAATAAATGTAATCATACATTGTGGTGTGCTGCATCTCTGGGTATTACTTTGCAAAATACTGGAATCATGGTACATGGATAATGAGAGTGACTCCAAAAGAATGTACTGTTTATAACAACACATTCCTCAATTTGCACTTTCAAAAAGATTTCATGGATTTTCCCTTGTGCCACCCACCCACAAAGTTGAATGGGAATTGGTAGAGTTGCAACGATGAATTCATTCATCAACACTTAATGATTTAGATTAACCCTTTAGAGACCCACTTTAAATTAAACTTCGGAATTTCAGCCTCTCAACAGTAAATCATTATTTTCATTATTACAACCCCAATTCTAATGAAGTTGGGACGTTGTGTTAAACATAAATAAAAGCAAAATACAATGATTTGCAAATCATGTTCAACCTATATTGAATTGAATACACTACAAAGACAAGATATTTAATGTTCAAACTGATCAACTTGATTGTTTTTAGAAAATAATCATTAACTTGGAATTTGATAGCTGCAACACGTTCCAAAAAAGCTGGGACAGCTGGGTGGCAAAAAAGAGTGAGAAAGTTGAGGAATGCTCATCAAACGCCCGTTTGGAACATCCCACAGGTGAACAGGCTCATTGGGAACAGGTGGGTGCCATGATTGCTTCCCTGAATCGCTCAGTCATTCACAAGCAAAGGTGGGGCGAGGTTCACCTCTTTGTGAGCAAGTGCGGGAGAAAACAGTTCAACAGTTTAAGGACAATGTTCCTCAACGTACTATTGCAAGGAATTGAGGGATTTCATCATCTACGGCCCGTAATATCATCAAAAGCTTCAGAGAATCTGGAGAAATCACCGCGTGTAAGCGGCAAGGCCGAAAACCAACCTTGAATGCCCGTGACCTTCGATCCCTCGGGCTGGCGCTGCATCAAAAACCCACATCAATGTGTAAAGGATAGCACCACGTGGGCTCAGGAACACTTCCGAAAACCAATGTCAGTAAATACAGTTCGGCGCTACATCCGTAAGTGCAACTTGAAACTCTACTATGCAAAGCAAAAGCCATTCATCAACAACACCCAGAAACGGCGCCTGCTTTTCTGGGCCCAAGCTCTTCTAAGATGGACTGACGCAAAGCGGAAATGTGCTTCTGTGGTCCGACGAGTCCGCATTTCAAATTGTTTTTGGAAATTGTGAACGTCGTGTCCTCCGGGCCAAAGAGGAAAAGAACCATCCGGACTGTTATGGACGTAAAGTTCAAAAGCCGACATCTATGATGGTATGGGGCTGTGTTAGTGCCAATGGCATGGGTAACTTACACATCTGTGAAGGCACCATTCATGCTGAAAGGTACATACAGGTTTTGGAGAAACATATGCTGCCATCCAAGCAACGTCTTTTTCATGCTTACTTCAGCAAGACAATGCCAAACCATATTCCGCACGTGTTACAACAGCGTGGCTTCGTAGTAAAATAGTGCGGGTACTAGGCTGGCCTGCCTGCAGTCCAGACCTATCTCCCATTGAAAAGGTGTGGCGCATTACGAAGCGTAAAATTCGACAACGGAGACCCCGGACTGTTGAGCGGCTGAAGCTGTACATCGAGCAAGAATGGGAAAGAATTCCACCTACAAAGCTTCAACAATTCGTGTCCAATTCGTGTTCCCAAACGTTTATTGAATGTTGTTCAAAGAAAAGGTGAAGGGACACAGTGGTAAACGTGACCCTGTCCCAGCTTTTTTTGGAGCGTGTCGCACCCATACAATTCTAAGTTAATGATTATTTCCTAAAAACAATCAACAACATTGATTTTTGAACATTAAATATCTTGTCTTTGTAGTGTATTCAGTTAAATGTAGGTTGAACATGATTTGCAAATCATTGTATTCTGTTTTTATTTCTGTTTAACAGAATGCCCCAACTTCATTGGTTGTATAATAAATATAATAATTGTATAATAAAGCAGTAAATAATAATAATTAAAATATATTATTATTATTATTATTATTATATTAAGCAGACTGATTATCTTTGGCTCAATCAAAATGAGATATTTGCAAACATATTTTACTTTGGAAAACAATTAATGTTTTTGCCTATTTTCTGACATGTTACGGACCAAACTGGTTACTGAATCATAATTTATGTTTGTGAATTTTCTGCACTGTCAAATAAAAAACATCCTGTTTTGAATAAAGGGATGGAAATGTAATTTTTTTTAAATCAGATTCATCGATGAATTGAAAAAAAATAATCACATCTTAATCGATTGTTAAAATATTCGTTAGTTGCAGCCCTAGAAACGGGTTATCAATTTTGTGCATAACCCCGCTAACAAACCTACAAAAGACAATCAAAACAGTGTCTTCTTGAATACAAATAAATACTCAAAACTCAATGGCACCTTTTTATAGCATTCGGCCAGTAGGCAATTCGCATTGTAATAAATACTTTGGAAATCAGAAGTCAATACCAATCCGTAGCAATAATCTATTTGGGTAAAACGAACATTATTCTCAGGCTAAGGATGTTGTCGGACGGCACTCTTCCCTGCCGACAGCCAATAACAAAGCTCACAAAGCAGCACCGACAGCGGGAGCTTTGAAAAGCCTCCATTTTACTTCATTCATGGCAGATGGTTGATGGTGCAACCGACCTGCCTTGCAATATCCCTGAAACCATTTAGGGGATCGCTGTCTATGTTTAGGTGTTTATCTAAAACCAATCACTGAAAAAATATATACAGCAGCTGAAATAAGTATAGGTCACCATTTTTCTCAAATATATTTCCAAAGGTGCTATTGACCTGAAAATTTCATCAGATGTTGGGAACAACCCAAGTAATCCATACATACAAAGATCAAAAAGACAAAGATTGAGGTTAAGTGGTGAATTACAAATGAAGAAGGGTTTAGAGGAGGCCAGGGGAAACATACTGTCATAATGACACCATCCATTAATCAGAAACTGTATCGTAAGAAAATGAACCGTGTTGGCCTGAAATTTCTTGTCAGAGCAAGCGGTCTGGACGTAAGCGGCCATGTTCGACCTCTGCAGGCAGATAACCCACTGAGAAGAAAAGGCCAAGCTTCACTGAGGCCATCAATCTTTAACGTCACACATACAGGCTTGAGAATTCACTTTTGACAGATCAAGAGAGTCCGGAAAGCCAGGTTCTGTTACCGGCCATAAGTCGGCCAAACATTATCTGCGATTCAAGCAGTTATGAATTTCAGTCTCACAGAAAATCTGAGGTAATAAATGACATACAGTCTATGCTTTTATTCACCTGAGACTGTCTGGCTTTTGCTCCAACGCATCGATCAGTCCTCTCAACTCATAATGGCCTCATCGCTCTCGAGCTGTTTTTTTCCTCATCATCTTCATTCCGCTCGACTACCCCGAATGCCTGCCTACCGAGAGCATGCAAACACGCTGGCTGCGCCATTGGTTGGGAGGGCGATGCACCTTTGAGCCTATTGGCTGAAAGGAACATGGCATGGATGGCAAAAGAAGATGGTTGGTAGTTACGATGATAACCGCTGACGATAGCTGCCCTCTATAGTAACATAACCGACAACACACACACACACACACACACACAGTGCCCCAGTGCCTGAGGGCATAGTGATAGTCCCCAAAGATCTACAAAAGCAGAAACACACACAGACATGACACACCCTCTAACATCAAGCACAACAAAGGATTTTCAGTGCATCATCCGTGTGAAGATGGCAACACATTGAAAACACCATTGAGGCATATCAAGATTATACTGTTTACTACAGTATACCCTACTTCATTCAGTGACTGTGCCAATTTAATCTTATCCTCTTGGGAAATAAAATTAGCAACGATGGGCATTTGATCAGATTTCCTTGATAGACTCGGTAAAATTAACATTTATTCAATACATTGTTATTACTATTTTTATTTTTTATTTTTTATTTTAAATTCGATGGCTGGCACAGTGAGCGACCGGTTAGCACATCTGCCTCACAGGTGTCAGGACCGGGGTTCAAATCCAGCCTGGTCTGTGTGGAGTTTGCATGTTCTCCCCGTGCCTGCGTGGCTTTTCTCCGGGCACTCCGCTTTCCTCCCACATCCCCAAAACACGCGTGCTCGGTTCATTGAGGACTCTAAATTGTCCGTAGGCGTGAATGTGAGCGTGAATGGTTGCTTGCTTATGTGCCCTGAGACTGGCTGGCGACCAAGCTCAGGGTGTACCCCGCCTCTCGCCCGGCGATAGCTGGGATAGGCTCCAGCATATACCGTACCGCTTCCCCTCCCGCGTGAGGAGAATGCGGTACGGAAAATGAATGAATGATGATTATTAACCAAGTGTTTTCTCAGAAATCGATCACCCAGTAATCATAAATATGGCCCACCTTTTCATAAGAGTCCAAGAGGAAAAAGTCACGCATCACATAGCCCATCACAATATCAAAAATAAACAAGGCTTTACACCGTCAGGATTTTTGGGGCCGATCGCCGATCAGCAAGTAAAAAAAAAAAACGATAACCGATCACGAGATGGAGCAATGTGTCCATTTACAAGACTGAGTACTGTATCCATCCGTCCATCAATTGTATGCTTTATTCTTCCGACAGAAAAAAAAAAAAATCTTTACTAGCCAAGTCAAAAAATGTAAAGAGTAGAGAACATTTGAATATTTCTCAAACCAATTCAGCACAACACACACGCGCAACTTTTCGACCTTATTTTCTGTGCGTTTGTGCGGAAGGCTAACAACAACATAACCGGCCGAGCCAAAAGAAACGTCGATTATTCATATGCTTGTCACTGAATGAACCCTGCCAGCCGTGGTTCAGAGGAGTATCATTTTACCAGGGACCAGCCGAATTAAACTTTTGACTTTGTTCTCACTCTTTTCGACCGGACTCACTCTCCATATTTTAATGAGTCTGTCTAAACACTAGTAGCACTAGTACAACTGCACCAATCTACTGAGATCCCATATAAGAACTGTATAATAATCCTGACTTTGGATGGATAATAATGCTGTTTTGATTGACACTGTTCGAGAGGCCTTGATTTAAAAAAATGTGTATTATCAGTGATCTGTACTGTTTTGATAACCAATTATTGGTTGGTTGATGGTTAGCATGATTACACAAAAACTTCAGACTCAATCTCCGTGAACCTTTGTGGAGGGGTGCCATGTGCTACGGAAGAAGTCATTCAATTTGGGTAAAAAAAAAATGAATAAATGGAGAGATCATTTATTTCTTCTTTGTGCCAATGAGTCCCGTTCACCAAATGCAAACATTTTACATAATATTCTACAAAACCAGAAAGTCATCTGCCAATATGGAGCCCCTCTATTTGTTTTCAAATGTTAATGGGGAGTGTAGTTTCCAGTGTTGTGTAACTGTACTGCACCGTACACTGAGAGCCGTTCCATAAGTTTTGTGTTTCTTTCGGAGCAAAAAAAGGTTCAACAAAACATTTGAATCATTTGATTTATTTCATAACTCCCTGATTGTGCAAATCAGTTCGGTTTTGATCCAGTTCTTGTATTGGATGACATTATATTGTACAAGTGTACCTTAGTATCTGGTGAGTGTGCGATACAGTTTTAGGTTTCCATTGGCTATACGGGGAAACACAAACATTCATAATGAAAATAATTTAGCAATTCAGTCGGGACCAATAATCCAATCCTTGAGCAAACTCTGGCAGCAAGAAGTCATTCCATTATTTATTTATTTTGGGTGAACAAAGAGTGCTGCCAAGAGAAATGTGTGTGCAAACAAGTCTTCTGTTCTGTTTGCTGGCTTAATTTCCCAGTTTGTCCCCTTTGGGTGAAATCTGAATGGTTCACCTGTGTCTAAGTGCAAAGTCATAATAATAGGAAGCCTCTCTCAATTCCAGCCAATGTCGGTGTGCTTTCATACACAAGCTTGAATATACAAACTAATCTTATCAAAGCCAACCCACCCTCAAAAAATAAATCCAGGTGACGGTCAAACGTAGCACGGGCAAGCACCCGTTTAGTTCCAGTTTTTGTAAAATGAGCGCAGTGCTAATCATTTCCCACAAAAATAAAAAATAAAATGTCTCTTACTGTTGTGAGAAAATTAGACAAAGTGGATTATGTAAGCAAGGACCGAGCAGGTCCAATGGGAGGGAGGAAGATGCTTCAAGACAAAGCAGGAAAGCCTTGCATGGTAGAGGCAGTACAGATTATAGTCTTACATAACTCAGCTTTGGGCTGACAAAAAGATTTTCTCCCTCGCAGTGTGTGTGTGTGTGTGTACGTGTGGACAACTGAATATCTGTTTCTATAGCTACCACAGGCATTTGCTTCATCTACTGATCAGGATAATGGAGGCACTTTTTCACTGAGAAGACGGCGTTGGAAAGAGTAAAGTAGCAGAAACCTGGAAGGGTTCAAGCTAAAGTATGGAACTATTTTTTTGTTTCATTTTCATTTTGTACCAAACAGAGGCAGTGGAACACACACACACACGCACACACATTTTTTACCCTATGTGCCCCTATGTGTGTGGCAAAAAGTGCCCCTGAAAAATATCGTAACCCCCCCCCCAAATAGTTGACGTGCCTGTTTGGCCCACACACTACTTGGAAATTTTCAATCTTATTTTCCCAACTTGCTGTCCTTCAAAACAGAATCAAAAGATATGAAGAATGTGGTAGAATTATTACATTCAAGGGGCCGCCGACATCATCTATTGTTGTAATAACTGAAAATGATCTTTAAAATAACCAGTATACCATGTTTTAACTTGAAACTGCACACATTCGGCATTCAATATTGAACTTTGGTACCCTAAACAGACATGAGCTCTACTTTGTTTTTAAGATGGATCTATGAGGTTTGAAGGGGATTGGATTAGTTTGTCCATTTTTGTAGTCAAGTCACAATTGGCATCGCTATCAGATCACATCGATCTGCACTCATTGGTGTGTCCACCAAGGTTAAAGCAACGGGCTGCTCAACGATTGAGGCAGAAATTGAGTGGCAGATAAGGGTGGTTTGGCGGCACGGTGGGCGACTGCTTAGAGCGTCTGCCTCACCGTTCTGAGGACCGGGGTTCAATGTGTGGAGTTTGCATGTTCTGCCCGTGCCTGCGTGGCTTTTCTCGGGGTACTCCGGTTTCCTCCCACATCCCAAACACATGAGTGGTAGGTTGGTCGAAGAGTCTAAAATTGCCCGCAGGCGTGAATGTGAGTGCCAATGGTTGTTTGTTTATGTGTGCCCTGCGATTGGCTGGCGACCAGTTCGGGGTGTACCCCGCCTCCTGCCCGATGACAGCTGGGATGGGCTCCGGCACTCCCGCGACCCTTGCGAGGAGAAGCGGCTCAGAAAATGGATGGATGGATGGATGGATGGATGGATAAGGTTAGTTTGTCCCAAATTGATTTTGTGGGGTGAGATAAATGCGATTCGCCTAGCTGTATTTACTCTGCCGGGATGCTATTCAGAATCCCTTCTGCAGTCGCAGGTCATGTGACCGTCAAATAACTGAGAGCATTAAACACTTAGAGACAGAAGTAGGACTAGGTCAAAGTCAGCCAGGAGCAGCAGGTTGGCTGCATTTATCACAGATGATGGGCTGCGGACAAAAACTAATGTTTGAAAGGCTCTGACAAATATGTATTTTGCGTGGCTGCAGCATGGGAAATACTACAAAATAACTCAAGGCCGAAGTGTGCTACATACGCTGAAATACATTTGAATGAAGCATAGGGGAGAACATCTTATCCCCAGAAATAAGCAGTAACACAAACATCTACGAGTCAGGAAAATACAGTATGTCACAGAAAAGGTGTTGAGCCGTGTGGCATTAAGTTGTACAGAACTGATTGCTTGTCCATAACTTTTATCCTTGCGATTTCATACCTGACTGAACTTTTTTTTTTCTCTCCCTGTTCAGCTGCACGGTCATGAAGAACGGTGGCTCTTGCATGTCTTTTTATGCTGGAACAGTTTTTTCTGTGCACTTACTAAACTACAGTGCAACGCTGTTCAAGCTATGGCAAGTCCGCATGTGAGTGTCTGGGCGTGAGCTGTGGCCAACAGCAGCTCCTGGATCCTGCGTGAATGTGCTTAACGAGTCTCACAGCATTCAATAAACAGCTGAACCGTGCATTAGTGACAGGGGCTCTCCTTTCCCCGCATTACAGATTTTTGTGATATCGTGGGAATAGCAAAAGTAGATATGGGCAACAAAAAAACTGCGATGGGTTGAGGAGGTGAACTGCGATACAGTGGGCGAACCCTGTTTACTAATTGATGAATTTCAACATGCACAGCTGAACATCCCCACTTTGTCTTGGTGAGTGTACCTGAGAGCATCACACAAATTGCTGCTGCGACCCAAAAACGTCAAACACTCAATTGCGCATTACATCCAGATTGAGTACAAATTTGAAGTCAAGGAGCCAGTTGAGCTAGACGTCTGTCACGCACCGGTATTGTCACTTACCGATGATAACCTAGATTTTGAGCTTACATATTAATATATTTTCCTCCTCCCATGTTTTACACGTAACTGCATTTGCCACCAAGAACAGTACATCAAGCATGCGCTTAACCTTCCGTTCAGACCACACTTTTCTTTTGCAGACTCCTAACACTGCCAAGGCAGGGGGGCAACTATCCTTACTTTGTCATTGACAATGCCATAGTGAGCTTTGCAAAAAAACAGTTTGGCTAAAATGTAATCAAGGTGTCCGCAGTTCAGTGGCGATTTAAATCATGTTGTTGCATGAGTGTACATTTACAAGATCAAACAGTGAACTCGTCGCCATCATATCCATGTTTATCAAATGTTTTGGGCATCCAAATGACATTACACAGCAGATTACATATCACCAGAAACTGGATTTTTCCAAGGACTCCCTTAAACTACGGGCAGCAGAAACTCAAATTCATCCGTCATCTGTACTGCTTATCCTCACTTGGGTTCCATAAAAAAGATAAAACGGTCTACCCCAGGTCCAGCCATTCGTCCATTTTCTGTCCCACTTGTCCTCATTAGATTCACAAGTGAGTCGGAGTCTATCCCAGCTGACTTTGGGCTCCAGGCAGGGTAGACCGCGACAAGGTCACCAGTGTTTCTAACATGACACATACACTTACAAAACCCTGATGTCTACTACTTGCATGGCTAACTATAAGAGGTACAGTTACTCATGACTGGTCTGCTTCATGAGACTGATTTCTTTACGTGTACTTTCAACCGATGTAAGGCCAGCCCTCCCTGCACTGTCACTTATACAAGTGCAACTTTGATTCTACTGTAAGTCAGCATCGGAATCATCTTTATTCGCCAAGTATGTCAAACATACGCAAGAGATTTGTCTCCGCTCTCGTACGGCAACAGACAGCCATTTGCCTAAAAATACTTTTGAAACATAAAAACATAGTACGGAGAGTCACTAAGCAATGAAAGGTTACCAGTAATGCCGATACATTTTATTTTTTGGGACACTTGTGCAAATAATGCAGTCCTCCAGGCAATTTAGAGCAGTTTGAAATGACCATTGTACAAATGGCGCACAGACTTCAAGAAATGTAAGCAGCTTTAAAGTGACTAATTGTGTGATAATCTGGAAGAGTGCCACTTGTGCAAATGGTGCAGATACTTCACAAGATGGAGAGTGACGAGACTACTACAGCGAGTGCACGAATAATGTATAATTGGCCCGACGGAGATGTGACAATGATATCGAAACAAAAAATGTTACAATGGAATTGTAAGTTAACGGTTTAAGAAGTTAATGGTAAGAGGTAAGAAGCTGCTGGAATGTCTGCTAGTTTTAGGTTGCATTGTTCGATAGCGCCTACCTGAGGGAAGGAGCTGGAAGAGCTGGTGACCGGGATGTGGAGGGTCCAAGAGGATTTTACATGCGCTTGTCTAAGTTCTGGCAGCGTGTAAGTCCTCGAGGGTGAATAGAAGGGTACCGACATTTGTTTTCAACAGTTTTGAATGTTCTAAAATGCTTGCTCGCTCAGTTGTACGCATTTTGTTTATATCACTCATAGTGGTATGACAATAATTGATCAAGTAGATCACTTTACACAGCAAGTTTGGGATGTGTGTTCACGGTTTAAGATTGAGCCATTAACACTGGCCGAATGGAACTTAAGCCTCACATCAGGAAATCTACAACAGAAACATCTTCGTGCTGTATTCCAGAAAAGCGGGAAGTCGGATTTATCCCACTCCGATTGTACCAGTTCCGACCTCAAAGTATTCCAGGCAAAATGTACACAACAAAGATGGTGGATCGCGATAAAATTGTTTTTTTGTTTGTTTCGTAGATTTGTAAGCAACATAGTCATAATTTGCTTCATCTGTCTTGTAAGCATTTCATACATTTTCATACACAGGAAAGGAGGTGTGGATGTCAAAATAGGGATGTGGCAGTGGCTGCCATCTTTTTGGATATTTTTGTTTCATAGAATGAGCACTTTAAAATGCCTCTAAACTCCTCCATAACAAATACATTCACACCAAAAACTACTGAAGTACACGGCCTATTTTACTGCCCACACTGCTCTTCTCATCAATAATGTTGAAAGATGGGCAAGTACCGATACCAGGTATCGGTATCGGGACGAACTGGCTATATTTCAAGATATCGGGTACTCGTGAAGGCTGCCGAAACCAGTCACTGATACTTAAGGCAAAAAGAAAAATCAGACATTGACTAAGTCATCCATGCCAGTAGTTGGCGCTACACTGGTGGTTTGACACATTGGCGAATCATCATGTGCATCAGAAAGAAAAAGGTCTTTATTCATATTTATCTGTCAAATTTTCCCATCAAAGGCACTTGCAGTATTGGGACTCGCAATCGGTGAGTACTCAAAAGTGAAAACTCATACTGGTATTGGTCTGAAAAAAGTGGTATCGAACATCCCTAATAATGTTCCATTTGCGCTAGTTGAGTTTTTAGAGTAAATGACGCAGTGAAAAACGTTAGGGGAAATTTGACGCGTCGACGTCTCCGAATTTTGACCGGTATAAGCGATTGGTGGATATTTTTCACTGAAAATTGTGAGCCAATTGGAGAAGGGGTGGAACGGACGGTCGACTAGATATGTTGAAAAATTAAGTTTTACCGTTTTATTCTTGCAACACATTTTCTAGAGGGGATGTCACACAAAAATGTTCCCCAAAACAGCCATTTATTTTCTGACACCCCCGAAAAAAAATAAAATAATTTTCTCTGGAGCCCATTATGGGATTTTCTAAATTCTTGCTGTTGTACTCCGGTTGAAGTGGCCACTCCAGTCAGACTCAGCTTTCTGACAATCAATCTTGTCACGTTGCTAGTCAAAAGGAGGATGAAATGGCACGCGCGCTAAAGGGCTGTGCCCCTTTTCCCTCAAGAGAGCTCAGAGTAAAGATGGGATTGTAAAGGCTGTTGTCATTTTCAAGAACGTGCCTACTATCGTGCACATCCAGCCTATTGTGTGATTTCGCACATTAGGTGTTGATTTCCTGCTTGCAGCCGTACTGGAACTAAAATAGCAATATATCAAAACAGTGTAACAACTAAATGCAATGCTCCTTAGTGATGAAAAATGAATTTATTCACTTGCTCTGTTTTTGAAAGCACACAAAGAGAGGATTCGGTAATGAGGTAATCTGGCTCAATGATCCATTCACCTAACACTTAATGATTTTTGGTGAACAATCGACAAAACAGACAACTTTGCATTAGCGGGAATTTCACCTTTGAAATGAATAGTTCTACTTATGGATCCTTACAATAGTATGCCTATGTATTTCTAAACAAAGAAGTGACGAATAGCATTGTCAAAAGCGAAAAATGAATCTGCTCAAAATTAGCATACTTTACCATCAAGGCTGGAAGCAAGGGGGGCCTTATTGTAGCTAGGAAATAATATGCAATACACACAACCTCTATTATATGGTGATTAGGGATGGAAATTGATAAGATTTTTATGATTCAGAATCCATTTTCGATACTGCTTAACGATTCGATTCTTTATCGATTCTCAAATGTGTAGTTTGGGAGAGAAAATACATCCAGGAGACTTTAAATAGATAAAAACAAGAAAATAACATAACGTAACAAAAACCTGCTGGATACTATATGCAGGTTTCCTATGGTCATAAAAACGTTACATTCAAAGAAAGGAAAACAATAATGGGCCGCGGTGCGGGTTGTGTATGCAAGTTCCTGCATTCTAAACGCAACACGAGCGCACCGTGTATCTTGCAGCAAGCGTGCTTTAAACTGTTTAATGGCACCCCATTTGGAGTTTACTGTAAAACTAAACACACAACAAAAAGAACACGCATTGTATATTTAAATACAAGACACATTGTTTTAGAGATGGCCAGTTTATTGCTAAGACTCAATGGAAAACCCTTTGGCGGGCGGACGGGTGGATTTACCTTCAAGTAATGAATATTCACACACAAACCTCGTAGTAATACATACAAACGTAATATGACAGACACTCTCAGGCAATATTCTTCTTAATCTCTTTAAAAAAAAAAAAAAAACGGGTTTGTTCCAGTTCTATCACAAATTTCTTCTCCTCTTTTTTTAGCTTACAGAAACGTGTAGCTCCATGCTCGGATCGCACCACACTGCCCCTAAGAGGCCAAGAGAAAATCCCGCTCGCAGTTTCTGACAGGGCGGATTTTAGCATAACGCCAGGGAAATTTGCATCCGCTCTTTCACCGAATGCACTGTTATGGTTAATATTACTGTATCAAGTTTTGACCGCATAAAAATGCATCTTTGTGTTATTTTGTGCAGACGGTTGAATAGTTAAAGTGGTGTGGTTCTTAGTTGTATATAATTCAATTGGTGTCATTTTTAGTCTTTCGTAATTACTGCTGCTTTTGGTAGCAATCTGGCACCCTTGCTCAGAATGGTAACGTAGCCTATTAAAAGGACCCGCAGGCCTGGAGGTGTACGACTGTCAGCCGGTACACACGTCGCGTGTGCTGTCTAATGCCCGCAATGATGCCATCGTCCCGAGCAGTATCAATGAGAGAATCGTTAAAAATTCAAACGATTCCATTGAATCGTTGACTTTGGAACACATTTGTGCCTTTCGACACCCATCCCTAGTCATGGTATATTGTAACCAGGGATGAGCATAATCAGAATCAGAATCATCTTTATCTCCCAAGTATGTCCAAAAACATACAAGGAATTTGTGTGAATTTAATCAATTAAGTGATTGTTCCGAATTTGGACTGCTGAGTGGAATTGATTGTCGATTCATCATTTCTGAGGCAAAATGAGTGGATTTCTCAGCTACAACCAGCAGAGGCGCCGTTGATGGGGTTTCAAATCATTTGCGAGCTGAAAAACAACATGACAGTCGCTATGGGAACTTGAGCTATATCCACAAAGACATCCACCATGGCAACTTCTCCGAGCACCATTATTGTGCTAACTACGACACTGGCATGAAAACAGGACTTGGGCACCTTTAGAGACAGATTCTTCCAAGAAAAAAATACTTGTTCTAAAGAATTACACTGATTCATTGATTGTTAAATTCCTCCATATTTGATCAAGGTAATTCAGTCAAATGCTCCGGCTGACAAAGTCGTGTTGATGTTGCAACACCCGAGCCTTTTCTTTCCAAGTCCAAGTGCATCTCTAATTGTCATTATCCGTTACGGTCCTTAATGCTGGTTTTCAACAGTTCACTCGAAACTCTTTCAAGCTCATGCTAAATCGGGAGGGAATTAGTGGTCACTCTTGATGGCTGATGTGAAAACACTGCCTGAGTGGCCAAGTATACTAAACAGTATTTCAGACAGCACTGCAGGAAGAGCAATAAGGACTGGATTAAAAATTCAACAACAGACAGCCAGTGCCCGTGCTTTGCTTTTGGTAGCAAAAGGCCAGCAGGAATAAGGTGTTACCAGTGGCCCGCAACGGGGGCGAAGGGGTCAACGCGGTTGTTATGGACAACTACGGTAATGCACACTAATTGGAAGTCCTAAGAAAAGTGCTCCACTCCCATTGTGGGGAGTGGATGTCGCTGTGTTCTCAGACAAACAAGCAGCGCAGGAGATGGAGAAGGCGCTAGAGCTAAAAGACATGCACCAAGACAAATAGGAAGTGATGTGTTGAGGGGGAAACAGATGAGTACCTACTGCTATACAGGGTGTCAATCCAGGAGAGTCGAGGGAGGCCGTGAGCGCTAAGGGGCTCCATCCTCCTTTTCTCTACCTTCTCCGCGCTCCCCCGAGCCCAGTCAGTCACTCTGCTCTTCTCCTCCTTCGTCCGCCCCGTTTTAAGTTTCGTGTCTCTCTTCCCGATTTTATCCTTGCGAGAAAGCTTTCATCTCGGAGCGAGCAGCTCAAAGAGGAATTTGGTCGAAATGTCAAGAGACGCCCTGGGGTCCAACGGGCAGACAGCGAGCGAGCGGACCAAAGGCGTGTATGTATGTGAGTGCGTGTATAGCACGGAGACAGTGAGCGAAAACAACAGGCTGGAAACGGCCAAAGCCAAGCGTTGCTAGGGGAAGGAAGAAGCACTCCCTCTTTCTCTATGGCTTGCTCGCTCTCTCATCCAACCCTTACTCTCTCCCTCCCTCCCTCTCCGACTTCAAGCAGAGGCGGTATTCAGAAGTGACGACGCATTATGTCTCTCGCATCTGGACAAACAAGCAGGTTTAGTTTCTCTTCCACTTTTTCCTGATTTTTTATTTTTTTTGCTTTGTTTTGTTTTGTATTTTTAGATGAGATGCTGCTTTTTTTTTTTTTTTTTTTTTTTTTTAAGTTTTGGACATTCAGTTTAGTTAAAAAAGAATTGAAAAAAATTATCTTTAAACAATGCTGTAATAACCATTTATTAACCATTATATAATTAAACTCTGCTGTAACAAAATGTGAAAAACAGGGAAAACAGGGTAAATCTGTTTGTCCGTCAAACTGCTAGTTTTGTCTGTTTGATGGCTTTTAAACAGTGAAAATTCATTCCTGAAACTGTATGTTTATCTAAAATGTAATGGATTGGTACCCACCTCAACAGTCTCCGAATTTCCATCAATATTGGGTTTGTATATTTACGAGTATAATATGCACCCCCAAAGTTGACCTCAAAATTCTGGATAACCCTTCTACCTATGTATAATGCATTTTTACAATGCATGATTTGGCTTCTACTCATATGATCAAAACAAAGTATTATCTGTATTTTCCCCCAAATAATTATTTTGAAGTTTAGCACTTTATTTGAACACGTAATATATATATTTTTTGTTTACTTGCGCTTACGTTGAAATTCACAGCCCTATGTTTATTTAGTAAATTAGAAAACATGCAGTTGTGTTCATGTTTGATTACCCAGGCAGAATTTGTAAGATGGGTACAATTCTTTAAAGAAAACATGAAGGACCAGGCGAAACACTTAATTTTATTTTAATGGGGTTCAAATTAAACGGTCAAGCATTTCAGAAAATCATTATCATTAAACAAAACATAACTATAAAGAAATTAATGATGGTTGTTGTTCAGTCATATTAAATAAAACAAAAAAAAAACAATATTTCACAAATTCTGCCAGGGTATGTAAATGTATGAGCACAACTGTAGATATATGCAGTCATACGTACGTACGCCTGTCATATTGGAAGGCTACACCTTTTTTTAAACTACTAGGTGGCGGTGGCATATTGGAATGAATTGTACAGCTTCTTCATAACCACTAGATGGCGGCATATATTTATAAAATGTGAAGGTTTTTCCCATTTGCCCCTATACCTATTTATAATGCGCACTATAGACTTTTGACAATTTGGGGGGGGGGGGGGGGGGGGCAACAAATGCGCATTATACACAAGGAATTGCAGTAACACTTCCTGGAAGTGACAAATCTCTACCACCCAAACCTTGGTTTAGAAACTAAATATTTGGGTCCCAAACATTTATTTTGACAGCTTAAAACGGAGAAAATTGGTGCAAATTTTCTTATTGATAAAAAATAAGAGATATATCCTCCCAAACAGTAGGCTATATATATTATTTTGATCTATTATGCAAGGCAGTGTATTTTATAAACAAAATTAGAGTTAATGTAATACAAATGCGTTTAGGAGCTCAGTGAAATGCAAACGTTATTTTCGCCAGCCCAAATGATATTTGCAATACTTCAGAAACGAATGCAAAGCTTTATTTTGACAAGCATCAAGACCAGTAGCAACAAAGCACGATGCGAAAGCCTCACTTGAAACCCCCGCCAGGTCCCACAAACAGCCATCCTCCCTCTGTCAACCTCCTCTAAAAACTTCAATTAGGACACAAAGGCTGACAAGAGGACCCCCCCTCCCTGAGCAGCCCCACCTCAACTAGCAGCGGGTCCCGACCATCGCTCTTTGTCTGCTCTCGTGAGCCAGCTGGATAAAACACACACAGTGATGTGGTAATGTATCTCTGCCGAGGCATTTGGAATACATATTTGTGTATAATATGGAGAGAGAGAAAACACGAGCATATTTTATGGAGAATACACATGCATCCAGAGAATGCAAAGGGAAAAGCCACCCAAGCGAAGAAAATAGCAGAGAGGCACCTCATCAAAAATACATTTACCTACTGTGCACATCCTTTGTCTTAAATCTCTGGCAAACTAACTCTCACAAATTACACAACTACACAAAGTGCAAGTGTCTGGTTGCAAATACATTTGTAGCACAATGAAAAGATGGAATAATGGTTCATTCCATATCAAAAAAGCACCACTTCCCCAATTTCACGGAGCGTGTATGGGTGTATTATGTGAAAGTAGATGGGTAAGTAACTCGATAAAGTTGTTCATTCAAATCACACTATTTTACTTGCGTGTCTTCAGCTTGTTAACATTCTAGCAACATTTTCTCATTGTTTGCAAACAATTACCCACCCGTGTGGGAGCAATGGAAAAACAACCACGAGCAAAACAGTCACACCACAACACACACACAAAGTGCCACAAATGCTTGCCTTGAATCACGCGTGTCATCCTCCTGTGAGTAAATACTTCGAAAAGGGCATCAGGGCCTGATCGTTAACTCAAAGGCAGTAACATTTCAATTACAGATTTTTTTTAAAACCCTAATTCTAAAAGCTTAAACTCCCACAGGAAATACAGTATGATTACACACACACACACACAATCTTTTCTGTCATTTAAGTACCATTCAATCATTTAAGTACCAGTAGAAAGCAATGAAAAATATTGTAGGTTTGGAGCATTTTGGAGCTTTATGCACACACTGACAATAGAATAAAACTGGTGCTCTGCTCGTGCACTTCTTTCTCAAACTAGCATCCACACATGATTGTATTTGTGAGGATATACAGTGGTGAAAACCTAATACTAGATTACTTATGATAATAGTCAAGACTTTTTTTTTTTTATTCCCAGTGGATATTCAGAACTTTTTTTTTTTTTTTTTTTTAATTATAGACAGTAAAAAAAATAAAATAAAAAAACACGTACATACACAAATTGCTGCTGGTTTTTAAGAGAACATTTCAATAGATGCAGTAATTGTCATGTAGCCTACAAAGAGACAGATGAGTGAGTGTGTGTGTGTGTGTGTGTGTGTGTAATTAGGCCACACAGCAGCTCAGCAGCCAATGAATCCATCATCCTCCCACCTACATATTCCCCACACCCCACTCCACCGACCCAAAGCACATCCACCCATCCGACGCGTCGCCAATATTTCGAGTCGTTCCCCTCGGGGCAACGGCGTGTCTGTTAATAGCACAAATTTTCCAGTCACCACCCCACATTTGCCCCCGTCTCCCCCACCTGCTCCCCTCAGCTTCTCGCTGGAATACTAACGAGAGATGAGACTAAAAAGCTATACGAGAAATATGACAATTCGTGTTCTACACAGGCTCTCCATCCCCACTCAACTTTTCAAAGGTCCTTCAATGTAACTCAGTTGTTCATTTATGAGAGAGGATGAGAGACGGTGGAGGTGCACACACAGGAAGAGGAGAGTGATTTTTCTACGCACGTGAAAGGCTTTGAAAAATCTTCATTGGGAGCAGGAGTAAAACAGAAAGAACGAAAGAGAAAAGTCAAGTACACTCAATCACACACACCTATCAGACCAAGATACAAACCACTAAGAGGCATGAGTATTGCAAATTGGTGTGAAGCTTTAAAAAAGTAAATCAATAAATAAATACGGACGTACACCATCCATCCATCCATCCATCCATCCATTTTCTGAGCCGCTTCTCCTCACACGGGTCGCGGGCGTGCCGGAGCCTATCCCGGCTGTCATCGGGCAGGAGGCGGGGTACGCCCCGAACCGGTTGCCGGCCCATCGCAGGGCACATACAAACAAACAACCATTCGCACTCACAGTCACACCTACGGGCAATTTAGAGTCTCCAATGAATGCATGTTTTTGGGATGCGGGAGGAAACCGGAGTGCCCGGAGAAAACCCACGCAGGCACGGGGAGAAGATGCAAACTCCACACAGGCGGGGCCGGGGATTGGACCCGGGTCCTCACAACTGTGAGGCTGACGCTCTAACCGGTCGCCCACCGTGCCGCCGGACGTACACCAATGTTCAACAAATGCTGGAGTGCAGTAAAGCGGTAGTGGCTAGTTTAATTTCATCCGGGACCACGCGCGTAATTCAAAACACTCGTGCCAAATCATCCTTCCCCATTATACTAAACGGAAAATGTATGAGGCCATTATTGCAGTAAAACCGTTTGCTAATATTGTGATGTTCGCTGCCACCATCTAACGCAGGTTAACTCAAGTTTTTGGTAGCAACTCAAGACTGAAACGTCAACCGAGAGATGGCTCGTATCTCCAAAAACACGGACGGTGAAGTAGAGGATAAAGAATGGCCCTTTTTGTGGAGCCACACACCAACGCACCTCCATTTAGGTTATAAATAGAAACATGGAATCTTATCATTAACACGCAACATAAGTTAGCATAATCAACAAGACTAACACCATGTAGTACACTGGGATTTCTGGTGCATATCTTCGTGAGCAGGCTACATTCACTCATATGAGAAAATGATGTCATATTTTTACGCCTATTCTAGCACATAACAGAGGACTATACTGAAGTAGAATTACTGCCATCATGAAATGAAGTATTATCTGATCACAGGGCAAAGCGTTATCAATATAGTATTTGCCTCACCGACATGCACCAATGTCTTCGTGAGGAAGTGTCAACGCTCCTTAGAGACGAGTGACGAGTCGATGGCCGTCACCCACTCGTCCTTTTGTTTTAGTCGTGGCAGGCGGGACCAGCACAGCCATGCATTATTCACAAGCTCGGAGTGCACCAGTGATGATCGTCTGCTTGGTAAATGAGACTTCTTGCAATCACCGAGGGTGTTTTTTTGTATTGTCTGGTACCTGCTTTTTTTTTTTTTTTTTTTTTTAATAAACAAATAAGGGGAAATAGCGCAAAAAGGCCCTCGGGATCATTTTGATCCCAATTGCACGAATACGTCATTTGTCTTCCTTCTGTGTTGTTACTCTACCACTTCAGGTTTGACCAGCATGGGATCACACTAAAAAAGCCATTCTTTTAACAATTGCAGTACCTCTATTCCTGCTTCTGTGCATGTGTGCACGGGTCCCCCGCGTGTGCGCAAACGGCACGTTTTGATAGACGAGATCCTCTCTCACCCTATTTGCCCTGACCAGCCCCCCCAAGTCCCTCACCATCCAATTATGCTGAGCGGCCCTGCCTGCATATCACCACCATAGAGGTGTGTGTGTGTGTGTGTGTTATTTTTCCATATTAAACAAATGTCTCATTTAGGATCAGAGAGCATTGTATTAATGCACGACTGTTATTTATATAATGGAGGAAGGTTTAAAAAAAATAAATAAAAAGTGTGCTGAGGGAGTAGGTGCAAGGGGTGCATGAGGCGAATTATTTGCATAATTATTTTTGATCGATTAGGTCCAATGTGGAAATAATCTGAATGGCGCTGTGATTTGGTAAGCAGCAGAAACACACACGCTGCGTTCAACACAAAGTGTGATTCATACACTACCCGTATATCCCGCTTCCTCATCGCGTCTCGACTCACAAACACAATGTGTGCGACAGTTACCGAACTATGATTTTGTATTGTAACAGTGATTCATTGGGCGTTTGCGGTCTGAGTCAACATTTTTTGCCAAAAAAGGTAAAAAGCCACCATCAGGGGACAAACTTGCCCACTTTACAGAACTGCACATTGTCAACGTGGTAGATGACTGCACTCTAGTGTCTCGTTTCGGCCAGCACACGTTCATAGACGTGGGAGAGGACATTGTCAGTTTCAAAAATAAAAATAAAGGTATTTGTGAGACAAAATAAGCTGAAAAAAATAAGCATGCTGATTTAGATGTATAAATCCACAGCCAAAGATAATACCTGACCCTTTTGATTACAATTACAAGAGAAGATCATTTTGAGGGGAAATCCACTGAGATTCTTGCCCCAAATGAATTATTCCCGGATTTAAAATATGAGCGCATCTGTCAAGAACCAACAGGCAAGTTAAGGTCCGCCTTTCGCCCAGAGTCAGAGTCGTAGAGCATTGAATTGTAGAGTGTGTTTAACAAATGAAGGGCGAAGAAGAAGAATGAAGCGGCCCTTGCGCCCTTTGATTTTTCTGCACGCGGCCTTTGGAGGAAAAGGTTTGGACGCTGCAGACCTATGCTTTGAATTCTGCTGGGAGAAGGAAATGCAGTAGAAATCAAAAGCAATTCTATCATTTGAAAAACATTAACAGCAGCTCTCTATATTCATCCTGTCACTCAATTTCCCGATTATAAACAAACTCTGGGTGCTACACGTCTCCAAACCGCCCCCACCGCCCCCCTTTCGTGTGTGTGCGTGCGTGTAGCACCCACAGCTCAGGGCTTGCTGGGCGTGGTAGAGTGGTCATAGCGCATACTGGAAGGTTTCCGGAGCAGTCCTCTTGTTCCTGGGCCGAGATGCGCAATCCAGTGTGTGATTAGACTTACATCTAATGTTCAATTATATTCAATGTTTAATAGTATTTCAGAAAGGTCGGTATAGTGAGCAAGCATATGAAACGGTCAAAAGAAAAATACTTGTGTCCTGAGGTGAATATAATGTTATTACGACACAAACAATGCTGAGTCACTCGTGTTTCTAAATGGGATCCTACTGACACTTAATACCCAGAGTGAGGGAGGCTCCGGTGACCTATTTGCTTTTCTATCACACAGATATTGTTGGGAAGATAAGCACACTGCGACCAAATTCTCTACACTTATCTTGTAGTACAAGACAGACAGCAGACATCTTCTGGCATGCAATGCATGAAAAACTAGTTTCATTGTGACAAAGGCTGGCTTCAAAATAGACTCATTCTAGCGTGTAGTCCTACAAAAAAAAAAAAAAAAGTCCATTCTCTTTCCAGACCACCAGGGGACCGCATGGCAGCAGAATATGGGTCCAAAACCTATTAGCAGAAATAAAGAAACAGGCTGCTCAAAGGGTTTAACTGTCATTTTACCTTTGGGTTTATGAGGATACAATCATAATCTTTGGGTGGTGACAGAAAAATCGCCTCCATCAGATGACCATCATGGACCGAGTCATCTTAAAGGGAATATTACTGTGATGCAAAATGTACTTTTGAATGGCTTGTATACTCGTAGCGGTCCCTGGAGTGATTGAGTGTCCATCCATAAAACGTGAAAACAAAACCACCATGTAAATCTTTGATTTGTCTATTTTGGAAAATGTGTCTGTGAGTGAGCCATTCTGCACTTGTACCACATTGTTACATAACAGCGGAGCTAATAACAACAACATAATAACCGCTCCACACGGCTTTCTCTGACCGTGACGTGATGGGCTAGGCCGGGTGAAGATCCGGAGCCACTTTCAAGAGACGGACGACCAAGCAGTCTACTCTTGCAAGTAGAAGCTGCTGTAGTGATAGCGCCAGGGCCCCGCCCCTGCTGGTCATGGTACCGAAAGCCAGTCTCCCTTATGGATCCACGTATAGTCGTTTACTTGCATTAGACAGGCCAATTTCAGCGAGACAAGAAACAGGGTATGTAAAGTTTTGACTCTGAAATGTACAAAAGTAAATGAATTTTGCCCTTAACTATATGCAATACCTTAAGTACAGCAACAAATCATCTGGTACTTCAACTTCTACTGCCCATTGTACTTTTTAAACAAGAACACCAGCGAATCTGAAAAAGACATTGGCTTGTCGCGAAGGATACAGGCTGACGAGAGGCGGTTGGAGAACGGCAGTAGCCGTGTGGAAGCACAAGGTCCGAGCCAAGTCTCCTGCCATTGAGGTGGTGGTTCATGCAGCACAGGAAAACATTTTCTCCACCGGTCTGGCCAAGGTTACCGTCATGACACAGTAAACCCAGAAATCAATATGACTTCTCCGACTCTCGTGGAAGTAGCGGACCAAAACACACGCGTCAGTGAATGCACGGTGCGCATACAGACCACGCCGGAGCCTATCTGAAGCCGTGTCTCTGTAGTTGTAGTACATGTTGTTCTTCCAACACACCCACACAATGAGGGAGGTTTGCGATAATACCTTTGTCTCTACAATGTTTAGCTACCAGGAAGCGTGTATGTACTGTGATGACTTTTCTGACATTCTCTCTTATTATTCTGATTATATCGCAACACCACAGCTACATCGTCGAGCAGTAAGTACGATGTTTGCAATGAGTTGTGATTCTGTGGTGGCCGTCACATTCTTCCTTTTTGCAGTCACTGATACCCTTCTGTGATGTAACAGTACCTCAGAAATAAAAATAAAAACGAAGAAAAAGTACGTGTCTTTATCTTATTAATTAGCTAAGCCAGGCCGAACCCAACTGGAACAGACCAACGCAGAAAAATGACAGTTGGCGACTCACGTCCGCACATTGAGCTCTGCATATCTACAGGCGTGCTGTGACGGAAAACGTCTATTGGGTTTAGAGGCTCCATGCGCAGTATATGGTGCTGTATTACTTGTATTAAACCATAGAAACAGAGCGTGATTCTCAAGGAAGAAGCGGTCTGCCACAAAGAGAGGAAGTGGGTGAAAATAAAGGACAGAGTCTGGATATTTTGAGAGTCTGCTTCACCCCGAGTCACTGACTGTACCCAGCACGCCCCGTAAATCGCTTACATGCATTTTGCCGACAGAGTGCACCCTTCACTATTTCAGCCACACTGTTACGGTATATACTTGCATTGGTCGGCGGTCGCCATCTTAAAAACGTGTAAACCTGCTCGGTGTGACCTTAAATAGTTCATCCTTGAAATCAGGGGTGTCAAAACAAATTTTCACCAAGGGCCACATTGGCCCTTGGTGAAAATTAGGTAGATTTCTACCTTTTTTTTTTCCAGGTAGAAAAAGTAGTAAATGTCATTATACCCCCCAACATATTGTTAAATACATGTATTTATTGTGACTTATTGCCCTGGTATTACAACATGAATCCCAATAAACCCTTGTTGCTCATCAATAAACCAAACTATTTAATAAGTAAATAAAGAATATCTCCAAACCCAAGTTATGACTCACTTTTTTGTTACGCTTGACAATTTTGAGAGTTAGCATTTTAGAAACACAAAAAGTGCAAAGGGAATACCAATACCACACGCTCATGAGAAATGTGTGAATAGTGAACATTGTAAAAATTCACCTGCATGAATACAGAAACCCGTGAACACAGCGGCAGAAAAACAAAAAGTGCGTTTCCCAATCTTTCTTGAAAAACTCTATCCAAACAATACATCTACAACAGGCCGAAGTCACATCCCCTATCCTCAGCGGTCACTCACGGAAAAGATGAAGTGACCGAAAAGGGTTTGGTCGTCAGACAAGGAAGTGACCGAGGGTGAATCGGTCAACTGACAGGGAAACGGGAAGATACTCGAGCCCCCTTCTTTCACTTTAACACATTTTAAAACCGGCTCGGTGCAAGAGGGCGCGTGGGTAACAGGTCTACTATCAAAAGGAGAACGGGAGCAGCTTCTTGCAAATCATGTTATTCAATGCTCGTCGTTGGGAGCAATTCATCTGAGGGGTCGACTTTCTGGGTTCAAAAGCATTTTTTTTTTTTTTTTTCGTTTTGCGCCACCTGCTTCGGTAAGGTTGTACCTCAGCCACTTTCTTAACTTGTTAGTAGGGCTCGATTTTAATTCATTTGTCTTCGTCCTAGAGGTTGAACCAACTGTTCGACGCATCGACCTTGCCTCTCCGCAATGATGGCCACAGCTTGAGTTTGATTAATCGCCAATCACGTGTTTTGGACACGGACGGCGGATTCCTCGCTGAAATCGACAGCTGGTGAGTTACCACAGCCAACTAGCTGCGGTGCCTCAAAGCCAGCGTGTGGAAATATTTGATTCAAAATGAGACCACTTGAAAGACACGCAAGTCTATCCTCAAATAGAACAAGAGCACAAGTGCTAAGCACACGCACCCACTAGCTAGCTGATGAGCAGTCTTAAATCTTTACATCAGCTGTCAGCAAAGACACCAAACACCCTCCCGTCACAGCAAAAACACAATATACTTGCACAATAAAATGGAGAACAGCCATGATCGCTCTATAATAAAAATGAACACTTCATGTCGTCAAAGAAAACATCCCACTAGTGTTGCTGACCGGCTCCAGCAGAGACGCAAGCAATGCTTTCTCCTCGCACTGGCCCCAGTCCCCCAATTCACTCACCCAATCACAATCACAGATACCTTCAGGGTCTCAAAGACAGTCACGTCATATAAACCTCTTGCAACAATCCATGTAACACAACCGAAGGTTGCCTACAATATATTATTAGAAAACCATTCCCTCCTCCTTTAATTTTTGTAAACATACGCTAACCTTACCCGCCGTAGCAAGTTCCGACCCTGTAGTTGTGTCACATGAATTGGTGTTTCAGTTGTGCAAATTCCGACTGTACCGTGAAGGTATCTGAATGTGATCGGAGGTTTACTGCTCAGTGACTGTTTTTTTTTTTTTTTGTCTGTCAAGGTCCTTCTGTCTCCAAAGCGTTCTCTGTCCATTGACCGTCTGCTGTCGTACTCGAGCGGCTCCGACTACCGGAGACAAATTCCTTGTGTGTTTTTTGTCAAGAGGATTCTGATTCTGATTCTGATTCTGATGAGCAAGTGTCTGTGTAACTCAGAACGGCAGGTAGAGCGAGTGAGTTAGTGAGCGAGCGAGCTTGAGTTCGGAGCCTCACAAAGCTAAATGAGAATGGAGAGAAAACAAATGTCAACAATGAAGTCGTTCGACCCCTAGTTTGTCTCCAGTTTTCATTTTGCTTTGAATGTATTTATTTGGGGGTTTTGCACCTTCGGTAGTTCAAAGGGCATCCCCCACTGACTTGCATAGTTTACACTAACAACATGCCTACGACGGGAGAGGAGCTAGTTTACAAGAGCAGACGAAGTGCTGTCAAACTTAAATATAGCAATCACATGGCTAACTTTTCAAAACAGCGACCGGGGAGTCTCATTCCCTTTACGAAACAGACGATGGTCATCATTTTCACATGATTTACAATCCGCAAATATTTTAAAGGCGTGCGAGAGCTGGACAAGAAACACGGATGCGCCGAGCCATGCAGTTTGACCGCTCATTTGATTATGTTTCGTATGATTAGGGATTGTGTTTCGATACGTTTTGACAAAAGGAACACTTTTCACATGATCTGTAACGAAAACAATTGTATTATTTCTGCGGAAGTCGAGGCAAGTTAATACTGGGGAAACAATTGTTTGATGTTGGGATGAAGCAAATCTGAGAAGGGGGAAAAATGTGATGGTCAGTTTGCTTTTTTGACAAGTGAAGGAAGGGTGGGAAAAAAACTGCTTTTCAATTTAAAGGCCAAATAACCCAGCCCTGCTTCCCATAGTTCCACTTTCAGCAGCGAAGCACTGGGCCCGCTGACGTCAGCCGGCTCCAGGGGGAACAGCGTCATCGAGCCGAACGTCAATGGCGACTGGTCGCCGGCAAGCCACTGCAGTTCTGGTATTAATGTGCAGATCTAGGCCGTTTACCGCCGGCGATGGCTTTGACAACAACGCTATAGTATAACAAGAAACACGGGCAGATTGTGACTTGTGAGCACGCGCCTGTTCTAACATTAAACCATGTTTGAACACAGATCATGTCATACGTTGAACTGTGCACAAGCCCGCAGGCTTTTTCCCCATTCAAAGTAGCAATCGTGTATTTCACACCTCAGATGCAGAACTGCGCTCGGTGCACTCAAACACTCCATTTCCTGGGCGAGCAGTGATGCTGCAAAAAACCACATCTCTGCGTCACAGCTGAGGCATCCTGTCTGCCTTCCTGCTCAGCCCCAACATAGAAATTAACATTCATAAGATTCAACACCCACACACACACACACACACGGTCTCAAGCACACCGCAGAATGGCTTTACTGCACAAAAACAAAAACATTTTAAAGTAACCTCTAGACAGGAAAAGAGACATACAGAATATATCTTACTTTCATTCTTTTCCTTTACTTTGTCATTCTTTTCTTCTTTTGTAACGTAGTAAACACAGGTGCTGTTTAAGCTGTCATCCTACCCACCCTCTGCTATCTTTCAAATTTTACACTACACATTGTTGCTCTCCCTGTTCCCCAGTTGCACTTGCAGTCCAAGACGAGCCTGAACAAGTTTTGCTTAGAGAGAGAGAGAGAGAGAGAGAGAGAGAGAGAGAATGAGAACTCAGGGGGGGGGGGGGGGGGGGGGACGTGTGACATGCAATATTCACTCTACGCTCTTTGGACAAAAAAATTGTTTGTCGTCTGTTACCCTTCATTTCCGGAAAATTCAAAGTTCTACACCGTCAGCTAGTTTGGAAACTCAGCAGGCCCCACCGAGATTACCACCAACATCCCAATGTGGACAACAGGACAAAACACAGTAAACGTCATGTTTCACGAGATGTAGTATGGCTTTAATCGTCCGTTTTCATTTGGGTGCATTCCAACTCCAAGGGAAGAGTGAAAAATGTGCATTTTTTTGGTTTGTGTTTTATCTCGGCATTTCGCATCAATGTATTGTGTGTGTTCGAGGTCCTTCCGGGTTGGCAAAGTGTTTTCGGAGTAAACCACAGTAGATTATTCTGAAGGGGGGTCTGCTGCACAATTGCACGGCTACTCACACTGAAATCGGTCACTCAATATTCGAAACGCCACTGTGCTGTTAATCAGGAACCCGAAAGACAGGGGATCGACCGATAGTGAACTTTAAGGTATGCGTGAGCGGTGGACGATTATGTACAAATGCATCGGTCCCGTGAACACGAACCGGGCCCGGCACGAGCTCACGGCTGTCGCTCGGCCGAGCGGCCCCGACCGTTCCCGTAACTTCCCGCACCTCCCGTTGTCTTCGGCAACGAGACTTTCTAATCATTAGTCCGGCTGCCAGAGCACAGGAAACAGTCCTGCTGGGCAACGAAGATTGGATAGATAAAGCAGTTTACAGTAAGTGTCTGTGAATTCCCTTGACGGCTACAAGAATGGGAAACCAACAATGGCATCGGGATGACTGCAAAATTAAACTTCTACGATCATAAATAGTCACCAAGAAAGTGGCGCTCTTGAGTCAGTCTGAACAATACGTAAGCCATTCCATTCCATCCAGCCGAAAGACGTAGTCTCTCCGGCGTGTCCCGGGTCGTCCCCGGGGTCTCCTCCCGGTGGGACGTGCCCGGGACACTTCACCGGGGAGGCGCCCCGGCCGGCCACCTCATCTGGCTCCTCTCGTACTCGAGGAGCAGCGGCTCTACTCTGAGCTCCTCCCGGGTGACCGAGGGGAGAGCCCGGACACCGTGCGGAGGAAACTCATTTCGGCCGCTCGTTCTTTCTCGTGACCGAAAAAACGAGATCGGTGAGGGGAGGAACGTAGATCGACCGGTACATCGAGAGCTTCGCCCTTCGGCTTCGCTCCTTCTTCACCACAACGGACCGATACAAAGTCCCCATCGCCGCGGACGCCGCACCGATCCGCCTGTCGATCTCCCGTTCCGTGCTTCCCTCAGTCGCGAACGAGACCCCGAGATACTAGAACTCCTCCACCCGCCGCCCTTTTCCGACCGAGGGCCACGGTCTCAGATTTGGAGGTGCAATAATCATCCATAATTTTCTTATTCTGTAGTAGACCATCGTATAATTGGTCAAGATAATCATTTGGAGACCTCAGACAATCTCTGACCAAATCTCAAATGAGGCCAAATTAGTATTGTGATCAAGCAGAGAAAAGTTGGGAAGCGGTACGGAAAATGGAGGGCTGGATGTTTCGTCATTAAATGTTGATTCTGAACTGCCGACACATTGCTGTCGGAAGAGTACCTGCGGACGAGGAGTCTTCGTGCTCGGAGCTGAGGTCGCCGTCGCTCCTCCCGTCAGGCGTGCTCCAGCCGGAACCGCGTCCGACATGCAGGAAGGGCGGAGACACGCGGCCGTCGTCCCCGGAGTCCAAGTCTTTACTCGGGCGGAACGGCCGCCGGGTGTCCGGGTGATGGCCGCCGGGTGTCCTCTGCTTGTCGCCGCTCGCAGCCTTCGGTAGCAACAGGTTATTCCTGACGAAATTCTCGTTGAGCTGCAAATCCTCATACTCGCGGTCGCTGCTGTCGGCGTTATTGGTCGTCTGAGTGGGGTTCGGTCCCGGCTGGCTGGGCTTCCGTGGCGGGACGGGGACGGGGACGGGCTTGCCCGTCTTGCCGCTGAACCTGCTCCGCTCGCGGCTGAAGGAGGTCGCCGCGCTCGCCGGCCGGGGCGTCCCGCCCGCCGGCTCGCGCACGTCGCCCTGTCGCCGAGACGACCTCCAGTCGCCACTGCCGGGACTCGCGAACGTGTCGGCGTGTTTGCCGCGACGAGGCTCCGCCGCGTTCTTCCGCTGTCGCGCCACGGTGGTCTGCAGGTAGATCACCTTGAATTTCTCCTCGTTCAGAGTCTTTTGCAGCCGCTTCAGGTTGACTTTGGAAGCCTCCAGCTGCGACTCGATGTCCTCCATCGAATTCAAGTTCATTTGCGGGACTTCGCCGTCGGGGAATTCATTCCGCCAGTGTTTGGCGAATTCCTCCTGCTCCCACATCGTTGCTGTCGTTCCCAAAAACGGTGCCGTCAACTCCGCGTTCTCACCTGGCGCCTGCGGCGTAAACGTCCAATTGGGGGCTATCAAACGGACCACTTGACGACCATCTTCCAACCTCCGCGCGACGCAAGCGTGCACCTTGTGTGCGGATGTAGTTTGGGCTCGCAGCTGAAAACTTTCAACACTTCCTGTATCGGCCGCGTTACCTTCAGGAGCTAATTGGTCAAACGTGGGTCGTTTTTCGTTTGGTTTTTTTTTTTGCTGTCGTGTTCCGAGTGACTACAAGCAGATGAGACACGCGTTTAAAGCCATCAAATAGTGCTCGTTTACCACCGGGATTAGCGCTTCCAATCACGGCTCGTATTGTGAAAATCTGTAAAAAGGAAAAGATGAAGCGAAGTACGAGGAACTGTCACGATTAGCAATCCGAGAATTACACACAGAAACACGCATCTAATATCATTCAACAAATAGATACTCGATCAGTCACGTGGTCGTTGATAGCTCATTCCTCTGTCTGGAACGCTATTACGTTGAGTTCCCCAAAAGTCCCAGCTACCATGAACGCACCCTTTGACTTGATTCTATGACTCTCCAGCTCGGGTTGGTTCAAACGTCAACAAGTAACCTAAACGACACGAGTACTAGTACGACTGCTTATAGTATGCAAACTGGAATTCCGTGATGAAATCACTGAAACAATGAACAAACACAAAGAAAAACCCACGGATGAATCGTAACCGTGCTCGAGGAATACATTGTTCTGATTGAATTTCAAAAGCACAATTTCATTATGATACGTGGTCTTGATAAAAACGGAGAAGTCGCAATGAAAGTGGTCAAGGAGGGAAATTGTCATGCAAAATTTGAGCGGGTTCGTTTATTTGAGAACTCAGTCTTCTAAAAGCATTTCTCTCTTGCCAGCGTGAAACATCAAGCATCTCAATGAAGGCCTGGTCACCACTAACCCTTTTAGATATGACTCATAAAATCATAAAGCAGGAAGTGTATGAACCACACGAATCTGGTAGCGCTCAGTTCCTCGGCAAAGATCAGCTCATCAGTGATCTCAGATTTCGAGACTTCCGTCAGGGTCGGTTACAAGGGGGCCCGTGTCGTTGTTGTCCAAGTACGAGTTCAAATGCAAAAAATATAACAAATGCTCAAATGACAGTTGAGCAGTACATTTGTTGGTGTAGTTCTGGGAGAGGGGCAATTAAATTAGATAGAGGCACGTTTGCCTGCTTCATGTTAGGTCGTTGAAGGCTGTAAATTGTTTAAGAAAAAAAAAAAAAAAAAATCATCCTTAGGTGCCCTACGATTGGTTGGCGACCAGTCCGGGGTGGAGCCCAGCCCGCCTCTCACCCAAAATCAGCTGGAATAGGCCCCAGACCCAAATGAGGACAAGCGCCATAGAAAATGGATCGATGGAGGTTTTCCCACATGAGTGTGACGCCCTCGTGTGACTGCTGGCGCTACACACCGAAAGACAACCAGACGACATTCAAATCACCACATGACGATGACAGCCGGCATCGATATTTGACATTTATTTTTGGGACTATTTCCACAGGATTGAAAGGACAGTGAACTTTGATTCTCGTATAAATGGTGGCAACACGTAAAATGATGAAACATTATTACGATGAGACCACAAGGATACCCTTGATGACGACAAAGACATCAAAACGTAAAAACTATCTACATCTGACTTGAGAACAGCTACACAGTACGAGAATACCAAAATAGACACATATTACTTTTTCATTTTCATTGTGTAGAGAAGGAAGGAGCATACAGTGTATACTGCATTCTTATTATTAAAATACCTGTATGTTATTATCAAACACATCAACTTCAATTTGGCAGTGCAATTTAGTCTTTTTTTTTTAAGGCAACAATAGGATTAGGAGCACCACAGATGCAACCACAAAAGTTACAGGCAAATAGTTTCAAAGGCCACAAATAACCTCCCGGGATCTTACAAATATATTCATGAGGAAGACAAATCACTGCGGCTGGGGGGTCAAAGGTTGCAGGTTATGATCCCCAATTGGCTTCCTGAGCATAAAAAGGAAATGTACAGCAACTAATCATAAAGCAGGAACAAATCAGGCCTTTAATGATTAACCTCGAGATTTAATCTCATAAAAGGATTGATTTAATCAAAAGTATATTTTTTAAATAACTATCATAAATTAACCACAAATACTGTACCTTAAATCTTCAGATTAAAGACTCGTCACAGCAAAGTCTTTGCCTTGCAAAGATTCCACGTTCTTTGCATAGTTAACTGATTTTCTGTCATTAAGTGCACAAAAAAATAAAACCATTGAGCAGAAGATGGCATCGATTGTTATGTGAGGAAGAAAGTGCAAAAGATATATACAAATTGTTGTGGTGGCTCACGTGCGCCCTCCGAATCCACGGTTTTCTTTTCATGCTTTTCTGATGGCGCTTGCCACTAGAGTTTCTCGTCTAGTGGTCACAAATGCCTGTTGTTTTTCATAATAGGCTGCCTCATTAATAAACGTGGGATAAACAGTGCCGGCGCCTTGGTAGGGAACGGTCTTCCCATCAAATGTTTGGAACATCGGGTCGCCCGGGTTCAATGGCTCCCAGTCGCAGTCCTGCAACAAAAACAATCCCAGCAAGGGGGGAGAAGTGACTTGAGTGTGCTGCTCGATGTAACATTCATTCATTATATTGTGACTTTTCACAACAAAGACCACGTTTTGATTTCCTCGACAAGAATGATTCCCCCCCCCCCCCCCCCCCCCCCCCTTTCTTTCTACCTGCAGATTGGGGTGCACCATGGCAATAATGTTTCCATTGGCGTCTCTGGGGTAGTCAACCCTCTCTGAAACCCGGAAAACTTCCACTGTACAGGACGGAAATTCCATGCCTAAACAACACACAGCAAACAACATTCCAAACATGTTCAAAGCCTCTCTGTTGAACTGATCAAAAAGGCGTCAGAAAAAAAGGCCTCATAGGCTGAGCTTGTCAGGTTGATTCATGGTGATTGTTCCACATTTGATTTATCGTACGGATCATGATCCCTCAAGGGGATTGTATTTTGCACATCACACATAGGCAGGAACGCAAGGAGAGATGTCAGAGTGAAAGGGCGAACAATTGGTGCTGCTCTCCTCGAGCTCAGTTTGGGGCGGTTCAACGCTTTCCTCAAGGGCACTTCAACTGTCGTCAAGAAACACACCAGCATCTAGTTGTCCGTAGCGGGACTCTCAGCCGGTGAGCCTCCAACCTTTTATATGTTGAACATTTTGTGTATCCCTAATGGACGGTTTTAAGAAAACCATATTCATCAAACAAAACATCGGATATGCCTGAATTGAAAAGCGGGATGAATCATTTCTAATATAATTTGTCCGTGGGTACAAAGAGTAACCACGGTATCTAAAGTGAACTCGAACTTGCCCTGTGAACACTTTCCAGATGCACTTTGTGTTTATTCACAAAAGCACAAATAAACCTGAGGAGAAATGTTGAACGTATTCCCCTTCCAGACTAAAATAATAATTCAAGCAAAACAATCTTATCATAGTTGATGTTTGAAAAAAAAAGATCCCTTTTACTGTGACCTCGTACACCTGAACAAGTTCTCTCTCTTTTGAGGGCAGGATCAGCGATTCGTCACCGACCGAGTCACATCATTTATCAGCTTCGCCGGCGTGGACCGGAGACAGAAGATTGCCACACCGTTGGCACGAAAGACGCAAGCTGACCAGCTCCTCACAAGCAAACTATTCAACAGCAGCCCAGTTTGGGGGCAAAAAAACAGACTGCAAGCTGCAACTCACACTTGGCACACGCAGCTTGTTTACGTAAAAGAGCTAGGAAACGATGGCCTCGCTGCACGTAAACATCGAACACGCTGTACCGAGCCGGAGGGTCGCCACCGAGCTAGTTAGAGGTGCTAGTGCAGGTGCACGTGGGCGAATTGGTGGTGCGCCTGTGGGCAACTTGTCATCTCTCATTGTGCGTCTTATCAGGCTGAGAAGCATGCAGACGGACAAAACAGACTGCCTATTATGCTATTGCGTAACACTTTGTGAATAACCAAACTAAACTAAACAATAGTACAACCTGAACCAGAAGTTACTGTTCTGAAGTGGTCAATAGGATTGGGCACTGGCTATATTTCCTCGATCGAATATGGAAAAGTGAACAATGAATCGAATCAATGTTATTTTTATGTACTATTGTTTCGAGGGTGTTTTTCCACATTTGGTTGATAAATAAATATACAGTAAATAAAAGCCCTTCGATTGGCTGGCTGATAGGCTCCAGCTCCCTTGCGACCCGAATAAGGACAAGCGGTGTACAGTAGAAAATGGATGCGGAGATGGACGGAAAGCCATCCATCCATCCGTTGTCCATGATTTTAGTCGGAGTACCCGCAGAAAACCCACGCGAGCACAGGGAGAACATGCAAACTCCACACAGGAAAGCCAGAACCCAGATTGGAACCCCCGAGCTCAAAACTGTGAGGCAGACATGCTAACCACTGCCACGGATTCTGTATTATTACCTTGCAGAGCTATTATTAGGATTATTATGATTACGGTTACGATTCTTATACCCACAAGTCTGGCATAAGACTAAAGCTGCGATGCAATGTCTGTCTTACCTTCATTAAACAAAGCGATGAAGTCCAGAGCATGTTTCAGTATGACCCTCATGGCTTCAAATATGTTACTCCTCAAAACCCCTTGGGGCTGAGGACCCACCTCCAAGCCTAAAACAATAATGACAAAGTATGCAGCTTTTCTACCCGCTTTACAGGCGTACATACAGCTGCTCGCATTTGAGAAACTCACCAACGGGATGTTTGGCTACCGAGCGGGAAGTGGAATATTTCAGAAGAGGATGTTCGTTTAGCAGAACGAGACAACCGGCGGGAGCCGTGGCTTTCTGCAACACACCCAAAAAGATTATACAAAGGGAGTTACAACATGGTACTGCGCAGAAGACTCGAGCCAACGATAGCTTTGTCACTTACAAGGCACTCAGAATTCCAAATGTAAATATGTACCCCCAGAAAATGATTGGACGACGTTAAGTAATTAAGACGTGCTTACTTACATTAAAAAATATATTTTAAAAATGCAATAACAACAACAACAACAAATCCATACGGCCATACATAAATAATTAGACTCCCAGAATCAAGTTTAAACGTTATGAGAATTAGGTCATATTTTTATGAGAACGCATAATATTATCAGACAAGTCACTTTACAAGGAGTAGGGAAGGTGAAATCGGAGCGGATATAAGGATACAACATTATCCTGCCGTAGTGGATTGTGGTGTGGGTACTATTAAAAAGGATTTGTCCTCTCAGGATCATAAATGTTAACCATGTCGTTAGCCCAATTACATAATAATAATAATAATAATAATAATAATAATAGCATCATTGAAAAAAAATGTCCCGTTTTCAGAAACTGTTGAAATATGACTTAGGATGCTAAATATTTGATTGATGTCAAATACGTCGAAGCAATGCGAAGCTCGTGCTGCGGCCACACACAAATAGAGGAGCAACTGTCGAGTGTTTGCCTCACAAGTCCATCCATCCATCCATTTTCTTTACCGCTTATCCTCACTAGCATTTACCGTAGCAAAAATGATCAGGAGAAGAGTTTGCAATTGCAAACTTCCCCAATTTCTTCTTCTTTGAATTTTCCGGCAGTCTGTATGCCCAGGCTGTGGCGTAAGGTCCTATACAGGCGCAGCGCTTATACGCCAGGGCCTTTACGGACGAACGAACAGCGAGATGTGAAAATGGTTTGCACTGGTCGGCGGTTTTCTCTCTTGGTAATCAGTAAAGATAGACTCAACCACTTCCAGTTGGAGCTTAACTGAGGTCACAAGGGGCCAAGTAATAACTAATGGCATAACCACGTGTGTTTGTTAAACAGTAAAAGAGCTTACTAAAGCTCTGCGTAGACGCTTGGCCCATGTTACACATTAACTCTTTAGCACATGGAATAATATGAAAGATGAAGCTGAGCGGAAGCAATTCAACTCGATGCTCCATTTGTGGAGCTTAAAAACAAACAAACATATTGACGAATGGACCATAAGCAATACTAAACCTTTATGTAGTTCATCATCTGCAGATTGAAGTGGTCTTTTGAGTTCTCCAGAATGAGAGTGCAGCCCATATTCGACGTGGTGTTGTGGAGGTCAAAGATGACATCGTAGGCCTCCGGGCTTCCTTTCGGGCCAAACAGTCTGTTGATCTCCTGAGCTCTCTGCACCTCGTAGGGTAACTCCTTGCCCCCGGAAGCACTGAAGTACACGCACCATGAGAAAACTATTGCTGACGGCATTTGCATTTGGTGCTAGTTGATTTACAGCACGCAGAGCGGCAGGAAAACTAAGCAAGAAGCCAGACGTTTCCACAATCAAGGATATTTTTAAGGAATGCTGTTTTTTTTCTTCGATCAATGATCACTGAAAACACTAGCAGCCCTGTGAGTGATCAATCAAGTAAATATTCATGTTAATGTCGAAACCCAAACTATCCATTACGTATGAGCTTTACAGAACTTCGACATATCTTTGCACAAAGGGGGGAAAACTAAGCACGGAAGTCAAACGTTACACAATGCAATCTACCAGTGATTAATGAATCAACTCATTTGGTTCGGAACTGATCGTTGATGGGTGTCTCGAAGCGATGGAGGCCAAAAGGAGCGCACTAAAGTACTTTTTGATTCAGTCGGAATCCAATTTTAACTTGAGTGTATCATGACAGCCCTAATGCCAGCTGCTGGTTGATAAAACATGGCCAAGTATGGATTTTTGCTTCCCCCCCCAAACGCTCTCATCCCTCCACCATTCCATAAACAGGGAGCGTTACGTATGGTGCCGACAGACGACATTTCGAGCCAAAGAACGAGTTCGCGCGGTGGTGTCAGAATACGTCACCGCGAGGTAAACGCAGGTACGCTGAGTTACTGCACTGCTTACTGTTTGATATTTGAGTGCTTGACATACAAATATTTCATGTAATTATGACTTTACTACTGCGTTAGCCTAGCTTGATGAAAGCTGACGGCGTGTCCCGACAAATGCGTACAAATTCTTGTTAGAGTTGTATTCCTACGGCGGCAACGTCGGTCGTAGTTTCTTCGTTCCGCGCAAACACAGAAAGTTTTGAAATACTGCATGAAATATGAACAACTCTGCAAGTGGCAATATATAAAAACACTTGTGCCACATGTTCCATTATGGACGAGCTGTATGGGACAGTACTGGGCCTCCTTTTGTGAAATGTCATTCTCCCCTGTGTGGCCTACGTGCTCCCAATGCTCCTTAAGAAGCCCGTTTCGAGCCCTTGCCGGGACTGACCTTTACAGCTAAAATGAGAGCTGCTGTTATTTTTCTCACTCTTATCTGTTTTAAAGCATTTCCAAATGACACCACGTCGAGGACGTTCTCCAACTTACTGTACAACAGCACCTCTCCCGCCCATATTGTTTCTGCGTGCACTTTGTACTCCTATTTTCAGCGACTATCTGCCATTGTCCTGAGCGCCCGTGCATGGGCACACAAGCACAGTGGCTGTTGATGAGTTGTGAAAGCGCACAGATGGAAACTAAAAATCAGCTTGAAGTTGTCAGTCTATCTATCGCAGGCTCTTTTTAGCAAGCGTCTGAGCTTCTTACGTTGCCCTCAGGAAAAACACCAAAGCATTTTTTTAAGCTGGATAAACTGGATATATGGAAAGATCAAACTGTAAGAACGACGAAGCGACGACAGACTCGTTCCACCTCGGCTTGGCGCGGCCTCTCGGTCTTGATTAGCCATTCATTTTCAATTGCGCTCGTCCTCATGACGGTCACGGGTAAGCCGGAGCCTATCCCGGCTGGCGTCGGGCGAGAGGCGGGGTACACCTCGGATCGGTCTACCAGTTCATCGCAGGGCAAATTAAAAGCCGCACTCACACTAACAGGACAATTTAGTCCTCAATTAAACTAACGTGCGTGTTTTTTTTTGAATGTGGGATGAAGCCGCGGTGTCTACAAGCGTGGGGAAGGACGTGCAAACTCAAAGAGATTCCAACCTCGAACGTCAGAACTAAGAGGCGGACACGCTAAGCAATAGTTCACCGTGTTATCCCACTCTCGAGCATCCCTTCACTTTCTACAGCGCTCGTCTTCGTTAGGGTCGCGGGCGATTTGGGGCGAATAGCGTAGACCGTGGGCTGGTCGCAAAACAATCGCAGGGCACATTTGGACTTCACTTCACTTCACTTCACTGAACATTCACGTTGAGGAAGCGGAGCGCCCGCGAGCACATGGAAAACGCGCAAACGCCACGCAGGAAGCCCAGAGGCGAGATTTCAAGCCTTTACCCTCAGAACCGCGATGCAGACGTGCTGGCCGCTCGCCCGCTTATGGGAAACGGGAAATGATCCGGTTTCGCCGAATTGGAGGGCCGAGTATCGTTCGAACATCGCGTTTCAATTGGATTGGGATTATTAGCGTCGATAGACTGATCTATTTTCTGGGGGTTGTGATTCGATGAGATTTGATGATGATTGCAATGCTTCGGTATCAATTCTGTGACCATGTGGTATGTCACCTCTCATTTTTGAGGACTACAGCTGCAAAGGAAAGAGAGAAAAATACACAATATTTGTGGATATGGAGTACAAAAGTGAAAAACACGATAGTTCTGTATAAACACGGAAAGAGGAACGTGCCCGTCAAACAGAATAGGAAATTGCAATGCCAATTGTTTGAAAATGTGCCTGGCACAGCTTCCAAAAGATCTTACTTTTTTGCCAAGTCCCTGTGTTCCAGTTGTACTGGGAATCCCAAAATGAAAAGTTGAAGGCGATGGCAGCACGCTTCCGCTCCTTGCTTCGGTCAGCAGTTTGTTGTTTTAGGTGGAGCGCAACTTCCACCCATACAACGTGAATCTACACGCACAGGGGGTGAATCGAGTCAGAGGATGAGCGAAATGGATATTGAAACGCGGAGAGGGATACCGCGATATTTCTCCCCACCCTGACTTAATCGGTTCGAACTACAAATCACGTTTGCGTGCGAGCGACGTATGGTGACAGCAATGAAAAGCTCTTCCGCTAGATGGCAGAAGGGGCAACGAAGCCGCGGATCAACTTTCGGAAAGGTCAACACCTCGCTCCGCCACTCGATCCCTCGGAAAAGGACCCTGAAGCCTGGCATCGATAAATCGACTTGGAACGTGACGAGGCGACGATATTAGCCGAGCCCATTAGGCGTGCGCTGCTGCCTGAGGGCGCGCGCCAGCCAGGCCCAGGGCGTCGCAGAAGACTTCATTTGACGCCAAAAGGACATTGGGGCTCGGGGATTGATCGTCTTCCATCCGTTTGGGCGCACTCGGTTCTACTGACGCTCCGCGGAACACGTCGACAGCACGCGGGCACGATGGCACGATGGCACTCCGTCTCGCGCCATGTCATCTCCTCGACGAAGCGTTGTGATAAAAGTTCATTCCGTTTGTTTGTCGTTCAGACGCCAATAACGGCGCACGACTTCGCGTGTCCTCGCCATCCACTAACCCTACACGGCGTACGGGCGCTTTTACCTGAGGTTTTCTGGCGTGAAAGCTCGGTTGAGGTCGGTGTCCACGTATCTGGCGCATTTCTCCACAGCCCTGGGGTTGGTGATGAAAGGCTTGGTGTCGACGGTCTTCCTTTGGATCTCGGCGCCGTTCTTCATCCACAGGTTGACGAGCGTCACGCCGGACATCTCGTTGCCGTGAGTCCCGCCGAAGATCGCCACTCTGCGGGCCTCGTTGAAGCGCGCGCTGCCGTTGGAGGCGGAAGACATGGCCGGGCGAGTTGCGACGGGGACAAAAACACAAAGTTTCCGACAGGAGGCCGGCACTTCTGGACGCTGTGTTTGTAAAAGGCCGACTGTGTCCGCGGTGGCCGCCTGCTCATTGGAGTCAGCCGCCGTGAACGACATAATAGCCACCTGGACTGCTGTCGGTCATGCTGTAAGGTGGCAAACGTTGCAGGAGACCTAATGTCGCGGGTACATTTCCGGGAAAGTCTCTTCAAAATAAACTCCCGTTGGACGTGGTGAAGACCGGACAAAACGAGAAGATGTGACTTCCGGTACGGTACCTTCATATTAAAGCGACGTCACATTCCACAAAATTACTGGACCTACTATAGGGCGTTCCATTTATTTACGCTGCTTCTCACTTCTCGATACACCACAGCAAGTTACAAGCGCAAGAAAATGGGAAGAGACAGAAAAGTGCTTGCCACACGCTGCTGGACAAGTGTGCGATTTGGCAGTTGCAAGAGTAGTGGCAATACTTCTTTCTTGAGCACTTGTCCTCATTAGGGGTCTCGGGAGAGCACAATAAACATTTTTAAGGCTGTAGTGGGTCATAGACCATAACTATGAGAGTGGCGCATTTTGATGACAAACTATCTCTGAAAAGGTTTGAAGACGAAGAAGAGTCACCTTTTATTGTCACGAACATTGCACAGGAAATGTGTTCTCTGCACTGGACCCATCACAGTGAACGCATACACATGGGCATGTTAGTGGGGCAGGGGGTAGCTGAAGCGCCCGGGGAGCATGTCTCGCTCAAGGACACCGCAGCCGTGATGTTGGCGGATGGCCCGCTCGGGGTCTTGAACCTCGCTCGAGTTTTAGCACAGCTTTACTTCTTAACACTACAGCCTTAATTAGCATAGAAACTGCGTAGGATGCACATTTTTCAATAGCAGCCTCGTTTATTACGGTCCAGGAACCCATAATTATATCCTTATTATCCATCCATTTATTTTCTATGGCACTTGTCCTCATTCGGGGTCAAGGGTGAGTGAACTGCCCTGGACTGGTTGTCAGCCCATCGTAGGGCACATATAGACTACAACCATTCACACTCACGTTCCTACCTATGGACAATTTAGTCTTCAATGAAACTAACGTGCATCTTTTGGTAATGTCGGAGGGGGACGCATCCTTCTTTCTTTTCAAACAAATTGAATTATTCCAAAACGAATACAAGGTAATAGTTTGGGCCATATGGACTTGTACACAATAATAATAATAATAATAATAATAATAAAAACAATTTACTGGATGTCCATTTTTATTGTCGTCTTGTTGCCTACAGTGGATATAATAAGTCTACACACCTGATGAAAATGCCAGTTCTTTTGTGCTCATGTGTATCATTTAAAACCTTTTTCCAACATTGTGGCCTATCAGCTGTACTACTTAATTGCGGGGGTGAAAAAAGCCTACAAGAACATGAGAACTTTGTTTGGGCGAAATCTGAAGCTCTTGAAATCGTGGCAATTCGCTGTAAAAGAAACAAGGTTAACAGTTTAGCAGACGTCCTTTGCATGCTGCGAAAGCTCGCATCCTACTCAACGAACTGCGCTCAAACTCAAACATAAACCGAGCCTAAACATTAGCGACTGTCATCTTCTGTACAACAAAAGACAATGGGCCTGATTCACAAACCGTGCGTACACACAGATTCGCTTCAATCGTGCATACGCACATTTGACGCTCAGATCTGGGATTCATCGATATGTTCAAACTGGTAGAACGTCCTCAGACCTCGCGTACGGAGGAATAATGCAGGATCAGCTTTCAAAAGAACTTCTTTTACCCGTGATGCAAGACTTCTTGAATGTATAGTCATTCATAAAAAGAGTCCTAATTTGAACGCTAGACTCAAACCAGGAATTTGCCAACGGGTCGACTGATATTACCTGTATAACCACGAAAAGGGCCCTTCTCATCACGTTTACCCTCGTTCCGTTCAACTGCTTGCAATCTGTGCATTTACGCGGGTGTCCCGCTGTAGCTGTCTGCGTGCAGTATGAACATGTCAGTCAACGAGCAGGAAATGCGATTGGACCGCTCACATGTCTTAGTTTCTTTCCAAGGCTTCAGTATTGTTTCTAATCCCCCCCCGGTTGAATTGTGGCGTACTCCCGTCAGCACATGGCTCATATATTTTCTGTCGCTTCCACTGAACTACAAATGCTGCTTTGCTATATTTATATTTATATTTATAACGTATACAGTGTTTGTTCATTCACAGCTCTTCAATTGTTTTTATATAGGTATAAATGCATAAGTCCTATGGTGTGCTGATTCATATTTAGCATGAGTTTGAATGTGATTGGTTGATTATGAAGACAGTCACATTGCCAGTTACAAGAGGTTGTGCACACCACATTCTCAGTTGTCTATTTGTATTTGCCCTCAATAAACTAGTTTATAAAAATGTCATTGAGTTGTACAGGTTGTACTGTAGTTCATATCAATGGTCTTTTTTTTTTTTTTTTCATGATTTGTCAGTCTCATTTTTTTATATCACAAAAAAAGCATTTGCACGGGGGGGTGTTGACTTTTTATATTCACAAGATGGACACCTTACCCTAATATAGGCGTGTTCATGAAAACATTGTTGCTACAAAACAAACCAGAAATACATTACCGGAGACAACCACAATGCATCGGATCAGGCGTCGTCCAAATGTTTACGATGACAAATCCTTCTATCACTGTGTGCGAGGACCGCTTCTCAGCTTATGACCACTTTTGGTTTGTTTTGCTTGACACAGCCTAAAACGCACACTTAGAAAAGTGACTCGGTATCTGGTTGGGTGCTAATGGATTTTTTTCCTTCTCTGGCCTTTTATGCTGGACAACCTCTTCAGACAAGAACCCCTCATCAAGCGCAGCAGGCTTCCGTGCTGCCTTTTTCTCTTCTTCTTCTTGTCTTTCAAACCATCTAATGGGTTATCTTTGCGCATGTTCGGTGTTTCCTTATCAGAAGCGGCATAGCCGTGAGAACTTCCATCATGGCGCACTTGATTCGGCGATAACGATGCGCGTTTCTTCTTCTTGTAAGCGGTGACTGTGGAGTTTTCAGATTCTCCAGTCTCAACAGGTGAACTCCCCACTGTCCGACTATGCAGCCACCCCTTATTTTTGTTCTTTTTCGTTTTGAACTTGTGCTCACCAGGTTTCAAATGTCCACAACCATCTGCACTTTCCTTTCTCGCCACTTGACTGTCAGTTCTCCTCGTCTTACCTTCCAATCCCACCTCAATGGCGTCCGGCAAAGCACAGTTTGATGATGCACCCTCAAAATCCCGTGCGCTCTCGTAGCTGGCAGACTTCTTTTTCTTCTTCTTGAACCTAAAGTGTGAGTCCGCCTCCAGGGCACTGCTTTCCTCCACATCAGCAACAAGGAAGGAAGAGGTTCCACTGGTTTTCTTTTCCCTTTCAGACACCAACTCATCATCTTCTGGGATCATTCTGCCGGATTTTTTCTTCCCGTCCTTGCTTACCAGTTGCACCTCTTTGTCTTCAGTCGTTTTCTTCGTTTCGTCAGCAACACGTTGGGTCTCGTCTAGAGTGTCAAAAATGTCTGTGACGGACGCTCTCTTCTTCGTCTTCCTTGTACTTAGAGACAAAGGTGCGGCATCACTGGAAGATTTCTCGCCATTGCTATCTTCTTGAGCTGTATCAGCAATCTTCTTGTGTTTTCTGTTTTCAGTTTCTCGAGGGTCTGCAGTAATGTGTAAACTCCCAGGTTTGTGACGTGATCTCTTTTTTTTCTCCCCCCCCCCCTGCCTGTTATCATTTAGAGGTTCGCCGACTGCACGGAACAACTCTTCAACCTCGCCTCGTGCCGTTTTCTCTGCAAAGTCTTTGTGGCTGAGGGAAAACACAGCATGTTCTTTTACGCTGAGGTCAAGCTGCGAGTTAACCTGCTCATCGTGTCTGGTCTTTTTCACCGAGGCGAGGTCTCCATCCGCTACGCTGTCTTCTGGCATCGGAGTGTCGGCAACCTGTAAAAAGTTGTCCCTTCTGTTTTCATCATGAGCCTCCGGTGCAAGTGCATTTTCATCTGTGGTTTCCACGGTTACGGACGTTGCAGCAACCCCCTCAACCTCTTCCTGCCCGGACTGCTGATCACTCCCTTCTCGAGACGCATTGTTCTGTTTTTTGAATAGCGCACATTTGTTTGTAGTCTCTGCATCAACGAGTTCTTGTCTTTCTTCTGGGATAGGAATCCTCTTGCTTCTCGGAGCAGGAATGTTCCAAGTTGAAGGGGAACATACTGCATCATTCCCGTCTTCCACCAAAGGCATACTTGATGTGGGCACTTGATATTGCAACTCATTACTCATACCGGACATTTCAACTATTTTCTCCCGTTCTTGAGTAACAACTCCTCCCTCCTGCTGATGCTTCCCCTGCTTGGTACCCCGTGGTGGTGTGCACCAGGGTTGCTGCTGCTTTGTTTTGGATTTGGCCAGAAAACATTTTTTGTCCTGCAACACAAAAAATAGGATTAACCCCCTTTCACTTCGGCGTTACGTTCCAGACCCACCTGCAATAGATGAAAATCCATCATATAGAGAGACCATGTAAAACAACACTTTTGTAGTACATACTTTGAAAAAAATAATAAAATAAATAAATAAAAACTTTTTAAAAGACACTTTTTCTAACACTTTGAAAAGCTACTTGAACACACACAAAAATGTGCAAGCAAAATATTGAAAATACTGTAAAGTATTGTGCAAAAGTATTGGCCACCTTCTCAAATTCTTATGTTTTTGCACAGTTTCCCCACTTTAATGTTTAAGATCACCAAACAAATGTAAATATCAGACAACGATAACCCAAGTAAACATAAATGCTGTTTTTAAAATGGTGATTTTATTTATTAAGAAAAATAAACTATTCAAAGCTAGCTGGCCCTCTGTGAAAAAAGTCAGGGCCATCAAATCAAAGTTTTAGGTTAATTTTCACTCATCCCACCTAAGACTGATTACCTCCCATTGACCTGCTCAATTAAGAAATCGACAAAATCAAGTCGGACAAAAGATCGAAAAAAGCTGCAACAAAATGACACGATCCAAAGAAATTCCAGAAAAGTCGAGAAATAGAGTAATTGACACCATCAGTCTGGAAAGGGTAACAAAAGCCATTTCTAAAGTTTTGGATTACAGCGAACCATAGGGAGAGCCATTATCCTCACAAGGAGAAAACATGGAACAGTGGTGACCCTTCCATGGAGTGGCCAACCTACAAAGACTACCCCATGAGAAGACCGATGACTCATCCAGGAGGCCACAAAGGAACTCAGGACAACTTCTAAAGAACTGCAGGCCTCCCTTGCCTCAGTTAAGGTCAGTGATCATGACACAACAGTGAGGAGGAGACTGGGGGGGAAAAAATGGCATCCATGCCAGAGTTCTGAGGCAAAAACCACTGCAGACCAAAACCAACATAAAGGCTTGACTTACTTTTTCAAAAAACAAACAAACAAAACATCTGAATGATTCCCAAGATTTTTGGGAGAATATTATATAGACCGACGAGATGAAAGTTGAGCTTTTTGGAAGGTGTGTGTCTCGTTACAACTGGCGTAGATGTAACGCAGCATTTCAGAAAAAGAACATCCTACCAACAATCAAACATGCTGGTGGTAGAGTGATGGTCTTGGACTGCTTAGCTCCTCCAGGACCTGGACAACTTGCTGTGATTGATGGAAACATGAATTTTGCTCTAACAGAAAATTCTGAAGGACAATGTTTCGTCATGAGTTTGTGACCTCAAGCTGAAGCGCACTTGGGTTCCGCTGCAGGGTAACGATCCAAAACAAAACAGCAAGTCAACTTCTCAATGGCTTAAAAAAAAAAATCAAAATGAAGGTTTTGGAGTGACCTAGTCAAAGTCCAGACTTGAATCCAATTGAACTGCAGCGGCATGACCTAAAAAGGCCATTCATCCTCAAAAACCCTCCATTTTTGCTGAATCCAAACAATTCTAGGTTAGACGATACACTCACACCCACATTCACTTATAACAATTGTACACTTATCCAGGAGGTCACAAAAGAACCCAAGAAAACCTCTAAAGAACTGCATGCCTCCCTTGCCTCAGTTAAGGGGAGTGTTCATGACTAGGCAAAAATGGCAGAGTTCCAAGGCAAAAACCACTGTCAACCAAAACGAACCAAGGCTGAATGATTCCCAAGACTTTTGGGAGAATAGTCTATGGACTGACGAGACGAACGTGGAACTTTTTGGAATGTGTGTGTTACATCCGGTGTAAATGTAGCACACCATTTCAGAAAAAGAACTTCATACCAACAGCCAAACACGGTGGGTGTATTGTGATGGCCTGGGGCTGCTTTTCTCCTTCAGGACTTGGACGACTTGCTTGTGATAGTTGGAATCATAAATTCTGCTCTTTATCAGAAAATCCTGAGGGAGAATATGTAGCCTCAGTTTGTGACTTCAAGCTTAAGCACACTTGGGTTCTGCAGCAGGACAAAAATCCAAAACACACCAGCAAGTCAACTTCTGAATAGCTATACATACATGCGCCTTTAAGAGGTGCGGCCTGGCGCAGCGGCATGTGACGTCGGCAAGTGTGCCTGTAACTATCGGAGCGTGAGCTGTGGTCGACAGCACCTCCTGCGTGAGTGAGTGAGTGCATTGTGTTTACGCGGTTTACTGTCCTGGCTTAAAACTGTATCAACGACGGTTGCTCTCTTTTCCGAGGGCTTAACAGTAAGTATACTGTAAAAACCTATTTAGAAAAAAACACGATTGCCTTAAAAAACGTGATATAGAAGAGGCACTAAAGACGATTTGCGATATAGTGAGGGAAGACTGTACATGGAACCTCTAAATTGGGTCACAATACATTCTGAGATGCTGATTGAAACTTTTTCCCCCCCCATAATGTAAATAAAAAAGTTCCTGGGTCAAACTCTCGCCATTATAAACCCTTCATTAACTTGACAGGATTTTTCTTTTTCTACTTCACGGTAATACAAGTTTAAAAATGAGCCGTCGGCTCACCGTTGATAAGACTACACATTTTGTCTCAACTTTCATGACAATGGTGAAGTCAGTTTATGTCACGTATTGCATTTCACTTTTAATATTTGTATTTGTCAATAAGTTTAAAAATAAGTTAACCACCGTCAAAAACGAAAACCAAACACGCTGCCATAGATTTGTCAATAAGTGATGGCACGTGGTTGATGCCTCAATCGTATTCATCTTTTCTCGCGTTAATTGAATCTTTTTCTTTTTTGTCAAAAGAGAGTGACAGTTTGCTTACCACCACTTTGATGTCCTCATGACTAGATTCGTCTTCTCCATCTCTGCAACAGTACAGATATTTTGCAATTATGATGAACACAAATATAAATTGCTCTCTTTTCCATAATTAAGAATCAGAGTCTGCGGGAAAGGCTCCCCACATGGAAAAACAAGGGGTTTATTTATTGGGAAAATGTGTCCATATCTGTATTGTTATCACTTCATTTTTTTCAAAAATAATCCAGCCACTTGAAACTCGGAAGTGGGAGCTCCTACTGTACATGGGAGCTCAGGGCATGTGACTAACACACAAGTTTAAAAGAAAAAAAAAAAACTCACTGTGTAAGTGGTGATATGTCCTCATCATCTTGGTCAACTGTTGGTAGAGCCATCCAGAAATTATTTGTTGTCTGCCACAACTTTACACATTTAAAGAAGCCCCCTATCACATAATTCTGGAAAACGAAAAATACAAAATATTGAATGAGCGTAAAGGATGCAGAATGTTATGCTACAAGGACGAACCATTGGACATTCCTTACATGGAGTCTTATATTGTGTCTGTTGTTTAAATGGGTGCCTCTGTGCCAAGGTCCCGTGAGAAAAGAGAAGTTATAGTTTGGTAACTTGAGCTTTCGTTTCTTTTTGTTTGTGCTCATCTCGTGGTTATCGTCATGTCTTTGAGCGGACGAAGTCATCCCCCCGCTGTCCTCTCCCTCGGTGGCGTAGGTGCGCTGTGATGATTTGCGCCGTCCGACTGCTCTCGCAGCCTGAGGCGCTGGCTTCTGTGTGAGAAATAGGCTGTCTCCCGAATCGCTGCAAAGACGCATCATCACAAATTCACATAAGTTTGCAACTAAGGAAGCTTTGTCATTTCTGTGAGATCAGGGTCACTAATGCGGTGATTCGCAACTACTGTGTAATACACTATGGTTTTTAAATGCTCTTCCACGAGACGGCAGAAGATACCATCACACTGTATATTCATATGATGCCATTCATGGAACTGCATAGCTTGATGAGCAACTAAGTAGGCCCAAATTTAACACTCAAGTCAGTAAGTACATTTGCGAGTAATATAAAACGAGATCATCATTATTTGAGTATACAGCGGTATCTTCACTTACGAGTGCCCCAATTTAAGAGTTGTGCAAGTTACAAACTGTCCAAAGTTTAAAAAAAAAAAAAATCTGATGATTAATGCAGCGTTAAAAAGTACTCTAATTCCCTAAGACCTGACACCTTCCTCCACCCGTCCCAACCTGCTCGGACCCGTTTCTTCACTTCCTGACCACACTCATCATTCCTCTGGACTGTCGACCCCAAGTATTTCAAGTCCTCCACCCTTGCTATCTCTTCTCCGTGTCGCCTCACTCGGCTCCCTCCCCCTCTCTCATCCATGCACGTAAATGATGTCTTACTTCAGCTAATCTTTATTCCTTTATCTATCTAACCTATCCATCGCCAATGCAAACAGGAAGGGGCTCAGGACTGATTCCTGATCCCTCACACTTCGAACAAACCTCACCGCTGTCCTGCCGCCCTGGTACATGTCCTGTATTCTTCTCACATACTTCTCTGCCACTCCAGACTTCCGCATGCAGTACCACAGTTCCTCTCTGGGTACTCTGTCATAGGCGTTCCTCTCGATCCACAAAGACACAATGTAGCTCCTTCTGACCTTCTCTGTACTTCTCCATCAACATCCTCAAGGCAAATAATGCATCTGTGGTACTTTTTCTTGGCATGAAACCATAGTGCTGCTGGCAAATACTTCTCTCCTGACGAGCCTCCGCTACTCTTTCCCATAACGTCATTGTGTGGCTCATCGACTTTATTCCTCTATATTCTACTATTTTTCCTTATTACAATTTTTTGGGGGGCTGGAACAGATCGTCATTTCAATTGGGAAATTGAATTTGATATACCATACAGTTTATCGGGGGGGTTAAATTCCGGAGCACCCCGGGAATAGGGGTCATCCGCAAAGTAGCGTGCACGCACTGGTGTAATTCCTTTACTGTCCCCCGTGTCGGGCCAGTCCACACTTAACGTGAACAAATCTTAACGTTGCTTCATGTGACGAAACCGCAACCAATCGTCACGTCGGACATCTTGAATTACGCTCCCTTCCCCATCTGAAAACATCAGAAGAAAATGCCTCATATTTGATATTTTATGGACGTTCAACGTTTTCCTCTCCATATGCGCTCCCAAGGGGGAAAAAGCTTAACGTCTCAATGTCACAAATCTGCGACCGATTGTCAGCGAAATGTATGTGGCAATGTCCGGCTCGAGGGCGGGCCATATTTTTCTTGATTTCAGAGCCTTATTTCACATACACGGAGATTTTTTTTCCATTCCTATTTGGCAGGCTTTTTGAAACCCCTCTTCTGTGTGGTGTGTCCAATTTACAAGAATTGTCTTTGTCCTCTTAATGACTATACCTCTGTGCCAAATGTTTAATATTTGTTTAAGTGTAATTTTGGTGAAGAGCCTGAGTCTATTTTATTTACGTTTCTTCATTTATCTGAGACATTTTATGTATTGTTCTACATTGCAATGCCAGTGCATAATATTCTTTAGAATTAAAATTTATTGTTATTTTAAAAGGATGTACTTGAATTATTATACTCTAATATCATGATAACAGTAGCATAAAACAATTATGCTATTGTTTATTTTGATAGTTTTTAGGAAAATATATCCTAAACAATTGCTATCGTGACAGGCCTATGTTCATTTACGAGAAATTACTATATATATATATATATATATATATACATACATACACACAGTTGTACGATTTAAACTGGTAAAATCAAGGTAGCACTGTACATCCGTGCTATTTCTGTTGGCTTGTTTGTCATTAGGTTTGTTCGAATGTAAAACGTGAAGGCTGGGCAACACTGTACCTGTCGACTTCAGTGGGGCCTTTTGGATTTTGGCCCTCGAGATGCTGCGAGATTTCCTTCACACAATCAGGGTGCGACTTCTCCAGGGCGGCGTGGCCTGATTCTGCTGATATCAAGTCAGCCAAGGCGCCGTCCCGAGTCAATCCAACATCCGTGGTTATTTCTGACATTGGAGGCTTACTTTGAATCGTTATTATAAATCCTAAATCTACTTCATACCGGACATTAGCACAAACCGCTGAACGATCTCGTCGTACTCGGGAGTCAAATCATGGCCAAAATTAGGAAAACATTGCTCAAACGACGGACGACCTGTTTAAAAAAGGAAATTATGCACTCACAGCTTCACACGTGTTTCCGGATAAACCAGGAAGTATTTCTAGCGTCATCATGTGACTTCCTAAACAATCGCCAAAGACTCAAAACCAAGTCAAGAAATACCCTTCAATAGGTTACTTTTGTTTTTAGTCAACACGTTAGGGTCAACATGTAATAGCCCGAATACAGACTCCACTGGACACGTTTTTGACGTTCCATCCAAAGAAACAAAAACATATTAACATTTAGAGATACACGAGCGCTAACAGCAATACGACCGATGGGCAAAATTGGTTTAATACATTTTAGGCATACCCTTGTTCCGCCGGCGATGACACACGATAAGGGAAGCCTCTGGCTCCTTCTTTTTTTTTTTGTTGGTTTTTACTCTTTGCTTGTACTTTAGTCAGACAGTTTCTCTGCAAACTGGACAGTACACACACGTTTCCATTTCCCCCCCCGTCTCGTCAACTAATTTGCACTTCCATACAGTCATGGCAGATGCTAGCAAAACTGAAAAAGCTAAGTTGTACGTCCCAGACCTGGAGGAACTGCGTGCCGGTAAGGACTTGAACTTTTATGGACACGGTTAGTGGTCAGAGGAGAGAATCAAAACGATGATTGCCGTTTGCAGTATTACAAACAGGACTGGAAGATAACTTCGCAGAAGTTAAGGTTAGTGTTGTGGAATGTCCCGATCTCACTGAGGAGCCATTCAACTTTCCTGTTAAAGGTGAGATTATTTTTACACAATGACACACATTAAAAATCCATCCAAATCAATTCTGTGCACTTTTTTTTTAACGCCATAGGTTTGTGTGGAAGTCCTCGGGTCACAGATGTGGGAGGAGTGCCTTACCTGGTCCCTGTGGTTCAAAAGCACAAGGTAGAGTACTTTGGTCCACAGCTCAATCCGATGCCTCTGACTGATGCCTGTTGGTATTGTCCATTTGTTCCATCCCATTTTCTCATCAGGAGTATGACATGAATGCTATAGCAAAGGAGCTGGAGCTACCGGGAGCGTTCATCCTCGGTGCAGGGGCCGTTTCCTCGAGGATCGTGGGGATGAATGCGGAGGTACCCTCGATATTGTATGCGCGCTAAATGCAACTGCGACCCGTGACGTCAGCACTGCAGTCCCTGCTCATTTTGTATTACTGCCTTCATTTCACACCTTGCAGTCTAGCCTCCAAGGTCGGGTTTGTTTGCATTTTAAAACTCCCTTTCGCACATTAGATCACTTTTAAAAGTTAGTCATCGTAATAGCTAACAAAACACTAACCTATCAGTGCGTACGGTGACACTTCAGTCGTCCTACTGCTTGAAATGTAATTCTGCTTCATTCACATAACCTGCGCATACCCGTCTTCTCATGTTGGTTCTTGTTTTTGGCTCGTCACAGAAACCCACAAAGCCAAAGGGGGAAAAACGCATTCACACAGACTTCATCTTGGGATGCTCGCTCAACTGAGGTCTTGTGTGACATCGTGCGTGACGGCGCTCCATCTTTTAGAATAAGCCAAAGAAAAAGCAGACTTAATGTTCGGTGTTGCGTAGGTAATACAGTAGTCCAAATAGTAAAATTGTATAGAATAGGCTTGAGAAACCTTCACATGGCAGTGGTTAATGTTAATATGTCAGACTCGCAGTCGAGGGGTCCCGGGTTGGAATCTAGGTAAAGTTTGCAATTTACCCCGGTGCTTGTGTTGGTTTTTTCTCCAATGACTCCGACTTTGCCCCACCTTCCCAAAACACTCGTGTTAGGTTAATTAAAGACAGTAATGAGCGCGTGAACGTGAATGCGAATGCTTGTTTACCTGTAAGTGCCCTGTGATTGGCTGACGACCAGTCCAGGGCGTACGCCGCCTCTGGCCTCAAGTCAGCGAGGTTGGGCTCCAGCTCACTCGTGACCTGAACGAGGACAAGCATTACAGGATACAAAATGGATGGAGGACGTATCGTGAAATAGTGCTTTGATAAGCCGAAAGGCGAGGTTTCATGTTCCTGGCGAAAGGGAGTCGAAAATGGACCGATAGACAAATGGATGTTACATCAAATTTGCGCGGGCCTCACAGGCCTCAGTCATGACTGCTTTGTAGGCTATGGAAAAATGGCACAGTGGGCATTATTGGAGATACGAACTAGGGGCTGACGTGAAGGAAATGACTCCATAAACAGCAGTCGCTTTATTTCATTCAAATTGGGGCTGTGCTGACAAGAAAGACGAGGCTAATTATATGGGAATATGGTTTCTCCACTTTTACATGCAGCAGATTGTGCTTTGACGTACAGTATATTTCCTATCCCAGTTGATGCCACTGGTTCTGACTGAAGCTGATGGAAGGCCTGCAGTGAACAGCAGCTACTTCTCCTCCATCAATCCAGTGGATGGCCAGTGCCTGCAAGAAAGATACAGCCGCAAATTCTCTGATTGCAACTTCGGACTGCTCGGGAATCTTTACGCTTGTGAAGGGAGGCCGGGAAAGGTGATGATTCCAGCCACGGCAAGCTGCTTGAGCCTAGCTTAGTCGTGCCGTGCGCTGCGTTGTCCGTGTGACTTTCTTCGTCCCCACTAGCAAGACAAGTGTCATTCGAAAGTTCGGCAAACCTCAGTTCCAGTGAAGTTGGGACATTGTCTAAATCGTAAATAAAAACAGAATATTTGCAAATCCTTTTCAACCCACGTTCAATTGAATACCCTACAAAGACATCTGATGTTCAAACTGATGACTGATTTAAAAATAAATCGAGAAATAACAAATGTTACACCAATATTCACTCATTTTGAATTTGATGCCTTCCATGCATTCCAGAAAAACTGGAACAGGGGCAACAAAAGTTGAGGGCTGCTCAAAAAACACCTGTTTGGAACGTTCCGCAGGTGAACGGGTTAATTGGCAAGAGGTGAGTTTCATGAGTAGTTCTAAAAGAAGCATCCCCAAAAGGCTCCGTTGTCTACCAGCAAGGATGGGGTGAGGTTTGCCACTTTGTGAACAACTGCGTGAGCAAATAGTCCAAGTTTAAGAGCAACATTCCTCAACATAAAATTGCAAGAACTGTAGAGATTTCATTATCTACGGTCCATACTATCATCAAAAGATTCCGAGAATCGGGAGACATCTCTGGACGTAAGCGACAAAAAACAAAACCAATATCGAATGCCCGTGACCTTCCACGCCTCAGGCAGAGCCGCATTAAAAAGCGAAATCATTGTGTAAAGGATATTGTCACGTGGACTCCGGAACACTTCAGAACCACTATCACCGTTATCACTTAATACAGTTTGTTGCTTTAAAACTCTACCGTGCAGAACGAAAGCGCTATATCAGCCAGACCCGGAAATTCCGCCAGCTTCTCTGGGCCCGAGCTCATTTGAGATGGACTTACACAAAGTGGAAAAGTGTGCTGTGGTCTGAGTACTCCACATTCTAAATTCTTCTTGGAAATCATGGACATCTTTTCTTACGAACCAAAGAGGAAAAGAAGTATTCAGATTGTTTTTAAGCGTAAAGTTCAAAAGCCAGCATTTGTGACTGTATGGGAGTGTGTTAGTGCCCATGGTATGGGTAACTTACACGTGTGCGAAGAGACCATTAAAGTTGAAAGGGACTTCCCGGCTTTGGAGCCACATATGTTGCCATCCAAGAAACGTCTTTTTCAGGGACGTCCCTGCTTATTTCAGCAAGACACTCCCAAGCCGCTTTCTACACGCATTGTAACCGCGTGGCTTCGGAGTAAAAGTGCAAGTACAAGACTGGCCTACAAGCCAGACCCCGCACTTTGGAGCCACTGAATTTGTACATCAAGTAAGAATGGGAAAGAATTCCACCTATAAAGCTTCAACAATTAGTGCCCTCAGTTCCCAAACGTTAACTGAGTGTTGTTGAAAAGAAACGTAATGTGACACAGTGGTAAACATGCCCCTGTCCCAGCTTGTTGGGAATGTGTTGGAGCCATCAAATTCAAAATGCTTAACTATTGGGGGGGGAAAAAACACAAGTTTAGCAGTTAGAACATGAAATATCTTGCCTTTGCCCCACAAGGGGGCGCAAAATCCCCTTACACACACACCAATGATTTACATGTCATGATGCCCATAGAAAACGTCTATTTTAATTGTTTTATTTTTTGGGGGGGGGGGGGGGGGGGGGGTTGATTCCTCTGCCACCAGAAATGCCATTCTGTGCAGCTACACATTTTGCCCACGCCACCTCTATTACTAGCGGTGTGCAGATGTCAACAAGTTCAGTTTTGCCTCACTAATCATGTGAAGTTGTTCTACTAGTGCACCATAATCTCCCTAGTAGCAAGTACCCCCTCGTCATTTTACTGGTGAACAGAAATGTCATACAGTAATGAAAAAAAAATGTCACTAGTTGTTCTAGTGTGCCCTAGTCATTCTTTGAGTTGGCAGAAATGGCAGAGACATCACTAGTTCTTTCTGCTGAATTGTCTTACTTGCAAGAACAAAGCGCGTACTAGTATATAGACAAGTAGTGCACTACAAGGATATCAAACAAAGGCTTAACCGGCTTTCCAAAAGAGAAGCTTAAAAAAACTACTGACAGGATTATGAGAAAAAAAACGCATCGTCCGTGTGCTTGTTGTCCGTCACAAACTTGCCTAGTTTCTTGTGTATGAACTCACGTCTACATAATGACTGGTTTTAATCACTAGATTCTTGTGCATGAACTTCAGCCCGATGCCACTTGAACTGGCATCCACTGAGAGCAACATTACCGGGGCCAAATTAGCAGTGCCAGCTGAGACACCCGTCTCCTCCTCTCCCCCAGGTCATCGAGGTGCGGGCACAAAAGAGAACGGGAGATCGCAGTATTGTGACAGCCTTGAGAAAAACTCTGGAGGTTCAGTACCCTGATCGGAGCCTGGCTCTTGGGGGCACCTTCATCATCCAGAGGGGGAAAGCTCAAATCCACATCATGGTAAATACGAGCATCTTAATGCAGCTATTTTAAATCACATTAAAGGGGACATATTATGGACAATTAATGAAAAAACATTTGTTTTAACTCATTAATTAAACAACCAATTCAACCATTTATCTGCCAATAATGTAAATGTTTCCTGTTACCGTCATAACTGCCCCCGCGCCGTTTTGGCTGAAGATCCAGTCACGCAAAAAACACATTTGAAGCCAAAATGGTCAACGGAGATGCAATTACTTTTGTTGGATGCACAAAGTTTTATAAGCTAACAGGTAGGGTTGGGCGTTGTTTGAATTGGAAAAGATTCCAGCTCCGATTCTGGTTAATTGTTTCAATTCCGGTTCCAAACAATTGTCGATTCCGATTCTTTTAGGGGAGAGGGTCAGTTTGCGTGGTTTAAACAAGGGGTGACCAAACTTGGTAGCGTAGACTAAAATCCATATTTGACACGGACCGTGTCGTTTCCCTGCATCGTACGACTTTGTACACTGGGTGGCGAGGCAGGAGAAGAGAAGAAGTTTCTTCTCATCTCGCAATTGCTCGTTTTCAACCAATCACGCGTCATTGGGTAGCGCCGCTGGCCACCCCCAAATCCTGAAAAATCCATTATGTTGTGCTTTATTTCCTAGCTGTTTTTTTTTTTTTTTTAACTATACAGTATATAACAACAAGAATGATATACCTTCACCTACACTGATGGATTGGTTTATTTTGTGAAATAAATTAAAGGTGTCGAAGAAGAAGAATCACCTTTTATTGTCATGAACATGCATGCATGCACGCACACACACACACACACACACACAAAATTTGTTCTGTGCATTGAACCCATCACAGTGAACACATACACATGTTAGTGGAACACACTGGAGCGGGGGGGGGGGGGCAGCATTTTGGGGTATCAGTGTCTCGCTCGAGGACACCGCAGCCGGGAGTCCGGGCGATGTTGGCGGATGGTCCGGTCGGGGTCTTGAACCCAGGCCCCCCACGGTGGCAGGCGATGATCTTAACCATTGGGCCAATTTAGGCACTGCGGTTGTTTGTGGATTAAATCATCTGAATTTATAGATTCTATTAACGTTTTACTTTTTAGTAACTTTCTACGAATTTCTTGACAGGGTTATTTATAAACGTTATTAATATCAAACCTATGAACTTGAATTTATAAGTTCTGAATTCTCCTTTCATAGGAGTATAGCTGGCACTTTCACAAGAGCGCGTTATTTTTGACAACCTCGTGAAAATAAATGTGTCCAATGCTGCCGGGACGAACCTGGTGTACAGTGGGTACGGGAAGTAGGCAGACCCCCTTAAAATGTTCACTCTATTTTATATTGCAGCCATTTGCATAAATCATGTGATTGTTAAGTGTTGCATTTATTCCCCAAAAGTTAAGACGCACGTTTGATTGCCGTCGGGCACAGGCACTTCTTTGTTGGTTTTCAGCGCGTTCTTCTTTGGGGTGGGCGGACTGCGGGCATGGAAACTAGGAACCGAAATTGTAAAATTAGAATTTCCAAGACAATCTAAACGTTAGTCTCAGTTCCAATCGATTCTCGAGACTCAATGGGTGAGTAGCGTACAGTGTTGTATCATTCCCGATCCTTGGAGTACTTTGACAAAAGCACGTCTCGTGTTATATTTCGACACGGGAACTTTTTGTTTTGTTTTGTTTTGAATTGTAGGAACATTTCATCATGTCTTCTTTAAACTAGCAGGAAAGATGGGCGTCGCGAGACTCATGCTGACTGTTTCTGCGCAGCCGAGAGAGTTCTCAGTCTGTCCGCTCAATTCCGACGAAGAGGTCGACAGCTGGCTCAAACGCTTTGAGGTGAACGCCCCGCTCATCTGCCAGTCGGTGCTTGTATCCAAAGATCCCGTGAGTAAACATCTCATCGATGAAAGCATACACGACTGTGCAAAAGTCTCAGGCCACCTTTATATTGCTTGTTTTATCGACGCCGTAATGATTACTCGGTACGGTGCGTACGTAGCTAGAATGTCTCTCGGTAAAGCACGGACCTTTCGACCTTGTCAAGGTGTATCATAAGGGTTGAACTGGGCGCGCTGCGCTCAGCGGATGGAGAATGGCTGCAGATGTGGTCGTGTGCCTCTGCGAAGATGCAGCAAAGGAATAACTGGGTGTTTTTTGACAATTGGTTTTCTTGGGCGCTTGACCAATTTCCATAGAGGATGGACGTTTTCAACAGACGAAAGACTACCGATGCACAAAGTACGTGTTTTTGTTACGGTCGGAGTCAGTCGTACTGCGCGGGCTCGACGGGTCAACTGACTAACGGAGAAGCTGCATTTGAAGATCGCACTGAGGGAAACTAAACAGACCAAAGGCCCGGTACACTGGGGCGATATTTTGTTATTTTTGTAGGAAAAACACAAGACGAAGAAGAATGCAGTTGAACAGGGTGAATTGGCTGAGGAGTCAAGACTCAGGGAGGAGCTGAGCGAGGGAGGGTTAGGATGGAGGCAAGGAGAGAGGTTAGAAAGAAAGAGGACAGGCTCAGGAGTCAGGAGGTTCAACGTGAAGTCCAAATACGTCGACACGTGAGTTAAGCAACATTAAAACACGAAGCATTTCATAGTGTGTTATTTGGAGTCATTGTTTGTTCAAAACATTTCATGACTTGAAAGCCCAAAGACGACGTTATCCGCCCCAGTGGACACGGACGGAGATCTACGTACTGAATTATTTGTCGTCGTCTCGGATGGCCTAGCGTACTGCAGCGCATCGGTTGGGACTCACCTGCATGCGTGCTGCTCGAAACGGGCAAATTGTCAGCTTCGCCGTCTGCTGTGCTTCCTATTAAGGGACTCGATCTACGTGTGGAGCACACCCACTGCTTCAGCCGCCACGGGGAAGGTGGCCACTACTACATAGATACCACACCTGAGAGCGTGCAGTACTTGGGCTACTTCGTGCCTGCTGAGTTCATGTACCGCATCGACAGGCCCGAAGCCGTCGGAAGAGATTAAAGGAGGACTCCGCTGCGACCCTTCTCAGCGTTGTGTCCATTTTGAAATCCGGCCATACGCAAATTGCAGTTTTTGTGAAACTCGAACCTTTGAATACTGAAAAAACAAACATTACAATTCTAGTCATGTACTGTATACAATGATTGTGCTTCATAATCTTTAATATCCCTCAGCATTAACAAACGAGTTCATTCTGTACCTCGTACTTAGCGATCTGTCGAAATAAAAAAATAAATACAAAAATTGGCCAACCATTCACTCATTCATTCATTCATTTCCCATACCGCTTCTCCTCACGCGGGTCGCGGGCGTGCTGGAGCCTAACCCAGCTATCTCCGGGCGAGAGGCGGGGCCAATTGCCGGGCACATACGGCATCAACAACCAACCATCCGCGCTCACGTTCGCACCTACGGGCAATTTAGAGTCTGCGATCAACCTAGCGCGCATGTTTTTGGGCATGTGGGAGGAAACCGGAGAAAAGCCACGCAGGCTCGGGGAGAACGTGCAAACTCCACACGGGTCAGGCCGGGATTTGAACCCCGGTCCTCGGACTTGTGAGGCAGATGTGCTAACCGGTCGCCCGCCGTGCCGCCACAGGCCAGTCCAGCTGAAATTGTATTCCCTGTCATTATGTGTAGTAATTCCACTTGCAGCCCATTAGTCACAAACGAGCAGCAAGGGAAGGTGGCTGCTGCTGCTGCTGCTGCAAAAAAAAACAACAACAAAAAAACAAAACAAAAAAACACCACCTAGAATTGTCAGCAACGAATTTTCACGTAAGTATTGAAAAATGGTCGTACAGAACGTTTGGCGCGAGGCACAAAGTGATGTTAATTCCTCAATAATTTCCACTGGTGGTGGTTTACAGGAGAAAAACTATAAAAACTCACAGTACATCTATTTCTGGACCTATTTATATACTTTTTGAGTATCTTTTACTTTTTCAGCACTGTGGGGCCATGTCAAAGAGAAACATTAGTTTTCTGCTGTATCATTGAATTGTGAAAATGCAACTTTTTAAAAAAGGTATTTACACTTTAATTTCCTTTGCCTAGGACCTAGGACAGGGTTTAACCGAACTTTACTGAGCATTGGCATCCATTTTACATTAGAAAAACAATTTGCGCCAGTTTAATTGAACACAAACGCTGATAAGACTCGCAGAAAGCCATGACTTCTTCTGTCCTATGAAGATCATGTAGCCGATATTCACACGTTTATTGTACCTTCTGCCGTCTAATGGAAGAGCATTCAATTGCTCTGCCTATCACTGTACGGCATAAATAATAACTATGTACAAAGTGCTTTGACAGAACACGTACAACACAAAACATAAAATAAAAAACACCTAAAGATACCAACGTAGTAATGATTGATCAAAAAAACAACAACAACAACAATAGAGAAGCCACAGGCAGTGCAGGAGCCCCACAAACCCGGCTGAGACTAAAACGGTTCAAAGATAGTTAGGGGAATACATTTTAAAACACAGTCCAAGTCCAAACCTAAAATCGGGTACATTCAAAACTGGCACAATAATGATATATAAACTATAAATAAAAGTAATAGATGAATATAAATCACGGGGGTAGAAGATGCCATCACATGAAATCCAGTGGAGGAGAAAAAAAAAAAAAAAACAAAAAAAAAAAAAGGCATTGTAAGAAGTCATTTTCAAAGATGCCACAGATTTTGTGTGTCTCAGCTCCACAAAGTCGACCTTCAGTTTCAAGCCTCAAGTTCGGAACATCCAGAAAGCCTTGAAGCGAGGAGCCGAGGCCGCGGGCTGGCTTTTACGTGGCCCGGCCATCATCGTGATCAGATAGCGTCTCATGATTGTGACTTACATGTTTTGTTTTTCAGATTTTCCCCTTACTTTAGTACTTTTGACGAGTTCATCCCGAGGAAGCAAGTAAACTCTCGCTCATCTAATGCTAAGATTTGGGATTCAATCAGATCGGTACTGGCCACAATAATGTCAACCGGGCTTCCCGCCATGTTTCAGTAGACCACCCTCTCGCAAGAAGTTCCCCGGGCACGCTCGACAAGAGGCCCCGACGCCCGTGCCGCTCTGTCCCAGCTCGAACAGCAATTTAGAATATGCAATGGAAGGAACATGCGTGTTACTGGAATGTGGGGGAAATGAAGTGAAGTGCCCAGAGACGAGCAAGCTAGGCTGGGGCCGAGTTCCAAAGCTCAAGGCGGGAGGCAGATGTGCCACTACTGCACCTTGCAGTCGCTCATTTACTAAATCATTTCAGTCTGCTATCAAATGTACGCCTACTGTATTCCATAAGCATACATATACACACTCTATACATACAGTAGATTATAACCGTAAGCCATCTATGCCTTATGTGTGAACGTATAGCTTATAAAATCAACATATACGATTAAAACATTAACATTTTTAGATTTTGTTAAAAGTAGATCAGGGGGCAAAAAAAAGGAGATCCAATCACAGATATACGAATGTAATGTTTATGACAAACACTACTTAAAATAACAACGAAGAAAGCATATTTGCACAGGTGAGCGCACAAATTGGAAAAGTTGGAAAATAAACCCGATGAAATGACCAAACAGTTTTCACATAAATGCTGACTCTTATTAGCATGCGATGTGAAGGTGGCCAGTGTTTTCCCAACGAATCTTTCTTTACACACACAGAAGCTGACAACCGCTCATCTGCCAGCAATTTCAAAACAACGCATAGGTACCGTGTTTTCCTGTCCACTTACAACCAGCGCATAAATCCCACAAATCGTAATTGTGATTTGCAGGCCGACGGGTCGCCATCTCTCACAGGCTCATCCAAAGGGACTCGTTCTTTCTCTTTCGTCGTTCACCGCAGATAATACTCAATGGCTGCAGAAAAAGCCGCAAAGCCTCCGCATCCTAGGACCCCGGCCTTCAGACCAGCTACATATGTGGAAAAAAAACAAACAAGTGTGGACATAAGAACAAATATAACATACAATACAAAAATGTAAATAAGGCTTTACAGACCACGAAACCCAATCGCTCCTCCAGTTATGCAGCCACTGTACACGGCGTTCTTCCAGTCGGATTTGCCTCTGTGCTGTCAATTCAATTGGAGAAAAGTTACAACTGTGTGTCGCTGTCCGTTGAAGAGCAACGAGAAGAGATTTGATTAAATATGCGAGAGAAAAAGGAGGATTGTCATTTATTCATTCATTTTTTTAAATCATATAGGAATGTTACAGGAACTGCACGGAACGGCCCTAAAAGACCCTGTAATGCGAACTCAAAGGTTTATTTCGAAATCCATTATGCATGTTTGAAGATAATTGCTGAAACGTGTCCAAATATAGAGATAAAGTGGGCAACCTTTTTTTTTTTAACCATTTCAGTTTTCCGGATTTTTTGCGGCCCGGCCAAAATGACGCCAAGTGACGCACTCGGGCGTCTGGCATGAGTCGCCCCTCCCGCACTCCATACAAACTTAGTTGGCAGCAGTGGTTAAGCACCGCATTTGTGAGTTACCGAGGCCCGCCAAATGCGACTGGAGCGGACCGTGGCAAAATACCGCGGTCGGCAGCTCTTCGCCGCGCACGAAGCCATTAAGCACCGCACATCTACGGGCACACTGCAATGGAAAAAAACCGGCGACCCCGTATCTGCTTTTGAGGCTCCACATCCAATTTACCATACGCCGTGACTTTTTTTTATTGAAACACAAAAACGGGATGCGATGGTGATGACAGCAGACGGTCGCAAAGACAGGAAAAGGGCGAGAATAAAGGCGGGAGCGGGGATATTTTGAGAGGCTGATGGCAATCGGCGTCCAGTTCTTTGAATTCGCCACAGGTACATATGAAATTATATGACGTATAGTTATTGAAAAACACAATATACATACTGCAATGGCGTGGTTCGTCAGCCAGCTGGGTCTCATTTGCAAACCCCGGAAACGCATTTTTGATTGATTGTTGAAAGCCCCGCGACAAAGCGGCGGGATTTTTTTCCCCGCCTCAAGCCGATGTGGAGGCACGAGGAAGATGTGCGGTGTTTGACTGACAGTTGAGAAGGGCGTTGTTTCAAGCGCATTCAGTGGCTTCATTTGTCATGATTAGGAAAGCCTCATTTCATATTCTTGGTGATTTTTTTTTTTTTTTTTCCAAATCACTCAAATTCGGCAGGGTTGTTAAGACCTCCCTGATGTGTGTCAAAGTTCCAAGACATTTATTCTCCTTTTTCAGGGAGCTCAACTTCTACCGCGGCTGTCACGTGAACACGAGAGCACCGGGTGGCGCAATTGGATCAAATGACAGTTGAGCCAATAAGAGCAGCCCGAGGTCGTCCAATTTCTAATTCGACCAACATTTTCTGGAAACAAATATGCCACTTGTGTCTTTGAAAACCTCTGCCATGCATGGCATCCCACGAGACTTCAATTTACAAATGATTCACTCTGTGCTGGTTTAGCTTTTTATTTGGCCTTTTTTGTTGTTGTTGTTGTTGTTGTTGTTGTTGCCCAAAACAAGAATATGTGAAGAGGAAGAAGAAGAAACACGACTTAGGATCCACTGTACGCTAAAATACTGAGCAGTGGGGAAAGGGAACGTGTTACTGTAAATATTTGTCACTTTAGGACTTCTGTACCATCAGATATTTGTGATTTTAAATCATGCAAAATTAGTGGAAAGAAATATGTACACTTTCTAGGTGGCATTGTATTATTTTCAAGGTGCATATTATAGGTTTAAAATCACAAAATGACACACTCGGAAAATAAGGCCATCATTATGGAACTGAGGGCTGAATATGTGGCGAGTTAACACTAAAAGACAAGTACGTTATGATGTTTTCTTGTTATGATCAAATGATTTGTGGTTTTATTCTCTCTTAATAGTATAGTAAGTCTTTGATGATGTATCCTGTATTATATTGTCTTTTACTGCTTTTTTACATCACGGCCAGGGGACTACAGATGAAAACTAGCCTTCTGGCTAATTCGGGCTTTTTTAACCATGTGTATTGCATGGTCCCCTTTCAAATAAACTGATTAAATATAGCCATAGTCACTGAGCTATTGTTCACGCCTATTTCGGAAGCTGTGTTGTTATATCCTGCACACAGTGCACAAAATGAAGAGTTGCGGGGTTACCGTACCGACTCTATGATGCACTCTGTACAAGAGAACATGGCACCCACGATGGCGAAGTTCTTAGCGTAGGACATGCCCCTCTGGCCCATGTCTCTGAGGACTTCTCGCGCCGTGGGGGTCCTCAGCGGGTCTTTGGGATCGAAACCGACATTGGTGTCGATGCCTGCGGTGAAAACGCCAAACGCTCCTCCGAGGACAAACCCTGTGCAAAACAAATCAACAATACGAGTTGTAAACATTGACTGCATAGAGAGGAGGCATGTCATCTTTTCATCACGATGATGATCGTTGGAACACAGACTTGTTGAGAACGTGCACATAAATTGCCCCCTCTAATCTCTAAAAATGATCATCTCCAAGTCCCAACTTGGGCTGGGCATGGAATCGATTTTTTTTTTCGATTCAATTGAAGGACGATTTTTTTCTGGGTGCGTGTTGCAAAAGCAGGGATTTATCGAAACGGAAACCTTTGACCCGAGGTATGTGCTTCCGAGCTGCCAATGTTTTGCCAAGGTCGCTTCCTCACGCGCAGCGACGATTGAAGGTTCCATGACCTATTGAACAGTGACAATTTTATTACATCCTTAACAATAGTTACTGAGTTAAGTTCCTCAATGATCCTATTAACTATGTGTGGTTTGCCATCACACGTAATTTTCAATTTACCAAATGACTGCCAGCGTTCAGTCTCCCTTGGAACCAATTGACCTCACGTAACATCTTCACACATTCGAACGACGACAGTAAAGAAGGAGGCTAAATCATCATTACATGTAAGGGTTTGCTTACGAGTATCCCATCGGAGAACGCTGCGGCTTTTTTTTTTTTTTTTTTCATATTAAGTACGACGCACCCAATCATGTTTACCTCCAACGCAGGCCAAAAGCGTCTTGAAAGCGCAGCTCTCCATTGCCCTCTCTATCATCTTCTGCTCCTCGCTTTTTGATGGCACCGGCAGTCCCCCCATGACGCCGGGGTTCAAGTCCTTCACGGTCCTCTTGTCCCCAATAAGATGATCCAGAACCATACTGTACTGAATCGGCGGGCTCTCCATGCTCGGAGCAGCCGTAGGAGAACTTTTTGAATGGGAGACGAAAGCTTCCGCAGCACTCGTGGGGGCCGCCATGTTTGTCAATGACAGCTCTTTTAGGTCAATGTAGTCTGGGACGAGAATGAAGCAGATTCTTGCCATTCGTAATTATTTTGGTGGATTGTTAATGGGATTTATAGAATAGTAAATTAGGGCTAGATAATCATTTAAACAATACGAAATTAATCAACGGAGGAATTGTTTAGCCTCAAAAGTGGATAAATTATTTCAAAATGGGTTTCACATCCGCACATTCAAGCCAATATGAACGCCGTGAATCAGGGGTTTTTGCGTTCTGTGGTTTATTTAGCTATTTTGGCTCATTTCAAACCTATTTGGCACAACAGTTTTGTTGTAATATATATATAAATGTCAGGGGAGGAGATATATATATCGGTGAAACTTCCAACCACGGGAAGACGCAGTGGCGACCCACTCGGACTCCATTTCCCACAATGCCACGAGAGTACTGCGCCACGCGCTCCGCCTATCCGGCGGCCAGCTGTGACTTGAGTTGAGGCGGTAGCGGCGGCTGCATCCCGGCCCGACGACAGCAGCACGTCAGTACTGATACTGACAATACTGAACAGGTGAGAAGAACAACAAAAAACAACACATTCTCGCTTATCGCTCTCCCTCCTCGGGCTGAGCTCGTCCGCCTTGCATTATTTGTATCCACTTTACCTTTCGTGTGTTACGTGTAATTGAGAAGGAGAAAGCCGAGCGAGCTTAATTTCACAAGGATGACAGACGGCTGGTACGCGTTCGATTAATGGGGCCATTGTATTTCAGTGCAATAAACTGAAGCAGAGGACGGGAAACCGTTTTTTTTTTTTTATGTGCATTTGCGCCACCGCGTAAGTGTGTTTAAGCGGCCATAAACGCAATCGTATAATTATTGATGCAGTCAGACATGCATCTGACTGCATTTATTCTGTACACTAGTACGTCCCTGCCTTACTCGAGCCGAGGCACATATTTTAGATACGAGCAAAGGATGCAGTAAAGCCCGCAGTGTCCTGAAATAGCGAAGATCTCGTCTCAATGAATTGCATTGAAATGTGGGCCTGTTTAGTTGAACACAAAGCTACGATTCTGTTTTGTGGACGGCAAGAGTTGTTCTGACGGTCACTATATGTCACTGGCATAGATGGCTAGATGAACGAAGGTACATTGTTGGCGGTAGCTCCGAAGGATTTCCACGATGTCACGCCGCACACCTCGCGATCGCTAAATGCGCCGCTGCAAATCGCGATGTCTCCTCCTGCTCTGCAAAGTTGCAAAGTCAGACTTGCTGCAGTTCAACGATAACCCACGTTGAAAGTCAAAACGCGACCACTGTCAGAAGTTGCGTGCAACTGGAAATGGCGCCTGTCCTTATTTTCGGGGATCGTCCAAAAGAAGCCACTTTTGCGTTGAATGTGCTCGCTCAGTGGAAGCTTTCCGTTTTCATCTTGCAATGGCCCACTTTCTTTCAGTCAGCAACCTATTTGGCAAAATGTGTTACAATGGAATATAACTAGGCAAATCTGTGGCAATTGTTCTAGAATGCGGCGTTGATAGTGACATCTCTTTCCTTTCACCAACTCTGGCCTTGTCTGCATAAATGACACCTGTGACGGTGGATATCTTCCACACGTAATTCCAGCATTTCGCCTAGTCTGTGTATCCCGTTTTGTTTCAATAAGCAAAACGATATAAATTGTATCTTTTTTAAGGATGAGCTTAAGGATATATTATTCCCCAAACCCCATGTAATGGATAATACGCAAATGCAATGTGATTAAAAACTTTGATAGCCACCGAGTACCGAGAACAAATCTGACTCACGTGTCTCATCGATTGTTTTTGTAATGAATGTTTCAAATGGTCAAACGTGGCCCGTTGAGAGCGTTGTGTTCATGGAGGCGGCGTCGGTGCGCAGTGGGTCTTGCAGGCCTATTTGAGGGGAACCCAACTGGGCAACAAATGAGAGCTTTCACATTTCTCTTGCCGCTTTTGAAATGTCAGGGGAGGGGAAGAAAAAAAAAAAAAAAACAAGATATACGCGCCAAGTATTACAGTGTGGTTGACGTGTATGTTGTTTGGAGCTAAGTAAAGCATTTTCCTCCCTCCTTATGGTTAACCAGCCCGCAATATAGAAACAGTTGCAAGTGTGCTTTTCTGGGATCGAAGAGGAGCTCCTCGCAGAATTGATTATCTTTTGACATTTGAAATGAAAACGGTCTCGGGTGTGTCATCAATATTCTTCGGTCTGTGTTGTTGTTATTTTTGTTTTCATTTGTTTTAATTGAACGATGTCGTGTCGGAATAGACTTGGCACGACCTTGTGGAAACCGGAGTGGCGAGCTTCTGGATTCCTTTTTCTTTGGCTGCTCTCGTCCTCGATCTGAATCATTACCCAGGCAGTTCCTGTCATTTTCTCGCTATTTATAGCGTGAGGGTTATCTGGGAAGGACCCGTGTTCAGCTGCATATGCTGTACGCGGCTCGGCCTAAGACGAAGCCCCGCCGTCTGCGGCACTGTTCACGGTGGGAAGAATTGAACACGGTTCTCTGCAGGGCGTTCACGTTGTCTTCTCAGCGCTGCTCGAACGTCTCCGGCTCCTCAGTCTCCTTGTCATAACGGCACACCGAGCGAGCGAGTCGAGAACTCGCCGCTGTTCTCGAGTCCTTCGTGTACGTGCAGCGATGACGTGACCTTGTGATGCGGTACAGAGGGTGGAAGGCTGGCTATTATCAAATGTCGTAAATCATACGAACTGACTTTTTATGGCCCTGCCCTTGAGCAAAAGCAAATACAGAAACGGACAGTAGTTCCTTTCGTAACAATAGCCCCGCTGTTGATGTAGCTATATAACTTTGGTTATATAACATGAACAGTTTATTCAGAAACCGTCTCTTCGGTGGCGACGGTGACTCGCGTTCAGGCAAAGTAGTGAGTGTGATAGCACAATTGGCAGTTCGCGTGCGTGCAGCTGCGCGGACATGCACTTGGCGAAGGTGGGGGCAGCCATTGGAAAGGAATGACCACTTGCATTTGAAATGTCAATTATTTGGATAACTGAAGCGTATCTCGGGGGGGGGCGGGACATTATTTCCAAGATATGCAAAATGTACAATAAGCTGTATGCCAAACTGTCCGTCTGTATCTTTTCCATCTGAGAGATGTTTGGATTCAGTCGAAGAGTCCTTTCTTCACCTGGGGGAAAAACCCACACACACAAGGAAATGGTGCTTCTCTAATGGATCACGAGGGTCACATTTGAAATGAAGCTGATGGGTCTTGTTTTCACACTTGCTCCCGCCGACATGCACGGTGAATGTCTTGAAGGCGATTCTTCGATATCATCGGTCGGGCTCTTCCCGGTAAACAGGACGAGCAAGTTTGCACGTGTCAGGTGAGCGAGAGCAGGGAAACACGTGAACTATTTGTCTGAGAGGTTATTACGGACTGTAAGTAAAGATGAAGAAGATGAAACGCTAGTCGGAGGGCATAAGTGTTTCTGTCCTCGGCCTGCCCGGCCCATGCGTTACGACGCTCCGTTGCGGAAAGCCGTTGAGCTTTGTTCTCATGCACGCTGTGCAAGTGTTTCTATGGAATCCGCCCACTCACACTACACGCACACAGGAAAGCGGCAGAAGGTTTTGCAACGTGGCTCCGGCTGTTTATCGGATCCGAAGTTTGACACCATCAGAGCAGGAAGTTGAGCTGTCTGGGGAGCCTTGAAACAGAGCCTCTAGCTGATGAACTTCGCTTGAAGATTATTACTTGCGCGATCCTTCTTGGTAAGCAAATGCATGAATGTGACTGGCGCAGGGTGGCACTTTCCAATGCATCGGTCATTGCAAAGCATAGAGCTAAGTGTATATCAAGGCTGAAGGCCAATTATATGTTCAACTGCATCAAGAGCATTCACATAACAGAGAGTGTCACTTTTTTTTTTTTTTTTTTTCTGCATTTGTGCATTGTTAACTTGAAGCGGGCTTCATCGGTTCACGCAACAAGGCTGGTTAGGACAGCACGGGCCTGGGTTTTTACTGTGGAAACCGACTAACCTTGTTGCGTGAACCGATGAAGCCTGCTCAGCTCTGGCGAGAGCCCAAACGTCTTCTAAGGCAACCGGAACAGCCCGGTTGTGATGGATTCAATGAAATGACCCGCATGAATGAGAATATGGACAGCCACGTTGCTTCTTGGAGTTTTGGGCATTTGCCAACTGCTTTGCGATGTAAAAGCGACCACCGCCCGCTGAAACTGGAATGAAACGCTATTGCCTGCAAATGATCCATCGGCGACCTCTACGCTTATGCTTATGTACAATATTACACTGGCCATTGAGCTACAAAGCTGGACCACCTGTGTTCATTTTGATTGATTGATTTTTAATTCACATGTATCACTGAAGGTGTAATATTGATATTTGGCACTAAATGCAATTGTTGACTGATCTGAGAGGTGTTTGGGTTAGCTACAATCGTACGAGAAAATGAATACTCTGTGAATTCGACCGATACTAGAAGGGGCACTGAGAACGAGAGGAAGGGGGGCAGCCGAGGTTGGTCACCACGCACCCATGCAGACAGACAACCGTCGGAATTTTGAATCTGGAGACCCCAGAGAGAGCCGACACGAAGGGGGAAAGAGCGTGAATACTCCCGTTTGAAAGGCCTCCAGTCAGTGCTAACAGCTCTCGATGCGAACCAATGTTTGCGTGCGATCGTGATTTTGGGAAAGAGCGTGGCGTCCGGTGGCGCATCAGTTTCACATCTCCCCAGACTAAAGTGGAACACCAAAAGAAAGCAGAGACCGTCTCGCAGCGTGAGGCTAATAATGCATTCTTCCGCTCTCCTTTTCGCTGAGCTCGTGACTCTTGGAAGACCACCTCCCGAGACCTAGCCACGATGCAGATGAGGATGTGGCCAGACAGGCACCATTCATACCTAACATATGCATGTGAAAACATGTTTCAGAAGCATATCTGGCATTTTGTACCGGCGGTGTATTGGAAATTGTTCAGACTTCATAGTATTTGGTTGCAAAAAAATTGGACTCACCATCTAATGTTCTATTGTTGTAACAAGATATTCATGTTGGTGGCACACCGGCCAACTGTTGCCCTTTTTGAAAAGAATTGTAAATTGCAAGAACATGTATTTGCATCAACGCTTGCATCCCAAAAGGAAATAAGCGAACACAGAATTGACACTTTATTCGACGGAACTTCAACTCGACATTGAATTTGTCGGCATCTCTCCGGCGTTAGAATTGTGCGTATAGTGGTGGACGCTACGGTTAGCGGTGGGAATGCTCATGGAAAAGCGGCCGTGCATTGTAGAGCGGAATCACCACCATTGTGCGTGCGTGCGTGCGTGCGTGTTCACACCCCGTGTGGAGAATCTGACTCAGGTCTTTTTCCTGGAGAAAAGACAAGTGAGAGCCACTCAGAGAAGAGAGCTCCGGACTTTTGTTCCAGGATTCTCGCCAATCCTCCCTGCCTTTGCTATCCGGGATTCAATATTTGGTCAAATGGTTGTATTCGCCCATTGCCACCATCTTTGTGTGGCTATTTTCGATTCAGTTTTGTTCTGATTAAAAACCTGTTCTATGACTGCGTATTTTTCGGATCATCTTAATTATTAGTCATTCGACGTTTGAAGTCACGCAAAAAAAGAACAATACAACGTAGCACGTGACGTGGAAATCGGAGACGACAGTTGGATTCCGCTTTTTCACACAACCACACCGCTGACGGCGCTTGGTGTGCATTTTCGATGACTCGAGTCCCGGGTCGGTGTTGAAGAAAGATGGTTTCGGAGGAGCTGGGAGTGCCGACGCTCCCCCGTAGAGATGGTTTAGAATCTTTGTTTCTACTCGCCTGGCGGCTAACATAAAGGCACAGTCCCACTCGCGTCTTGCAGCAACAGGCCTGATTTCCTTCGAATGAATACGGAATTGTTGTTCAACCGTCTATGGCGTAGCTGTGTTCTGAGCAGGGGTGCGGTCAGACCGAACTTGGCTTCTCGCCGCAATCTAAGGCCTGTTTCATTCCTCGCCAAAGCGCAGTGTGCATTCTACCCACATGCTACAGCCTTGGCGCATACCATAGGATGCGGGATGGAAATGACACCACATTCACGCTCACATTTAGGAAGACTCAAACATTTTACACATTACTTTGGACTGGCGACGGTACAGCAAATAGTACTGCATATTCAAGATGTGTTCCGAGATTTATAAGTGACGAGAGTCGTGGCGTATCGGTACGTCACCTCCTTTCGCTGTAAGAGAAAGACGGCGGCGAGGAATCGCAGCGCGGTCTTCCTCTTCCTGACTTTTCTGTATCGCGCGTTGCAGCTGCAGCGTGCAAAGGACGAAATAGTCATCGGCCAATGTTTGATTTTTCAGTTGTGGATAATTGGCTTTTGTACATCATACTGTACAATATTAGTTTGTCATCGATCACTGTCGCTGTCATATTGGCCGAGAGCGTCATACTCAAGTTGGGAAATTGAAAAGACAAATAACTCGAAGTCTCTTTACCAAAGTAAACATCCGCTAGGCCTGTTTCTGCCGGGCTTCTCATGTTTGTCAGACCAGATGAGTCGCTTAGTCTTCGTTATCCGTCATCATACAACAGCGGCTACGGCAATATTGCCGTACGGGGCTCGTCGCGCGTTTGTTTAGTTGCGTCGGCCTCGTGAAAGCTTTCCTACTATCAACTGGGCACGGGTGGAGAAAAGATGCAGCGTTTTATAGCTTTGCTGTTGACGGTGTATTGAGCGTGGTCTTAAGTACGCGATGTGTGCTACGTAGGTGCTGGCTGCAAAGACAAACATTTGCTCATTTGGCCGGCGCATGCGGTCGGCACGTCTGCTCACAGCAAAAAGTGTTTGGTTCGTATGTCGACTCACCCTCTCAGTGTGGAGTTGACGTGGGCTTTCTCTTGGTACTCTGGCTTTTGAGTCCAAAGAACGTACGCGAATTGTCAAACTAAATAAGCCGCCGGTGTGCATGTGAGCGGGGATGGCCGTTTATCTAAAGTATGTGATTGACTGGCGACCGCTCCAGGGTGTACTCAGGTTCTCGCTCAAAGTCAGAGGGGAGCTCGTGTTGGCCCCGCAATTTCCCTTCACCGCTCGCAGATTTCCTTTGAGGAAGACTTGGAACAACAACAACAGCAACAAAACATTAAGAGCTGTTGTGCGCTCACGTACGGAAAATAACAAGAGAAGAGACGATCTCTTGAAATGAAATGTAGGATCGTGACACTGCGGTGACGCTGCTGGACACGCCGACCTCATTTAATGTTCATATGTGTTTTCAAGATCTGCAATAGTGAGCTACATGTCAAGCATGTCCCTGCTCAGCTTCCTTTTGCGATTAGAATTACACCGCCCGCCCCGCCCCGTCCTGTCTGCGAGCAATCCGCCCTGCTCAGATCAGATGTGCAAGATTGGCTCGTTGACACACCCAAGCAGAGAAGCGCTCTCGCTTGCTCCTCACTCATCTGATCTTAAGCGGCGGCAATTTCGCCTCCTCTACGAGTTCGGGCGCATGAGGCGCATACACCGCGCGTGCGCGCTTTATAGGCACAGTGCGACCGCAGTCATAACAACAATATTACATTGAGTTTCTTACCAGCCTTGTTCCAACTTCATGTCAAAATGTTTGTTTTGTGATCACAGTTCATTGTGTTCTATTCGCTATATCTTGTGTTGATGCTGTATATTTATAGGCTTATAATCATCAAGGGAAATTCGAATACTGTCGCGGAGCTCTTGGAGAATCTCAGGTTGTCTCGGAGACATCTGGGTTCGTAACTAGGCCGGCATCAAGTAAGTGGGACACAGTTTGGGCTCAAGAGGAGTTGGCCTCGTATTGCTGCAGAAAGTTACAGTCAGGCCAGATTTCAGATTCCCTTGCCACGAGTGATCCAGAGTATGAAAATGACTTTTGCCTTGGAGAAATAATGCTTGCGATCATGAATATTCGGAAATAGAAGGTCGCGGTGTTCCCAGCATCACGTTGAGAAGAAGGTTCTTGTCGGAGGAGAAGAGAGGCATCGTAGCGGTTAAAGAGCGCTTGAGCCACGAGGGCCGTGCGAGGGGGCAGCCATAGGATGCTGCCCGCAGAGGACTTGGACTCCCATGATGGTGAACTTCTCAGGACAAAAACTGTGAACTGTACAATCTCATTCAGATCGGAGCACGAGCAAACGGGCTTACGTTTCATTTTGTACATTTACAAAAGCAAATGTCGAAGCAAATGTACATTTTCTACATTTGCTTCGATGGGCAACGTGTCGTGTAATGCTTGCAGCCTTTGAGTAAAATGACATAGGATGTAGCCTAAAACGGAGGAGAGCAGAGGAATACGTCGTTCTCGGCTCAGGTCCGCCGGTAGGGTGACGAGCGTGTCTTCCTTTGATTGTTTTGTTCGTCCACAAACAGGACGAGTGTTTTTAGAAGGCTGCCGATGGGGAACGAAAACAACATGCCTTGTATGCAGACAATGCCTCATTTGAAGTACATTTTCGTGAGCATCCGTTTGTTCGACTGTTACTCAGCAACAAGTTCGCAATTTGAAAAGGTGCAAAAAGCAGTTAGGATTGCCGAATGCTGATTTGAGACCTATTGAAAACTACTTGCAATTGTTTTTTAAGCGCACTTATTCTCCGGTGCTAAGTGCACTCCCACTTCCTTCCATTTTCCACATCGTGTCCCCTTGCAGACATCGAAGGCAAACGTCTCTCGGTCACACTCGCATCCTGTTGGAGTCGGAAAATAGAGCTATTATGGCAGCCGGTCGCTTTCGTTCCCAAAAAGGATGCTTGAATGTTGCTCGCTGCCTACCTGTCAGCTGACACTTCTTGTTGTTCGACGCTGGCACTGCTTGGAAGCAACTTCAAACAGGAAAGGCTTTACTCATGATTTACTCATGCTGCTGCCTTCAGGCGAGTCTCGCTTGAATGTTTTCTTGGTATTCCTAATGCTTTTTGCATTTGCACGGAGGAAGCATATTTGACCTGCTCTCCTGTGCTGGCTTTACAATTTTAACCAAGGTGTGGTACTTGCAGGACACAACTAAATACTAAAGTCATACAATTCTAGCGCAGTGTCAATGTTTTGCGGTAGCGCCAATGTAGCTCTATAGTGCCCCGCAGTGGACAAAGGCTAAAGGTTCAGCTTTGGTTTTGGCAGGGATTCGAAAACGTTTTGGGTCCAGGAGAGAATTCTTCTTCCGAGGACGCCAAAATAACATCATGCTGTAATGTGGGCCCCTAAATGTCACATTTATGAGCTTGCGGCCTTAATATGCTTGACCTGTTTCATAGAAATTCATTGGAATTCAATTCAATCTCTATCCATTGTGGATAACTGGCACTGCTTCCACGAACAACATGAATGCCGACAGAGAGGAGCTAGTTTGCAGAAGTGTTACAATGTCTGAATACTTGCAAGCTATCTGTTCGGGGTTGTGCTTCAGAATACGAATTTCTATCTTAACGTGTTGATTTGACCCAGCTAATAAACATCCAAATGATTTTGGTTCAGGAGTCGGCAACTGTCGCACAGCCATGATGAAAGCGGGTGCCGCCAAGTTGGGGATGCCCAAGGCGGGACTCCAGGAGCGGGCGAAGCAGGCTTCTCCAGCTCCCTCTTCGTCATACTCCACTAGCGCCTCCACGGCCATGAGGACTTCCAGATCGTCCGGTACGCTGGCCTCAGACCAGCGCCTCGGCCGGGTGAGGCCCAAACCTGAGTTGCCTCGACCGACCAAACCCTTGGGTGTTATACTTATTGACTGAGATCGCAGATGACCGACGTTATCGCTACTGACGGCGGTTCCGTTTTCAGCTGAAACGCGCCAACAGCGATGACGCGCTGACGAAGGCCGCGCCGGCAGCCGCTGCTCCTGGCTTACGCGTGAAGAAGACCGTGACCGCTGGAGCTATCTCGGATCTCGCTGAGGCCCGGCCCCGTAGTCTCGCTGGTAAGTCGGATCTGTTCATATCATTTGAAATCATTCCATACATAATTAGCATAATACGGTTTTGTACGGTCGTTTTTTGGGGGGTTTGTTCGTGTGTTTTTTTTTTTTTTTTTACTGTGGACAGGGTTTGTGCTTGTCATAAGTGACCTACATACTCACCTCACATATTGGTAAATATTTAGTTTGGATTTCAAGACGTGCCACTTTCCTACAATCTATAGTTGTCAGTATACAGCCCTCCCTTTTGTTGCCAGACGGTTTAGTGAGCTCTGTACGTTGAGTTGTTTTGAGGGGACAGCAAATGTTCATACAAGCTGTATGTTCACGACTTTACATTGGAGTGAAGTGCCGTTTATTCAGTGTTGTCCATGAAAAGATCAGATAGTGACAAAAAAAAAAAAAAAAGTGAGGCGTGTGTTCCCATGTTAGTGGTACAATTTCCCACTTCAGCCACGAGAGGACCACACACCCTAAAAAGGGCTCTGGGTTTTCTCTACTTGACCTTTTTTGGGTTGGCTGCACTGTGGTGCAATGTTTTGCTTCTCACAGAATGGACTTATTCCATAACACATTCAACTGCCCCTCTGCCATTTGCTTAGCTGTGCAAACAGCAGGTGATGTTTTGAATAACAAATCAGCACAAATAATTCTTTTTGAAGGAAGCGATGATGGTCTTCGTTGTCTAACACAACACAATAAGTGTCTTATTTCAAACAATTTACTTTGAGGCTCGTTACATTTTCAGTTTTGGATCATCATACCGATTGTGAGAGTTCACAAAGACAACTGAAGTAAATCACCAACCTTTTACTTGTTCATATAGTGCCAGATGTGTTTGGATTCTCCCCCCCCCCCATTAATAAATGAAAAATTGATGCAGAAACTGGATTTTGTAATTACTCGGGTTGTCTTTGCTAAATATTTAAATTGGCTCGACGATCTGAAAAGTAGGATAAATAGGTCAAAAATAATTCACAAATCTAGAAGGGGGCAAATATTTACTGACGACACCGTATGCAGCATCCTACGGGATTTAACCTGAATAGCTCGCAAATGGTTTCATACATTTCATTCATTATGGATTGCAGTTGAATTATGAAATGGAAAGTATTAAATCGCCCGTTTTGGCTGCCCGATCTTGCATATCGTATGCAGCTTACCTGTGCTGTAAATATTTAATTAAATACATTTCTTCGTGCTATTCAACCAATTGTAGCCACAGTTGCTGCTTTATTTGAACTCAGCAAAGTTTTGTTTTGTTTTGCACGGGGAGGTTCAAAAGAGGACCTTTTATTTAAGATATTTGGGTTTTCGTATGAATATGGAAACTACTCATTCTAGTTCTTCACCGCCTTAATTGTTCCACACTCCTCATCTTATGGTGACTCATCCCCAAAGTGGATTCTACGCTTCAGTGCGGCTCTTCCTCAAGGGGCTGATTTGCTGAAATAAAGATAATTGGGTTGAGACTTCAAACGAAATGAAAGTAAAGTCCACACTCCTGAAAAAGAAAAAGAAGACGAGTGAATTGTCTCTAATTAACAAACGGATATTTTGCAGTAGTATTTTCTAACTCAAGTAAGAAGTGTGCATGATAAATTCATCATCCTCGGATACTCACATTGGCCTAGTTTTGTGAACTGATTTCTGGTAAGCAGTCATCACCAAGGGAATGAATCTCGCTAAATAATTCTTTTTCATAACGAAAATCTTATGAACGTCTACCGTAACGGAATTTCGTTGTTGCTCTCGGGCAGAACTGCGTCCTGTTTTCGAAATGAAGGTGGTGTTTTTTTTAATTTTTTTTATTTTGGGCTAATTTTTCATTCCAGTGGAAGAAAACTAATCGGTTACATTCGCTCGTATGTTGTTTTCGATGTGCTGTACAGTAGCTTTGGAAATCCACAATTAAAATGTGCTTACACCTTTTAAGTTCTCGCAGAGCACGCACCACCTCTTCTATTTACCCACTAAAGGGCGGCGCAGTTGCTTTTGTTCAACTTGATGTTTCAGTCGAGCCTGCTGTGTTGAGACGCATCAACGCTGTCACACAGACATTCAGCTGTCGTCTATCAGTCGGATGAGCTGACTCGGACGACTCTATACTTACCGTGAATATGAAATGTGAAAGGCTCTCCGGTATTTCAACTTGAAATATTGCAGGACCTGACTGTACTGTAGAAATGTCATGGAGACCTTTCTCACCCAGCTGTATTTTGTCAATACTTAAAAGGCATCATCCTTGTTTACCAGATGGCTCACGTTTCTTACATTTTCACTGTAATCTATTTACATCCTCATTTTTCATAGCACTTGTATCTCAGCTACCATTCATCTGGATCTGTAGATTGTGGAGGTGTACAGTGGGGCAATCTGTAGATTTGGCTTTGACATTGCCACTTTTCACTTGTACAGCTTTCGAAAATATGTCCATACAGTATCTGCAAACCCCAATTCATGAAGGTTTGCAGTCAAAACGGAATACAACGATTTGCAAATCATTTTCACCACAAAAACACAATATTTAATGTTCAAACTGATGAACATTATTTATTTTATATGTTTTTGCAAATAGCGGGAAACTGTGCTGTGGTCTGATGAGTCCACATTTCAAATTGTTTTTAGAAATCATGGACGTGGTGTCCTCCGGGCCACAGAGGAATTGTTATCAGCGCAAAGCACAAAAGCCAACAGGTGTGATGGTATGTGTGTGTTTTGGTGCCCATGGCATGGGGAACTTGCACATCTGTGAAGGCACCATTAATGCTGAAAGGTACATACCGGTTTTGGAGAAACATATGCTGCCATCCAAGCAACATTTCTTTTTCAGGGATGTCACATTCTACACGTGTTACAACAGCATGGCTTCGTAATAAAAGAGTGTGAGCGCTATACTGGCCTGGTAGGAGTCCAGACCAGTCTCCCATTGAAAATGTGTGGCGCATTATGAAGCGCAAAATACGACAACGGAGACCCCGGACTGTTGAGCAACAGACGTTGTACATCAAGCAAGAATGGGAAAGAATTCCCCCTCCAAAGCTTCAAAAAATAGTGTTTTTAAAAGGAAAAGTGATGGAACACAGTGGTAAACATGGCCCTGTCCCAGCCTTTTTGGAACATGTTGCAGGAATCTAATTCAAAATGAGTAAATATTTCGCCAAAAAAGCATTGTTTATCATCAAAATGTTTATCAGCTGTAGGAGCCATTCAATTGAATTGAATATAGGTTGAAAAGGATTTGCAAATCATTGTATTCTGTTTGTTGTTTTACATTTGACACAACATTGCAATTGGGGTTTGTGTTAAAACATTTCATTGCATCAATTACTGTGCTTCACGTTTTCCATGATCCCAGTTGATTCCAACATCCAGAATGCTTTGCTGGAGATGACTTTAACACCACAAATGGGGAAAAAAGCCTATAAATTGACCTGGCACGCAGCAGGATTTCCAATGCGTTATTTTTGTGAATGGGTTCAGATTTGGCACTTAACCAACTCTACCGTGCTGTCAGACAATAGGTTCCCGATGACTTATTCAAAATGCCTTCTCAATAATTCAGTCAAGCTTTCATCGGTGGAGACCCTGTGGAGTGTGCAGAAGGACGTAGACGGTCTGGTGAGGATACAAATAGCCCTTACATTGAAAAACACTTTACTATATCATGGGTGCCATTCAATTCTGAGTCGAGCTTAAATTTCGTAAACGTTTCCCTGTGAGTCATTTTAGTTCGAATTGAATCGTGAGCACGTGTCCGGCTGATATCTGGCCTCTTTTCTAACGCCGTATGTGAACATTTTCAGTTCAAATTTAGAAAGCGAGCAAATGTGGGTGACATCTCGCTCGCTTGTCTTTTATTGTGAGGGCCACTGAAAAGCATCCTTGCATACTTGCATGTCATTTACGGATGCAAGAAAGAGTTCAAATCTCTTTCCCTGTCCGCTGTAGCACTTCAAATTATACTAAAAACACTGATTTATGTAGATTCGAGGTCATTTATTTGTAACTGCATTTCCTCATGCCCCTTCATATATGGTACTTGAATTAGAAGACACACTTTTGATCACCTCATCAGTTCATATCTTGTCTTTCGATTGCAATAAAACTAAAGGCAAGCGGAGGGACGAGCAGCCAAAGTGATGTGATTCAGGAACATTATTTGTCTGGACTATATTTAGGTTTGATGAACTCCATCTGAGATACCGGACTCGGTCCCTCCCATGTATGGTTCTTGAGGCCGTCATATCTGTCAGATGAATTAATCACGTACGCCTCAGTCCACATGGGGACACTCGGTCTGCGTACGCATTCAGCCGTGACCGACGCACACTGACACGAGCGCTCAAAACATATTCATTCGAGATAGTCCTTGACGCGCAAATATAACCAGAAAATGAACTTGAATCTCTCCGCGACCGCGCTATACATTACGCTGTACATTACGGTACTGTCGCCTCGTTGATTATGCATACGCGTGTAAAAAGGATTATTAGAAAGAAGCCGTTTGAGCGTGTGTGCTCTGGCCTACGTGTAGACGCAGCCTCCCTCCTTAATAAGCTTTTGACATCGACGCTCAGATTCTGCGCCTCGGCTTCATGAAAGAACGGAAACGGAACGGAAAGAAGTTCTTTAAATTGCTCTCTGTAGATACTCGTGACCCCGAAGTCCGTGGAAAGGCACGACAGTGGGAATGTCTTGCCACATCTTGAGAAAGGCCTGTTGTGCCAGCAGAGACGGAGGTCCTGCGGTGAGGAGAACATTCTTGGCGGGATTAAGGATATGTTTCTTTACCAAAGTGGATGTGCTGATCTAAGTGGAGGTGAAAGCAGCATAATAAGAGCGGTGGATGGAAATAAGAGTCGATGTAACATTTAGATTCCTTGGGAATGGAATGGAATGGAATGGAATGGGCTCGGAAGCGGCCCGTAAGGTTGCCTGTCCGAGCGGATGCGGGCAGGAAAAGACTAAGAGCGACCGCAGTGTTTTAGAATTCAAATCCAAAAATACAGCTTCCACTCAAAACTTGCACTGCTGTATTATAATGCGTCTACTCCTAGTCAATCTTATTTCATAATTCCTTTCATCAAGAAACGTAAGTCTGAAGTGATAAGAGTCGTCATTCCATCATTCAGATTAAAAATGCCACTGAAAAAAGAGATTATGCGAGGCAATGAGTTTTCCCGATAGCTCCTCACGCGGCTGCTTCGCTCAGCATACACAATGTGGGGAACGAATAATGTAGCAAGCAGTGAGAGAAAGGGTCACCATCGTTGTTCTAGTACGGGCTGGCCGGTTTCATTCTGCGTGCGAGAGAGCGAGCGTTTGTGTGTGTGTGTGTGTGCGCGCGCGCGAGCGAGCGAGCGTGGGAAGCCACACCTCCTGAACCAGCGGTTATCACAGCAATAATCATGTGCATATGACGCTGCCTGCATCGCCCTTGCGGAGGATACGGAAACTCACAAGCTTTGACACACGCGAGCAGCCGCTCGCCGTCACGACACGTCGCCTGCCTCGCATTCTCACAAACACGTTCACACAGTCCTGGGAAGGATCGTATCCAAGAAGATCCGTAGTGGGAAAGAAGACGAGGGAGCGCGATGTGAATTTCCTTCACCGTGACTGAGTGTTGGCGATTGTGGATGCTGAACAAATGCGACCACGCTGACACCCCCCACACTCATACATCACAGATCCCCCGCAGCCACAAATTGTTGGATTTGTCTTCACTGTGTGGAGTGTGGGAGTCGCAGACCGGACCGACATGGGGAACCAAGCAGGGAGACGGGAGGAAAGCGAGCCAGGTCTGCTTCACTTGCACCTTTTGTCTGCCGCACCTTAGTCAAATTGTTTCACATTGATGAGCTGGGGCTGACTAACTTGCATGTCGTGTGTTGCTTGCTGCATGTCTGAAAGACAAGTTCAGGCTGATGATGAGTACTGCTCGAAATGCCCCGGAGCTATTGAAGCCATTAAATGTTTGTAAGGTATGTTCTTATCACAAATGATGAGCATGTTTACACTTTGTTTGTTTGTTTGTTTGTTTGTTTCATGGCGTGCAGTCATTCAGCCGGAACAGATCTGTTTGTGCACCTCTGTGTAGTCTGTGGAAGTAGGGCAGGAGGAGGAGTACGCTTTGAGAAGCTGCTAGAGGAGCTAAGATCATCTCTCCGCTGCCCTGAGCAGAATATGCCTGCGCCAGATTTCAATTCCTTTTCAAGCCTCTCTCAAAGGCAGCAACTTAAAGCTCATCACAAGCGTCAAAAATGGGTTTCAAATGCAGTGTAAATCTGCCGTGTTGTCTTCTGCAAACATCAAACACCCCGAAAAATATAACCCGCTTCCTGGATTTTTGCTGTTTTGTAATGCACGGACACATTCAGTAGTATTTTGTTTTTAACAGCAGTGGGTTGAGCTGTACCAGTCTATTTTGTAATGCATTTCTCAAGGATCGCTGACAAATGCAGTTTCTTCACGTACAGTATATGGTGCTAAAGTAAGAATTCCCAGTCAGTATCAATTAGTATTAGGAGAAAATATGGATTGATTCAAATGTAACAAAAACCAAGACTGATATTCTTGGAATTAAGAATTGTTGCGAGGCAAAATTCTTCTTCTTTGGGTGCAGCTGAATGATTGTCTTGTTTGCTATTCTCATGTGTAGCGGATCGTCCGGGCCCGTCCAAACAACATTATCGTGGAATTTTGTTCTCCCTGACTTTTTGGAGGATGCAATGTATTATAATGCCTTTACTGTATATGCACGTTGGCCTTTCCATTCTTCTTACTAATCAGCGGTTTGCATCTTCAAATTGAACCGCTCCGCTTTTGTTCATGCTTATCACCTTCACTCCTGCCCTGTGAACGTCGTTGCTGATTTGACTAACGGTTGTTTTAGGGTCTTTCTTTATGGCTTTGAAAAATATTTTAGTTGTCAAAGGTTGCTGTTTTCCATAGTCAACTTGTTTGGCGTTTGTAAACTATTACAGCAGTTGTTTCTTCTTCGGTGGCATTCCAAATGATTGTACAGTATTGGCTATGGCTATGGACAATGTTTGTGCAGTCACTGACCGACAGCTTCACATTAGCTTGGTTTTCAGTGGCAGCTCTCTGGTTTTTATATCGGTTGCACCTCTGAGCCGTACAGACATGCACGGGCAAAATCCCAAATCTGGAACTGAACTGAGACAATGATCTCCATTTCTTGTTTTTGATCAGGACAGGACAGAAAGCTTGGCCATGCAGGAGCTTCTCCTGGAGGTTCAGGTTATAGACAAATGTGGGAGGAGGGGAAATGTATTCAAATATGATGGATGCTGCGCTCTCTAAAGTGGCAGGCTCAGGGTTAAGCTGTGTTCTGCAGTGATAAGACTGCATTATCATTATCACAACCAAACTGCAATGGCTGCTGCAACACTGAGCCTTTCTGTCTCCCCGCTAGCTTACCAACACTGTGGCCCAGACTATAGACTGCGGGCTGCATGCTGTCAACTGTTGATGAATCGACACTAAATTACAGTCCAATACTGACGTCTGTCCTCTTCCCAGAAGTCCTAAAAGCTTTTCCATTTTAACATTTCCATTGACCTCCTGTTGACACATTTCTTCGTAGGATCTCAGGACAAGGTTTGGTAAGGTGACACTGGATGTTCGTCTCTTGGTGGGGCAAAATAAGCAGTCTTTTACATCTGTTAACGTTGTCTGACTGGTAGAACAGAGAGCAAGGTTCCAATGGGCGTACGTTTTTGCGTCATTTCGAGTAAGTGAGGGGGCGGGGAAATCTCCCTTTTAAAAGGAAGCAACTTTGACCAACATGTGATCGCTTGGGCACTGAGGAAGTTGCCCCGCTTGTGCTTTGGCACAGTAAGCACAGATCTTTTTTAGCTTTGCCCTTTCATCTGTATGCAAATGTAGGTTTTAATCCCTCGACTCTTGGCTCTCGGAAAATAATAAATCAGTGCTGTGGCTTGTACAGTTTGTGTCAGCAACAATGACCGTCTGTCCTCAACACCGTTTTTGTAACAACAACCCTACGTATAAATGATCACACTCCGAAATACTGTTGTTAATGCACCCTATTTCCTGTAAAGCTACTATATAAAGTAATGAAAAAGACATCGATAGGAATAATTATTCAGACAAGCTTCTTCCCATCCCATCACGGCCCTGCCAGTATACCACCCGGTTATAGCATGAAAGTTGTTCAAAGTGATGAGCTAAGCAAAACGCATGAACTTTTCGAGTTCTCCTGCTGTACTTATGTAAGTATGCTGTTTTCTTTGTTGAGTTCGGGATTAGGGATCACTACCAGTCAAGAATTCCATTATGTTGTCATTGGAATGTCATTGTTTTGTTTTGTTTTATTCTGACCGTACCAAATTTAGCAGAGAAGTCAAACGTCAAAAAATGCTACTGTCCTTTTTAAAAGCAAAATTGATCGCCTACAGTACATATATACCGACTGCTGACTATGTTATCATCACGCAGTTGTGTGGTGTAACAAGACCTCAGAAGGGAGTTTTATTTTTGTACTAGTAACGTTTTTATTTAAGCTTCCTTGTAAACCTGAATAGATATTTATTAATTGCTGCACATTTTATGAGTAGACTTTGTCATGATTTCTCACCCAAAAATTGTAAGTGCCAGTCACTTGATCTTTAGTTGCCCATTGGGCTATTGCATTTCATTTAACCATCCTGACTCATCTGTGCGCGGTCAGTGTGTCATGCAGCCTCGTCCCAGAGCTTCTTTGGAATCTTTTGATTCTCGTCAGAGGACAGAAATGCCCGTGGGTCTCATTGTCTGACTGATAGGCGCCTGTTGACCCATTTCATGGTCTTGTCACTCAGACAAAAGGAAAGCCCAAAAACACTGACTGCCTTTTATAGTCTTTCCTCACGGTTTCCCTCTGATTGGGAAAAAAAATGCCCACCATACTTTCTGGGACAAAAAAGAGAGACAATGCAAATGCATTCTTCCAGATGGCTTTGTGTATGATGGTGATAATGAACGCACTTAAGGTACCAACTGGCTGCCACGTAGCAGCCTGCAGTCATGAATTCATGGGGACTCTTCACCCATGACCCTCCTGTTCTGGAAATGAAAGACTTGGAGCATATTGCCCTCCACCTCCAGGCTGGCATGTAGGCTAGCAGGCTGCAGTTAACTGGAGGTTTTTGGACTGCATCCAGCCTCAAAGCTTCAACTGTGATTGGAAAGCTTATCTTCATTATATGGAAAAAAGCCTACACAATACATTACGGTAATGTGTTTTTCAAGAATGAATGCCTTTGAATTAACATTGCCTACTTTACATAATTTTTCTTTTGCTGTATCAACAGTGTCCTGTACTCCTAAATATCAATCAACCCCAATTCCAATGAAGTAAAATGTAAATAAAAACAGAATACAATGATTTGCTAATCAAAGACAAGATATGTAATGTTTAAACTGATAAAACTTTATAGTTTGTTTTTGCAAATATTCACTCATTTCGAATTTGATGCCTGCAATGTTCCCCAAAAAAAGCTGACACAAGGGGATATTTGCCACTGTGTGACATCACCTTTCCTTTTAACAACACTCAATAAGTGTTTGGGAATTGAGGATAGAAATTGTTGAAGCTTTTTGTAGGTGGAATTCTTTCCCATTATTGGTTGATGTACAACTTCAGTTGCTCAGGAGTCCGTGGACTCTGTAGATGCACCACACATTTTCAATGACTGGACTGCTGAGCAGGCCAGTCTAGCACTCACTCTTTGACTACAAAGCCACACTGTTGTAACATGTGCAGAATGTGGCTTGGCAATGTCTTGCTGAAACAAGCAGGGACTTCCCTGATAAAGACGTTGCTTGGATGGCAGCATATATATATAAACCTGTATGTACCTTTCAGCATTAATGGTGCCTTCACAGATGTGCAAGTTACCCATACCATGGGCACTAATACACCCCATACCATCGCAGATGCTGGGTTTTGAACTTTGCGGTGATAACAATTTGGTTGGTCCTTTTCCTCTTTGGCCGGGAGGACACGACGTCCACAATTTCCAAAAACAATTTGGCCCGGAGGATTGAATTCCAAAACAATTTCAAATAAGAACTCGTCAGACCCCAGAACACTTTTGCACTTTGTGTCAGTCCATCTCAGATGAGCTCAGGGCCCAGAGAAGATTGCACCGTTTCTGGGTTTTGTCTCTTTGCATGGTAGAGTTTTAACTGGCATTTATAGATGTAGCGCCAAACTGTGTTAACTGACAATGGTTTTCTGAAGTGTTTCTGAGCCCACATGGCAATATCTTTACAGAGTGATGTCGTTTTTTAATGCAGTGCCGCCTGAGTGATCGAAAGTCACGGGCATTCAATGTTAGGTTTCGGCTTTGCCGCTTACGTGCAGAGATTTCTTCAGATTCTCTGAATCGTTTGATGATATGGACTGTAGATGATGAAATACCTACATTTCTTGCAATTGTACATTGAGAAACGTCCTTAAACTGTTAGACTATTTGTTCATGCAGTTTTTCACAAAGCGGTGAACCTGGTCCCATCCTTGCTTGTGAACAACTGAGCCTTTCGTGGATGATCCTTTTATACCCAATCATGGCACCCACCTGTTTACAAATAATCTATTCACCTGTGGAATGTTCCAGGTATTTTTGAGCATTCCTCGACTTTCCCAGTCTTTTGTTGCCCTTGTCCCAGATTTATTGGAACATCTTGCAGACATCAAATTCAAAACGAGAGCTGGTGAGCACATCTGCCTCCCAGTTCTGAGGACCGGGATTTGAATCCCGGCCCCGCCTGTGTGGACTTTCCATGTTCTCCTCATGCCTGTGTGGCTTTTCTCCGGGCATTCCGCTTTCCTCCCACATCTAAAAAAAAAAAAAACCAAATGCGTGGTAGGTTGATTGAAGACTCTAAATTGCCCTTAGGTGTGAATGTGTGTGCGAATGCTTGTTTGTTTCTACGTGCCCTGCGATTGGCTGGCGACCATTTCGGGGTGTATCCCGCCTCTCGCCCGAAGATAGCTGGGATAGGCTCCGGCACGCCTGCGACCCTAGTGCGGAGAAGTGGTACAAAAAATGGATGGATGGAAAAGCGATATATTAAAATCTCTTATGTATATTTGTATGACAAAGTGTTGCATGTTGTCCTCATTGTGTCAATCATTGATTTATGTTATCATAGATAAAGTGACACATCACCACTTGGCATTTGGTGATGTGTGCTTTATTATTCTCTTCCGTCGCATGTTGTAGTTCTTTCAAACGCCGAACAATTATTTAATTCCTCACAACGTAATGTCTCTAAAGCTCTACTGAAAGAACCCTTCATTCCCTCAAAGCCAGCCGTACGTGCTGGAAATGTGAAACAGTCTAGGCAGCTTCTGCCACAATTCGTTCGGTAATGTATAATCTGTGCAGTGTGCTAAATTAATGGCAGGCTCCTTTAAAACAAACGGAGATGTTTGAGTATTTTCTCTCCAAAGTAGGACATTTGTAAGCCCAGATTTGAGTCGTATGTGTGTGTGTTTGATGCTTTACTCCGTCGGTCCTTTCTCCGATATAGTCTTTCTTGGCTACGCAATGTGGGTTTGACGATGCATGTGAGAGCATTGTTGTTTAATGCATGAATTAACTACCGTATATGCCAAGGGACAACTCTCCATCGTTGAACCAAGTCACCCTGATCTGCGTCAGTGTTTGATGGTGATCTGAAAATGTACAATAAAATACTAGTCTGGAATAGGCTTGTGCTTGTGACCCACATTAAGGCTTTTTGAAATGTCACAGTAACGCGCTGCTGTCATGATGAATGAGCACAGAGCAACAGTGAGACAATGCCAAGCAGATGCTCTATTGTCCAAACCGCAAACAATGTCTGAATAGGGCACATGATGCTGAAACGAAACCAACGGACTAATAGGAGTGTCACAATGTGACCCATTTTGTATTCAGTTAGTGATGTAAACAAATGTTTGTAAATGTCTTTGCTGATTCATTTTACCGTTTTCCAAACATGCTTGATCCGTAGTAAACTTAAAGCTTGACTAACAAATGTGTTCCGATCTCAATGACTGGTTGTCTGTCTCTGTATGTGCCCTGCCACTGACTGGCGACCAGTTAAGGGTGTAGTCTGCATTTCGCCCAAAGTAAGCTGGGATAGGCTCCAGGATCAGCGGTGTAGAGAATGGATGGATGGGTGGATGGATTTGTAAAGTTATCTCAGTCACTTTGGTGTGTGTCACAGGTTGTCACGGAACTAAGAAGTCTGGCATCCCGGCCCCAAGAGAAATCCCATCTTCAATAACAAGGGACCGCATCTCCCTTAGGGACCAGTTGAGGAGCTCCTCCTCTAAAAGGATTGTTTCAAGTGCCAGCACTTCCAGTCTCTCTACCCTGGCAAAGCAAACACGAAGTTCAACTAAATGTCGTGGAGAAGCAGAAGGCCAGGAAAGGGGCCTCCTGGAATGTCAGGTTAAAGAGCTGTTAGCTGAAGCCAAGGCTAAAGACTTGGAGATCAGCAATCTCCGCATGGAGTTGCAACGTTGCAGAGGTAAAGCCTCCACTTCTTCCCCATTACCATCACCATCACCTGTTTCAGTATCACCTCAAGCTCTGTCTGCAGAACAGACAGAAGAGGGAAAGCTCCCAGAGGCTCTTGTGCTCGTTCAGGAGCTGAGGGAAAAGAATGCAAAGTTTCAGAGAGAGCTTGCAAACCTCAGAGAAGAGAACCAAGTGCTAAAGAGAAGACTTCTTTCTTTTGAGACCTTACCATTGTCTGGCAGCCCTCCTAAACCTCGGAACGGCCTACTGTTAGAGGCCAGCCCGACGGCCGGCCTCATGACAAAATCTGTCTCCTCCAGCTTTGTCAAGGAGTCGCCTTCATCCGACTCATCAGAGTTTGAAAAGATCCCGCGTTCAGAATCCATAAGCAGCAATGTCAGTAGTGAAGCCACTGCGGGTGGGCATGATGTGTCTGTACGGAGCCTAACGGAACAGATCCACAAAATGGAGGAAAACCACCACAGCACTGCCGAGGAGCTACAGGCCACTCTGCAGGAGCTTTCTGACCAGCAGCAAGTGGTGCAAGAACTGACGACTGAGAATGAGCGTCTGGCTGAGGAGAAGCGCCTTCTCCAGACCTCACTCCAGCAGCAGAGAGAATGTTTAGAGCTGCTCTCCCAGAAGAATGAGGCATTGGTTAGCCGACTTCAGGAGCAGGCCCAGGCTCAGGCCCAGAGGGAGGATGAGTTCAGGAGCCAAGGTCCTCGACTTGTTGAACTAGAGCAAAGGTACACTGAGCTGGTTGAGAGCTCACGCTTTGAACGGGAGAAGCTGGTGAACATCCAGCAGCAGTTAACAAGCAGCCTACGAGCTCTCGAGGAGGAGCACCAGGACGCGCAGGGCCAGGTGCGTGGCCTCCGAGAAGAGATGGATAGGCTGCATGGCCAACTGAACCGGGAGCTGGAAGCCAGGGGTGAAGCCGCACAGTCAGCAGAAGAGCAGAGAGCTACAGTTGACTCTCTCAGAGTGGAAAATAGTAGGATGAAGGCACAGGTGGACATAGAGAGGCAAAAGGTGTGTGAGCTGAAGGCCATGCAGAGTGCCAGCGACAGTACTGAGCTGCAGAGCCTCCTCAAGACAGCCCACGCTGAGAGAGACCGACTTGAGCAGGAGTTGACAGAACTGAGGCAGGACCTGCTGCAGGCCCAAGATGAGACTGAGCACGTACGAGCCAGCATGTCCGAGGTATGTGGGCGCATTTTATCAGCTGGAATTGAAATTACAATTGGGATTTTCCATTTGAGTCAATTGATGTATTTCCTGTGTAAGATTAAGCCATTAGGGGCATATTCTCCCATGTACGAAAGTCAGAAAATGCGTGCAGCTCCGCCCTTCCCTGGCTGCGCAGAGTCCCCCTACCACTTAAGTAGGTCATTTACGCACCCTCGTACCAGCTACGCACTCCGGGTGGAGCAACGCTGGAATTTAGGCGTTCTCTGTCAAAGCTGGACAAGCGCGCATTCTGCCGTCGACTTAAGCACCTTTGTTCCTTCGCACTCTGGAGGCTGCAGTATGTCCAGCGCCCCATAGAGGTGAAACATCATATGACATTTGAAGTTTGGAGGCAGTTAGAAATCAACGCAATACTACGTGAAAGAGACTCCCGCAAAGCTATCGAACGTATTCAAAGTGCCTCTGTCAACAGGTTTCCTTCTTCAGTTTTTACCACCAACATTCACTTAAAAGTTGTTTATAAAATAAATGAATTTTTCATGACAACAGGATGGCCAAACAAATACCTGTGGGGATGGCAGCACAAGTACACCAAAGGACTGATCAGCATTTCTAGGGATGTTCACAATTTTACACCAGTTAAGGGCGGGACAAGGTCACCACAGAATGTATGTTTTATTGAATATACTGTACAGTAATTATTTGTGACCTCCTTGTCCTGGGAGGGCGGTGAGTGCTGAATTGAGGTGAGGAGGAGTCGGCGCGTGAGCTCCACCAGCTTGTTTGGTGACACTAATGTAAAAAATCAAAACATGAAATTTGCAGGTGACGGCTTATCACAGGTGCCGATGCGTTCAGTCGTGAGCACAGTATTTCTTCGGAATGTAAGCAGTGGGCATGTCATCAGCAATGAGGCAATGACATGCCCACATGTGACATTGTTGGATCTATCTCGCCCAACACCTATAAAAATAGACACAAAGGAATGAAGACGCTGGTTTCTTTTTGCTCATGAGGACGACGTGTGGGAGATTGTTCAGTTACAGTCTCCTATCACGCTCTAAACAATCTCCCCCGTTGCTCCTGTATTTATTGCAAATAGGGAGGTATCTAAGGTCCAAGACATATCATACTAAGGGGAGGGAGTCAAGGTGAAGATATGAGATTAACACCTGGCTATGTGTCTTGGTCAAGGTGCCCTTTCCTGTTGATTCCTGCTGAGTCATTTTCTGGAGGGCGAGACATCTTCCTCTCCCCCACGATCAGCAAGCGACCATCAAAATCGTCCACAATACCAATGCAAGCCAGCAAAATAAATGATAACTTTGTACAATTTATTTAACAGACATATTTTCCAAATGATTTCTATGCTATTCGCGTCTCAGGAAAACTCCACAATCCGGAAATTACAGCCACCCTCAGACTTCAATGAGTCACGCCTCTTTGCTGCGTAAGCAAACAGACTTAGGAAAGAATGGGAGAATGTGCCCCTTAATGAATAGTACTTGGAGATAGCTTAATTGTTTGGAGACTTTGTTGACACTTCCATCCATGCGATGCCATCACCAGTGGGCTGTGACTGCAGTGTCAACAGTAGGGTGATCCATCAGCGCATGACTGAGCAATTTCTGAATGGGAACAAAATAGGGAAAGTGTTTAAGACGTTTAGAGGCTCTGTAGCTGTAATGTTCAGTTGTTTGTTTGTTTGTTTGTTTTTTTTTGGGGGGGGGGGGCTGTACATTTGTAAACAGTCGGGGACTTTGAGCATGTTTGCTCTGTCTATATGACTTTCTTTTATTGAAGGTTTATTATATACTCGCTCAACCCAAAAACTCAGACTTTTGCAGGGTACTGTAATGAGTTATTACATTTAGAAAAAAAGTTTAAAAGTTATAGTGAGTTCCAGTATTTGTTTGTTTAGTTTTCTACACATGTTTTTCTGCCAGCTGTGCACTGTCTACTAATCTAACAATCTTCTTGGCAAACTGTAATTTTAATATATCGTACTAATTGACAGTACCCATCTTCAGATGCTAAATTCCGAAATGCACGCACAGGTGGAGGCCAAAGGCCAGCAGGTCCAGGAAAGAGCGGAGATGAGGGAGCAGGAGCTCACCAGACGGGTGAGGGCCTCGGAAGAGGCGGGCATCCTGGCCGAGAAACAAGTGAAGGACATGAAGGAGACCGTCTTTGAACTGGAGGACCAAGTGGAGCAGCAGCGGGCCATCAACCTCCATACGAATCAAGCAGTCCTCGACTTGGAGAGTAGGTTCTTTATATAAAGCTTTATATTTCATTCAGGTCTTGCTCTTCGTTCCCTTATAATGTTAGCTGTATTTGTGGATAGCTGTTGAAATGAGCCCATGCTTTATATTTGAATGTTGATATTTATATTTATATGGATGAGTTAAGAAAGTGCTTCCTGATCTCTTTGGGTGGACAGAATGCAAATGAGGATGTACGCCATCACTGTCTGCCCAGTAGTATGTGGATTCTTCGACTTGGGCTATACTGCTGTATATCCCCGCATTGCTCTTTTCGTTGTGCTTTAATTTCACTGACCAAACTCCCCTGCGCTATTCACCGACGAATGCTGGCACTAACTGGCCACTGGATGGCAAATCGGAGACTTGGAGAAGTGGTTGTCAATGACCTTTCTTTTGTCATTGCAGATTTTGTTAAAAACATAGAAGAGCAGAAATTTGAAGCAGAACGACAACTGAAGGTTTTTAGTAGGCAGATGAAGGTACGAGCGTTCGGGGACACGACTCTCACGTGTCTGTTATGTGCTCTTTTAACTGCTCCCGTGCTGCCTCTGTCACATAAGTCCTCGCTCTACTTTCCACTTTAAAGCACAGTTGCGTATTGGCGCCGTGAACAAAGCCTTTTGTGTGTGTGCACATCTTCCCGTGACAGCCGTGTGCTCTTTGCAGGAGGAAAAAGACGAGTGGCGTCGGTTTCAGGCCGATCTCCAGACGGCGGTGGTGGTCGCCAATGACATCAAGGTGGAAGCGCAACAGGAGCTGCGCACGCTCAGACGGCAGCTGCAGGAGGAGCAGGATCGCAATGCCGAGCTTTCTTTCGACCTGGAGGCCCTGCGAGGTGTCAGGTACGATATTCCCATCTCACGGCCCTCTCCGGCCTTCAAGCCACGTCCGCTTGTTTCACGGCGCACCTGCGAGAGCAGTGCCAAATGCCTATATAATGTCCTATTTTACAGATAAATACAAGTATTACGAACATTGTAACGCTATTATCTTGATTAAAAGATTTCAGAGTTTGGCTCCTGGGATTGATCTGATTCTCCGTTTTATACTTCTTTTCAACTGCTTCCCTCCTTTACGCAAAGACACTCAGACCTCACTACCCGCAGCCATCCTTTCTTTTGTCTCGTTCTCGTCACGAGCGGAGAATGCAGCCGGAGTGGCATATGCGCATTCGGCATACGCGCCGATGACCCAACACGACTGCCATTTACATTTAACGTGAATCCATTCACGATTTAACGGTTCCGTCTTTGTTGGGCAAGTGCGCTTGTTCTATTTAAAGGTGCACGTCGGCTTTTGTCCCGGTAACCGTCGTGAAAGCGAGGCTTTAACGCTCACCCCTATCGTCATCGTACCTCTTTCACCGATTTCTTTGGCGATCTGTGCTTCGACCCGCTGCTGTGGTGACACGTTGATCTGCGTGTCCTGTCGTTCTGTAACCCGTGAAGCCACTCCTTCATCCATGTCTGCAAGAATGATCAGCGTCATCTCACATGCCTAACAGTCGCGTGGACATTTCGTATCGTCTCTAGAAAGAGATTTCGATGAACTAGTTGTAAACCCCAGCTAAACGGGCCGACTATCCCCAAGATTAGCTGTCGCTCTGCGTCCGGCAGCACCCCCGTGATGCCTCGCAAAGATGTCTTTTGTAAAGTCCAGGTGAGTTCCCTGCCCTGCCCTGCCCTGCCCTGCTCGCTCGCTCGCCTGCCTGCCTGCTGCTGCTGCTGCTGCTGCTGCTCTCATCTCACCACCCTGTCTTTGTCTCGGTGTTTCTCGCCTTCAGCTCGTTTGACTCCCATCCTTCGCTCCACTGGCTAGCGGCACCTGCAGGACGACCTCATGTATTGATTTATTTTGTCGCATTGCTTTGCCTCGTTCTCGTCAAACGAATGTCTCTTGTGCCACCTGCTGTTGGTTGTTCGAGTAGGCCCTAGTTTTTCCATGAGTTCAAATTTCAATTGTAGTTATACAGTACTACAGTACGGCGTCTTTATCGGTGGACATTGTAGGTTTGATTCACGCCCTAATGATTCATGCATGTAGTACACTTCTGGTTACGGCTTGATTTAAAAAAATGGACATCAGAACTCTTAAGGTCTGTAGTTTTTCTGTCAAAGTACCCATTCGAGGCCGAAAGTAAAATATTTGTTGATCCCTGTCTTTCTTTCTGTTGCCAGAATTGTCCCTGGAGCGACCTTTGATACCAAGACCGCAGTCGAAGGACACTAGCGATGTTCATTTCGGCAAGATTGATGCACCTAAGTTAGGACTTAGAAATGAAACCTGGTGATCGACGAGCATCAATGCAGATCGCGTATGCTCGTCTTTTGCACCATAAATATTGTGGTTTACACTTTTTACGTCTTTAAAATGTACGGGCCTAGGTCATTTTGATGATATTGTATTTATTTATTATTTTGTTCATTGACTGTACTGTATGTGTGTCTTTTTCTTTTGTGACGCGTGTCTTACATTATTTGTTAAATATATTTGATACTTTCTTAGACTGCAAAGTTATGTGTGCCTTTTGAAGGCGAGTGTCCAAAAGTGGTTTCCCGTTTGAATGTACTCATCTTCTGAACCGCTCACTGCGCCTGTCTGTCGTCACACACCGTTTGTGGTTCTCAACCGTTTTACCAGAAAAACTATACATTATTATAGAAACTATTTCACCGTGACAAACGAGCTGTTGGACTGAGGATTGCACATTTAACAAATATTATGATTTTCTTTTTCACTCGTAGTTTTTTTTTTTAACTCGGGTTGTGGACCAACGGTGTCGATAATGATGGTCAAATGGATGAAAAACAACGGGGCGGATTCACCAATCTAAGAAGGATTTATTTTTTATTTTTTTAATATATTTTTTAGAATCATTCAAAGATCCAAATAGGATTCATGAAGAGTTTGTAAAAGTAAACAGTGTTTATAAACGGTGTTGTAAATCCTCCACGTTGATGAAATTCAGTGAACGATGACTTTTGCTCAATCGTGAACACCCTTGATTATGTGAGGTTTTTTTTCCTCTCCAATGTATTATGAATCTTTTGTGTACAATTTGGACTCAACTTAGAACAAATGTGCACTTCAGAACGGTTGGCGAATTGAGGTGTAACGTGTCGTGTCTCCGTCGTGTCTAAAAGAATACAATGCCCTATTTTGCCAATAGAAGGCTCTATGGAACAGCGTATGGTGAGCGCAGTGTGTATATTTGTCCCGTATGTGCTCATTCTGGATTGTTCAACTTGTTGAAAAATATTTGCCACTGAAACAACCAGAATTGGCTGTTGCCTAAATTGGAATAGATTTGCAAAAAAACACAAAATACAGAAACAAACAAATCTCAGTTATTTCTACTGTCTTTAAGCATAAATGTATGTTTTCTTGTTGTATGTCCACTATCGATCAGCAAGACCATTATGACTGTGCTACATTAGTCATCCATCCATATTGTGAATTGGGACAATGAATTGAAAGAGATGTCACCTGTCAAAGGTTTGTCTTATAGGAGCCAAATCGTACCCATGGAGGGCCACATGGTTACGCGATCTCCGGTTCGACTTGGGGTCCCGTTATTTTTCCACTTGGAATAATTGTCTTTGGTTAAAAACAAACAAACAAAAACATTGTTCTACATGCAATTGTTTTTGTTGTGCCTTTTTTTTTTTTTTTTTTTTTTTTAATGGTAAAATCATGCATTCTGTAAAGAAATGTGAGGTTCATTTGTTGCTAATAAAACTAATAGCAACACAACAGAAGATCACCTGCTTGGCAGCGGTAAAAGCAAATGCTCATGGACTCCCTTTGCCATACGTGAAGACCAACACAGACTGCATACATGCGTGTGTAACAATTGTCATTTATATTTGTCATTCGTAACATGAACAAATAAATGTTCTTATGCCAGTAGATATGTGCTTTTGTGTCTCTGTTAGCCTACAATTTTTGGAGTCCAATGTTAATGACCATGGAAATTACTTTGTTCCTTTCAACCGGTTTGTAACCGGTTTCAAATCGAGCCGGAGGAGCCGGTTTGACAGCACGAGTCACTCACTGTGCAATGTTCATTGTGTCTGTCTGTCAGGTCTCAAGACAAGTCCGCTCGTGACGGCAGTCGTAAGTGGGGCGCTGTGATCCCGAGCCCGCCTACCGACGCCAACGGTGATGCCGGTAAGGCGCCCGGAGCTACCGCCGAGTCCCTCGTTAAGTCACCCGAAAGGCTTACCGGTGGACAGAGTGAGTTGCGTGACGCGCGCGCGCGCGGCGCACAGCCACACCACACCACACCATACCACAACACAACACCGGCGCATCCTTTGTGGACAACGCAGCGTTGGTACTCGAGCATCGATGTCCGGATTGTTTAGTATGACCTGAACTGACCTCAGTCAACTTGTTAGATTTCTCAGTGTTCTTGAACATTCTTTTGGATGAATGACATTTAGTCCGTTGAGTGACGGGTGGCGCATCGGGTACCTGAGCCTTCAGCGGAGACTTACCAGACTTAATCCACCTGTTACTACCACCACTATCACATTGGAAAAAATGCAGTATGCCACGAACATCAGCTGGTGCCGTCCACAATCCATATTTGCAGTATCTAATCGAATGACAAAACATGAACAAAAACTACGTAGTCCCTAGAACTGTTGATGATCCAATGTATAAATGTGTGCCGATCACTACAGACGTGTTTTGCTTGTTGAATTTGGCTTGTCTGACCAACCGATCAGAGGACACCTAAATGACGCGCGTCTTGAGGGTCCCTCTGGGGTGAATTTGGAATTTGATTGGTTGAAGGAGCAGCCCCATTCCTAATTTCGATGACGTCACCTTGGCGGAATAGATTTGACATGTTGGCACAATAGAGGCTGAAAAGTGATTGGATGCCACATCCAACATCCAACATCCACACCCAGCTGGCCGGGCACGCATTGGCAGCAGCGCAGCCGAGAGAAACACTCCGAAATGAAGGGAATCGACTGAATAGATAGATACGTGCGACTCATCCCTCCTATTACTATTGATCTACCACAAGACATTATTGGGGTTAGACTGTAAAATGTTGCTTCGATCAAGTTTGACATACAACTGCTGGTCTTGGGATGTAACCGCTGCGCGAGACAAAACCAGGCGCATTGGGGCTTCGTTGTGAAAAAGAGTGCCGTAAATAGACTTCCGAGACACGATTCAATGTATGATGCCGCTTTTGTGTCTCTCAGATGGACCAGGCCTCGCAGTTCAAATCCACAGCTCACCTCGAAGTCTGCTCAGCGGGATCCCCATGCGCACAGCACCTGCCGCCGCGGTCTCGCCGATCCAGGTGAGCACGGGACAACGTAGCTCCAGACCTTCACCAAAGGAGCCGCGTGCACGGCCAGGGGGTAGCGGCGCGCGACTGGATGTTATTCATGCGTGTTCGCCCCTCCGGCGGTGCTGACCTTTAGCTGGCTTTAACACGACGCTGAGCCGTCCGCAATCATTACTTGACGGATGCTCTGCTTTTTATTTCTTGCAGAGGCAGTGGTACATAAAGCCCTCGTCAGAGTTGCTGGAAAAAAGAATCAGTCACGGAGACTTTGTTCATCCTCACGGTATGTACCGCAGTTGATCCGAATGACTTTTGAATGTATTAGCGTCCTTATTTACGGCATTCGGGCAGACATATAAGTGCAATCGAACCCAAATAGGCGGAGGCAACATAAGTCAGGCATTGTAGCAAGACGAAAAGGTCACACGCACCTTGACAAACAAAATGATTTCCGACCTTTCTGAGGGTGGCCCTTATGATTTTGGGCCAAGGGAGCAAATGCGCTTACAAATGAGTATTGTATGATAATATCACATGTCGCTACTTCTGCCGTCATTACTTGACACGTGCGACCACCGACTCCACGTTGTTCATACTGACTCTGCGGCAGCCTCAGTGCTGTAACCCAGACGTCCTCGGATCGGATATCTTCGGGCTATTTATGAGTCGAGATGTATGCTGTATGGGGACGGGTTATTCCCATTCACCCCTTCAATACGCACTTTTCGGTTTTTGTTTTATACGCCTGTGCGATACACATGCTGTATCAGTCCAACTTCATGAAATCCTGTACACGATCATGCATGTCTGATCTCTCCGTTCTCAGATTCCCCAGGGAGGTTTTCAGGTTGTGGGGAAGATGCAAAACCTAACATCCTGATGAGGAAGAGTCCGTCCCTGGAGTCTATATTCAAAAGTCCCGCTTCCCTGAGAAGCCGCACGTCGTCTTTTAGCTGCAACCAGGCCAACGGCGTGTTCAGGTGGGCCACGGTTCTTGTCTCGTACAGTATTTCTGGCAGGCAACTGCACAGCAAAACACGCATTGTGGTCTCCAGGTGCACCTACAGTAAATGATGATTTTAGCTTATGGTCTCCTCCATTTAAAGTATGATGTCACCGAAATTAGACCTGAGAGAGGGCCTGCTGGCTCACTATGGCTCACTTCTACTTCCTCCCAAGGATGCTTGATGGGGTTGGGGTCAGGGTCCTGTGCAATATACTCCATGCCAGACTCTTTCATGATGGAATTGAAAAGGGCCTTCCCCAAGCGGTTTCCGCAAACTTGAAAGCATACAAAAAGGTCTCGTTGGAACGAGGAATTGAGATTCGTGGGGAACTAAGGTGTCTAGTTCAACTCCTCGTTTATTCATTAAGAGGAGTAAATGGATCATTTGGTCTTTATAGGTTGTAGTTCCTTTAGTTGGAGGTAAAATGCACAAAATGTCAACACAAATAAGTAGAAACAACATCAGAAATGTCGACTTGTTGCTTCGTGAATCATTGTCGTGTGTGTACTGTGTAAAGTGGATTTGAAGTTTGTTTATTAGGGAGGCACCGCAACTAATTCAATTGACACTGGCAGCTGTCCTTTTCGCAAGCTCAGGCAGCCCCCTCATAAAACGTTCAGCGCTGTCCTTTTGGTTTTGCTGGATGCGCAACTGCACCTGGTAACATTGAAGGTGGGTGACCGGCTGTATATGCAAATAGACATTGAAATCTAATTCGTATTAGTGTTTGCGTTTTGAAAATGTTGAAGACTTCTACTTTGGCATCCCTCAGCCGCCTCGCCTCGACACACGCCCAGTTCCACAATCGTGTCATGTTAAATATCACACATGTCAACTTCGTTTTCAGCAAGATTAAAACTCCCACTTGTGCTTTCGCTTGGATAATGTTGTTGTTGTTGCAGTTCCTTATTTGAGACTTTCCAAACAGCAGTGTGTCATGACTGTTTTTAGTCTGGTGCTTGGGCGATGATGCAACTCGTACTATTCACTGGTGACGAATGTGTGCACGCGGAGCTCTGCAAAATTTGCAATGCTAAGCGGCGCCTCAAAGGGAGAACTAATGAATTTAACAGCCAAGTGGCAGTGACGTGTTTACCACTTTGAGAGCAATGACCGCGCGTCGTGGTCTTCCCACGGCCCCGGCGACAACACAAACGCCACCGAGATGACCTTGGGAACAATATTCGTGTCGTCCAAAGCACAGTTCGTGCACTGTGTGTGTGTTTGGAATTGTGTCGTTTCATGTTATTTGTGAATTTTTCTGCCGTTGCCACAGCAGAGACCAATACACTGTCGGGGAGTATTAACTGTATGATCAATAGACTTATCGCTTCTCACACCATCTGTCCCTTTCTCACTGTGTTGTGTACTTGTGGTTTGTGTTTCCCTCGTGACGGTGTGGAAAGTACGGACCCCTTGGCTGCACTCGCGCGGGAGTATGGGGGATCTAAGAGGAATGCTCTACTGAAGTGGTGCCAGAAGAAAACACAAGGCTATCCGGTAGGGATCGCAGGCCAAAGATCTTTCTCGCATCCGCGCTGAACTCAATCACTTTCACACGGTGCTTTGCTGTTTATTCATTTGGTTCGCAATTCTTCCCCGGAGGATTGAAATGACTCTCTCCAATTGAATTGTTTGAAATTTGTTCCGCCCGTCCAAAAGTTCGGAAATATTGTTTCCATCACAACATTCAGGCATTCTTCAGGGTCGTATACTTTGTATGTCGGTTTCCCGCTGCTCGATTTGAAGTTTTAAATACATGCAATGACTTTCTTCTGGTCCCACCTTTGTGTGGGGAGACAGCCACCTTAAAGGTGTATTCAGATTGATTTCTTTCAAAAAGGTTCCAGCCAGCTGTCATATTTCAGGGAGATGCAGCAAATAAGGGAAACCGTCGAGCATTGTTGCAGACGTTGGATTTCGACATGTGTCTTTCTGTAATGCACTTGGCTTTTATCCTTGTCTCTTTGTTTGTGCATTGTTATTGCGTTGCGTTCCCCGTGTCCATGGAGCCATTTGTCCCTAGTTGTCCCCCTATTAGCCAATGTCCTTTTTTTTAGCCAATTTAAGGAGTACATTAATTATAATGCGCACCCCCAAAGTTGACCTCAAAATTCTGGAAGGGCCTTCTACCTATGTATAATGCATTTTTACAACGCATGATTTTGCTTCTACCCATATGATCAAAACATGAAATATCTGTATTTTGTTAGTTTTTTTACAAAGAATTATTCTGAAGTATTAATTGATTGGAACACGTAATCCTTTTTTATATATATTTACTTGCTCTTATTTTGAAATTCACAGCCCTGCTTTTATTTAGTAACTTATAAAACACACAGTTCAGAATCAGAATCAGTTGTGCTCATATGTTTGATTACCCAGGCAGAATTTGGAAACTGGGTTCAATTCTTTCAAGAAAACATGAAGGACCATGGGACATTTTTATTTCAGTGGGATTCAAATTAAATGATGAAGCATTTCAGAAAAGCATTATCATTAAACAAAGCTCAATCATAAATAAATGAATGGCTGTTGTTCAGTCATCAGTCATATTTAAAAAAAAAAAAAAAAAAAAAAAAAAAACATTTCACCAATTCTGCAAGGGTATGTAAACATGTATGAGGACAACTGTACATATATGCAGTCATACGTACCTCTGTCGTTTTGAAATGAAAGTGTAGGCTAGATTTTTTTTTATAGCCACTAGGTGGCGGTGGCATTTTGGAATGAAAGTGTACAGCTTTTTTCCTAACCACTAGATGGCAGCATACATTTATAAAATGTGAACATTTGTTTCCCATTTGCCCCTGTACACATGTATAATGCGCACTATTGACTTTTGACAATGGTCTGGGGCGGCGGGGGGAATGCACATTATACACGAGAAATTACGGTAATTAAGACCAGTGGGATGAGAGATTTCCCTGTGTATCCAGCAGCACTCATTCTAGCTCATGTTGTTCTTGCGAGGAGGCACACTGGACTCTGGTCTGCAGCCTTTGCAGGTATAGTGCGCTTTCGCGGAGAAATCTCTCCTGCTTCATTCCCTTCACAGAAGCTAGACCAGGGGTCGGAAATAGATTTGTTGCATTAATTTGTTTATTTTCCTTTTCCTTTTCTGCTTTCCTTAAAAATGCATGAGTTGATTATTATTATTTTTTTTTTATTAATTGATTTTAATCAAATTAAATAATTGGCAAATTCCTTTATTGTAAATAATATCATTTTTTTGTAAAAAAAAAACAAAAATAAATAATAATAATAATAATAATACACACACATTTTCGTTTTGTATTTTTATTTTTTTTTAAATGAGAATGAATATTTTTAAAACGTAAACTTTTTCCCATACACAATTTCACTTATTCTTCCTCACCTACGATGGGCTTGGCCTTTCTATTTTAAAAATCAAACGTATGGTCCCTGAGCAAAACGTTTTGCCCACCCCAAGACAAACATACCATAGAAGATAAGATTTGCGATAACAAAAAACAGCGCATCATGTCATATTATTACAAGGCCATGTGACACATCTGCCTTCTCTAAAGTTCGGTAGTCACACTGACACTGTGTGCGTATCTGTCTTTGCACGTGTTGCTAAAACACAGAATCCTCAACATCTTGCCGAATAAGCTTGACCAGCAAGCGCACGCCGAAAGGCTGTCTGATGAGATGCGGCACCTTTAGACAGAGATTCGCACAAATGTGAAACACGAGAGCGCTCATAGGTGGAATTTCATTTGGTTTTCAGAACGAGGAAGAATAAAAACAAAGCGGATTAAAGCGGCTGTCTCGGAAGGCAGCTGGTTTCAAACAGCAGCCCCCATCTTCCCAGTGTACACAAATTCAAGTTTAAACGGGATTAAAAGATTTAGTGAAGTCAGCTGTCGGGCGGTCCTCTCACGGTTTGGCCTCTGCGCGTTCCTCGTCTTTTAAATTGTGCTGCTCAGCTACATAAAGTGACCCTTGCGTGTTTCGGGATTTAGTCCGCATCTGCCATGCGCCCAACCTGTAATTGGATTCTGTCGCAGACGATCAGGCGGTAACCAATAAAGAACCTCCGTTCTCACAGCGATCGGAACGATCTTTCGAACACAAAGTCAATCTGATGAATACCCGTTTACTCTGAATTTGTTGCATGTTTACTTAATCCATCCAGGATTAGGAAAATGCAACTGAGATGGAAAGGGAGCGAAAATGTCGTTAAGGTCAGGTTCAGAGTCTTAGATATTTGGCGCGCCTTGCCACTAGCAAGGGTCCTTCTCTGCGCTCTCCATCGTGTGAATTACCACATTTGTAAACGGCAGCCAACCCTCGTAATACATCGCAACGTCGCACCCGCAATAGGTGAAAATCTGCTGGTCGGCCAGCCGGCGGGAGGTTGGTGGGCTGGCTCCGGCTGTGCCGAATCCTCCTGCTCATTGTGTCTGGGTTTTACTGGTCTCTCGGTGTCAGTTATACTTTACGACTGAAAAGTGGCCGGCATGGTTCTGGGGACCGGGGTTCAAAGACTAATACTTCAACGTTAAGGTTTGCCCGTGGCTAATATTCACATGCAGACCACTATATACCAAATATTGTCTTCATGCGACATCATTTAATGTCCAGTTGAATCTTTACATACTGTTTGTGTCAAATTTCACTCTTCTTGGCATTTGGCAGAAATACAAATGTGCTAAATGTAATTCCTTCACAGGAGACACAAAATACACCAAAACGAAACATTCAAAAGAGTTATTCTTACAAACAAACAACCATTCACACCTACGGGCAATTTAGAGTTGTCAATTAACCTGCCACGCATGTTTTTGGGATGCGGGAGGAAAGCGGAGCGCCCGGAGAAAAGCCACGCAGGCACGGGGAGAACACGCAAACTCCACACAGGCGGGGCCGGCCGGGGATTGAACCCCGGACCTCAGAACTGGGAGGCAGACGCTCTAACCGGTCGGCCACCGTGCCGCCTGTAACATAACCAATAGTATCAATTTGTGAAGCGACCAAGAACATGTACTGGTATCAGGAAATGTGCTGGTCGTTCTGTCGCTGACGTCAGCAAGCTGATATGTCAATCACGCATGTTCTGACCTCAATGTAATGTGTGTGTGCGGGGGGGGTGATCTGTCTGCAAATCAAATGTTCTTATCAGAAAACAACCCTAAAATGACTGGTGAGACTATTTTGGGGGCAGTTTTTTCTGCAGATGTTTTTTTGTTTTAGTTTAGAACTATGGAATAAAGGCCAATGCTTGCAAGTATTAGGCAGGTCCTTTTAACAATCTTGCTTCACTTTTTGTGAGTGCCTCACCAAAGTCGAGCGTGTGCATTTATTCGCCAGCAAAAAGGCTGAAAGGAAGATGAGAAGAAAGTCAATGGGAAGGTCAGTCCCGCGCCAGTTGCTCTTACGTTCCCACTGTCGACAAAGCAGCCTAATTATAAAGTGCAACAGGAAGCGGGAGCTATTGCGAGCGGGTATACGTAGTTGTTGAGGTACAAAGCGAATCTGTGGGATTATATCTGCGCACAAAATACCCCAATCAATAATCAAGCAGGACACAAGCGTGTGCGTGTGCGTGTGGAGGGGGAGGGGCTGTCGTCATCACCAGTGAGCACAGTGGACTGACAGTCTTGTGAACTGATTGTGTCCTATCGTCTTACATGGGGCTGTCCAAACACACATGCTTATTTACCGCACGCGTTTGAAAGCGGAGAAAGAAATACGATGGACGGAGAGACGATGGCCTACGTGCCGTAAATCACGCATCGGGCTGAGCGTCAGGTGAGCTCACGCGCGAGCGCATGCGTGGCCACAGATCGATGAGTAAGGATGTTCAGCCGGCCCTGATCGACTTTGCCCTCGGGGAGACGCCGAGCGGCCACTCGCAGGAAATTACAGTTCAAAAGGGGTCGTTAACACCTTGGGTCTGAAGTCGACTAACTTCAAACTCATCATGCTTTGACTTCCTTTTTCCGTCGATAATCTTCATTAGTGCAGTCGTTCCCAACTACGGTCTGGTGGCACATTAGTGTGCCGTAAGAGCTCATCAGATGATGCAATTCCTCTCACCGCTTGCAAAACGCCAGCTTTAAGATTTTTGGGTGAGATGTAAAATGTGTACCGTGGCTCACAAAAGGTTGGGAAACACCACGTTACGCAACCAACAATGTGTCATGGAAAGTTGCTGCATCTTTGTCTATTTTGGTTTTTTTTTTACCTACTCTTCACCACTAGTGATGGGTATTTCACTCAATAAAGAAATAGTTCATATATTCATGTATTTTCAATTTTCATTACAATTTGAAGATAGATTTTATAAAACAAGAAGAAAATAAAGAGATGAACTGCAAGAGAATATGGAAAGGGTTGTTGGTTGCCATGTACAGCGACTGCAAAAATAGAAAATCCTACCGAGAATATTTGTCTCATTTCTCGTCCAAACTCATGTTTACACTTAAAACAAAGCTCCCGACCGACAAAGGAAATTGCTTTTCGACAATTTTCACGGCCGCTGATGGTGTGGTGGTCCGCTCGCCTGACTTCGGTGCGGGCAGCGCGGATTCGGTTGCCACTCCGTGCGAATGTGAGCGCGAATGGTTGTCCGTGGCTACGTGAGCCCCGCGACTGACCGGCGACCAGTTCGGGGTGTAGTCCGCCTTTCGCCCGACGTCAGCTGGGATCTATGTGACCCTAACCGGGATAGGCGGTGTTGAAAATGGACGACGGATGGATGGACAATTTTCATGTCGTATGGCGCGTTCCGTTTTGCCGCTGTTGCGTCAAGACATGAGAAATCAACTGTCGGTTCATCACAAGAGACTTCTTAATCAATCGATCAAGTGATGGATTACTATGGCCGTCTCGACTTCGTATTGTTGCGGACGCAAAGGGCGACGCTCGAGGTGCTGTTTTGATCGGAACGTGTGTGCTGTGCTTACTGGAATACACATTCGTCTCCTGTGTATTTATCCAGCACTTTGATGTCCCAATTTAGTCTGCGGACGCTTCGAAAACATTTTCTCTTTAACGGTAGAAGCCAAACAAAAATAAAGGCCCTATTTGTTTAACATGGGAACAATGAGCGTCAGGCTCAGCTGGGCCTGACAGAGCACGGCTCATCCGGCCCTGTCTGGGAAACGCTTTCTCTCTCACACACAAACACACACACACACACACACGTGCACACGCAAACCCGGAAAAATACCCCCCCGCCCGCACACGCGCGCACACAGGAGTGGAAGGAATGGCGGTCATACACTGAATGAGAAAACAATGTCTAATCATTAGTGTCAATTCTGGAATTTCATTTGATATAGCGATAGGCTGCCCTGCGATTGGCTGGCGACCGGTTCAGGGTGTACCCCGCCTCCCGCCCGAAGATGGCTGGGATAGGCTCCAGCAGCCTGCGACCCGAGTGAGCATAAGCGGTAAAGAAAATGGATGGATGGGTTCTTTTCATCCCCCAAGGGGAAATCGCACACACGGAGAGATGTCCGAGTGGGGGGGGGGGGGGGAAAGGGGCTGAACCTCTTGAGCTCGTGTCGGAGGGGTTTCCGAGGTCTTGCTCGAGGGCACCTCGACAGTCGTCAGGAAGCAGACTCCTCTCTGTCCAACAACAAGGTGCCATTCTCGATTCAAACTGTCACCCTCCGGTTCCAAAGCCCAAGTCCTCATCAGTTGAGCTACCGCCGCCCGCCCCACGAATGCACGAATAAAGAGTCGAAGAATAATGATCTGGCTCATTGGTGTAAATATATGGAGTCACATTTTTGCAGAGTCACTGTTAAAAGCCAGCAGTTGTCTGGGTTCGACAAGAACATACTCGTATAGCTATTCTCCACACCGCAAGCATCTGTCGACGAACCTCATGATAACAATAGCAGGAAATGCTGTGCGGTGTAATTCGAGTCAAATGTGAACGGTTTCCCGATGAGAAGGGGAATGGCCGCTAAAAAGACAGGCCTCCTCCTTTTGTCATTCTTGTTTTTTTTTTCCTGGTTGCTCCTGTGCCCGCCCGTGGTGGTGCTGAGGTAAAGTGATTGTCTGACAGGAAATATACTGAGCTCATCAGTCAGACAAGCCTCCCCTGCTTTCATCTCTTTAGTCTGAGGACATTTTTCAAAACCATGCGTGTCAGTCACATCATTATCATTCTTGGAATGGCGCTGTGGCTTTTTTATAAAACCTTTTTTTTTTCCGCTAAACTGTTGGACGTGAACAACTCGATATCGTAATAGCAAATGGCACAAGGACATCTGGGTGTTGAATTTGGGATGACGACAATTGGGTTCCCCGCTCGATCACGTTTTTATTTTAAAGTCGTCGTTTTTCACGCACGAATTACTAGCACCCTAATTTACGAGTTTTCAAAGTTAAGAGACGCTCGGTCGATTTATTTTTTTATTTTTTGCTGCGGCAAGCCAAAATGTGAATTGCCAGCAAGCTACAAAAACATTGCCGCTCGAGTGAAGTGAGAAAAAAAATAAAGAGCGACCGTCGCCGACGGTGACGGAACGAATTTGATTCGTAAGACAGGAGAGCCGCAGTTGCCGATGCACTTTTTGAAGCGTTTTTGCAATCAAACGCAAACGCAATGAGCGCTGCTGCGGGCCACAGCTCGCACCCAGACACTCGCACGCAGACTCGCCGATGTCACGCCCCGCCCCACCGGTCCCCGCCTCTTAAAGGCATGTGCGTGTACAGTACGTACAGTATTGAGCATGCAATTTTGTGTCGTCGTTGAAATAAGTTCACAATGTGTTTAAAAAGGCTGCTTCGACGTGTCTTAAGACATTTAAATGTGTTTAAAGCGTATGGGAGGGATACATCTATGATAAAATGTCTTCTACATGGTCACACTAGAATGCATTTAGGAAATGGTTGAAATGGTCACACCACTAGTAACCCAAATAGCAAATATTCTCTGGCCTTTCCAAGGTTGTAGGCTGTTAAGATGAGTCATAAAGTTTGGTTTTCTATTGACCAAAGACCTCTAAGCAACTTTAACATGTTCTGTTCGTCATCATCTGTGTGAACAATTCCCCTTTTCTCTCCTCTGAGCCTGGGAGAGAGAAAAAAAAAAAAAAAAAAAAAAAAGCAAAGCCGTGGCTCTCCCTTTTGCGCCTGGCGACACGCTTCCTGTCGCTTGATGCCGTGTTTGCTTTTCCCCCGGCGACCTGCTCTTGTCCACTGCTGTTTTAGCATGCAGCGCCATGCATGCGTGCCTCTCTCCCGAAACTCCACAACCACCACGGGCCTCCGTTTACCCCGGCCCGCCCCAGACCATCAGCTCAGACGTACGCACGTGCACGTTCGGCCCTCTCCAGCCTCCCTCGTCGGTTTATTCGTCATTATCTATCTTTGTCTCTGGGGGTCCGCATTCTGACTAACCTTTAATCGCTCTGGGCGTGTGTACAATGTCACACAGGGAGCTGCTAGTATTACAGCCAAAAGGGCTCGTTGGTGAATGAGGGCTGACGTGACTGCACGTCTGTCCCTCAGACTTAACATGACTGACGGAAGGTTGAGGGTGACAGCAAAGCCACTCTCGCTTGCGGCCTCTCATCCGCTGTCGGCCACTGTCCGACGTGAACGTGGCACTGGGCGGGATACATAAAATATTCATCTAAAATTAAACATTGTTGCATAGCAATATGAAATGCAGATGAGGCTCATCTTTTGATGATTATGATGATTGTGTGAGCCAAACAAAACAATCAAACGATAGGCCCGAGTGCGTTCCCCAATTCAGGCTTTTTTAGACTAATGTATTCACTTTCCTATCAGGTACGCAGGCTGATTGTGTATGTGCTTGTCAGCCTCTATCATCAACTTGTTTTTCTTGCTAAAAATTCCAATTCATCTTTGAAGACAAATACATCACGACATCATATCACCAGAGGTCCGAAAGTCAGTTTGTGTCCGAAGTGAAGGAGGCAAATTAGCCTGCGGTCTTTTGTTAATCAGCACAAATCCTTCCAGGCATGTGAGGCTCACTGGGGTATTGGACAAAAGAAATCCCTTCTTACTTTACGGTCACTGATGGTCTGGTGGACAAAGTGCACAGCTCTTTTCCTTTGAGTCAAAGTACAGATTCTCACAGTCAAATGTTACTCAAAGCCTTTGACGTAAAAGGTGAAGCAGTGGAGAAATTGAATGGATGGATATATTTCAGTTGATAAACAGTGGACTTAAAACTGACACGTAGCCACATCTATCTTATATTCTCTGTTTGATGGTCCTTATTTCATGTGTATTTAAGATGGCATTCAGCTGAAGCCAAACGTGTCACATTAGGAGCGCAGGCATTCTTCATGCTTGTGTGGTCTTAGAGCTGAGATTTTGTTCTCGCGTTGGTTTCTCCAGGACCCAAGGAACCGTGTAGGTTTTGTCCAATCGGGTCGCTAATTACATTGGCCTGCAGTCACTGCTCCGGATCAATCCTCTGATTAGATATTTGGAATGAAAATCAGCTGGACTCTGGTCTTCTGGGCACAGACTGATGACCAGCAGCTCGGAGCGTCAGTAAACAAACAAACATGCATACAAATGCACGTCTTATCTGTCACTTGTAGTAGCGCTGTTACGTTGACTCACGGATGCACAAAACTCTCCCAACGGTTCAACAATGTGGCTCCGCTTCACAGATATATTCACCTCTCTGATACTTGCTGCTGATGATGAACTCATTTAGTTAACTCTTAAAAACCAACCGTTCTGTGCCAAACACGTATTAATACGTATTTCATGGTTTTTTTTGTTTTTTTTTAATTATCTCTATATTGTGAGACGCGACCAACAAATGTAAAACTTACCTTTGTTTCACCGCACATAACTGAAGAATGAAAAAGGGGAGGATCTAGTTCATCCTTTCATTTGGTAGATTTGGTATACATCTAATCATAGAACACAGTATTCTGTAAGCCTTGAAAGATCGATCAAAATGCTCAAAAACGGCTGTCTTTTCTGAAAATGGCTGCCATTGAGTGACTTAACATCACTTCAATAATTCCTGAGCACTTCGGTTTCCACGTACTCATTGCAGCTACACAGCACAGAGCTCAGATCAAGTCTCTTACCTCCATTAATAATCGAAATGACATTTTCAAGTGAATACAATACTGTATGACAGATTATTCGTGTGTTTGGAAAGAAGTGAGGGCAAATATTGCCATATGCGGATGTGCTGGCGACCTCCCCCACCTCAAAAATGAATACTGTAGCGCATGGGTGGGAAAATGTTTGTGCTCAAGAAACATATTGGATTTTTAAAACAAACATTTGGGCCAGGTCGTTGGTAGATGAGGTAAAAATGTCTATGTCAAAAGTTGTTCATTTTGTTCAAAGAATTCATTCTCATTCTCAAGTTTATTGTTGATGATGTACTGTATTTATGGTCATGATGTTTTTTTTTCCCAAAGGTTTAATAAAATGGATTTAAAAAAATCTGAATTACACCAAGTCAATTAACGCATTTATTTTGATTTACAAAATAGCTAAATAAACGCAAGCCATATTGCATGAGTCTCGATAATGTCAATGCCCGTTGAGCGGGGATTAAAGATCAAAATGTATTGTCGGACTAAGGGTGTGCTCATTTATGCGATCGCCTCCCCTAACAAAAAAATGATTTGAGGTTATTCTTCATCCGAATTTGACGAGTTCCCCTTTTGCGTGATTATTTCAGTATTTGCCGAGGGGGGCCGCCTTTTTGTATGCCCTGAATATGACTTTGGGTAGAGAGTCTTTCTTTTGAGCCCGTTTTCTTAAACGCCGAGACAAATTCGAGAGCGGAACCGATCTATTCAAGCAGGAAGGAGGGAGTCTTCCCCTCATAACCTGCTGTGTTATCAGAGCCCCGCCGTACGAGAGGACAATGCGCTGTGAAACTGGACGTGCCGCTGAGCACATTCTAGACCCAGAGGCCGTTCTCGGAGGGGTTAAGGGGCCGTTCAAAGAAACACAAGCGGACATTCGTGTGCTCCTCGAGACGCGGAACTGCGTGAGCAATCTTCTATTAAATGTGACCTTCGTCACGCTTCCGTGGCCCGTTCCCGTGCTCGTCACTGAGGAGACATCACAAACAGGAGGATCGGAGAAGATCCTGACGACGACGTGCGAATGCATGAATGTCCCTCTACCAACCAGAGGACCTCTTGTTCTAGGACTTGACAGCTGCTTCAATGGCATCTCCGTGTGGCTTTCAGATGGTTGTCATCTTGTCTTGGGCTTTTTGAATGTTCTGGTGAGCTCTCTGTTCTTGTTTTTTGGACAGGATATCGACGTGACCAACTTCAGCAGCAGTTGGAGTGACGGTTTGGCTTTTTGTGCCCTCCTGCACACATATTTGCCCGCTCACATCCCTTACCAGGAACTCATCAGTCAAGATAAGGTACAAAGCGACCGAAATGCACACAGACACGCACACACTCGGCTACAACTAACTCGCTCCCTATCCGCACGTTAGCCCTATACAAAAATGACAATAAACGTGCACCGTGGACGTGCGCATTTATAAGAGAAGCATGCCAAGAAATTGCTAACAAAGTTGTCTATGTCAAAGTGTGCTTGCTGTGACTTGGTAAACCTTTTGTTTTCCATAGTTTTGCAGCCCCTGTGTGTGTATACACACACACACACACACACACATTGGTACACACTGGACATAGCACTTACTGAATAAGATGCATTCTTGGATCCAGTCATCAGTGGGTCATGAGCTCCCACATCCACAATTGAACAAAGCACTGTTTATAGGCATAGTTTGAATGTCCCAAGTTTACTTGGGGCTCTTTCGGGTTGCAAGAAAATCTTTTCATGGGACCCGAGGTTAAGACATTCAAATGAACCCTGCGCATAACTCCAATCTCTCTCTAGACTTCAATTAGGCATTCGCTACTCATTTCTAATCAACGTTTGTTTTTGTTTCCGCTGTTAAAGCGCGCTTGTTTACAGTCGTGCCTTTATCAACGTCGCGACAGTACTTTTTCTAGTTTGGCCAGATCCAAAGAATTTTCACTCGCGTCTTGACAGCCACGTGGGTGGGAACAGAATAGCGGTCCCGTGGCCGCTCCTCGAAAACAATCGTCAAAACACCTCAGACCTGCGCCGATTCGTCCTTGGTGACAAATGAGTCGTGTGTGTCACATGACAGCGGCACGGCGCTGCCGCCGTGCTGAATAATTCAATAGGCGGGAGTTGACTTTAATAACTCTTGCTGAGTGACTTCAGCCTCGGGCCCAAACAGCCAAGCAGCTCTTTGCGGCGTAATCTGTCCTTCCGCTAATCCCATTACTGCCCCTCTCGCCCTTTATCATTAGATCTTTTTACCCGAGATCCTAATCGATGGCCTCGGGTTTTAGGCAGAAAACAGGGGAAGGTGCTCTTTTCGGAAATGGGTTCTACGTCAGAACCGATTTCATAATAGTGTTCGATAGTCGATAGTGTCGCACTTTGTCATCCTAAACGGACACGATGAGTCTGTCAGGCGCTCGCTGGCCTCGGTATGATGGGAAAAGAGTGCACACCCCTTTCAGATGGGGGGTGTTTGTAACAATGCAATGTAACAATTTCAACATAGGCCAAAAATCCCATTGTTTCTCTTCAGGGAGTTTTTTCGGTTTAATAATAGGACGGCTGAATTAAGAATTAAGCATGGAAAAGAGATTCGGTGAGTCATTGGGGAATTGCACAACGCAACGATGTTGTTACTTGTATTTCGAGTCGAGCCCTGAAGTTCACTTCCTATCTGAGGACAAACATCGACCAAAGAATCTTCCAAAAATGTCATCGGTCTCGGTTTTTGTGTGTATACCGTATTTACGCAAAAATGCGGTAATACGATATATTGTCTGACGTGTTATGGTCTCATTTGACGCCCGACCGATGAATCAAGACCGGGGTTAGCCTTTTTTGTTACTCGTTTAATTTTAAGTTCAAGTGCGATGTATTTCCCCTTCAGATCCGCAACCTGACTTTGGCCTTCCAGGCCGCCGAGAGCGTCGGAATCAAACCTTCCCTGGTGAGTTGGAATGAGAGATGACACAGAAGGATTTTGAGTTGGTGTATTTCGCTTAACAACAAGCGCGTGTAAGAGGCTTCGTGGGCCGCTCCCCTCCCGACTGTCTTGACTGTCTCTTTTTAACACGGATGCTTCTGTATTGCAGGGTGGTCCCGGGTCTTATTTTACCGTTGGTTCCGCTGTCAAAACGGGCCTATTCAGTAGTCGTTCATCATTCCATCATTTCCGAGATGAGTCGATGATATTCCCCTTTAACCGGACCTCCGACTGCTATTTCATCATCCTACCGATAACCTTGAATTCTTTTAGCCCGAGTTCCTTCAAAGCGTCCCGATCTGCTCGTTTGTTTGACGGCGACCCCGCTGGGTTGAAGGCATGAAATGCCAGAAAAGGGTGACTTTGCGCATTCGTGCGAGCTGTTTGCGCTGCTTAGCTTTACGCGAAGTGCACACGTTTACGGGAATGATTGCGGATCATCTTGCGGCCAGTGGGGAACGAGCAGATACTTTGTCATAACCCAACAACGATGGATGATGTGTGATCGTTACATATCACCTTATCGCGGTAAATGATGGCAGTTGCACCAACCAGCAACACATGAAAGTCATTTCAATGCTGCGAATCTCAAAGAGGCAGAAGGCCCCCACGAGGGTGAGGGCAGCTCACATTTCTTTGTCTACTGTGATTGGACACGTTCATCTTTTCGATTCTAACTTAATACAGTGGAATCTTTTCAACTGAGCACAGGACGCTCCGACTGGATATAGACTTCCAATCTTTTTTTGCAGGAAATGTTCCAGGCTGGCGGCACGGCGGTCGACCGGTCAGAGCGTCTGCCTCGCAGTTCTGAGGTCCGGGGTTCAATCCCCGGCCCCGCCTGTGTGGAGTTTGCATGTTCTCCACGGCCGCGCCCGTGTGGGTGGGCTTTTCTCCGGGCGCCCCGCTTTCCTCCCGCATCCCAAAAACGTGGTTGATTGAGGACTCTAAATTAGTCGTAGGTGCGAATGGTTGGATGTTTGCGATTGGCTGGCGACCAGTTCAGGGCGTACCCCGCCTCTCGCCCGAACTTAGCTGGGGTAGGCTCCAGCACGCCCGCGACCCGAGTGAGGATCGGCGGGACAGAAAATGGACGGATGGACGGATGTTCCAGGCCCAAACCGTCGCCAAGCTTTATTAGCTCCTCCAGCAATTTGACGAAAGGGCAAGGCACAAACGACCAATCACACTCACACCTATGGACAATGAAAAGTCCTCAATCAGCTTTCGAAGCGTGCTTTCGGCATGTGGGAAGAAGCGGGCCGAAGCCCACGTGAGGCTCTCCCGACCGTGAAGCGGACACACGAACCGATATTCCACCGTGCAGCCGCCGTAAAAACAAGCTAACCGTGGCTGTTAAGGAAAAAACCAAATCTAAACACTGCTCAAACTGCAGCGGTTCTCCCTCCCGACACAAAGTCGCACCGGGAAAAAAAAGCTCTCCGAGTACCGCCGTCGTGACCGATCTACAGTAGCATAGTAGGCCCAAGTGTTCATCAAACTCACTCCCCACTCAGTAACAGCGCTAATGTGACTTTTGGATGATCGTCCGTCTCGCTACGTGAGCGAATAGCGAGCGGGCCGGTGCGCCGCGTGACTTTCGCCAGAAGAGTCTCCCGACTCTCCCGCTCACGTGATGTCTTTGCTCCGAGCAGAACGTCGAGGAGCTGATGAAGACCGACAGGCCCGACTGGCAGAGCGTCATGCAGTACGTCTCTCAGATCTACCGGTACTTCGAGACCTGACCGGCCTTCCCGGCGGACGCGCCTCGCTTCGCCTCCGGCCGCTCGAGCCCGTCTCTTCCGGAGCAGCTGTTTCCCACTGCGAAGCGTCCAAGGACAACGCGGCCGCTCGAAGTCGAAGACGTGCGGCTCGCTTGCGCCGCTCGCTTTTTCGACAGGTTCGACTTCGCCGCGTGGAACTCGACGGAGGTTGCGAAATGCAACTTGCCCTTTTTCTCGTCGCAAGGCCCTAACCTCCGCCTTGCGCCCCCGACCGTCACGTGAGCCCTCGACAGCGACGCTGCTGCGGCTGCTTTTAGATTATGTCCGGTACAGGAAATGTGTGTAATTCCGCCACGACAGCCGACGTCGTTCAGTATGACGCTCAGCGCGTGTTGTTGGCTTTGCAAATCAAACGTTATTTATTTACGTGCGCATCCTGAGGAGTGAACACGTGGACATCCAGTCCATCTGTGAATTTGTCTATGTCATGATGTCACCTTTCCAGAGCTGTCGCATTAATAAAGGAACGTCCATTTCTCTTTCTTCTTAACACTCGTTGAACGCGGGCGGCCAGGAGCAACCGAATCGCCTCCCGGTTTCACCTCACCGATTGTCGTAGCACCTTTTGATGAGGGGCTTTTTGATTCCTCGTTTAGGCAACGGGTGCAAAAAGTACTCGCACTCACGTAGAAGTAAAGATAGAAGAAAGACCGCTAAAGGTCGCTCGTTTTGATTCGACACCTCGACGGAAAGGTTCAAAACAAATAACTGAAATGTACAAAAGGGAAAATGAATTGTGTACAATATCTGTTTTGATAACTTAGCAAATAACAATTCACCGGTCAGACCGTCAACATATTTTGACCTTGGTGCGCTGCGCCATTTTCCCACCGCACATCCCTCATCAACTATTCAACGTCGGTTGCCCCGAATATTTTGCCATTCGTGCTGTGGAACATCCGAGTGCTCTTGAGCAAACTTCCCAACACGCAGCAACGGCTCCCTCCTCGGCGTTCTCCCACGGACCTCGTTCTTCTTGAATGTTTTGCAGATGCTACATTTGTCAACAGCGATGTCGGCGTCCGACAGTGGTTTCTGCGAGTCTTCGGCTGACAGTCTCGGGTTCATCCTTCCGTCCCGTGCCACGCCCTTGCGCTCATCTTTACGGGAAGGCCACTCCTTGGAAGACAAGCGACAATTTGAACGTGACTTGGTCATTCTTACCACATCGCCAGTTATATGAGGGTTGAGTTGAGTTGTACAGGTTATGTCACATTAATGGTGGAAAACGTGATAGGATGATGTATCTGGGTGTCTTTTTTTGTTGGTTTTGTTTTGTTTTTTTTCATCACAAGAACCTGGCATTTGAACGGGGGGGGGGGGGGGGTAGACTTTTTCTACGCATTCTATTGAAACTTCTCAACGGAACCAACGATGGATGCGGTTTGGTGTGTGCGTAATGACGCACGCGATTCCTCTCTTGGCGCGACGGGATGCCGCTCGGTGGGAGAAGTGCGCGTGCGTTGCGTGTTGCGTGGAGGGAAGGCGAGAGAGAGCGAGGGGGCGTGGCTTGAATGAAAATGTCAGCCTTCGCCCTCCTCCGCGCTCGCGTCCCTCCCCGACTTGAAAAGTGCCGTCACAGAGGAAAGTTGCGCCACACTCGGAAGAAAATCAACCGTGGACGATGCACAGCTTTGCAAAGGTAAGAACATCGGCAAACAGGCGCATTAGCGCGAATGTTCATTCTTCTTTTGCCCCTCCCCCCTTTGCAGATGGCCAATTTAGCAGCTCCCACTCGTGGACTATCCTCGGACCGCAACCCGTCGACCTGTGCCCCGCCCGTCGACTTATAGTAGCTCCTCGTCTCAGAAGAATGCATGAGGAGGGAATCAAGACGGTCTACATCATCATCGAAGTGGTCATCGCTCTCTTCTCCATAACCGGCAACGTTCTGGTGTGCTGGGCCGTGGCCATCGACACCACCCTGAAGAACGCCACCAACTATTTTCTGGTGTCTTTGGCCGTGGCCGACAGTCTGGTGGGCTGCCTGGCCATCCCCTTCGCCGTCACCATCAGCGTCGGCATCCGACTGGACTTCTACGGCTGCCTGTTCCTGGCCTGCTTCGTCCTGGTTCTGACCCAGAGCTCCATCTTCAGTCTGCTCGCCATCGCCATCGACCGATACCTGGCGATCAAAATCCCTCTCAGGTCGGCGAGCGTCACCTTTCGGAGGGCTCCGGCCTCCTTCTGCTTCTTGGCTCTTTGTGACGTGGAAAACTAAGGCCCGTGCAATTTTAAAACGACAACCATCACGCAAAAAAAAAAAAAACCCCTGAGAGGAACTCTTTTATGAAAAGACCAAACTCGCGTAAGCTGCAAATGCTCGGAATATTGAATCGGAACTTCTCACAAATTTAGTTTGACCTTCGGTTACCTTTATAAAAGCGGACGGACGGACACCTGATTCGTCCCGTAAGGGAAATTCAATATGCAATATTTGTATGAACAACCGAAAGAGTAAAATCAAATGAAAGCCGTTTACGTTGGATCCAAGCGAGGACTCCAAGAAAACTAAACATCCTTTCTATACTGCACCTTGCGAAGTTATCTATTCCGGTTGCACGTGATTCAAATATGGCAAACTGACATCCTTTCTCCCGCTTTTCTTGCAAAACATCCAATAGAATAAATTAGTGGAACCCATTTGACACATGAGCAAATTCAACACTTTCTTTCAAAAAGTAAAGAACGTAGGTGTTAGCAAACATAACACTTTGAAACCACATCATTAAATATTTGTCCCCCCCCCAAAAAAAAAGGCCTCCCACCCGCTTTCTCCGCTGCTCCACTCTTTGTCTTTGTCTTTGTCTTTGTCTTTGTCCACTCGCTGTCAAAGGAGATTTGCGGATTTTGTGAAACCCGATTCTCCCTTTCGGCGGTTTCCCGCCACATCCCCAAAAACACGCGCGCTAGGTTAATCGACGACTCTAAATTGCCCGTAGGTGTGCATGTGAGCGCCAACGGTTGTTTGTTTGCGTGTGCCCTGCGATGGGCCGGCGACCGGTTCGGGGCGTACCCCGCCTCCTGCCCGATGACGGCCGGGATGGGCTCCGGCACGCCCGCGACCCCCGTGAGGAGAAGTGCGACAGCAAACGGACGGATGGACGTACTTTATGCAATTTGACTCTCATAAAGTTCCGAATTTCTCCTTTCGTGCTTTCCTCATTCGGGCGGGAGGTGAGCTGGCGCCTGTCCCGTCTGACTTTGGGCGGGAGTACGCCCTCGACTGGTCGCCAATCAATCCATCGCAGGGCACATACGTATAGACGAACAAGCATTCGCATGAACGCCTATGGGCAATTTAGTCTTTAATGAACCTGACATGCATGTTTTAAGAGCGGGGAGAACATGCAAAGTGCACACAGGAAAGCCAGAACTGAGATTGCAACCCTGAACTCCGAACAGTGAGACAGATATGCTAACCGATAGTCCACCGCGCCCATGCCGTGCCATGTGCGGAACGTCTCTTTACGACAATGCAAAGCTTGTCACGATGAGGCGAAAAGGTTTTCCTGTTCCAAAGTGACACAGCAGAAACCAACACTGGCCCTGTCCGCCCCCCCCCCCCGCCCCCCGAGCCTTCTTTTTTTTGGTGAAGGTGAGACGTTCACATGAGACGCTCAGGGAAAATGTCGGGAAAACGCTTTGTCGCCGCAACCCGGCAGGCGCAGTACACCGATGAGCGGGCAGGAAGCATACAAAGGGCTGAAGTCGTCCGCGCCCGTTGGATTGCGTTACCGTGGTAGACTTGGCGGTTCTTATTTCATATCCAGCGGTGACAAACCAGCGTGTTTGCCGACGTGTTAAACTGAAGCCTATTGACTTGAACGAATCCCAAAATGCACCGATGAACAAGCGCATGCTGCTATTTTTGGTTTTGTTTGAAGGCCGCCGAAAGTTCACCGCGGGGCTCCTCCGCCGTGATGCGCCGTCATTTCCATTAGCCTCAAACTTCGGCAAGAAAAGACATTTCGACGCGCCGGGGAGGAAAGTCATCCGCGGCCGACTTAGTGGCCTTGGAATTTGAATACGAGCCGTTCCGCAAAGCACTTTTGACTTTTTATTTGTTTGAATTTCCATTTAGAAGTCACGGAAATGCCTTTAATACAGCTCGGGCATCAAACTCCCAATATGAGAAGTATTGAAATACATTTGAGCATACAGTAGTGAGTTGCACAGTCGGTAACGATGCGTAAAACTTGTATTTAAAAGTAGTTCTCTATCATAAAAAGGATGCAAGTAAAATGTTGCGACAAGTCTGTATTATGATAACGCGATTATTAGGTAAAGGACCAAAAGTGTATTTGCCGTGCGCCGCGTTCGCGAACTAACACAGCGGACGGAGCTCGGCTTGTGGCTCGAGGGCGTCGTGGCTACGCGACAGCAAACCTGTTCACTCTTTTGAAACGGCGTCACGCCGACGTGAGCGTTTCGACAACGGTGCAGATAAAGCCAATGCAATAATCAATGCCGCTGTGCTGTTTTTATGGCGTTCCCAAAAAATGCAAACCTTGAAATCACACTGCTCAAACTGTTACTGTTGCGCTTGTCTACAGCCTTCATTTGACTCTTAATGTTGCACTTTCAGAAAAAGCTAATATGGAAGTTATTGATGTTCCATTTGAAATCTCATTAAATAAAAACAAGCTCTTTTCTTTTTTTGCATTTTGCATGTTGTTTCGCCGACCGTTACATGTGGAGAGATTAGACGAAACCTATTTGCAAATAAGGTATTTTCGATTTTAACAAACGCTTCGAGCAAGTATCCCCGTTTTGTGTCAGACCACACACACGTCGGTCTTAAAGCGGTGACAACCTCGCATTATATAAATGTAACATTTCAAATAGGCGCACTGCATCCGTTTCTCCGCTGAGCCGAGTGTAACGGATGCAGCTGAAAATCAGGCGACGAAGTCACTGCGGCGATTCACTCGGAATTGGGCCGATTCCAGTGTAAAGCTTAAAACGTAAAAGCTTACAAGCTGAGAGGAACGCAAATGACTCCGCAAGATCGCTTCGTCGGACGTTATTATGCCGACGCAGACGTCGTGTGTGTGTGTCCGCGTCAAAATATGAAAACATTCAAATCGGTATCAACACAGAGCATGATGGCTGTGTAAAGCAGGACTATATTTTCTAAAGCATCTGTGTAACAGCAGCCATTTGTCGTGTTTTTATGAAACATGTTTTCCCCGTTTTGCACTGCTCCTGAGAGAAAACTGAAATGGAACTGGCTTTTCATCACGCAGCGACGGTATATCAAAGTCCATACATTTACGAACAGATCAAACTATATATATCACGATCAAAAACGACCGGAAGGCAAGGGAGCGAGAAAAGTCAGCTGGCGCTTTACTGCTTTGTTTCTCCAGGTGATAACATCACGTCAAATCTAATAAACATTTTAGTCTGTACAAACGCAACCGCGTTAGCACCATTTGTTAACGCTAATGCGGCATGAGAGCTGTTCAGCAAAAAAAAAAAAAAAATCAAAAAAGATACTGTACTGCCCTCGCATGTGATCAAGGAGATCTAATTGGCATGGATGTCTGCTTATAACAAAACGAAATATTATTTAGGCTTGAATGTGACACCGTCCTGTTCAATTACCCTCAATTCCCAATGAATCCTGCCATACACTTGCCAAATTCCCCAGTTTAGACTTTCCGGAATTTGCCGGAAACGTCGCATCCCTTTGTCACGCCGCTCACAACGGACACGCTTGCTCCGCACAAAAGCCACGACGCGATGTTAGCGGACTCGACAAGGCCTCCCGACCTCACTCGGCACACGGCCGCTAATAAGATCAGTGCGGCTCAAATGACAGAATAACACGGTGCCGGTGAGACACGCGCGCACACACACAAACTAGTTTACTGTACGTGTGCGCGTGCAGTCCGCGGTTATTTGGCTCTCGTTAGGGTTTTTCCAGATAGTTGAAGCGGAAGCGAACGGCCCGGGCCGGACGCCTGAAGGCTCCCGGGACGCTCTCCTCGGGGTCCCGTCTTCCCGTTTTGCATCACGTACTGGAAGACCCCGTTGCCGTTTTGTCTCGTTACGGCCTTTCGACACGCATATCGGAAAAGCCGGCGGACGCGCTGTTTATTTCATTTGCGGGACCCGCCGTCATTGCGTCGCCGGCCGACGTCGGGTTCGTTAGGTCGTCGATAACATCCGCGCTCTCAAACGTACACTTTTTTTGGAATGATTATCAAACTGAGACGACATTCGTTCATCAGTGGCCGATTATATAAAACATAGGTGTGAACGGTCGTGTGTCAAAATGTGTCCAGGGATCGAGGCAGCCGGGACGGGCTCGGGCTCGCCTGCGACCTAATGAGGACCAGTGCCGCAGAAAATAGACGGATGATTAAAAGCAATCAAATGCAGAGTCAAATACATGAATTGAACCAGGAAAAGGGTCGGGGAACGTTTGGTGGCAGAGGTCACCTGTGACAACGTACGAGGTATTTGAATGTCCATTCAAAATCGTCAGAAATAAAACCCAAACAGCCAGAGCGTCCCAAGTTGTCGACGTTTTTCATCGTCCAATGTCCTTTTGTGGTGGACGAACACCGAACGATTGCAGCATCGCTGGGGTTCACCTTTGTTGTTCGCGGTATAAAACCAAAGAGGCCACATCGTTTCCTGTGTGAAATCAATCGACATGGCGGGACACAAAGCTTCCTAACGGCACTGATGTAACGACAGCAAAGCCACCTCCTGTATGACGACGTACACGGGGACGATGACGGAGTTCACTTTCCCTTCCTGCTCGATAAATGCGCGAAGGCTGCACAAATTCCGGACGCCGCACGCAGTGGCTTCGTCGCAGCGAACCAGCCGTACGGATGCAATAGAGCTATTTGTGATGCGGGTTGTAAAGGGGTGGAACATTTCCGGTACACTCGGGGAACGTTTCTGGGAAATTTCCATGCGAATTTAAGATTGGAAACTTGATGGGACTGAACTGTGAATCGAGGATAATTGAAAGGAATGGTCGACTCGGCCCCGAGTCGAACGTGTAGTTGTTGCAGGGAAACAAAATCTAGATTGGCGTGCGCGAGGCCTGGCAGCGCTTCATGGCCTCAGGGTGCGGACGTGCGGACGTGTGGACGGTGGCGTTATGTTGTAGGGGAGCGCGGAGCAAAAAAACAACAAGAAGAAGAAACCGCAGCAAAGATAGATGCCAGCGAGCTGTCGTCACGCCACAACTAATTCGGTCGCCGGCGCGACTGGCCGGCCGCTCCCTGAGCTTGTGAGGACGGGGGGGGGGGGCAGTTGGCGGGTGTCGTCGGCGGGGGGGCTCTGCCGCGACGGAGAAGAACGCACGCGTAGAAGCGTCGGAGGCCAGCGCGGTGCATAATTCATGTCCCTCCCCCGGGGGCCACGGGGCAGCGCTCGCACGCCACGCAGGTCTCAGAGGTCCCGACCGGGCTCATTGGCAGCTATTAGGAAAGTCACGGGGGGGGGCAAACCGGGCTCATGATTGCCAGCCTGCCGAACTCATTTCTCGGATTTACATTTACTTCTGCTTAACACCGGTTTATCACGCCTTTTTCTTGATCTGATGTTTGTTTAAATTTGCGATGTCACTGCAAACTGCAGCCAAAGTTATTGAAAAAAAAATGGCCTGGTTTTATACTTTTCTCCTAATTGATGTTAGTTAACTTCTTACGTCATGGGGGATGAGGAATAGATTCTGGGGGAAATGCGCCGCCGCTCGAGAGAAAAACAAAACACCTTTGTATTTTGGGTGTTTAAACTTGCCGTTTGCTTCAATTTTAACGTATTCTCAGCCTGCCAAACTTTCAACACCCACAGAATGTTGTGTTCCGTGACAATATAAGCACCGACGAAGCTAGCTAGCTTTTTCCGTTCTTCTGTAATCAGTAGTAGAACATGGCTGGCTTTCACCAAAAACACCGCTTTCTGTCCGAACTGCAGGGAGAAAGAACTTTTTGTAAAACAGAAACATCATGCAAAACAGTGGCTTTGATGCGAAATATGTTTTTGCTTTCGTGACGCCTCAAACTACAAACAACTACGAACAAAATCAAGACCGAGAGAGGGCTTTGGATGGCAAAATAATAATAGCGGTACACAACCGCGGCACGGTGGTTTTACGTCATCTCTCGGGGAGTTGTTGCGGTCAGAAGGATGGTTTGGTGCTACGTGTGTGTCAGCATGCGCGCGTCTCATTAAGCACGCGCTAGCCTGATGTCGCGTCAGAGGATGCCGCCATTTGTCCTTTGCGCTCCCGCTGAGCGCGAATAATCTGCTTCGTTATCCTCTTTTCTTTCAACGTGCGAGGAGCCTCGCTACTTGGCGACATGAATTGAAACACAACAAGGTGGGACAGCACTTGCGCCACGTCGTGTACAATCATAGCACAGCGATCCAGCACATTGTTTCCTCTTTGTCTGGACGTTTACATGCGAAGACCTGGCAAAAGGAGAAATAAGTCTATTTCTGTCCTTCTCGTCGTCAGACCAGTTTTTTTTTTTCTGTGCATGAGTGCGGCGACCTATCCCTGCCCTTTCCGAACCCGGAAAACTAAATAAAGAACACTTATTTCTTTAGCTCATCGAAAAATGGCACGATACGTTCAATGCGCGACGTAAACCGAGACAAAGGAAGCCTCGCAGAAATGTCCAAAAAGGCAAACATTTGAGCCGCGCACCGATTTACGGTGTGCTACCGCGAGAGCAGTTGTGGCCGCAAACTAATGCAGCAGCAATTCATCGTGACCGGTCCTGAATATCGGCTTGCCGACGTATTGGCTAGGATCACTTAGTCGACCTCGCGCCGGTACGCGTCCAGCGAATCCGTCCGTTTTCAAGAATGCTGATCCGCTTTGGAGTTGCGGGTGAGCTCGAGCTTATCCCGGCTGACTTGAGCACATTTACACAAACAACCACTCGCACTCACCTTCATTTAGAGGAAGGAGGAATTCAACAAAATGCAAATCTAATCTGAGCACGAAGAACAAAAACTGAAGATTTAAGATGTCTCATGTTGGTATTGCATTAAGATAAGGACTACATATCTAGTCTAATATTTAAAACTTACTTCTCAAATAAAGATATTTGAGAAGTACACTTTGGCAAAGTGGGAACTATAATACGATGTACAAACGGTCCGCAGTTTACGACACTGAAGTTTATCAGAACACGTAGTATTGATCACTAACCTATGTTAATGCAGTAGTAAAGTCATACTGTAGCTACAGTAAAGAGAGGCTACCTCAAAGCTACCTACGCACTTCCTTTTTTCTGTTTCCTTTCAGGGATACTCGGACAGAAGGGAGGCCGTCGGCATTTGACAGCTTGGGCTCGGAAGTCGTTCGAAGCGCGTCGTTCCCTCGCCCGTCGCTCGCCGGCAACGCGATATTGCCGCCTGGCAAGACGTTTTTCTGTCCCCGACCGCAGTTCAGCGCACTGCTCCAATTAACGCTGCCCGTAGCACGTTTCTCAAAGCAGGATCTGTTGTTGATAAACCCTGCGGTGGAAGGCCAGGCGTTCGCGAAAAGCCAGGGAAAGTTTATCCGGTGGGCTGCACTGAACCTGAGCATCGGCAAACGCTAGATGCAGCGGATGCTTCAGAGAGTGATCGAGATGAACCCATCGCGTTGTTCGAAGCCTTCAAGCAGAACATTTTCACGCTCGTGTTTCAATGCGTGAATCAAAACAACTCTCGGCTTTCGACCTTCATCTCTCCGGTTAGGTAAACCGACACGACTGTCAAACTTTGGGGAAAATCAAATGGCAGCAAAAAATACTGAGCAGGAACGAGACTTTCCCAAGACGGCGGTTTGGCGCCATTTCACCGGGCCGATTGGACCATTTTTCTTCCGCAAGGCACCCAGTAAGACGACGACCGACACATTTGACGACCCGCTTCTCAAACTGGCGCTTGACTGCATTCGGGGACAGACAAACTTGCAACACTGCTCCAATGTCAAGTGGAGATCCACGGGCAAGGCCCAAGCCCAAGCCCAAGCCCAAGCTGTCAGATGCCGATGGCCTCACGTCGTTCGGAATGATACCGAATAGTCCAATGAAGAAAAATGTCATAAAAACGAACAATTCTTTAGCTTCAGCGCCGTGGTTGGCCGTGGACCCTCTTTAGTGTCTTTGGAATACAAAAAAGAAGTGAAACTGTTGTTTTTGTTGTTAAATGCAGGTACAAAGAGCTGATGACAGGAAAGACGGCCAGAGAGATTATCGCTATTTTATGGATTCTGTCCTTCGTCATCGGGCTGGTCCCTTTCTTCGGTTGGAATATCAAGCACTCGAGTTGCAGGAATGCCACCTCCGCAGCGGACAACGCCACGGACCGCCAACTGGACTCGGGTCCGAAAGCCGGACACTTACTACTCCCGAGCTGCAAGCTCAGGTGCTTCTTTGAGAGCGTGGTGGACATGGAGTACATGGTCTACTTTAACTTCTTTGTGTGCGTGCTGCTGCCGCTCCTCATCATGCTGGGCATCTACATGAAGATCTTCACGGTGGCCAGGATGCAGCTGAGGCAGATCGAGCTCAAGTGCGTGTCCAACGGGGACAACCACCATCACGGCCTGCTGCAGCGGGAGATCCGCGCCGCCAAGTCGCTGTCCATCATCGTGGGGCTCTTCGCCATCTGCTGGCTGCCCGTCCACATCCTCAATTGCCTCACGCTCTTCTACAAGGGGCTGCACAGGCCCGAGGAGGTCATGTACGTGGCCATCGTTCTGTCCCACGCCAACTCGGCCGTCAACCCCGTCATCTACGCCTACCGCATCCAGGACTTCAGAAACACCTTCCGCAAGATCTTGGAACGGCACGTGCTGTGCCGCAAAGAGGAGCTCTACGTCAGCTCCGACGGCAGCAGGCGCACCAGAGACCGGATCCGCATGACTGTAGACCCCCTGCTATAGAAGACTTGCCACTCTTTCCACTGAACGATGTTTACACGAGCAGGGTATGATGTCAAACGCGCCCCGAGGGGTCAAACTTAACGTTTACACCGTGAAGGATTTGTCGTCGTTATTGTTGCCGATTAATGTTAACGCTAACTGGATTGTGGGACTGTGAACAGGACCCAAACTTTGAGACATTCTTAAAACGCTATTTATCGTTCTGACTCAGCCCTGATAGAACTGCAAAAGCCCTCCTTTTTTGTTTTTATACTGCCAAGAGTCGGTGCAGGTGTTTATTTATGACGGCAAGCACCGTATCTTTGTGAATGTGAACATCAAACGTCTTGGTGTGGAGTCCGGACCCGTACTACTCCGTACTACCCGTGGACCTCAATAGGTGCAACAGAAGTACTTTTGTGGTTATTTTTTAATCAGCTCCTTCCACCTTCGCTAAAGTGTTTCCGTTTGTTGAACTAAACACCCTAAAACGCTGAGAATGACGGTGTCGCTGTTCTGTCTTGAGCTGCTTTCTTTGGCCACGTGCATCACTCTCCTACGAGCTCGAAATATGCACATACCCTGCACCGTGACTCGTGGAACGATTGCACTATCGTTTCCGATTCATCACGTGGTGTACAAACTAGGGTTTCAAAGTGACACCGACATTTCCATCGGGAAGGTAGAAATATTCAGAAATGATTCCAATTCTCAATTCCTTTTTGGGCCGATTTATTATACGGTCAAGTCCAAATTGGTCCATTTGAGGGCCCAATTTTGAGTCAAAGTGATTTTGTATCTGCTTAAACTGGTATATACTGGCTGGAACAGGCAAGATGAACGTACGAAGAGATATTTGCCACTTTATACGAAAAGTCTGCCTATTTCTGACTATTGTGAGAGAAGACTTCCGCCCGACAGTCCTTAGGGTTAGGTTGCAAATTATGTCGACTTTGCATGTTCTCCAGGCACTCCGTCGTTCTCCCACGTTCAAAAACATGCATGTTAGGTTCATCGAATAGTGTCTTTTAGCGCGCTATACATTTAAGGCTATATGGCAATTCCCGTATTGAATCTTCAATCGGGACAGTTTCAAATATAAATAGCAATTGTTTTGAATGGTTGTATCGTTCTCTTAACACAATGTCTTCGAGTGTTCTGCCACTTGTGTGACTTGCAGCTAAAAGATACCCATTCAACAAATCTAAATGTACTTAGAAACATATCTGCAGTTACCTCAGTAATGTCATCAAAATCGGTTTAACTGGATTTAGCCGGAGCGTTCAAATGCAGAATTCCTGCTGGAGTGTACGAGGTTTTAGAAGCTTAAAAACACGAATTTTCATCAAATAAATGTGGTGAACGAGGCTATGAGATTCCCCGTTCGAGACTTTTTTCCCCAAATCCCACGAAGTTCTGCTAATTCCCATGAACACTAATCCAATAAATGAGAAATGAAGAAGTAAGTGAAAGCAAAGCAGGGAACACGGAGGAGTCTAGTGAACGGCACCAAACGGTGCAGCTGCGGTGCTCTTTTCGACGGAGTCCATTTTTAACGTGAGCCCCTTTTTGCCGGGTGTGGTCGGCAGCCCGCCACGCGCACAATTGTGCTTCAACTGTAAACGAAGTTGTCGAAGATGAGGAACGACGTCTGAACCCCAGTGCTGGCGAAACTCCAAAGCCCAAACAAAGCAGAAGACGTTGGACATTGCGCTTGCTCATTTTAGGTCATTTCCTTCACCTGACTCATCTTAAGGGCTAAAAATACAGGAGTGTGTCAACATTCCAATGGAGACATCCATACTGGAACTGCACTGTCATTTTGTGTTGTCTTAGTTGACCGACGTGTAGAAAATGGAGCAACAACACAAATATATACACACCCCCGAATATGTACTGTGGGTGTCACACTTTTTACAAGCTATTTATGTCTGGTGACTGTAATTGTTTTTGTTTTTTTGTGACATTAGCGGATGCAAATCGACTCCGCTTCCCTTCAGCATCTGTCGCTTTTGTGTCATGATTCTACTTTTCAGTCTCCACAAACGGGTGCGATGTGTGTGTACGTACGGTCAAAGATTTAGTGAATAAAAGCCATGTTTACGTCGTCCATGATCTGACTTTATTCCGAAAGTCGTTCACGTACAATATGTTGACAGATACAACGAGCTTTGCAAAGGGGGAAACAGACATACTCGCGTGCAGCGGCTCACTGTTTCCCAACGAGGAAGCTGAAAATAAAGCGGTGCAACCTCAGTGAACAGATGTTTCCCTGGAAACAGATTAGGAACTCTTGAGGGAGGCCAAAAATAACGGTGTCTTAAAAAGAGAGGAATAAGAAAAGCAACGTAACGGTGTTCCTGTCCTCCATCGCGATCGGCATCCAAGCGGAACATACGCGGGACTCACAGCGACGACGTCCCGCTGAGCAGCGCTGTCATCTGCTCATCTGACGCACTTTGCGGGCGAGTCACGCCCGTGGCCTCACACAGGTACACGGCCACAATGTGTTTGCACTGCAACAAAAGAGCACATCGGGGCCGTCACGGTCACAGCGGCCTTAATGGCCCGAGACGGTCGAGACCTCCGGTGAAATGAGCGACGCCGTACGACAGCGCTGACCTTCTTGAAACCTCCCCCTCTTTCCTCCGCAGCAACAGTCCCACTAGGTCAGTGGCTAACAATGAAATACACGACACTGAACTCGAGACCCTTAGCACCCAGATTTGACGATAGTCAAGTCGAAGTACTCTTTTATCACCGTGGCTTGAGGTTCTACGACCGTGAGCCGTTTTGAACGTAGAAGAAGATGCGAGGGGGCCTGCCGGCTCGCCCAATCTGTATCCTAGCTCACAAGATCCAGGTCTTGCACGCTAAATTCACGGAAGCGCACCGTTGTCCGAAACGGGCCCAGGCCATACCTCTGACGGAGGAATAACAAATATCTGACAAGACTTGGACTGGCGGCTAGCACTTCCTGCCTCCCGGTTGTGATTTTCGGGGTTCTAATCCGGGCTCCGGCGTTCGGGTGCCGCGCGGGGCTTTCCGGGCACTCCGCCTTCCTCCCGTATTCCAAAAGCACAAGGTTTCATTGAAGATTGCAAATGGTCCGCTGATTGCAAAACAACTGGAGTGCACTACTAAATTGAGTTTTACTCGTGACTGTTTTCCACTACTGTATAAACATTTCTGTGCGCTAGTAGAATGACGAAGGCATGGTACGGCGAGTGACGCGCCAAACAATGAGAGAGAAAAAATAAGGCGTGTATTCTTACATAGTGTATGTAAAAACATCGGGTTTCAACTGTATGTCACGTGTCAACTGCACAAGTTGACACGTGACATACAGTTTTTTTTTGTTTTTTTTCTTCCCAAGATGAGCTATTAGGAATTTGCTTCTTTCATAATCACATGGATTGCGCCGTTATTTAAAACACATAGCAGAACAGTGTACAATCACATAGTACACAGCATGGGGGTCATATTAGGTATACGCACGATACAATAGGAGCTACATCAAAAATTCTGCCTTCACACATTTTGATTGTCATTCACCGAACATAGAAAACAACAATTATCATCACATGCACGCCAAAGGACAATTTAGAGTCTTGAATAAACCTAAAAATGTACGAGAAAACCCATGCAAGCACGGCGAGAGCCAACAAACTCCACAGAAAACGCCGAGCCTGAGCTGAGATTCCAAGCCCAAACCCGAGACCTGCGAGGCACAAGTGCTAACCGCTAACCCGCCATGCTTTCAAATCTTCTCACACATTTGGAAATGCTGCTGTTCCTCCGTTGACCTCCTCTGTCCCATCAGAGGGACAGACTCGGGTCAGTACTTCCTCAGTCACTGTGGAGTCAGCCAAATCCCTGAACCGACAATGTGACCCCGGCGTATGTCACGGTCAATCTCGCTGGAGCTCAAGAGAGCTTGACCTTCACTTACATCACTGTTATAATGCCTTCTGCTGTCACAACCCAAAACCCTTGTTCGTGGAGGTCACCCTTGTCATCAGGTCAAATATACTTCCATTTCTTTGTCTTCTCTAGCAGTTTTCTCACACAGATTGAAAGCAGAAATCGTCCAAGTATTTAACGCTACAGTTCAAGCAAAAAAACAAACCAACAAACAAAAAGGCGATAAAGGCCGGAACGCCATAGAGTGCCATGGCCTAAATATGACCTGACCTCAAAACATCTGTTAGACACATTTCAACTTCTGTTTTGTCTCACTTACTACAGTTTTTTTGGCAGGATGCACGTCCGAGTGACGAGACACAATGGTTGCACGACAGCTACGCACGTAAATACAGTAAGCTGAAGAGCGGCCTGTGACGTGTAGCACATGGGAATTCCTGCGTGGGGTTCGCAAAACCAGCAGGAACTCAACGCGTTTGTCTTCCTGCGAGATCCTCACCAGCAGGCCTTCATTCCTCCGCAGCACCGCGTAGGCGAAGGCAGGACACGAGCAGTAGTGGCAGGACGAGAAGCAAGTGTACAAACCCCCCGAGGCTCCCGCGACCTGCGACAAAATCAAAATCAATGCAATTATCGTTTGAACATCATCATCGCAGTGTACGCGTAGTACACGATAGTCACATCGCAGGGTCCTTATTGAAGGGACAAACTTCAGGTGTACACAGCAACGGACGCACTCAAATACGAATGCATGTGTTGAAACGTAGGTGTAAAATAACAGATTGATGAAGCACAACTCAATAGTGTTAGGAATGTGCTCACGACTCTACAGTATAACCGGGAATGAAAAATGATTTGAACTTCCTGTCTGGCCAATTATTGCTCAATACTACAGTGCATTTAAATACAGGTAGACTTCCTACATATGACTGCACACTTTTGCACTTTCCTTTTTCTAGAGAGAGAAAAAGAGAAATGTGTGTTGCGTGTATGTGCTGCTGTATTTTTGAACATCACAATATTATAGTTATAAAGTTATACAAAGACTACGTGTAACCCAAACATGGAACGCCAAATGTTGAAAATAAGCATTCGCGACAAGACGCAGTCGGATAAGACAGCAGACGCGAGTTACCGACGTCATTCAAAAAATAAAAAGCCTTAAATGGAAATGGAAATGGCCACGTTGCCCGAAGAGCTGACAAAAGGTGGAACGCAGAAACTATCAATTGGAGAACACTGGACACAAAGCGGCCGCGGTGAAGAACTAAAAGTAGAGGGATAGGTGAAATCATTAAACACGGCGGAATACACTGGCGACAAATTGCAAAATGTCGCAGTAGTTGGAAACGCGAGGAGAGAGATATATTATATATAGATATAGATATAGATATATCGCAGAGTAGGAGAAAAAAAAAAAAACGCAATGTCCTTTTTTCCAATAATGTGCAGCCGTACTTTGTATTTTGTTCGTGTATTGGCCATATTTGGATGCTCAGAGCTGAGTAAGGCGCAGTCAAAGATCGGTGAACACAATATATGGATGGAGAGGCGGGGAGATAAACACGTTTCATTGCATCCCACTGGCCCAGTCCAGTCGTGGCTCAATGTGGAGATGAAAAATCATTCCAAAGTTGAAACTTCAACGGATTATTTCGAAGGAGTGTCATTACACTGAATGATTACAAACTCAAAACGCTCCAACGGGAACACAAAGCTTCGCTCAACAAAATTGTAAGAGAGAAACGGCCATCATTCGAGCAAGTCAAAAGCTAAGCTCTAAAGTCGAACGCTCGGTCTCAAGAAAACAAGAAGCATCTGGTTTTCAACTTTAACGTATTAAGACTGTGCTTGTTTTGACCCTGGACACCATGTGTCTGGAAAAAGGATCGTCTGTTGCCCCTTTCACAACGCAAAAACAAGCGAACAAAAAGACTCCAACTGCAGGCTTTCAAATATCGGTTTTAGGTCCTGTCTGAACAATGACAACATACACATTGCAAAATGAAGTGCACATGAAGTATCGGTCGCGCATGGTGAGGCGTCACAGAATAGAAAACGGAACATACGACCGCTTCTTAGTGCACTTTTGGAATTGAGTTTTTCTTTGCAATCACTCGACATTGGACCGTTGCAACGAGTCTCAATATATCCATGATAAAAATACGGGACGCGTCGTCATCCAAATACTAAAAAAGGATCCATAATTATAGACGACTTGACACCGTCTTCTTTAACCGTTGCTGAAATGAGACTGTTGTGTCTCGTGAAAACGAGTCACTGCTCACCCCTCAACCTACGCCGCGGTGCCGGTGCCGACGACGTCTTTTGAACAAAAGCTTTTGCAGTTCGCGCTCACGTTTACAGAACTGTAAACGTGAGCGCGAACTGCAAAAGCTTCCACGAAGACACTTCAGTATCTGCTTTTTGATCCCGTTCGACAACCCGTGTGCCAATCTGTGTATGTGGGCTAAGCAGAAAGCACATCGCAGCCTCCCTCCCACCACGCCGACAACATCCCCAACAATTCAACAGATTCACTCGGTTGAGTCATTTCACAAATTCGATGGCTTGGCAGACACCGCCGACACTCGAGCCGTTCAAAAGTCAGTTTCCCGACATATGTCCCGTCTAAAATATATACGCATTTTTAAACTCAGATTTGCGGTCCACGGAGGTTCGGAAAATGGCCGCCGGTACTTACGATCGGACACGAGATCTCGATGCACTTGTGAAGGCTAAAAGATGCTAAGCTTCAGCGGCAAAGTAAGCCTCGTTCAAACACAATGCTGCTTCGCCTTTGCCTTGCGGTTCTGTGAAAACAATCACTGCCTCCTGGAGACAATTTTGAAGACATTGAACTGTTGACTGACATTTTGCAATATTCAGTTTAGCTCAGTTCAAAAAAAGGAAAGCTTTCATGTTTTTGCACACGCCGACAACTTGGATAGTATTTTTTTTTTTTTGTAATTCGCCACCCACCGCATTCATTCATTTTAATAAAACACAATGCACATACTAAATTCATGTTTGTAGCGCCTTCTGCAAAGCCCAAAATGAACGGCAGCCGTTTAGCAGATGCAATGCTACTTGCACCTCGTTAGTAGCTCAGTAGATCCACATCTTTTTGCAAGCGCAATCGAGTTGCCGCTGCTTTTTCCACCGGCAAACCTTTCGTAAATCAGGCCTTCAGTATGTAGCCTGACACCATAATTAACACCTCCTGAGACACTACAGCAGGCTCCATTATTCTCCAGGGCTTCCATAAATTACCTTGCCCGGTGACCTATAGAGGTATAAACACCTCGTTTCTTTTAAGGTGACACTGCGTCATAAATTAGACACAAAAGAAACAATGACGCGGGCTGAGAAGAACTCAGTATCTGTGAATAGAGCAGCGAGAGAGGCAGGATGCGGCAAGCAGCAGTAAAAAATGCTGGAGAAAGAGGCGCAGTAGTTAAAAACCACCTCACACTTGGGGTTCTTTTTGCTCACCTCCAGCGTCTCACAGCACGCGGCTCGGCTGCGCCTTCAACTCCGCCGCCTGGCACGAGTCCGGGCCTCCTCGGGAGGAGGCATCGCGGCATCGCTGCAGAGGGAACGCTCACTAAAGCTCCGGCTTTGTCCTGGCCTGAAAATCGGGCTCTCACGGGAAGCCGTCATATGCCTCGGGGCCAGGATGTCGGACGTCGCCGTGTCCACGACAACCGCGACACGAACGGGGCTTCCAGGGCGTGCGAAGCTCTCGGGGAGCGACCGTGACACACACAGACTTCACGCTGTGCGGCAACACGCTGCTCTTTTGCATCACGAGACTCATAAACGTGCTCCCGGAGCCACCTACTTGACAACGTCAACATCGAGAAGTCCACATTTTTGGTTTTATACTTCTGCTATGAGAAAAAGGCGAACAAATCCGAAGACGCGTCTTCATCGGATTCCGCTGTAAAAGTGGCTCATGGACATGGGCTATTTTGGAAGTTGTACAAACACACAGCATGGGTTTCTAAAGCTGACCGTGCGTACTCGATTCTGTCAGCACGCAATGGGTGGAGGAGGCACAGTTCATTTCACTGGGTCTGAGGATCTAGACTATAACGGAACATTTTCCTTTCAATTGTTTGTATACATAGGTCTCTAGTGTGAACTGCCTATTTCTATGGCTGCTCGGAATTTTGCCACCCTGTGACATAACAGTGTGGCGAATATACAAAATATCACCCAGACGTTGAGTTTCTCTGATTTCGGAGCTAGGCTGGACAAAGAAGATACATGACTTTTTAAGCAACTTCGGGACTACACTATCTGAAACGGTCATGTTTATCGTAAGGTTAAAAGGTCAGCAGAGCTGCACGGAGTACAGCTGGATGCATGGATGAGCATTAGTTGACAGCGTTAGCTTCTGAAAAGCGGCCCAAACTCGATTGGTTCGTAAAGTTGCCCACGCAGTCGCGCGCGCGTGTGTGTGTGTGTGTGTGTGTGTGTGTTTGGGAAGCGGGCTGGTATTTTTGTTGCAGGTTTATCCGTTGCATTCACAAAACCCACTAATTGACAAGTGTAATTGAGCAGCTTGCTTGCCCGGTCACTAGTCCAGGGTGTCCTCTTGGGTTGGCAACGCTAGGTGAGATAAGCGGTGGAAAATGGATACAGGAACAAAACAAAACAAAAACAAAAAAAAATCACATATGATCGAATGTTTTGCAGCTTTTATTTTTGTTGTTGACGTCTGTACGACATTCCAAATATTCCATATAATTCCTATTATCCACACAGAATGTTCCTATCATCAATGTGTTCAAACATGAATTCACCATGCTCCGGGACTTCCTCCTCGACTGCATCCCGACACCCTTTTTCCTCTTTCCCCACGTATGTTCGTTTGCCTCGGTCAGGTTTGCAATTTAAGGATGATGCCGGATTCAAACCAGCTTAACTGCTGCAGCGACAGTTTCTGACAAACCGACTGCTTGTAAACAACAATCCCATGTTTGTCTTATGGCGAGTCTTCAGCCTTCTGCTCTTCTTCCTGAAAATACAGACAACAATAAAATGATCCCTTTTAATATTCGAGTAGCTCAAAATATGCACTCTGACATATTAGCCAACTCAAAAAAAGTTCTTTTTCATCTACTTGCTATAGAAATGCGATTGTTGTTGAGTGTTAATTTACCAATCCCATAGTATATAGATACTTGAATAACCAATGACAACAAGCCGCTTGAACAGACACAAACCTCTGTCTGTGCACTTTTATTTATAACGTTATTACGTTACCTTCAAATGTGCTGCCATTTTGATGTGCACCTCCAGGCGCCTGCATTGATGTTCGGCAGTGTGTTATCGTCAGACTTTGCCATTGTTTAACTGATAGAATGATGCATTGACAGAGGATATAAAATGTGTCATGCATTTGCATTTTTTAAATACATTTAAAAAAAAAAAAAGAACACGTGAATAGACGACTCCACAGATGCCGAAACGCAAATACGCGAGGTCCGACTGAAACCTTTCCCATCTACTACTTACGTTGACAACACTAGCTGTCATTGGCAAGTTTTTGTATAAATATAAACTAAACAGGTAAACATTTCGTAACATTCCGTCATTTCTATGATTAATGAAGGCTATATTAATTTGCGGTAGCTGTAGTGGTGAAAAACACGACAACGCAAGCATTTACACTTACTGTGGGTAATGAAAATCAGCCACTTACCGCTAATTCTGCCGTCACGGTCATACACCGACATTCAAATTCCCGCACTGACAGTAGAGGTGGATTGAGAGTGGAGGCTGCAGAAGTGACTGCACATTGGACATCTGCAAAGAGATGCCAGCGGCGCATTTGACAAGCCTCCCATTTGTTTCAGCAGCAGCACAGCAGACCGGAGAGATTCGTTGTTACGGCGCTGTACGTGCTGATCACATTTGTTCTTCCGTGCACGACAACTGGCAACAAGCTTTTTTTCACCACTGCTCCATCTGATGGGTAACTGCGCCACTTGGCTGCAATGCAAGTGGACTGTAACAGCAAGAGTAAAAGGACATTTCCCCATCTGTAGCTTGATATGAATTTGCAATAAAACAATAATTTTGCTCACTAACTGATGAACAAAGAAACTAGCAAATGAAGTAACAAACTTAACTAACAAATAAACAATCAAACCAACGCACCGACAGCCTCACAGCTGTAACAAACTAAAAGGCTAAAAGAAAAAGAAAAAGCGAAACTAGACCCTACACTGTTCAGCAGTGTCTCATTTTACTTAATTGCTCAAAAAATGATTTACAGGACATAATGTATCTTTGTTCATCTATTTATGTGAGTGAGGCATAGTGACAGACAGCACATATAGATAAATGCGCTTCTATTAGATGGCAGGAAGTACATACAGTAATGAACGTATCCACTTTTTTGTTTGTTGGTGAGCCGTAGATTTTTCCAATGGTAAAATACGTGAAAGGTTGGACTCACCGATATAGATAGACAACCATTCACGCTCACACTCGCATTCTGATTCCACAGACGTCGGGCAAGTGAACAACTCCGACGTCGGTGACTTTATTATAACAACAATAATTATTGTTGTTGTCATTGGAAAACTAGCATTCACACCGTCAACCCTGCTCGCTCTCAACGCAGTTGTGAATATTGTATCTTGAACCGTACCCCTGCGGTGCAACCTTCCTTATGAGAAGGTCAATGAATGTTTGGAGGAGACAAGGTGAGAAACAAATTGTCACGTGCGTTAGTCATTTCCTCGGAGGAAACAAGAATGCACATTACTACGACAACTGGCGAAAACTATTTAGTACCGCAGATGTGTTAACAGGGAATGAGCAACCCGACGAAGCAGGTGATGTATCAACGTCCATTGCAACACTTGACACAGTGCCGAGTGAGCACACACCACAATGCACTACTTCCAGGAAGATGAATGGATATTTAACTTCCTCTTAAGGTTTTCAAGCAATAAATAAACATTTATGGTCGGTGTCTTTGATCTACTGCCTTCCGAAAGAACACGACGATGACGTTTGGAGCCTGAATCCAGAAAAGGATGTAAGACACTTGAGGGATGGGCCACAAGTCACAAACGAGCCCCTTTTAGTTCTGCCTCGCACACTTTGAGTCATAGCTTTTCGCAATTTCATGACTTGCAGTGCTTTCACATGCACTCCTAATAAGGTTTCCGTGGAAAAAGAACAGACAGAAAGTTTGCCAAAGCTGAAGCGCTACAACAACCTCCCTTTTCTGCAAACTACCATCGAGTCTGGGAATATACGCTATACATACACTATTATTTGGATTCTACACAATCCAAATGATTACAAAAGGTAGCTCGTGAGACAAAACCCAGCAATGAGAATAATGTCAAAGTCGCTCTTCCATGACTCCGCTCCAGAAGATCAGAGCGAGCCTTGATATGATGTGAAAACACAAAAAGGCCAGCAAAACTGTTCCCAAAAGAGCACAATGCATTTCTCTATTCATTATGCAGATGACAAAAACCTTTTGAATCTTAATACATTTTATGGATGAGCTCTGCAAACAACACGTTTCAAGAGAATACTTTAAAAAAAAAAAAGGGTTTTAATATCCATCTACATATAGCAGCTAATACCACACGATGGACAGGTATTTCGAACCAGGTCGGGGAGAGGAGACGCAAAGCGAAGGAAGAGAAGCAGCCAAAATGAAACGAGTGACTACGTAATCCGCCTCGCCCTAAACGTTGTCTGCCTCTCGCCCCCAATCTGCCACGCTAAACACTACACACTGCTGCGTATGTCTTATACTAACAAAATGGAGCCACCTGCCACGGCTGCAATATTGTAAAGCATCAGCAGTCTGGATTATCTCCGTATTTAAACGATGGCCATTGGCCAGTGATAAAGCTGTGCTGGCACTTCATTACTCGATGCACCGCAGCAGTAAAGGGGTGCAAGCATTCATTCATAAATTGTCCGAACATTGTTGTCGGTGAACAGTGTCAAAAAAGGCTCTAGTAAAGGGCTTGAAATCAGAAATAAGACTAATTAGACATATACAGTTCATAGAGTAAGAATACTTTCTTTTCTTTTTCTTCCGATGGTAGTCTACTGTGGATTTTACAAAGCTGCTGCATGTGAGGAATGGGATTCTGTCAACGTTTTTGTCATCATCAAGTTCTAACAAGATGAGAACAGCTGTGCCTCCGGAGAATAATCGCATGTTTCGTCTTTGTGTCGTGTCACTAGCAGGATGCGAGCGGGTGCATGAGATACCTGGAAGGCTTTACGTCCACTGGGAGATGACAGACAGGTGACTGAGCGCCGGTCAACCAGATCCAACGCTTGTATTGCACAGGGCCCAAAAACAAATTTCAGCCTGACGAAGACGAAAACTTACAATGAGAGGGGACCATTATTAGCAATAACTGTGATTCCCCTCCACCCCCGTTTTGAAATACATCCTACAGGCAGGTCATTGGAATAAAATACACTGAGAGAAGTGCACGGAACCAATTGAAGATATCACAAGCAGCATTTGTGTCCAGTATTGTCACACTTGATCCTTTGATGAATGAAATGAGGGCAGCAGAGCGGCCTAGCGGTTAGCACGTCTGTCTCACCTGCTGTGTTTGCATGCGCTCCCTTTGGATTTTCTCCGGGTACGCCAGCATTTTCCCACATTCCAAAAACGTGCGCGTGAGGTTGATCGAAGACTCTACCTCTCCCATAGGTGTGAAAGTGACTGTGAATGGTTGTTTGTCAATATGTGCAATGTAACTGACTGGTAACCAGTCCAGGGAGGAGCACCCCTATTCTCCAAAGGCAGCTGGGATACCCTGCAACTCACCCAGTGCCCACAACCCTGATAAGGACAAACGCTATAGAAAATCAATTGCCGATGAATGAATCAATTAGTTGGGGATCGACATCACTGACACAGAAAAATAATCTAGTCGAAGTCTATAAAAGGCCGTGCTCTTCAGACATGTCTTCAGTGTCAGTTTGGGGAAGATTTGCTCATGAGGTAAAATTACGAAGAAGGGCCAAACCACAGTATGCTGACTAACACACAGGATGTGGCGCCACATTGAGCACTAATTCACAGACAATAAGTCAAAGCGCTATGCTGGGAATTTCTTGGTATTACAGCACCAGCGTGACTATTTGTCATCGTAAGTCACTGGTCTTCCTTACTGTGGTCTCTCACGCCCACCGAGAAGACCTTTCAGACCCAGGTGGATGCCTTTAAGGTGTCCATTTCAAAATAAATAAATGAACACTAGAACCATCGCCCTCATTTGGGTTACGGGTGAGCCGCTGGCGATCCCAGCTGACTTTTGGCAATACACCCTGGACCGGTCGCCAGCCAATCCCAGGGAACTAGGAGACAGACAAACATTTACATTAATAGACAATTTAGAATCTCCAAAGAAACTAACACACATGGTTTTCAAATGTGGGAGGAAGACAGAGTCTCAAGGTTGGGGAGAACATGCAAACTCCACAGCAGAGCCAAGATGTATACCCTGAAGCTCAGAACTGTGAAGCAGACGTGTTTTTTAATTCCTCTAAAAGACCCCAATAAATCCATTAGGTCCGCAGATTAATTTAAAGAAAGGGCCTCCAATTAAAGAAATCCATTTGGATTAGTCCCCAATTATAAATTCTGAACTTTCTGGTCCAAATGTGATTTGTGCATCTAAGCCAACAGCAACACTGAGGCTGTTCCAATCTTTTTCTTATGTCAATTAATATCTGTTCATCTGTTCAGACACTGGGACAGAAATATATTTAAAAAACAACTACTACAGATTATGAAAGCAAATGCAAATGGCGAGAAAACTACTCACGCAATCAGTAAGTCATCAGGAACTGCAAAGGAAAAACATGAAAATAATGATAACATTGTTATTCATATAGTGACAATTATCATCCTTAGCCTGGTATATTGTCCAGCCACATTTCTATTAAATAGGCCAAGTGGCATAAAAGCTTAGGAACAAATATTATACATAAGAAAACTATTATGCCACTATAGATTGTCACCAAAAGAATGAATACTGAAATCATGATATTGTCGTCTCAATTTACTCACAACTTGACTCACTCGGTGTTAAATCTGGGCCTATTTAAAGGAACACAAAGCTGATAGACCGTAGGAATGGCAACAGGTGGATGCACACGTTTGTTGCAACTTCTGCCATCTCATTGAAGCGCGTTTAATTGTTCTGCCTATCACTATTCGCCCGCGTGGATACACGAACAAAGATATCGTTCTGATTATTAAATACTAATTTGCAGACAAAATAAGTGAAATTGGATAATTTCGCGCTGATGATCTCCTACTGCACACTGATTGGGAATCTCTGTTTTATACCATCACAAGAAGCAACAAAAAAATAAAAATAATAATTAATAAATACATTTAAAAAAGTAAATTAACACTGTGCCGATGAGCAATAACAACCACGCAACTCTTTACATTGCCCTATTCTCATAAAGTATGTCAGGTGGAACGAAGTTCTTCTTCTAAAGTACTGAAATTATGACGGTGGAAATTAATAAAGACATTTTGTGAGGGGGGAATCAGAGCCGTGTAGAATTATTCACGGCACTGGGTGGAATGAAACAGCAGCGCCCTCTACAGGTACAAATATGAAAATTCAGCTCATTGTTAAACGAGTCTGATTATTCACTCAGCCGTACTGCATTCACTTAACCCAAAAAGGATCAAGTCAAACAGGAAACCTTTATTTGAATTCCAAACCAAGACAACATGGATGATGTATCGTAAAAGAGAGTAACTAAAGCTAGAGCTACCCGCCCTGCTATAGTTATTTGTTGAAACAAACAAAAACAAGTGTACAATAATCAATTGGTGCCATCTAAATGTATCAATATCAACTTACTTTGAGAAGTTTCTCTGTATGTTTTACGGATATCTCGGAAAAGCTGTTCTGCCACAACTGGTAATACGACGGGCATTTTTCGCCACGAAGACGTCTGTTTACGGAAGTCATTCACCAATCGAGTACGTCGTCCGGTCAAAGACTTCCGGTTAAAAAGAGTTCGGTTCCTATGGAACAAAAAAATGCAATGTACACATATATATATATATTACAATTTTAACCATGATTGCTTACAGCCAAAGAAGTCCCCACCACCATCTGACTATTTAGGTAAACACTATTCTATACGTGTTTCATAATTTTCAATTATACTACTGAATTCTCTTTTCTACGACGGCCGTACTTAACGTTTTTCCGTTTATGACCAACGGATAAACTACGTCGTACACATTCGGGTTACGTCCCCGTCGCAAACCGAGGGCCCGCTGTTGGCGCTTGTCAACACTGCACGTAAAACGGCTTATTTAACATTGCCCTTGTAGGCCTCCGCTATAAATGCAAATAAACTGAAAATATTGTCAGTGTTTTCCTGCTATAAATATCAGCTGAAGTAAACCTATACCTTATAGATACCCAAATTTATCCATTTACAGTAACTAGAGTGTATGGTGTACAAAGCAAGTACCTTGTTGTTTACTGTTCCGTTTCATTCACTGTGGCAAATTCCTATTTTTCGATCAACCATACACGTGTACTGCATTAGATGTGTTGCTTCTTATTTGCACACGTGAATGTGCGCAGCTCATTAACCCAACAATTGTGTCGAGGCCCCATTTGACAAGATGAGCAGCGTTACAAGGACTGTGGTGGAGAAAAGAACCACTTTATTGGACTGGTCTGCACTCTTGTATTAGCCAACTAAATGACATTGTGCCATACAATCATTGCGTATCAACATCAAAATGGATGAGTTTTCAAGTTTGAATTTAAAAGAAAAAATAAGTCACATGGGGTTTCTAGCTTGAAAAGATTCTCCAATTCTTTTTCGGCTTCAAGTAGTCTTTCTTTTCAAATTCAAGTTTGTAAACGTTTTCTGCCATTGCCTTTGTAAACAACAACCATCCCATCTAAACGAGTAAGAAAAGAGGAGAAAAAATAACGGTCAGAAGAGAAACACCTTTACATGTGCAGTGACAACGATTGAAAAGCTTTACGAAAGGGACAGAACGAGTTTCGGGAATGAGAGCCTTGACAACAGCGAAGTGAAAGGTGAACGTGACATCTGCAGGGTCGGTAGTTTATTTTATTCCTGTTATTTAACATAATGGAAACAGAATTGCCATGGTTTGAAATCTCAGTGATGACATGGCACCATGAACTCAAAACTACAACAAGTATTAAGCAAGGATCCCATTATGAAAGGTCTGCAAGTGGTGAGGAAAAACAAAGAATATCGCCAATTACTCCTGAACACGTTCCAGACAGCAGGTAGTACGCCTTTTATCATCAATAGTTATGAGGCAAAAAGTGCATAAATGGTGCAGACAATTATGTTTGGTAAAATGGGTCTTAATTTGGAAAGACATTCTAGTTTGGATTGTTTCACAAAAGTATTTTCAAAAGGTACTGGGGAAGCAAGTACAAATAAACAAAACAGTATTTCTGAGAAAATTAGTTCAAGCTGCCTTTTTATCTCAAGTCACAAGGCTTGGCAAGACCAAGACCAAGACTTCTTGGTATACTTCTGATACCACTGTGGAAGACATTCCCCCATCTAGAATTGAGTGTGATGACCTCCACCTTTTTGTTGAAAATCACACATTTTCAGAGTGTGGGAAACACAATCAAATATCAAGACGGTTTCAAAATTTGAGCAGCGTATTGTGATGTCCTGTAATGTCTACCGTGTTCAGACAGGGGTGCGGGGAGAAACGTCGTCTCTTATGGGCAACGACAAACAGGTCGAAGTGAGCGTCGATGGGGTAAGGAGCCTGGGAAAGACCACCGGTGGCATTAAAGATTACACATCTTCACTTCGCATTTAGAGTGGATCAATTTAAAAGCGACATTAAAATAAGAAACAATCAAGTTAAGAAAAACACTGCAAAAAGGTTATTCTATTCACATACAATGATTTTCTTGAAGATGCGTTATATAACTTTACAGAAATTAAACAAAGTCTCTTTTTACATATCAGCGTCACTATAGCCTCAGTCGGGTTTAATTCCCCAAGAGACTGGGCGAGTGCTTCCGAACCAAAAGTGAGCCGAGTTCTGGAGAGCCCAGTCGGTCATCAGCTGCTTGTACACTTGACTGACAGCTAGGGGGCGCCACAGCACCAGAAAAGAATTGGACACTTTTGTGTCTTGGAGGGCGTGGAAGAGACGCGCCTCAGGTCGGGTCTCTTTTCATCCCCTCTCGCGGGCCGGCCTCAGTCGTCGCTGTCCGACAGAGCCTCGTATTGCTCCGACAGCAGAGACTGCCACACACGCTGCTGGCCCACTGCAGCTCCGGCAGGAAGCGACTGCTGTGGCTGCTGCTGGCTCTGTATGGAGGGGGAAGATATGGAGGTGGGCGGCGTGCTGCTCATTATGCGCATGGTCAGTGGGTTGTAAGGGAACTGCATGGACCCTGGAAAGAGAAAGCCAATGTTAAATGTGTGTGGAAATGACATTTTAGCATGCCGTAATCAAGCTTTAAAAGGGCTCGACTGACTAACCTGCAGATGAAGGTCGGTCATCCCAACTCCATTGGGACTGGGCTTGTGCTTGCCTGTGATAGTCTCCCTCGGAGTGTACGGAGGACACGGAGGAAGGACGATCCCCTCCCGAGAAGGCCTGACCCAGGTTAGGAGACTTTGATTTACGGCTGTTGGCTTTGCCCTGCTTTTGCTTCACTGTTGGATGTGGCAAAGGAGCAACATGTTCAGCTTTTGATGACTGAGAAACGTGAAATATATAGTCCGGGCGCGGGCAAACCTTTGCGCTCAAGGGCCACGTAGGACATCACTCGTAAATGAAATCATAAATAAATAAATAAAAGCATACATAAAATATGCATTTTATTTAAAAATGATTCATGCTCATTTCTTACATCCTAAACTTTAGAATTGTATTACTCAACCAACCAATTCTTGAATAATAAAAATATTAAATGTGAGATCCTTTTATTTTACAAATGTAATATTTTATTGGCGGCACGGTTAGCACGTCTGCCTCACAGTTCTCAGGACCCGGGTTCAAATCCGGCCTCCCCTTTGTGGAGTTTGCTTGTTCTCCCGTGCCTGCGTGGGTTTTCTCCGGGCACTCCGATTTCCAACCACATCCCAACAACATGCATGGTAGGTTAATCGAAGAATCTGAATTGCCCGTAGGTGTCAATGTGAGTGCGAATGGTTGTTTGTTCATGTGCCCTGCGATTGGCTGGCGACCAGTTCAAGGTGTACCCCGCCTCTCGCCCACAGTCAGCTGGGATAGGTTCCAGCACGTGACGATAGGCGCTACTGAAGACAAATGAATGAATATTTTATTTACAATAAACCAACGACATTATCTAATGAAATGAAAATAAATACATTTCAAACAACCAATTTTGGAAAAAAAAAAATAGCTACATTAAACAACAGTATTGCACAGTTGCCTTATTTTAATAGTAAAATAATTCATGCTCATTGTTTTTCATTTCTAATTAAATCATAAACCAATTATTTCCTAAAATAAAAGATACTGTAGAGTATACGTGAAAGTGTTTATTTGATCAATTTATTTATTTTTATTTACAATAAATCAATTAACAAATTGTTTGATAAGATGAATAATAAATACATAATGAAACATATTACAGCACTCTTCATACTGTAAATCAGGGGTCTCTAAAAAAGTCTCTCTTTTTGTCATGACCGACTGTGTGGTTATGGGTTCCCTCAGAGGGCCACGATGACTATTAAACCATAAAAATGTATAATCACCTCATTGTATTGTTATGTACAAACAAGAAATTGATGGATAACTAGTTTTGAAGTCGGACGTACGTCAAGGAAAATACTATTTTGCAGTTCATTTGGTCTGGGAGAAAAATGCTTGCTACATCTCAACTTTTTAAATCAATATTTTGGGATAGATTTGAGCAAGAAACGAAGCAGACAGCGAGAAGCCTAAAATTTGCTTGAGCAGGCCACATAAGATGATGTGGCGAGCCGCAGCTGGCCCCCAGGCCTTGAGTTTGACATCTGTGGTGTAACTGCTCAGTGGGCCAGACAAAAGACTGGCACGACTCTGAGTTGAAGTGGAGGTCTGTGCCCGTTAGTGATTCAGCCACGGGCCCATCCATCTGGTCTGTCAAGAGTCACTCTCATTTCATCCCTCCATAAAACCTTGAAGAAATCTGTCCTCAGATATTTCTTGGCCAGTCTAGCTGCTTCAGCTTATGTCTTGTTCAGTGGTGGTCTTTTTTTTTTTCTTCCAGCTTTTCTTACCTCGGTCACGTCACGATGTCACAGAACATCTTGCACGTCGAGGTATTCCCGGTAGGTTGCAGTTGTGAAATATGACAGAACTTGAAGATAATGGGTTCCTGGTAGGTTCTTCTCAAATCCTTGGCAGTTAATTTGTGTCTTTTTCTCCCACGATGATCACGCCCCAATATCTGAGATTTTTTCACCAGTGCTGTATCCCTCTGAGAGACTTGATCATTTTTGACTTTTCGGAGTCAGTTTAATCTCCTTTTTTGGCCCATTTTGCCTGAAGAAAGGAAGCTCCCTAACACTTACACACACACACCTTTATATAGGGTGTTGACCTCCTTCGCCACACCCACAATCATTACGCAAATACACAGCACCTGCTATGCTTAAATCCATTAAGCATTCAGGTTTATCCAGCTGGGAACAAGGAAATATGCCTACAAGTGACGATATGGTCAAAATACTACTTAACAATTTGCAAGTACCTATGCTGGGCGACGGGTTGGCTTCCTGACGAGTGTCACTGCTCGTGTTGGATGCGTTGCTGATGGCACCTGCGCCGCCTTGGTGCTCTTCTGGTCTGTCCTCCAAGTTACCCATTAAGGCTTTACGGATTATGTCCTCCAGGCCCAGGTTACTGGCAGGGTCACTGAACGAGTGGTTCCTAGGGTTGATGCTGCCTAGGAATCACAACAAAATATACAATGAGAAATGTTGAGCGAGACCGCATAAATGCCCTTCGCTATCGTGCTCATATTTGTCCAGTATTTAAATGCGTTATAGTTAGAATGTCATTCTCAGGATGGATTCTTTAGAATAGGCATCGTAACTTACTGGAGCTGGTAACAGCAGGCAAGTTGAAAATCTCAGTGCCTGGTTGAGCATTTCCTGCAAGACATAATTAGCTGTTGAAAATCACAAAGACAAGTATGTAGCTAACCACATGCTTAATCACATTGAAAATCAGATGAGAAGACGACACACATGCCTTGCATATACACAGGTTTGTTTGAACCTTTGGTGCATGCATTTTAGTTTAAGCCAAAAGAAAGACACGAAGCCCCACTTACCAACATCAGAATCACCAACACCAGAGGTGGAGTTCAACTTACGAAAGATCTCCTGCTTTTTGGATTTCACCATAGGTGAGGTGTTCTCTAGTTTGGTGAAGAAGGAGGGCAGATAACTGACACTGCCAGGGGACCGTGAGTCATTCCTTGAATTCAACAAATCAAAGTGTCAAGGTTCAAATAAGCAGCCATGTACTCAATCTATGACAGTGAATCCTCGCTATATCACAGTTTCGTCTTCGTGCCCCTGCTATATCGCAGATCTTTAAGTGATCTTTTATGGGTTTTACAGTATCCAAGCAAGTCCAGATTTAGAGTTGCGTGCCTTCGGTGTAGTACAACGTCGTGTCACAAGATGCACTGAGCTCTACTGTATCAGGATGCAGCATAATTTAGAGAAGGGAAGAAGAAGCAGAGGAGGGTGCTAACCAAGCAGAGAGAATATGTGTTGCACTAAATGGTTTGTGTCAACATTTTGGGGTTTGAATATTGAATGTTTAATTCTCTTTGCTTGTATGTGACGCTGCTGTGTTGCGTGTTAAAAGTAGCAGACTGAAGGTTTCTAATTACCATAACATCTATGGTGCATGGCATTACACCTTTTAGGTTAGCTTTATGCGAGAGGACTTTTCTTAATATTGTATATGGTTTGGTTGAACATTTGGGTGTTTAAATACAAAATACTTCGGTTTTGTTTTATTCTCCCCTATTATTACTCATACTACTAAGGACGACTTCAAATTTAGATGAATATATATATTTATATGGGCTCCCAATTTCATGGTTTTTCACCTATCGCAGGTGGTTCTGGAAGTTGACTGTACATCTAAAGCATAAAAGTAACCTCATCAGACAATCATTATTTTTACTGCCCATTACCTGCTTTTAGTTATGCCGACCCGTTTGAGATCATGCATCGAGTCTGTGCAGCTCACGGACCTGATCTCAGAGTTGTCCGCCTCTCGCCTTTGGGGTGCAGGCCCACCGGTCTCCTGTTTTTCCATGCTTTGACAACTCTGTGGCGGTGAGATGGGTTCATAGCTCTCCATCTGCCTCCCACCTCTCTCTGGAGACTTGCCAGGTCTGGACGGTGGACAAAGATCCGAGGTAAGTGTTGAGATGATTCGTGATTACTTTGGCTCACCGTGATGATTCAATGACTGCTTCAGTACCTGGACCTGGGTTTGTCCGTGGCGTTCTCCGGAGAGACCCTGCTGGGGGGACGGTGGTGATGTTGGGCCTGGATGTGATTCTCAGGGCTGTAGCGGCTGGGCACCTTGGCTCGAACTGACGAAGACATGGGTGGCATCGTGCTCTGGAATGTGGCAGCGGCTGAAGAGGAAACTGTGGGAGGGTCTTGATTACGTGCAAAGTCCTGGGTTATAATATGCTACATGGCAGAAAGAAGGATCACAAAACTAGGTCAGTTTTGATCCTCATAATATATCCAATTTCCAGTACGTCACAGGCATTTCCTACCGAAATGTGGTCGGCCAAGGTCATGACCCGGTGTGTCTTCGGGATTTGAGAGTAACTGTCGGCCTGGGATGAGGGGGCCTGCTGGGAACTGGGCTGTGGCGGCTCTGCCGAAGGCCGGTATCGACTCATGTCATAGACTCGCATGCCAGCTAATCAGGTTCAAAATCAGAGCATTCATAATTTGGAGAGTCAGGGTAAGGTAATGAGATTAGATTTGACAGTACTTTGCAGCATACAACTTACATACAGTGGGAGGTTAGAAATGTACATAGACTCATCTTTGGCAAGAATGTCATCAATTTGGATAGAATGATTATACAGCGTACATCTTAAATTAGGTGGAACATGGTACCAGCTGGTAGCCTCATGCTTGCGTTTGCTGCCAGTGGTACTGCACAAAGTGGTCGGAGTAATTAAGGATGACAAAGTCCAAATTCTTCAAATTTATAGCGAGACAGCTGAAACTCGGACACAATTACAATGATCCCAAACTGTACACTGCTTTTGGAATGGAACAAGCTAACATTAAGCTTGTGGAATAGCCTTCCCAATCCCTGTTGTAAATTGGTCAACTATGCTTAAAGCCTGCCTGTGCCAGGAAACCAACCAAATGAAAGGAACTTGACAAATTCTGCCAAGAAGAATGGTGAAATATCTATCTGAAATGATGTGACTGATGAGAAACTTGCAAAGAGACCTTTATCCAAATGTTCGTGATGTATATATATATATATATATATTTAAGCTTATGTAGAATGTTTACCCTGTGTGGATTTTGGCATTGGCTTGTCCATGTGTGCAGCTAGAAATTTTCAGCCAAGCTGTCTCTTTTTTGGTCAGCACTCTCTATGTACTGTAAAACTTGCTCCATTGCGGACAGTTATAATTGTGTTCCGGCATTTTCTCGCTTATGGCATGCTTGAGCCATGGTTATTCCTCAACATCCGAACCAATTTCCTGTCACCTGCCTGTGACAGCTTCCAGATCTTGGCTAAGAGGTGACAGATTTAAATAACTTTATTTATTTTTTGAATCTAATCTTGGAATCTGTAGTTGTTTAGAAAATACTGTCTCAGATTGTGTATAGTCTATATTCTATTGTCCTTCTTAGATCTTCACTGCCTTTCTTGGACTTTCCCCATTGTTCTGAACATCGGTCTTTTCGGTGAATACTGTAAAACAAATTACGTTTATGCAGTCAAACATGATCACTAACGAGAAGTTACTGGGCTTGACCTTGTCAATTTAAACGACATTCTAGAACCCTCAGCATAACCTATTAAAATAAATGAACGTATTCACTTTTCTTTTGATTTGATAAAATCCTAAATTCATTTTAAATCCAATTATTATTTTGAAATTAATTGAAAATGTATGCATGTACAATCACTCAAACTAGGAAAAAAAGAGCTGTTCAAATAAAATGATTACAAGCCCCAAATTAATGACATTCTCGCCATTAAGTGTAAGCAAACTTCTGAAAGACTACTGTCGCCGTTATCGAGAAACAGCTTAGGTTTGCCTGTTACATAACAAAACCGAAAGTGGATGCCTGAGTGGTGTGCGCGCATACGTGCATCCGTCCATACCTGCCGTCTGCTGTGCCTCGTCTGTTTTTTCAAGTTGGGAATGGACTGGCGAACTAGCTGGACTTATCACTTCAATGGCTCCTCCCCCAGTGTTGTCATATCGACTTGATGACACTGGAGAGTAAAAGAGAAAACGTTTTTAAGATTAGCTACAGTTATGCTGATAAATACAAATACAGTGGGTCTCCACATACTCGCAGCGCCACCTATTAGCGGAATTTTGTTTCCTTTTTTTCGGGGGGGTGGGGGGGGGGGCAACTTTGCATATTCAAGAATTTTTGGGGTTAAAAAGAATATATAGTTTTTCCAACGTAATTATCATGGCCGTCAATCATCCGTGGATTTTCCCTATTTGCAGTCCGGTCCGGTTCCTCTCCCCCCGTGAATAGCGGGGTTCCACTATACTCTATATTTCTCCAGTGACGAGACAAGTTGATATAACTTCTCATATACTCACAGCTACTTGAGGAGTCCGAGCTCTGTGAGCCTCGCTCTCGGGAGTCTTTTTCCGGGGCTATTTGTCGGGTGATGATAACGTCAATGAAGTTAGCGGCTGTAATGGTCGTTTTTCCACGAGTTCGAAGCTCCTCCTCAATGCGGGACTTTGAGGTTTGAGGGCCCTTATCTTTAACTCCAACACCCTCGGGGTACGCCGGGTGGGGCTTCCCCCCTGGAAGAGACATTGCACCATATGGTACGGATCGCCGCTCTGGCTCCTGCTGCTGTTCTGAGAGGCTAGCTGCTCTCCGAGCTGCTGAACATAATTCCTCATCCCGCTCATCTCGTTTGTTCTCCTTAACTTTGGCCACATCCACAGGTGGAGCAGAGGCTGCAATATCCACCAACGCAGCCAGTGCATCAGCTGCAGTACTGTAGCGAGAGTTACTCTGGGCCGCTGCCGTTGCTGCTGAATGAGGCCTAAAAACAAAATTAGGAGCATTTCAGATAACCCTTTAAGCTATTATGAGTTGAGCCTATTCATCAATTTATCAGATACACTTTCGCAAAGCAACTACACACTGTGTGAAACAGTAATAACAGTCTTTGTGTAACTCAGTGACCAGTACTGTCCAACTGAGATCTGTACATGGGTAACTGTCACATTTACATGTATAAAATACACTGTAATACTAATAATTAATGGGTATTGCCATCCTAATGTGAAAAGGGCATTATTTTCTAAACCACTAGCTCATACTAAGGATGACTATATTTACAGGGAATATGCAAAACGTGACTGACGTTATGTTTGTGTTGTATGTGCACATTGTTGTGCTTGTCTAGAAGGGTTCAATATCCCATTGGAGTTTCTTAATGAATCCTGGGAAAACGTTTTTGTTTTTTCGTTAAGAACATTTTATTATCAATTTGAGACATGTTTGTGGATCTCATGTAAAGGCAAACTGTGCAAGCTAAATAAATACTGTCAACAAATAGTCAGTGGTGTGGCAGGTAATCACCAGCAGATCAAGTTGGTTAAACTTACATTAGAGAAGTGATAACACTCTTGCCCTGAAAGATGCTTGGCCGCTGTTGAACAACCACTTCCTGCGTCCTGTGAGAAGGGGAAGGAGAGTGGAGATAGCCTCGGCTTCCTGGCCGGCCTGGTTGCTCAACTCCACCTGATCAAAAAGTATGCATTATTATAATTTCATTTTATTTATTTATTATTTTTTGATCATTATCTTTAAAGGCAAAGAGTAAAATAAAAACATTTACACTTGGAACCAAAACAGTAGCTATGACCAGAACAAATTAAGTCGAACGTCATAGCAACTCCTCTGCTGGTTCATGAGCAAATACTTACTTCCACGAATGTAATCATTTGCTCGCTCTCTTTCCCGGTCCCGTTCTCGTATTTCTCGTTCCCGCTGTTCCCGTTCCTTTTCCCTCTCCTTCTCCTGTTGCTCACGGTCACGTTCCCGCTCCCTCTCCACATTTGCAGCAGCGGCAGCGGCAGCAGCAAGGTGGGCTTGGTGACCTAAGTGTCACAAAGATCAACATCACAACTTATTCAATACCCTTTGAGAATGTCCCCCGTCCCCCTCCCCTCCCCCCAAACAGGAAGCATAATATTGTTCGCCAACAGTCATAGGATGGAAGGTCATGTCATGAAGCATCTGGCAGGCATTAAAATGCCATGTGTCACCTGTGGGAGGGTGCTCATCATATGTACAGCTGCCATGTTATGGCCCAGGCTCCCATGAAGCGCAAGCCAATTACTGTAACACACAGGCTAAGAGTGCTCTAACTGCCCATTCACCACCTTATCAATGGCTAATTGAAACAGGATGTGGCGATGCTAATTTCGCCCACGTTTAGCCACACTGGCAAATAAAAATCACCCACGCCAAAAGCCTTTCCTGATAAAAGTCAAGTTGAGTGCTCTCATTCTGCCGTGTGCGAATGGCGTTCGTAGTTTAGTTTTTACTCCCTCCCCGCTTCGTGAAGTGCTTCAGATCATCACCGAATGCAGACTCGGGAACGCCGCCATCCTGCCGCTGCAGGCTAATGGGCTTTCCCAGCTGCGGGGAACAGCACAGTGGGGAAGGTAATGTCATTTTAATTGAAACTTATACATTTGTCCCGCTTTTAAAATCTCTTACAATTTTACAGCTTAAGTTAGCCTACTAAGATTTACCACCAAAGATTTAGAATATTTGTTTATCTTCAACTAAAAAGTTTGAATTTGAGAAAATTTCCTGAGCTTTTGTCAACACTTTTTCTGTATTAAATGAGATCATTCATCAACATTTAATATAGTTGACCATTTCAAACGCTTTTATGATCACATCTTGGTGATGAAAAGTGTCACTTGTCACTCTCTGTACTCGGCTGAAAGTGACAGCAATGCTACTCCGACTGGCAACAGCATCATTATACAGTTACAGTTGAAGTTAAAATTTTACAATTCAATACTAAAATAAATATTTGTTATTCATATAAATTCATCATAATTAAGCCTGGCCTACACGAAAGAGTTATTGGCTGTGTCCAACGTTGTATTGGTTATACTATAGAATAATTTATATATTATTATTCTATATATATATATTTGAATAATCTATAAATAATAATTTATAGAATAATACTATAGAATAACAATCGTACGTATGGAGCCCCGAAAGGGCCATGGGGGGAAAAAAAGAAACTTGTTTCTCATCCCAACGAGAAAGTATAGTCCATTAAATGTCTGCATGTAGAAAAGACCCTTACACATTTCGGTTAGCTTTTTCTGTGTGAAAATATTTTATATTTTCATCTGGGACTTTATTACATGGACATTGCTGCTTTACTTGCAAGTCGTCACCGTTATATTGTGTCTGAGAAACATTTAAAAAAAAAATTCAAGTCTTGTAGTCTGGTTCGGTTGTAAATAGTTGTAAGTTAATCGTAAGTAAATAAGCTTCTGTTCGCAGGAAGCTACTATGCGGCTACCCCAACGCAGGAAGCTACCACTTGAAGGTAAATAAGTTACCGCTCATAGGTAGAGGTTCCTCATTCAAATGAGAAACTCATTCTCATTCGAATGAAAAGGTTCCTCGTTCGAATGAGAAACACCCACATTGTTAAAAGCTTATTTCCCAGTGACAAGGACTGGCTTCCAGTAAGTTGGTTACACGTGATGCTGTGGCTAACTACACACGTGGCGAGGAGATTTTCCTACTGTTTAGCCACATTGGCTGAAAGGTTTCATGACCCAGCGCCGACCCTGGGCAACATTTTCAAATCTTTGGCCATTTAAAATGACATCTTCTCCTTTCACCCTAGCCTGCTGCACACACCTTCCCATCTCTATCCCTTTGTCTGGCCAAGATGTCCAGTCTTTTTCCTCCTTCAGTGTCCAACCTGGCATACATGTCATCATATGCCCCTTGTTTGGCCATTGCAGCCTCTACCTTTGCCCTACGTCGCATCTCCATGTATTCCTCTCAGTGTGCCACTTACTTCTTAGCTAACCTCTTTCCTTGTATGATTTCCTGTACTTTAAGGTTCCACCACCAAGTCTCCTTCTCCCCTTTCCCACCAAAAGATACACCAAGCACTCTCCTGCCTGTCTCTCTGATCACTTTGGCTATGGTGGTCCAGTCTTCTGGAAGCTCCTCCTGTCCACCGAGAGCCTGTCTCACCTCTTCTTGAAAAGCCGCACAACACTCTTCCTTTCTCAGCGCTGCTCTGCCTTTTGTCTTCTTAATCTTCCTCTCCACCATCCTATGCCGTCTAGCCACACTCTGCCCCACCACTACCTTACAGTCAGTAACCTCCTTCCGATTACATTGTCTGCACAAGATGTTATCTACCCGCGTGCGTCTACCGCCGCTCTTGGAGGTCACCCTATGGTCCTGCCTCTTTTGGAAGAAAGTGTTCACGATTTCCTTTTTTCAAAATCTACCACCATCTGTCCCTCCAAGTTCCTTTCCTGAATGCCAAACTTACCCATCACCTCTTCATCACCCGGTTTCTTCACCAACATATTCATTACAATCTGCACCAATCACGACTCTCTCTCTCTGTGTCTGGGATGCTCAGAACTACTTTGTCTAGCTCCTTCCAGAATTTCTCCTTATCATCATGTCAACCAACTCCCAAGTTTTTCCTGTCGTAGACCCAATATTCAAAGTCCTCACATTCGGTTCTAGGCTCTGTGCTATCCTCTTCTCTTTCAGCCTAAGAACCCGCTTTCCACCTGTCTTCGACCCTACAGTAGCTGAATTTCCTGTGGGTCGAAGATGAAAGAGAGTTGGAAAGCAGGTTTTAGGCAGAAAGAGAAGAGGCAATTTTCCATTTCAAATTGCAGTCATCTAATGTGTGGAAGGACTACAGTTGTTTACTGATCTCTATTTTTCATTCAAATGCAATACCAGTGTAGGAAGCGATTTGGTTGAATAAAGCCCAGCCTAGTACTGCTTATTTGTATTAGATGTGGCCCACAGCAAGTAGAGATGCACGTTTAATACCAAGTGTGAACACCACTGTCCTCTTTTGACTGGATCACTCAGGACTAATGCTCACACACAAGGTCTGGACGGGAAAGTACTGACCTTGGACTCCCTAAGCAGGTCTGCACGCCATGAGAGGTGTGAAGGAACAGAAGATTGCGGCGAGCAAATTAAGGGAACATGGCGTGTAGGTTATTGGGGAGGGAATCCTCACCTGGCGATATGGAGGTTGGGTTGAAAGCCCTAGTAGTGAAAGGGGGCTGAGCTCCAGGGAGGTAGGCGATACGTTCCAAAGTGGGAGTACCTGTTCCCCCAGGGTGAGGCAACAGGATAGTTGGAGGCATCTGGGCTAGATCAATTATCCCTTTTACAGACAGAAGCAAAGGGCCAATAGTGAACAATAAAAAACAAGTCATTTATTTCTCACTGTATTAGCACTGCATACACCCAATCACCATCATTTGTCAGTGCTCCCAAACGCAGTTTGGCAATGGTTAGGTCAACAGGGCTGCAACAAAGTTTAAGGGCGGTAAACCTGAATGCGGCACCCATATTTGAGTGACAGTCATGAATTGTTAAACAGAGCCAGATAAATTGCAGCCACAATATGAAATCAGTCAAATGCGTCTCGGTCATTTGCTTCTGGTTATCTGCAAAAGGTAGCCACTACTACTTCACAGCAACAGTGCAATCTAGAGCCCCTCCTAACCAGGATCCTACTACAGCTAAGAGAGGGCCAGGTGGTGAAGAACCATACCTCGAGCTCCAGCTGGGTATGGGATAGCAACAGGCTGTTCCCGCGGTGACACCACACGGGCCATGTCAGGCCGTGGAATGACTTGCATCTGCTGAGAAGTGATGTAATCATTGAGGATGGTCTGCCGCGTGTTCTCCATGGTGTATAGCTGGTATGTGTTGTGGTAGCCAGTTGGAGATGGCTGTCTGGGGAACATGAAGGCTGCTACACAGTATAGGATGCGGGGGGGACAGGGACAATTAAAATCCACGTTAACCGTTTTCACTGCTTTGTTTTTCCAGCACCTAACAATGCTGCATGTTTTTAGGTGGTACTCCGTTGTTGATTTATTATTAGTACAACAGTAGCCTAGAGATTTTGCCGAACAAACTCCACAGTGAGTGAGCAACGTCAACAGGCTGCATTTTTGTATTTAGCCATTTCCATCTTTCTGTCCACAGAAATACATTTGGCTTCCTAAAAACATGATTGCTAGCCATTTTGACTTTCTTTGGAGCCATACCGAGGGCTAATTTATAGCCTGCAGATACGTGGCATGCGTGACCTATGGAGCCAGTGATGTTTCCAAAAAAAAAAGCAAAACTGAGCCTTACTAAAAGAAAAATAGCTCGTGAACCGAGGTCATTTCTGTTTTCAAATTTACTTCGTCGTTCGTATCCCGAGATTCCACTCTACTGACAATGTGATATCTAATATGCATTTACTTGATGACTGTACTCCCTAAGGTAATGTAAAGAATTTCAAACAAAGTACCAGGATCAATCACTCGGTGGAAGGCAATACTGGGGTCAAGATGTGGAGGCAGGTGAGCTCGGTACACTTCCCCAGGAACTACCGGCCTGTGGTGAGGGTCGAAGGGGCTGTGAGACGCCCTGGGGTCGCCACCCGACACGGGGGACTTGGCTGGGACACTTTCCCTCTGCGTCGGTGTCATGGCATTCTTTCTTTCATGTGCAGCAGATTTTGCTCCTTTGTGGTTGAGAGGGACATGTGCCTTTTGTAATTAGGTAAGGCTTACAATAACTACACCTAGAATCATTATCAAATCATTCCCATGTAAATTCAAGTTGACAAAACTAAAAATGTACAGTATATGGCCAATACCATCTGATGAACGCCCCAGCATGGGTGAACTTCTGGTCACAGAATTGGAGCTGTAGTTCACAGGCGTCCTGCGAGCATTGGCATCCTCATACATGCCTGGGCTATGCTGAGATTTCGCAGCTTCCTGGTGCGTGGAGCGCAGGACAGAGGTGGTGGAGTTGACCACCGAGGTGTGGCGCACTGCCTTGCTCTCCTCGTATTTGCTCCGTTCCATGGCCTCGAGCTGGGGTAGGCCGTGGGGAAGCTTACTGGGACTAGTGATTAGGGACTTAACATTGTGCTTGATTGTAGGTTGGTTCAGAGAGTGCATCTAGTAAAAACACACGATCAAACAGTCTAACAAAGTATCTCCAAAAGACTTTGCTGAAAGTTAATTTAGCAATTGCTATAAAACCAAATTAAAGTGGAATGGAATTTAAAAAACAAATGAATCCATCATTACCAAAGGTCTAACCTGAGACATGGATCCATCTATGACCCTCCTGTCTGATAGGTCAGGAGTCTTTCTGAGGTCCTGGCCAGACTGGTCCTGTCGAGGGATTTCATGAATGGAGCGCCCAGTCTCTTTAATGGTGTTAACGCCCTCGTAGGGTTTTCCTTTGCCAATTCCCCCATCAAAGGAGCGGATAGGTGGGCTCTCTCGTTTAATCTGTTTTCCATATTTCATAACATCTTCATATGTTTCTGCAGCTGTTCTGTGTGTTCCTAAAAAGTGAAGGAAAAAAAGCATTTTAGTTCCTACGTGCCCAACAAAAATGGGGAGCTTTGCAATTTGTAGGCTTTACACGATCAGGATTTATGGGGAGTTTAAAAAAAAAACGATAATCAATCACCGATCCGATCACAAGATGGAGCAATGTGTCTATTTAAATGACTTGTTAATTCACTGTATACAGGAAGTCCTCGAGTTACGACGCACTCGACCTACGACGTTTCGACTTTACGACGCCCGTGCCTCGTCCGCCATTTTGTCCCAGCACCATGCTTGGCTAGTGCATAGTGCTCGTCTGTGTTTGTGCGGCGGGAGTATCTTTGCCTTTTTCGCCCTCCGGTTTTCACACTCTCAGCAGTAATGACAAAAGTGAAGCATCTTATTTTTTTATTTTAATGTCGTTTAGTTTCTTTATACGAAGTGTTACCCTTTCCTGCTACGGTCACCTGACCGTGGTCAGGAGACGCCTTCTCCAGGGCCGAGGTTGTCCTCCTCGGGGTTAACCCCCGTCTCTCGTTGCACAGCTGAGCCGGGTGGCGGCAACAATAAAGGCCCGAAGCACCGATTTGCTGCTTTAATGGCTTTATTAGCTCCTCTGGACATTCGACGTCAACGGGTCCTCCGCTAATCGCCACTCTTCGCCGGTCGCCGTCACTACACTTGCTAGTGTACACACTCGCACCTGCGCGCACTCCTTCCTCCGTCACAGTCCCGTCTCACTCACACGACGACGCACACGCCCACACACACTGAGCTTGTTGTCCCAATCACGTGGGAAAATACCCGTAACAGTAGTATTTTCGACGTAAATTTCGACTATCAGTGAAACGCGACGTACGCGGAAATTCGGGTATCGTCGCCAGTGTAGGAACTACTTTATTGTAATTAAACTACTTCACACACACAGAAACCTTCGAGCATGATTTGACATAACGCCCGCAAGTTTACGCACAACCGTTAGTCCTAGCAATACCTTGCTAGGCTACGTAACGGTCTGTCCCGTGCTTGCGAGCCGTATCGTCTTTAAAGTACGTTAACATACTTCAAGCAAGCCTTAAATGAACGTAATCTCCCGAGCACCGGTGACCACCAGCACACGTTTCCCCCCCCCCCTTTTTTTTTTTCACGCGATCGATTGCTGTTGTCTAGGCCGTGGTAACGAGTGTATCCGGTCACGTTTTGAGTTTGCAAGATAAAGCCCAATGATCGTGAAAGACGGGATGCGGTGGTATCGGAATACAAGATTTTATTGCAGTCGTCTGACAGTGCAATCGTGAAAGAGCAAATTTGTCTTGTAGTCTGATCCACGCATTACGTGTTGTCTGTCCAATACCGCAGACATGTTTTTTTAAAATAACTATTGGTTGTCAGATATTTACAGTACTATGTCAAAAACACACGAAAGGGCTAAAAATAAACTAGCTTTTGAATTCGAATATACTGTACACGATGGCAACGCGGAGTAAATGTCTTTTGCGGAGCCGATCGATCGGCGAATTACGATAAAGCCGATCAGCCAATCAGCATAAAATGCTAATTATCGGCCGATACCGATCAGATCGGTGTAAAGTCTAGTAATTTGTTACCTTGCATGATAGAGCCAGTTATTATTTGTCTGTCTTTAGAATCTCCATGGAGGCCTTCTCTGGGCAAGGCTCTGCTAATCAGCCCTAAGCACAAAAAGGCATACTCAGTCACAGTGATACAGAAATGGCACTTAGACATACAATAATGTATATGCATTTGTTTAAAAAAAAAAAAAAAGCACTACAGTACCTTCAAAAGGAGCTCCTTCCCTGCCTGGGTGACCCCTGCTGATGGGTCCCTCCATCATTTCATAAGTGCGTTTCAACTCATGACCAGTTCTGGGACTACGGGTGTTTTCCCTAGGGTTCTTGATGGCTTTTGAAGAGATACAATAAAAATTGCATCTGTGTGTTTTATCAAGGGATACAGACATTGTTAAAAACACGGTCAAAAGACGTACCATCATAAGAGAGAATGTGGCCGCTCTTGCCCTCATAGATAACATGACCTTTAGCCATCTGGTCCCTTGCCTTGTCACAGTTACTCAGGTCCTCTGTGGCCAGTTTTGTGATGGTGCCTTTCAGCAGGTCAGCAGCAACAATAGATTGGGAAAGGGCTGGTGTGCCCTGGAAAAGAAAGTAAAAAAACATAAAGCAACATAGACCCCAAGTAATACATTTGAATACTTTTGTAATCTCATGCCTTCTTTACCTGAGTGATTGATCCTCTGAAAGCCAGGTTCTCACCCATTTTTGCTGGATTTCCTCGACCATCATGTATTGATGCAGCTGAAACCATGTGTTAACTTAGTTCTTACAACAGTCGATGATTACAAAAAAAGCAAAGAATTATGTCAGGAACATCCATCCATTTTCTGTACTGCTTATCCTCACTAGGGTCGTGGGCGTGCTGGAGCTTATCCCAGCATTCTTTGGGCGAGAGGGGGGGGTACACTCTGAACTGGTCGCCAGTCAAACGCAGGGCACACATACCCTAACCCTAACTAATTAACAAACAAACATTCGCACTCACATTCACACCTACGGGTAATTTAAAGTCTGCAATTAACCTACCACGCATGTTTTTGGGACGTGGGAGGAAACCGGAGTACCCGGCGGAGAAAACCCATGCAGGCACGGGGAGAACATGCAAACTCCACACAGGCGGGGCCGGGATTTAAACCCCGGTCCTCAGAACTGTGAGGCAGATCTGCTAACCAGTCGCCCACCGTGCCGCATGTCAGGAACAGTTTCTCAAAATTATTTAACGCTCAGTAAACATTTATTTGCAAAATAGCCACTTTCAAAGAATTATGGCTGCTCGTCGTATTAGTTTTGCTGTGCTATTTGTGTTTTTGTGTCATTGCAAAAACATTTAATCTGCATTGCGGGTTGAATCATTTTGAGTGCAACTGTAGTTGGCCTACCAGTCTTGTTCGGATCTTGGTGCCGAGGCAGGCCCAAAGAGATGGAGCCCACAGTGTTTTTACTCCCATCAGGCCCATAAATGGCATGCGAAGGTAGGTATGTGCCTGGAGTTCCCTGAAATAGCAGAAACATAACATGCCCAACTCAACTCACTTGTGTCCATAAAGTCAAGTGTTGAAAAACATTTGAATGTGGCATAAAATGTGAAAACGGCTCATACATAAAATAGCATGTAAACTGTACAATAATAGAAAAACCAAACCAAACTACCATTGGTTGTATCCCTGTAGGCCCTTACCTGAGATATTGAGCCCCCGTGAATGAAGGACGGCTTGTCAGTGGGTTTGGTGGTTGGAATGAGAGGAGGAGGAGAGGGAATGTTGGGAGGTCGACTGGGTCTGCTGAAAGCCATTCGGCCTCCATCTGGCAGACTCTGGATCAGCTGGTTGGGAGCTGGGTGGAGGACTGATGAGAATATTAGAAGAGGAAAAAGCAGTGACTCTTGCTGAGTATTCGATAACATATGGACAACAACTCAAGTGACTTTGGATGACATTTAATTCAACAATCTACAAATCTTAAGAGTTTACGCTGTACTTTTTTTTTTTTTTTGCATGCTCTTTGACCATTTCAGAATCATCTTTATTTGCCAAGTATGTCCAAAAAACACACATGGAATTTGTTTCCGGTAGTTGGAGCCGCTCTAGTACGACAACAGACAGTCAAATGACAGAGAACACATTGGAGACATAAAGACATTGACCAAAAAAACAGTCACTGAGCAGTAAAGGGTTGCTAGTTATCTGGTAATGGCGGTACATTTTTTTTTTTGGCTACTGAAGGTACCTCGACGCCATTTAGTGAAAACCATTTCGTGGTATTGGCTCAAACATCAGTAGCTTCATCTCATGTCTGTTATACACTGCTTGACTCCAGGAAGGGGATGCCTAATGCAGTGATTTCCAACCTTTATGGAGCCAAGGCACATATTTTACAATTGAAAAATCTCACAGCACACCAACAAACAAAAATGTCAAAAAAAGTGGGTACATTAATTAATGTATGTGCTTCCTGCCACCTAATAGACTAGCATTTATTTGTTCTGTCTGTCACTAAATAGATGAACAAAGATACATTATTTCTTGCAAATAAATAATTTGAGCAATTACATACAATTTTATAATTACCCATGGCACACCTGAAGAGCACACTGATTGAGAATAACTGACCTAATGGCACACTTATGTCAAGTGATACAAAAAGTCTAGACACCCCTGTTATACTTGGGATATTAAAAAAGAAAAAGGCACCAAAATTAATCTTTTCAAAACTTTTTACACACATTAATGTGACCTATAATCTATAAAATTTAATTGGCGGAAAAAAGAAAATGAAACCTTTACTCGAGGGGTAGTAAAACGAAACAACTGCGATAATGTGGTTGCACAAGTGTGAACACCGTCATCACTGGGGATGTGGTTGTGCTCATAATTGACTAATCACAATCAAACTCAGGCTAAATGGGAGTCAGCACACTCTTGCCACCATTGTAAATGCCTCCGATTAACCCCAAATAAAGTTTAGCTGTTCTACTAGGATGCTTTTTCGGACATTTCTGTAGTCTCATTTTACAGCACAAGCCATGGTCCGCAGAGCGCTTCCACAGAATCCCAGGATCTCATTGTTAAGGATTATTAGTCGGGAGCAGAGGTGGGTAGAATAGCCAAAAAATTGCACTCAAATAGTCCTCCAAATAATCACTTGAGTAAGAGCAAGTATTCAGTGAAAAGAAAAACTACCCAAGTACTGAGTAACAAGTGAGTAACTTCCAATGTATTTATTTTTTAAAATAGTGTATTAAAGTCAGGAAAAGCAAACTAGAACACCTGAACTTTATTTGGGGTTAATTGGAGGCACTTTAAATGGTGGCAGGTGTCTTCTACTGATTCCTATGTTGGGGGGGGGGGGGACTATTTTAAGAAAAAAACAAGCAAAAATGTTTTACATAAAAACAAAATTCAAAGGAAAAGGAACAGAGGGAAGAATAAATCTTATGTTTTCTGCCCCTTTTGACAGAAAAAAAAACATTTCATAAACAAATTTCCCTTTAGCGTCTATTTACATAAATCATCCAAATGATTTAACCTATTCTGCAGATCACTGTTGCAGTTAATCATTTAATAATTATTTAATACCATTGATTTAATTAGCATTATAAATATATTATTGAGCTTAACTCTTCCCCCCCCCCATGTTAAGGTTTAATTGTTTTTTTTTTTTTTTTTTTTGTCCTGGTCGGCTGCTAGCTCAAACACAAAGGAGGATCTGTATCACTTTTATGCCGGAACAGTTTTACTGTGTCACAGTGGACTTTTGAGGCGGTCACTGTGGTTTCTTAGTATTTTAATGAATATTTATTGAGAATCAAAATCAATCAGAACACGGTTTTTAGAGGGGAGTGAGAAAAAAGACAAAGCACTAGCTGTAAACAACACGAGGAAAGTAAATCATAAAATACATAGAACAATGACACATTAGATCTGCATGTTGTATGGGGCAGTAGTGCTACACCCTGTGAGGGAAGGACAGGGCAAGATAGGACAGGAGAAGGACAAGAGGGGAAATATGCAGGACAAGGGTCGTGAACTCGAGTGTGGAGGGTGTGGCCGTGTAAATTATAAACATCTATTGGACCAGAGTATGAGCGAAGGCATACCCGAGAAATTAGCATAGTCATAACTTATTTGTCGCAATGAGTGAGTGGCCCCAAACCCAGCGAATAAGTCCTCGGGATGTGTGTCCGCGGACACATGCAAGTGAAGTGACACCGTTTGGCATGCACAATGACCGTCAAAAGTCTCCTGTAATTGCTGCACCTGCACCGCAGGGGCTGAGGACCCCACAGACGCACTCGAGAGGTGGGGTCGGGCCCAGGAGTGCATCCGAGAGCGGCCCGGTGGACGGGGCACGTCCCACACTGAGGGATCCAGGGCGGTCCGCCGGCCCCGCCCAAGCGCCCCGAAAACCGGCCAACGTTTTTGTGTTATCCATTGCTCTTGCACTCTCTCAATATATTATATGTGTTTCGACCTGCCACGACAGGACATTCTTTAGGAAGATATATTTTCCCAAAAACGATAGTATCGTTGATGTTTTAATGCCACTGATATAATGATATTAGAGCATAATAATTCAAGTCCATCCTGTGTAAGCACAATTAACTTTGAATTCTGTAGAATATACAACTTTGACATTGTAATGTAGAACAATAAATAAAAGATCTTATATAAATAAAACAGACCCAGGCTCTGTTTAGAAAAATAGCACTTCAACATTTGGCACTAAGGTATAGCGCCATTAACAGACTAAAGAGGCCCAAACAATATCTTAAAGCCTGTCAAATTTGAATGAATTAAAAAAGAAATACATACTGGAAAGCATTTGGGCTTTGTCACGGTTTTTAAATCAGATGTCATACATTTTGTACAACTTCTTTTTTATTTATTGTATGAATGTTGTTGTGTTATGAGTATAATTCCGGCTGCCTGTATACTTCCTGCTTCGTCTTGGCTTTTGAAAAAGACATTTTATATCTCAATAAGCTTTTACCTGGTTCAATAAATGATTCAGACCCCCTTACATTTGTCACTCTTTGTTATATTGCAGCCATTTGCTAAAATCATTTAAGTTCATCTTTTTCCTCATTAATGTACGCACAGCAGCACCCCATATTGACGGGAAAAAAACGGAATTGTTGAAATTTTTCCAGATTTATTAAAAAAGAAAAATTGAAATATAACACAGCCATAAGTATTCAGACCCTTTGCTGTGACACTCATATATTTAACTCAGGTGCCGTCTATTAATTGGCCTTAATTCTAAGCGGGATGTGTGGAGAAAAGCAGGCACTGCTCATCACCTGTCCAATACAGTCCCAAAAGTGAAGCACGGTGGCGGCAGCATCATGCTGTGGGGGTGTTTTTCAGCTGCAGGGACAGGACAGCCGGTTACAGTCGAAGGAAAGATGAATGCGGCCAAGTACAGGGATATCCTGGACCAAAACCTTCTCCAGAGCACTCAGGACATCTGACTGGGCTGAAGGGTCACCTTCCAACAAGACAATGACCCTAAGCACACAGCTAAAATAACAGAGGAGTGGCTGCAGAACAACTCCGTGACTCTTCTTGAATGTCCCAGCCAGAGCCATGACTTAAACCCAATTGCGTATCTCTGGAGGGACATCATTCCCAAAAAGACTCATGGATGTATTAGCTCAAAAGGGCGCTTCTACTAAATACTGAGCAAAGGGTCTCAATACTTACGGCTGTGTGATATTTCAGATTTTCTTTTTTAATAAATCTGCAAAAAATTCAACAATTCTGTTTTTTTCTGTCAATATGGGGTGCTCTGTGTACATTAATGAGGAAACAATGAACTTAAAATGATTTTAGCAAATGGCTGCAATATAACAGAGTGAACAATTTAAGGGGGTCTGAATACTTTCCGGCAGCTCGGTGGGCGACTGGTTAGCACATCTGCCTCACAGTTCTGAGGCCCGGGGTTCAAATCGCGGCCCCGCCTGTGTGGAGTTTGCATGTTCTCCCCGTGCCTGCGTGGCTTTTCTCCGGGCACTCCGGTTTCCTCCCGCATCCCAAAAACATGCACGCCCGCAACCCTAGTGAGGAGAAGCGGAATTGGAGATGAATGAATGAATACTCTCTGTCCCCACTGTATACGTGTGTGTACGTGTTCCCCACATAAACACACAACTCCAAGCGCTGCCATTTTAAACGATGTTGCAGCAGTCGAGTGAGGTGAGGTGTTTAGCTCCTTAGCTTGCAGGCTAGCAATGTAATAAAGAAGCAAACGCTGTGCCGCCAGCAGCTTGCTGTGTCGTGAGCGGCACGACCAGTGTTACCACAACATTGAAAATATATCGAGTCCAGAAAAACAACTCCCATGTCCATTGTATTTATCGAACGATGACCCACCCTACTCTGTCTCTGACTGGCTAACACCAAGGCAGGACTCATACTTTTAGTGTATTCCTCCTTAGATTTGCTGTGTGTGGAAGCTCTTCACCAACACACACACACACACACATAGGGCAGGTTTTAAATCCGTAATTTTTGTCCGTCTCAGACGCAGGACGCACATCAAATGAGATCCTTGTGTTGTTATTGGGATATAAAATGACATCAGGATACAAAATGTCTATATTGCACAGCACTTTGGGAAGGTCTTCTCTAGCAGTGGCATATTATACATTTTCTCTAAGGGTTTAAGGTCTGGACTATAATATCACAAATCAATGGTGGTATTAAAGACAATTGAAACAATGAAAACATAACTTTTAATTCAGTCCCTTCAGGTCGTCAACTGACCCAAGTTCGAGCTCATAACATTACTGAACCTTGACCTGATCAACTCAAGCACGATCCTTAGCTCTTCCACCGCATTGTTAGAGTAGGCAAGGCATACACAGTAGGTGAATCACTTCATCCATTTCTCTTCCAAACCTGAAGTGCCCAACACTCTTCAAGTTCAACCTGGACTTATCAAACTAGATGGCTTTTCGATTGCTAGCTACAGATGCAATTATGGTATACAATCTTGTGTCACTGCAAGACCGAGCACAATACTGGACCATTGTATGATCTTAGAAAGCAGGGTTATGAGACATCAAATGCTACATACACGTTTAGAACAGTAGAAATGAAACCAGTGTTCTCAACCGTTGCCTAGCCCAGGATTCAAGGCTCCAAAAGCATCACACTCTCTCTCTTTTCCATTCTGACTTTGACTATGATAATTTAACAACAAATCAAAGCCAAAGGCAAGCTTTTGAATTTGCTCGCAAGTGGGAATAGGAAGATACATATTTTAATGGATTCTGCAATGAAGTTGTTTTGCTAAATACAATTTAGTGTCTCAAAACATCAGACAAGTCTTGGTTCAGGCAAGGGAGGCTACGTAGTATCAGCAAGGGAAAGTACTGTAGAATGTTTTGGAGGCATCTGAGAGAACAGACGAGGGGGGAAGAGAGGGAGGTGAAGATGTGTGCTTTTACCTGGCGGCACACTGTAGCGGAAAGCATTGGGGATGTTGGGGTCAGGCTGGGGTGAGGACTTGCTTAGATCCCTGGGGGAGAGTCTGTAAGGAGAGCCTGGCCGACCAGAGAGGGCCTCCTGGTCCAGAGCCAACATCATGTCATAAGGCATGTAGGGTAGGGGCTTACCTGCAGTACACAGGTATAAGGACAAAGGGAAGACGACCACTTTTAAAAAGGAGAACTCGTTGCCATTGAGCATTGAGTGTGACCCAGATGAAGAGGGAGCGAACACCGTTCATGGCTACTTGGACACGCACATTGAAACCTTTGCAACGAAAGCTGTGGTCTCACAGCTCAGCGGTTTGCCGACAGCTGCGCCACTTTTATGGCTCTCTGACTTTAGGGTGCTAAAAGCTTTGCATTAAGCTAGAACACAGCATAGAGAGTGGATTCACTGCTTGCCCTTCAGGAGTTATCTTGTGCATAAAAGCAGAAAACATCCTACTTTGACGTGGTCAAGTCAAAACAGCAAACATCCCCACAGCCTTGTTTCTTCCTCCAAGGCATTCTCAAGCATAGCAGCAATACAGGCTTAACCGCTGTGTTTGCATCAGAAAGCACCTTCTTTGTGTGGAATCAGGCTGAGCAGCATTACAACCCCAAGGGTTTAGCTTTTTGGGGGGGGGAATGCACATAAATGAACAAGGCCTCAAAAAGTGCATCCACTATAAATAGTCGGTTGCAGACAGCAGCAGCACATGCAGCTGAAAGAGCTCTGAACAAGAGGGAGGTGAAATGAGGACAGAGAGAAGGTAGTTTTTTGTTCTCCTACCATCTCTGTCAAGTAGACTTGGGCTGCGGGTGTTGAAGGGCAGTCTGCGCTCGAGGTCACCCTGGTCCTGCCTCTGCTTCTCCTCCTGGTGTGCAGATGCATGCGCTGCTTTGATCTGGTGCTGCAACATCGCAAAGCCACTGATGGGCACGGGAGCGGGGCCATAAGGACCAGGGACCTTGAGACAGAAATCAAAGAAATGTATCGGTTGAATTCAAATTGTCTCGCAAATGCAGCATTATGGAGAAAGTACATTTCCTGCAAATATGAGAAATACGCTTTATACGAGTTCTGATACTATCACACTGCTCACTGTTCCATTCACAGCAAGCTGGTTATACTTCCAATCTAAAGTACTAACCATTGGTGGGATGGCAGCTGCCCGCTGATGCATCTGCTGGATGGTGTGTGGATTTTGCTTAGGTGAAGACACCAGGACCGTCCCTGCAGGGTTGAGCAAAGATGGCTTCTCCATAGAAAGTATTCTGCAGAAGCAACATTAAACACACTGTAAACCGTGGGCATTCATCGAGAAGACAAGCCCACAAAAAAATACCTCTGTCTTTCAGGCTCTGCTTCTACATCTTCATCAGCACTGCAGGTGGCGCTGGAGTCATTATCAGAGTGAAGCTCCTTCTGCCTCTCACCATGTTCTCCTTTGTCGCCTTTCTCCTTGATCTCCGGCTCCATTTTAACCTGAATCTCTCCGGACTTCATGTCCACATCTTGAGGTTCAGTTTTTGGATGGATCACACCTGAGTAGGAAGCCACTCTGCTCTTTTCCTCATGAGAAACAGCGTCGCTCTCTGGACTTTTCTCTTCCTTGACATGCAGGCCCCCATATGAGGGGTCAGAGGTTTGTGCATTGCTGGCCTGAACCATGTCCTGATCAGAGCTCTGAGCATCTCCAGCAGCACTGTCTGGTCTCTTGGAGTCGCCGGACTTGGTGGGGTCAGTTTGAGAGGGGGAAGGAGCACTCTCTGTATCAGAGCTATTGTCACCTCCTGAGGAAAAATAACATGTCAAATGCAGAAAAATACTTTTAGAAATAAAATAGTACAGACTTCACATTTACATTTGAACTGAACTGCAAACAGTGGTTAAATAAACCAAGCTGCTTCCACTCGATACTACACATTTCTTTCCAAGAAACGCCACGTGACTGCAAGTGACGACAGCGTCATATCTTTTTTGTTGGTCACCACATCAGTGTTTGGCTGTGCTGAGATCAAGGCCACAAAGATACGATACAAATGGAGCTAAAACATTGGTAGCATTTTACACCCGACTTCATGAATCTTGTTTGGTAATTGCACAAACTAAATGTCCCCCAAACATACGGCCATCTAATATAACGGTAAATCTTAAGCAGACACACTCTGTATTAAAAATAATCGGCACGGGTTTGAATTTTTGGCTCTGTAGTTGCCATGGTGACCACAAAACATTTTCAAGATGCAATTAACCTCCAAACACAGAAACACAGAGCTGAACATGCAAATAAACTCATTACAATTAACTCATTGTAATGTTTACAAGTAAACCTAAATGAGGTTATGATACTGCCCTTGAAAATTTGTCACATGAGATTATGCTGACTGCAAAGCAAATTAGACGGCAGTTTGGGTTTCCACGGTGGGTCAAATAAGCATGACAAACCCTCGCGAGGTCCTGCTGTCGCCAAAGCTACGGAAATTGTTTTCATTTTCAAATTATAAACAAATGCATGTAATGAGCCACTGCTATGAATCTATTCGTAGAAGAATTCTCACAGCACAGTGCCTGTCTTGACTGTACAATATGAGCATGAGCGGGGCTTGTGAACACAAGGAAAGAATGCCAGACCTGCAGAATCGAGCGTGTGGCCCAGCACATCGTGTTCAAGTGGCCGGATTTCTTGATTCTTTACAGGCAATAAATGTTACGCAACAGGCGCCACAACAATTCGGATCTTTTATCTTGCCCTAGCTTCACTCTTATTCTTAATAAAAACTGCATCACATTAGTTACATCAATTCAAATTGGGTCTCTCGGTGCCAAATCAGCTGACAGGTTGAATCAGGTTTCCAAAACGTCACTCTATTCTTCATCTTCTTACCTTTTACTTTAACCTTAGCAATTACAAATCATGACGGTTGACAATACAAGGACAAAATCAGACGCTTTACGTCCTTCACCCTGTTAGCCCCTTGGACTAGCTGAGATAATCAGTTACAAAAGTCAACATCAAAGTGTCACAGCTTTGTATCATCTTTGGCTCTAACCTTCACTGTCATCTGCATTGTCGTCATCGTCATCAGGTGAAGCTGTGGTTAGACCTTCACCTTGAGACCTATCGGCACGAGCCCGCCGTGTGTCCTGGATATCAGAAAGAGCCACAAAGTTACTTAATGTATTTGCACACTGCACTTTAAATGGCATACCACATCAGGTGACAGGAAATGGCTTACCTGCTTATGCTGTTGTAGCAGGTTGTCCAAATTATGACGTCGCTTGTAATTGAAATAAAAGTTTTTACACTGTGCCTCACTTTTGGTGCCTACCATTTTGGCGATAGCCGTCCAGTTCCGTCCATGCTCAACTAAACCTGATGAAAGAGAAAAGCCCATTTAGCACCTAAACTGACTGTATGGTAATATGAAGAATATCTTAAAAGAAGAGAAGGACAGCCAGGTCTGACAATTTAATGGTTAACGCCGTAAATCCAAACCACAATAAATTCTTGGTATAGAGCATATGTCAAACTCAGGCCCGGGGTCCAAATCTGGTCAGCGATGTAATTATATTTGGCCCGCGAGACTATATCAAGTCTCCTGCCAATATTAAGTGTTTGCGTCACTCATACTACAAATCCCAGAATGCTTTGCAAGTGTGTCGGCGCCTACCGTTTTTCTGTTGCCGTCATTAGCAACTATGCTACCGGTCTCCTGGGGGAAATGTATACCTCCCCTTCCCAGAAATTGACAGACGAAAGATGGAAAATGATCACAACAATAAATTTTAGATTTCAGATTAACAAATGTTATCTATTTAAATGAGAAACAAATACCACTGATGTCTTTTATTGCACATTTGATGTCTCATGCGTTTACAATAAAGTTTGCTTATTCCTAGACTTTATCTTATTCCTAGACTTTTTATCTGATCGGTGTTATCGGTATTGGCCGATAATTACCATTTTATGCTGATCGGCTTTCATGTCATAAGTCGCCGATTCGAATCAATGGCGTCATCGATCGGCTCCGCACAAGACATTTAACTCCGCGTCTTTGTCGTGTATGAATCCAAAAGCTAGTTTATTTTTAGACTTGTCACGTGTCTTGTTGCGCAGTACTGTAACTATCTGACGGTCAATAAAACATTTTCAATATTGTCAGTGAAAAAAAAAAAAAACAATATTTGCAAGCATTTTTTTGTTACCAATCCCCCTTTGAAAAGAAATGTAATAGTTGAAAAACATGTTTTTATAGGCTTCTGATTTCAAAACTGGTTATTCATCAATGCGTTTAGTATACTGTATGTAGTTAGAATATATGTGGTAAGCTTTCATTTATATGGGTTCAGAGTCGTAACGGCCCTCCGAGGGAAGTCATAACTACGATGTGGTCCGTGACAAAAATTAGTCTGACACCCCTGTTGTAAAGTCTACTTATTCCAGATTCAGATTTCATATGATAAGGTTTAACATATCTGGAGAGAAGGGGAAACATGCACGATCGCTGCCAATTATCAATAAATATGGCGTTCAGCCCGCGACTATATCCTAATTTTTAATTTTGACCCACTGTGAGTTTGACACCCATGATATAGAGTGTATACCTGTATCTTCTGTACTACTGTATTTTAATTAATGATGAATTATTCCCAACTAAGCTGTTAATAATGGGTGTGATCAGCTGTATATTTTTTTTTTAAATGATACTACTGGGCTACCGTATGTAGATTCATTGGAATTCTAGCTATCAGTTACGCCGAGGAACATGGGAATCGAGCAGCGAGAGAATTCAAGATCAACGAATCCATGGTTCGCAAGTGGAGGAAGCAGGAAAACGAGCTTCGCCAAGTCGAGAAGACGAAGTGCCGGGCGAGTTACGCCACCATATGTGATTGGATTGTGGATGCCTGGGCTAAGGTATCCGCTTTGACCGTTGTCCAAGCATCATTGCTGAACAGACCCTGGCAACGAGACCGACTCAGGGAACCCGGCGTGTTTGATGGAGAACTTGCCCGGCTGTTCATTTTGGATGGCTTTGTGGATGAGGTTTGATCAGATCAGGATTCGGTATCGGGAGATACTCAAAATCAAGTGAATTGGAAAAAATTTGATCAGGACATCCCTGCATACAATAATTTGTTTGTAATTTAACCATTATACCATCATTCAATTTGGTTGCCTAAATTATGAAAGAACTGTTCTTGTCAAGTTCCCGTTCTTGAAGTTTCTTTCCTCTGAGGGGAATTTTATATAACTTGAAAGCCTCCTTATGTGTTTAAATAGCGCAGCAGATGACGACTTTTAGTTGCAGAGGTGAACAGAATTCACTTGCATGACACGATATGGTGGAAAACGTATCATATACTGCTTGGGATTTCGAAACCCTTTAAAATTGTACAACGAGCAAAGGTTACCAGGTCTCTTAAATCAATGTACACTAATTTGCATGTGTATGAAACACAGACTTGACTGCTGGTAATCTCAGAGATTTAGACTTTAATTCATGCAAATAATCCCCACAACTAATGGTTGATTAGAAGAAGAAGAAAAATAAATAAATAATTTTTTTTAAAAAACCAACAACAACAACAAAAAAAGACTAAAATTAACCAAAAAGAGGAAGAGGAACACATCTGAATTGCATTTGACTTCACAACTAATTGGTGCACTGTGAGCAAGTGAGCAATGCCGAAATACAAATACTGACACTGTATCTGAAAAAACAAACAAAAACAAAAAAAAAAACAAAGACAGTATTCCTTGCAGAAAGCTCCAATGGTCACACTCTGTTGCTTCAAGAGAATTTTTTTTTTTTTTTCATTTTTGAGCAAGTCTAGCTAACCAGCTGAGCAAGTCTAGCTAAATGAAATTCATAAATAAATGAGACTCTCTGAAACCTTCCCTGGAGCGTTGAAACACTTGTACAAGCCTCTATTTGTGTGGAGACACATGCACATTCATTCTTGTGTGGGTTCATGATCACATTCTTTCTTGCAGGAGTGTTACAAATGGGTAGGGCAAGGTACCGTCACAGTATCACGAGGGGGAGACGGTAAAGGGAGTGAAAAAACAAGGAAAAGCAAGGACCACAGAAAGAAGCACAGAGAGAGGTGAAAGACTGAGACAAAGATAGTCAAAACTTTACCTTTTTTGGCGACCTCCATCTCCTCCTCGGTCCAGCGAGAAGTTTCTCCAGATTCACCAGCTAAAGCAGAAAGCAAAGAGACCCAGCCCCATTAGCACTGACAAGAAAAATAGAGGGGAGGGAGAGAGAGAGAGAGAGAGAGAGAGAAGCAGAGAGGCGGTCCTCTTTCCAGTCGACTTCTTCTCATGGCCTCTCATCTAATAATTCTGTTTACATTCACAAGCTGCTGAGACCTACTCTCTCTCACTCCCACTGTCGCTCTGGGTCATTCCCCACCTTGCACACTCACATTCTCTCGCTCTCACAGCTCACACTCCCCCTGGCCCCCCCCTTTCCCTAGAGCCATCCGCCTCTATAATCCAGAAGGGGAGGTCCTGAGTCAGATGATATAGTGCCAGACAGTGGAGGGACTTTGGGAAATGGCCTTGGATGGAGGCTAAAAGACAGAACAGCCATGCTGTCCCAAACCTTGCATGTCATACAAACACACACACATTCCCACTTGCCTTGACCTGGCTGCATATTTTGTCACGCCCCCACCCGCCTTACAAACACACACAGACAAAATTCACAGAAATGAGCTGCTAGCATTGACGTGAACTCTGGCTCAATCTCTTCTGTAGTGTCCACTGAAACTGTGTAAACATTTGGACCAATATAGAAGCAGATAAACCCTTTGCATTTATAGTGGGGTTGCCCCCACATCAAAGATGGGAGGATCAATTATCGTGGTTTGGATGATCCAGCCAAAGTCTTCTTAGCATGCACTCACTTACACAAATCAAATGCAACTCTACTGAACTTTTATTCGGCCTCCAGTGGCAAAACTCACATGTTCTCCCCGTGACAGGCATTGCTGGGTGGTCATTGATCTGCGCTATAAAAACAGGCCGGGGTGCCTGCGTACAGCATATCGTCTCGCCTCGTGACAAGAGCCCACCTTCCCTCTCCACTAAAACGTCAAATACTGATACTGCATGAACTGCCGTGCCCCCCAAAAAATGGCTTCTTGAGCTTGCCTGGCCCATAGCAGCACAGTGGTTGCTTGAAGCTGCTGCAGACGAAACAAGTAGCACACAAAAGCCCCGGTGTAATAACTGAGGGAGATTACACGCGACAGTCCTTCACACAGCCAGAGGTCAGAGGGTTGCAGGTTCATCACATTATGGGACAGACCTTGCATAACATTACAAGATGTAGAGCTCAACAGACTGCAGAGGGAGCAGGTGTCAAGATGGACAGTGGACTTACAAATCATTGAACAGATGACACAGCTTAGTGCCAAAACCAGATTGACAGATAAGAGCTCGGATACCTGAGAACCGAAGCAGTCACTATTGGAGTGACGGGCTCATGAGGGTACAATTGTAGGAAGTGTGACCGAGTACCATAACAACAGCCCAAGCAGCACACTGCCATGGTGATCGATAGACAACACTGGGGATATTTAGCGTGTCTGTCTGATTTAGAAAAGGACAACAACCTCATTTTCTGCACAGGCTGCCAACAAACATCTGCTGATATTATTATTATAGATATGTGCTTGGCATCTTTAAAGCCATAAAAAAGATCTGTCATCTCCATTTGAACACCCAGTAATGATATCTAAATATGAGAGTGCAGCATTATACAGAGTATTTCATCTTAGTAAATGCAATAGGATGAACAATGCGGGCCTTTGAATGCAAGGACCTGGTGTGTATTGATTTCAAATGTTGTAGATTTATTTAACTCTGCATGATTTTTGACCCGGTCAAATTTGTTCGAGAGAATCCCACCACTATAGAGTTTTCTCAAGTGTGTTCACCTTTAGCATCCAGTGAAGCTACTGGAGTAGGCGGTTTCATAGGTTCCTTTATGGACCTTTGAGCTGGATCAGATTTAGGGAGCTGGGGAGGATCTGCCACACCACCCTCTGAAGCAGGGGGAGGTGCTTCCTCTGCCGCCACAGTGGCAGCCTCATTGGCCATGGAGCGTGTGGTGATCCTTCCCTTACGTCGGCCCTGGCTGTTGGCAGTCTTCCTGCCACGCGTCGTGTTTTGCTCCTTTCCGTCCTCGTCCTCCCCAGCGTCACACTTGTCTTTGTCCTTGCCAATGTCCCTGTGGTTTTCAAAAAGGAAAAAACAGCTTCAGAGACTGCTCGGAAAGAACATTTATCTCCAATTGACCCAGCAAATACGGGCTTCTCTCCGGCAATCCCACAACACGGAAGTAGATCGGAGGTTCACGAGACAATACAACCAAGAATGAATGTGGTGTTCTCAAGGAAATTTATTTATTTATTTATTTTTTAAACTGTGGAAAAGCACTTTGAAAAATATGAAAAAATAAGGACAAAAGGTTTTGAGAATTAGTGTTTTTTCTATTGCGCGCACACGCACACACACACACACACACCAGAAATTCAGATACTATACATTAGATATTGACCGTTTTAGACGAAGATTATATTATTTAAGGGCTCCCGTTTCCCTTTCAACTGCGGGGTTATTCTTTCTATAATTGATTAATAACTGCCACTAAAAGGTAGTAGTATTACCTTCTTGATGAAATTGACACAGGGACAAATGTATTATTTTCGCAACTCACCTGGACTCCTCCTTTTCTTCTCTCTCTTCATCCTCCTTCCTTTCCTCGTCTTCTTTTTTCTCCGACTTCTCAGATTTGTCGTCTTCGTTTTTATCTTCGGACTTCTCTTCTTGTGAGGGACGTGTTATTTGCTGCAAACGAAATGAAAAATGATTATTTTGCATGTTCACTAATATTGATCATCATGTATTTTGGTCATTAAACGGGTACAAAAAAGGATTTGCTTAAGATATAAACAGCCAGCGATCCTAAGGTGGAGCCATCACTCAGCATTAATTGATCACCCTACCACCACATATTCAAATTTTCTTTCTTCGCAAACATCTTAACAATTTCACCAGTCTGACAACACTTCTCTTGTCGATACCTTCATGCACTCAGTGGATGCCATGAATTATTCAAAACCTTTTAAGCTGTATTATTCGCTTTCCTTCTCAATCATTGTTTATGCCCACAGTCGTGTCTTTCCTCATACTAAAATGCTGGTTGCTCAGTTGTTTGTGCGTCATACAGGCACGGCAGGGATTTGTGTTTCCATCACAACAGGGCTATGTTCTTAAAGGCATGTCCTTAACAACTGATGGGCTTGTCTACAGACAATGTTTCAAAGTAGCGTGCTTAGCCCTAACAGTGTTGGTTAGGAATGACACATTTTAATTTCCAAGGAGATTCCCTGAAAATTTGCTCGGATTTAAAATTGTTTTATGAATAAGCAAAAAAAAAAAAAAACACCAATAGAAGTAACATATCCAACAAAGCAGCAAACAGGAAAGCAGGAGAGGGAACCCAATTAACAGATTCCGTCAAAAGCTTCAAAAGTATAACAGATACTGCTCTCCTGACCAGACATGTCGGTCTCACAACACCAACAACACAAAACTGTTTTAGGTAAGATAATGAGGGAGTCTATATTATATTATAATATTATTTATGACAGATGCCACAGTAACACAAATGCCTGCTCCATCAATGAACTGTAGTGTAATAAAATATCAAGCCACGTCATGACAAGCCAAAAGTCCAGTATAGATATCAAATGAATCCAAATGATGTCCTTGTCTCAATGGCTCTAGCACACACACACACACACACACACACACACACACACAAAAAGATGCTTGTCGTGGTCAAGTTTCAGAACAATATGGCTTTGCTCCGTATATCAGTTTCATTGTCATAAGATAGTACAAACAATAATCATACAAACAAAAGTATTGCAATACTGTGCACCTACAATATGTTGTAGTTGCAATCGGCATCATCTGCAGGCTGATTATTAGTCAAAAGTCCTTATTGTACCGACTTTACCATGTTTAGGAGTCTTCTGCCACCTATGTCAAATTTGTGATAAGATGTTCAGTACTTCTATCTTAAGGTTAAATCACATAGCATAGATTCAGATAATTAAGCCGTGTTTGGAAGGGGTTCACATTACAACAAGGCCACTGTTGAGCTCTAACTATTCAAGGAAAACTTCAGATTCCAAGTTGAGATTGTAGGTTAATGTATGCAGGTCTTAGACTATGACATTCCCTCTTTACTCATTTTCTGTCAATGACAGCTTGTATGTTTTGGCACTTGACATTTCAGAAATAGTTTGCTGTCTGTTCAAAGACTGAGATGTTCTCACAATACTTGTTCTCCAGTGGGACGGTGTTTTGGTTGGCTCAGTGAGTGCTCATGCGTTTGCTTTGGAAGCGATTTGAGAACTGTGGCATTCCTGCTTCTTTTCCAACACTCTGTAAAGGGCCTCCACACAGATGTTAGACAAAAAGGAGACTCTGTGGTGATGTGGTAAAGTATTTTTAAATGAAGCCCTTTCCTAGCTAGACTGAATATTTTTCAGTTTTGCTGATTCACAAGTCCTGTTTCCTTTTGTAAAGTATGTCATGCCAGTCTTCCCTTTCTTAACAAATAACTTGTACATAGTAGCGGACCCTCCGCCGCTTGCAACTCTGCCATAATGCTAAAAATCAGGGTATTGTATGCCTAAACACTGGAAATGAAATTACTGAATTCAGCAACGGTGTGTGTTAAAAACATTCTGGTATATCATGAGAAGCGTTCTTTTGACAATATGCATTAAAAAAAAAATGTAAACAATTTTGATGCCCAAATAACTTAAGGAGTCTGTTTGCTAAAAATGTAACCAAATCTTTTATATTTTAATATTCTAAATTAATTATGGTCAAACTGGATATGGTTCTCAATGTGGTGCTTCAACCCATTTGAGAAAAATATCATAAAGGTAAACAAACGAGTGATACAGGATTGACAATTAGGCATGGTTCATTATCATCACACAGAAATATGCAGCTTTTGCACATAAGACACTCTGGGGGTGTGGCCTGTGTCTGCTTCTGCATGCGGACTGTGAATACAAACGTTGAATGGTGATCTCGTGATAGAATTCAAGCAATTTTCACTGACAGAGTGAAATGAGTTTAAAAAAAAAAAAAAAAAAGGGGTCTTATAAAAGGACAAAAAATGGTTTTCTCCAAACTCATTGCGCAACATGCGAATGAACTGTATGACAACATTTCACAACGGGCCCAGTCTGCATACTTCCTAGAAAGCCTGGCTTAAAATAGCTACGTTGGACTTTCAAGAAGCCCAAAGATGTCTCCTATAAATTGCCACAGCAAAATAAAAACACCATCAGCCCAAAAAAACTCTCAGGACACGGGAAATACGTCGATTGAGTATGTCACGGTGGCTTGAAAGCTAGTAAACATACCTGCGAGCTCATTTGTTGACCATAAAAACCTCTTTTCTCTGCTGTGAGCCACATGTTACTGGTGCTGTAAATGCGCCTCTAACCTCCAGTGCTTCCATAGCTGTGGTAACGACAGCAGGAGAGGGGCAGGACAGCGCCACAGCAGAGCTCCTTAGAAGGGCTGCCGGGCCAAGGCACCGCCGCATATATTCCGGGAAAGCGTGTCATCAGGCTGCTTAAGCAGCCAAAATAATTGTCCATCTCACATGAACACACTGATCTATGCAGGGTCATTCAAGGTAATCCGTATCGAGCAGACCTCTTTGATTGGCACTCACAGCAGCACGGTGAGTTTTGGGGTCTGTCAGATGGCTGGGCTGTACCAAGTGAGTGGTTTCATACAGGGGTAACGTTCTGATAAGAACTGTGGAGACGGGAGCAGCAGAACTCAATGGATTAGCAGCTAGCTCTGACTCTGTCGCATGAGTCCACCCCTCCCCCTAAATCCCACCTTGTTCCCCCTATATTCTACAGTGCTAGCTTTTTCTCAATCTCCCTTCCCTTTCAAAATAAGAGTGTTCTCAATCAAACAACTAAAACTCACGGCATCCTCATGGGACTACAAAAGATTAGTAATGCTGTTATAGTAGCTATTATCCAAGGGGATGGTTTGCAAATAATCACTGACTTCTTTGTTATGCAGTGGAACAATTCCTCGCTCTCTTTTCACACAAATCAAGAAGTTCATGTACAATGCTTCTACTCTTCGCTACGTATCCTCTGATGGCCGCTGCACGCTTTCCATCTCACCCATGGAGACACAGGATCGAATGAGCATATCCGTCTCTTTGAACCATCTGTCAGCCTGACACAATTCAACAGCAACTTCGACACCACTTCCGGTCTGCAGCTGATGACAATTTTGCCGAACACGGTGGCACCCTTACCTTGATCAATCATTCCACTTTACTCCTATTTCACAAACAATATTAATCAGAGTACCGTGTTCCCCTTTAAAGATAGAACTTGTAATTCAGATTGGCACTTTCCAAAAAATAATGGCTGCTTGCAATATAAGTTGTGTCAAGGTATTTAGTCCATTAAAAATAAATATAATGTCCAGTGGTGGTTGAATAATTTGGAGTGAGAATGTACATGACCTAGAAAGTTTATATAAAAAGCCCTTTATATATTAGTGTGACACTTCACCTAACCAAATGAAACTGATGCAATTGGACTTTGCATCTTTAATGTCGGCTACATTTTGATCTCTTAATTTTCAATGCAACCATATATCATAGCCAGTTACAGCCTAAGCAACTATCAAAACATTTTCAGGATTACCTGGTTCCTTCCCCTCCGTCTACCGTAGTTGCGTCTCACCAGAGTCTTGTAGTTGTGGTTCTTTTTAGTCAAGTAGTAGTACAGGACACAGTCAGCAACACACTGAAAATTAAAGGAAAGCATGTAGAAATGAACACATGATACTGACACTAGAGGTTAAATTATTCAAGCGTGGGCTTAGACTCCTTTGTGTCTCTCTCTCTCTCAGTGTCCCATATGAGTACTATTAACTGTCTCTCGTTCACCTTTCTATCTAGATAGGAGGCGATCAGGCCAAAGTTCTTCGGGTGCTGGACAAACCTGCCAAGAAATCTCATTGTGAAAAACAATCAAATGAATAATGAGGGAAAAAAGTCAATATGGCTAAAGTTCTATTTCACTGTGAATCCATTGTGAAGGCCTGGTCAGGATTACAATAAAGTGTTTGTTGTTGTTGTTTTTTTTTATGTTTGCATCACATACTAAACCCACTGGCTTGAGAGAGAAATATGGCACAGGAAACCTTAGCTTTTAGTAAGATAACTACGGAACAATTAAGAGCCCCCCCCCCCCATTTCAAATCAATATAAATCTAATCATGGAGTACAAAATTTGCTGCAGACCTGAGAGTGGTCTTGATCCCCACATCAGGTGATATGAATTGTTGTAGAGGGTAAAAATTTAAAATTGAACGCGTTTCTAGTCTAGTCAAAAAATAAATGTTACATAAGCAATAGCCCACAATCTCAACATTCAACTGTGCATTTAAAAGTATTCCTTGGCTGGCTTTTAAAACTCTATGAAGCATACTGTACTTATACAAGTACAGCTTGTGACATCTTGTAATAAAAGCATAAAAACTCACTTGTCTTTAAAGATCTCTTTTTCGTGTTCTGTCCAAACGTTCATGAACTGTCGGGCTTTGTACACCTTCATGGGGTCATCCATCAAGCCATTCATGTTGATGAACTTCACTCGCCTCTGCTCAGAGTCATACATCATGGGAGGGATGACTGACAGCTGTCTCATCTGTTTTTCATTATTCTATGCAGTATGGACATGTCATAGTAAGTCTCAAGTAAAACCATTTAAAAATAAAGATAAATACAAAGCTATTATATTGGTGTGTATTTTAACCACAGAGTCCAATTTATGAGTTTCGAGGTTTGTTTTTTCACTTAAGTGAATCGAGTAAGTATAAAAAGAGATGATGCGGATCATGAAATGTGTGTTTTTTCCATCTGCGACACTATTGTTACCGACACACACTAATACTATCTCGATACTGAAAAGGCATTTTTTATATTACCCACCTCCTGCTCAGAAAGACCATCAATGATTTCAGAAATCTCATGTTCGCTTCTAGCGATTGTTGCAGAGAGACCCGTTCCTCTTTGGCCAACCCTAGTAAACGCAAAAGCATATATATATATATATATATACACTGTGTGAAATACGTTAAGATTTGTTTCTTGTAGATCACTTGTTATTTTACACCTCATTACACCCCATCATAGTCAAAGGAGGAAACTCTCATCTGATTGTGATTACATCCTTGCAAGAAGTTGACATCAGAGGACTGCTCAACAGAATCTGATTTCATGCCCGTTCTTTTACCATTTTATTTGAGCCCTGTGTTGCGAGTCATTTTTCACTGAACTACACAGGGGAGATGATGTTTTATTCAAGTGTGTGGGACGTGGCACCCATTAAGCCAATCAAATTTAAAGGAGTACAGTCATTCGTATTCCCAAAGCCAATTATGTGCTTCACTCTGTACGAAAACAACTCCACCCCTTTCCTTCTGAAAACCAACATACACTGTAGGGAGGGGAAGTCTGGAGGCAAAAGAGTGCAATACCCCAGATAGTTCCTCTGGCAAAAATTACTACTATACCACAACAATGATGTATCGTGAAAGGTTACAGTGTATATAAAGCTTTTCACCTTTGGAAGCGCTCCTGCTGCTCTCTCTGCTTCCGAATCTCAGGGAATTGCCTTTCATAGTACTCCCGTGTTCTGCTCTCCTTGGCTTTGCGCCTGGGGTTGTTCTCCATGCGCTCCACCTTTTTCTCCCAAGCTTCCATCAGCTGGTCATAGCGTTGGCAGATCTTCTGTTCCTGAGTGCACAGCATGAAAACTAATCAAATACTTTGCTACAGGCCAAAAGAATGTCTTAGACAATGGAATGAACCAAACCAAGTGCAGGCGGGTAAACATTTTTGTACGCTGTGAGTCAGACAATCTTTTTTAAATCTACACAGGTAGGAAGGTACGCTCATGAGGGGAAAACAAATAGACTTCTTTAAAGTAATGCCAACATCTTTTGTGTGGGTTAGTTACTCCTAAAATCGAAGGCAAAATAGCAAAAAATCTAAATAAGGGCAATCCAACTTTTCTAATTATTACAATGTAAGTAAGATGTGAATTACACTTCGTAACAAAACTGCAAGTAAATAAGCAAAAACATTTAAACTGAAAATAATTAACGAATGCGAGTGGTTGTGTGAACAGACTACAATGACTACCGCGACTGGCTCTTAAACATATGGCTGCAGAGAGCTCAAGTTAGTTTTATATACAAACCTATTCAGTGGTCTTACACAGCACCAATAATCAATTACAAATAGTCATTCCCACGTGATTACAGTAGCATTCATCGTATACGAGTTCCCTAGTCATTGTCCTGACAAAGTAATATAAAAAAATGATCATATTACTCCTCTTTTATGTGCAATATTTAAAATATCGATTTTCCAGAGGCTTAACGGTTAAATTGGACTGGGAGGACAATGCACCCTCATTTCCACACTGGAGCCAGAGACAAACAACGCTTTCCTCTTGGCATGAGGCCACAAGCTCTCCACCATTATTCAGAGTCCAAAAGGCCTTCAGACAGCTAGAAAAAATGTGATCTCAGTCATAGCGCAAGGGTCCACTTCTTTGATGGGATTCTGATACAATTGCATTCCCGGGTACTGCCAACAGCAACAGTTCTGAAGACAGAGCAATCCTCTGTATATAAAGGCATTATTTGTGTACAGTTAAGTGGAATCTGAACCATCGGTATGGCCGAGCCTATGGCTTAGGACCAACTAACAGCAAAACAAATGAAACTGCAAGATTTCTTAGGTAGCCTACCTCTTGCCATAAATCAACTGTGATTGGCTTTAGCATCCTTATAACCACCAACAGAATAAATAGTATAGACAACGGACAGATGGACGATCAGTACTTGTATGAGAAAAGCTTTTTTGGAAGCACTAATAGACACGGATGTGCGAAATTCAACTGATTACTATTTAAGGAATAATTTATTTTTCTGCATTCTGGAATTAGTCATCAAGTCAAATCCATTGTGCATTTCCATTCACGAAAACGACTTTCAGTTTTAGTGTACTCATTGAATCAAGAGAACTGGAATACTGGCTCTAAAAATAGTAGTAGTAAACGGGGGGTATTATTTGTCTTTGGCAACTTAAAAGTACAAACTGGAACACGAGAATTTTCACTGTGTCATTTTTGTTGACCTCTCTGCTCTTTAACACATGACAGTCATCAAACAAACTTTCACCTTCCAAACAGACTTTTTAATTCTTTCACAGATGGACTTGTGATTCAAAAATTGTGATGGAAAAAAAATCTGAGGTTACCAAATTTCCAAAATGCTTAATAAAAGCAGAAACACTTACCCTTTGTTTACGAGCATGGTTCCTCCTCTTAAAAAACAGAATCAGCTTCTTCCTCATTACTTGATTGCTTTTGAGAGAAAAACACATTCAGTATTTGTGTTTTATTATGTTGACATGCTAAGTTGTTTACAAAGGCAAAGTAAAACAGAAATGATGTTTCTTCACACTGTAAATACTCAATGACCAACAATGTTTATGTGCAGTGGCACACAACAGGTAATTGTTTGCACTGTTATTTTTTTCATTTTATTTTTTGTCCTGTTCGGCTGTTAGGTCAAGCAGAATGGAAAAGCTGTATCCCTTTTATGCCGGAACAGTTCTACTGTGTCACAGTGGAGTTTTTAAGCGCCGCTGTGGTTTCTTAGTATTATAATTGAGGTTTATTGAGAATCAGAGTCGATCAGAACAAAGTTTCTAGAGGGGAGAGCGAAACAAAGACAAAAGACAAAGCACTAATTGTTTACACATTAAGTTGGTTGTTGTTAGAGAATGGTGCAAATTCTCCCTGAAAGCTTGGCTTGCAAGACAAATGGTGATGATCAATGTCTTGTTAGAAGAGTCAGATGGGCCACTGTCATGCTACACAGTTTTGTTTTGCTTTAATCCGACACCTAACATAGTCATGTCCAGCCTTACACTTTCCTTTGCTGTGAGCCAATTCAATCAAGTGACTGGACAAATCCGATTGCGCTGAATCATCATGAGTTTTATCACACTGAGGTTAAACCTTTCGACACGTAATGAGTACTGCATTTCTTTGTAATCGTTAAGACCCAGAGGTTTGTGATGTACAATTGATGATACTCACGTTTTAATGTTGTCATGGTAAACTTTTGTGTCTGATGGTTGATTGTACAGGGGCTAGGCAGTGCAAACAGAAGTCACCATTAAAGATTCACATGCAGTCATTTCTAAATTACAAAATGTACTATAAATCTATCAGTGTCATACCAGCTCAACCTTGGGACCAAGTCCTTCCAGTATTTTATGGGCCTCTTCAGCTTTTTTCTATAAAATTAGGAACATATGGAAATAATACTACTAACATTACAAATGAAGACAAATATAAATAAATATACAGTGAACCCCCACTATTGTGGATTTTTATAGTATACAGGGAAGTCAATTTATTTATTTACAAATAAGGTCCCCTACTAAGATGCAGTTGAGTCGAGAGAATATGAGCAACGTTCTATGTGGGGTTTACATGCGTTGCTGCTCCGTGTCTGTTCAAGCAGCAGTTGTTTGAAGGTTTACAATTACCGTAACATCTATGCTCATTTCCGTTAGCCTCTTTGTGGCACTTCACATGATACATTAGCATTAAGCTAGCAGACCTTCATGAGACCAAAACATGTCTTAGTTGAACATTTGGGTGTTTAAATATATAATATTGAAATCTTTGTTTGTTTTGTGTGTCTATTTTACAGTATATTTCAACTGAGAGTGGCAAACAGCCTGAAGCAAGCACGATATTTGGAAAACAGTCTCAGCCATTGTCTTTTCATTTCCTCAAAGAAAATTTAAGATGATAATCTCCCATTTTTGGACAGCAAGAGAGTGAGAGCAGGTGCTATGGGATATTTTAAAAGGGTGTTTTAATAACATTAAATGTGTTAAGAGTTAAAACAAGGTATTTTCTTTTTTCAAACGATCTCTCAGTATCACTGATTTGTAGCTATTGCACGTGGGTTTGGAACTATCCCAGCGATAAATAGGGTTCAGTGGCATAAAAGCAAGTGAATTTAAGGCAACCAGATATGATTTGAGTCATTTATTATTACTAATTAAAAATAGGATCTGGCAAAAAACAACAATTAAAATTAACTTCGTTAAGGCCTGAGATTAAAAAAAATAAATAAATAAATACAAAATTAAATGCTTTACTCAGACTTTAACAGTTTAAAGCACACGTGTCAAAGTGGTGGCACGGGGGCCAGATCCGGCCCGCCACATCATTTTATGTGGCCCGCGAAAGCAAATCAAAATTGCTCATGTTCTGGTGTAATACCACTGAGATATTTGCAAGCATTTTTTTGTTACCAAGCCCCCTTTGAAAAGAAATGTAATAGTTGAAAAACTTGTTTTTACATGCTTCTGATTTCAAAACTGGCTATTCATCAATGTGTTGTGTATACTTTATGTAATTACAGTATAGGAGGTAATCTTTCATTTATGTGGGTTCACAGTTGTAGCGCCGCTCTGAGGGAAGTCATAACGATGTGGCCTGTGACAAAAATGAGTTTGACACCCCTGGTCGAAAGGGTTAACTGCTGACAGGAAATGTGACGGACATGAACTATAGTAAGCTTTCCCCTTTTTCAGTCAAAACTACAGCAAAGTCTGCCAGTGAACTTCACTTTAAACTTCCTAATGTCTAACAAAAGATAACTTAAACTAAACTAACATGAAGAACTAAACTGAAACTGTCAAAAGGTTTTTTTTTCGACGTTTGTTGAGGATAAGCGGAACGGAAGATGAATGAAAGAATAATGTTTGTTGATGAAATGCAGAAAACATGCTGGTGTGCACAATGTGGAGCAGAGTGAGTTCACAGAGGTCAATTCTGTGTAGAGTTAATACGTGTTGGTATTGAAAACTGAAAACTCACCCTGTTCTCATCATAGATGATTTGGACTATGCTGCGGTGCTTGTGTTCCACTGGGGGAGGGGTCACTGGTTTTTCTGGCTCCACTGGCTTTGCTGCTTCCTCCTCCAGTTGTTGCTAGGAGATAACACCCCCCCAAAAAATACATATATATATCAAGTTCAGAAAAGTACACAAAATAAGACAAGCAGCCAGCCTATCTATTCATGACCCAAGTGTAGTTGATTTTTTCATCCGTCCTGTGGTGATATGATCTTAACCTCTGACTGGAGGTAAACAGGAAGATTAATAATCAGATTACTCTCACATGTTCGTTCGAGTATAAAATACAAAAACTCAAGGGCTCAGCCACTGAGATCATGTTGACGACTCGGGACAAGTTTACCTGAGCAATGTTTGCTTGGTCAATATTTCCAAACTAAAGATTATGTACGCGACCAGGTTACAGGGTTGAGATTAAGAGTTCCTGAAAAAGCCACAACCAAATAAATCCCTGAAAATCTTGGAAAAATGCACACTGAAATCTATTCTCTCACAGCAAAGCTGATCTTACATTCCTATCTAATAAGAGAGAACCCCAAAACAGACAACAGGACTACCATAGATTAAAAACCAACAGGAAGATTAGATAATGGAAGAAAAGTCTACCCATTAAACTGAAGCAATATATGCACATACTTGTTGCGAAATATATTATTGCTTTTTTGGTGGTGATAAACACTCAAAAGGAATACTAAGTGTTGTTTTAAATATAAACGACAGAATGCATCACTTTTTCCCGAGAACATTTTAGTGTTCTTAAACGATACGATAGTGCATGAAAAAAAATGTACATTGATACAATCAGCATAAAACTTTCAAGATCTGATCTGAATGAACTGAGAAGCCCACAAAGTGCAAGTTGTGGCATATGATCACGTATCCCTTTTCAAATAGTTGTTTGAACCCTTTGCTAAAGCCATAAGAGCTGTTACTGTGCTTATTAAAATACAGGTATGGGCCAAAAAAAATTTATATCGAGGGGAAAGTCCATTTATTTCAAAACATTTTTCAAAAATTCTTTCCAGTATGGTAAAGTAATGTATATTTTATTTTTCTGTCTTTCATCAGCTCTCACAATGGTTTGTCGACTAAAATAAACGCTAAAAATCAAAGTAAAGTTGCTACAGTGAAGTTGCGGCCCAATGTTAGTCCCGGTGCCAATCGGTTCTAGTTTCTCGATGCCTAACCCTACTGTAGCAACAGCACACTGGACTTTAAGCAGCTTAACTATTGTGCTTCTCCGGTTTTCCTTCAGACTCTAGGACCTTGATTTACCAATGAAATGCAAAATTTACTTTCATCCGAAAAGAGGACTTAAGACCACTGGGCAACAGCCCAGTACTTTTTCTCCTTAGCCCAGCACAGACGCTTGTGACATTGTTTTTGCCTCAGGAGTGGCTTGACGTAGAATTCTACAGCCGTAGCCAATGTCATGCAGACGTCTGTATGTGGTGGTTCTTGATGCACTAACACCAGCCTCAGTCCACTTCTTATGAAGCTCCCCCAGATTTCTGTTGCGTGACAATCCTCTCAAGGCTGCAGTCATCTCTGTCACTTGTGCACCTTTTCCAGCCACATTTACATTCTGTTAATGTACTTTGATACCGCGCTCTACGAGCATCCAGCTTCTTTTGCAATTTCCTTTTCTCCTTATGGAGAGTGTCAATGATGGTTTTCTGCACAACCGTCAAAGTCAGCAGCCTTCCCCATGATTCTGAAGCCTACTAAACCAGACTGACACCATTTAAAGGTTGAGGGAAAACCTCTGCAGGTGTTTTGCGTTAATTAGCTGACAAGATTGGGACACAGGGAGCCTACAATGTTTAACTTTGTCATGATATTCTAATTTTGTGAAATACTCCATTTTTTTTGTCTTTCTGCCATAATCATCCAAATTGAAACAAAGTCTTGAAATATTTCACTTTGTGTGTGGTGAACTAATATAACGTAAGAGTTTCACTTTTTGAAACAAATTATTGAAATTAGGGTTGGCCATCGAGAATCGATTGGAACCGGGACTAACATTCCAGTTCTCCCGGAATCGTTCAAATTTTTCGTGCCAAAATGCTGAGTTCTGGTGCGTACCCTTCAAAATAAAAGGCTACAAGCTCAAAAGAGGAAGTCAGTTTAAAACTTGCACATTTAAACCATTTGACGTGATAAAACAGTCGCAAATAACTATTTTAACAATGCTATATTTAACTTTTAGCTGAAATAATAATTCATGAATATCAAGTCAATTGGGTTAGTTCCACACACATTGCCTTGGAGTTCGTAGGTTTGATATTGATACCGTTTATAAAGAACCCCAAAGTTCATGCGGCGGGCTGCTAAGACAATGGATGTCCATAATTTGGACACCCTTTATTTAAACCATGCAAACTTTTTCGACCCAGCCCCCTAAAAGAATCGGAATTGTTCAAATTCAAACAATGCCCAACCCTAATTGAAATAAATAGAATTTCCCTCGATAGTCACATTTCTTGGCACATACCTGTAATACAACCATTTTCTTGTGTGTTATGTTGAGACATAATGAAGGCAACTGGACAACTAACTTGCTTTTTCTTCAGCTTGAAAATCTGCTGCTCCACTTTAGCAATCTCTCTGTCCACACGGTCCATACTTTGAATCAGCTCCTCCTTGGATAGCTTGGAAGGAGACGTGTCATGCTCTTCCCCAAGGTGTAATGTAGGTCCTCCTGGGGAAGGACATTCCACTTTCACAGTGAAAGGAGACTCCTGGAAAAAAAATACAAAATAAACTTGATAAACCTACTGTAGAACACAACTGTTAAATACAATTGTTGTATTATACTAGACAAGGAAATGACACACAAGTGATGCTGGCCAAAATAGCTGTTATCTGTATTTCAAAGAAAGCTCATTTGAAGTGTTTGTTAACATCTTGAGCATAATACACACTGTGACTAGACATCCTGAACACAACAAAAATAAATAATACTGCTGCACAACTCCTTGCAGCTACAAGAACATTCAGTCAATTTAAAAAAGAAAATCCACACAGTAAACAAGTGACACAGTTAATCACATTTGGTAAATAAGAGAACCTACCTTTTTGACCTCCACAGTGGCTCTGAGACTATCCTGTAGAGTATGGTGCATGGGCAAGAGAATACCCCCAGCAGAAGAAGAGCTACGGGTCATGTGGGCCTCAGCAATCGACTCCATGCGTGGGCGCTTCGTTTCCAGTGCCTCATGTTCAGCCTGAGAAGTGATGCAGTGGAACTGCTGCTCGTAACCATGACGTCTCTCTGGAGGCCTGCAAAACAGGGGGGGGGGGGGGGGGGGACAAAAAAAAAAAAAAAAAAAAGAATAAGAAAATGTCCCAACATACAATAGGTGCATGAATGCTCTACTGATCCAACAGGTAGGATATTTGAAGAAACAATTACCTTTCAGTACCAGGGTGGAATTCAGACAGTAAAGATGGTCTTCTTCGACCCTGCGGATCTTGCATGTGAGATCGATAATCTGGGACAGAGAAATCCTGAAAGCAACACAAACCACATTTTTACAATGCATTACTTTTGATACTGAATACTACTTCAAAACAACTCATAATAGGTGCCCTGTGTTAAAAAGCTTTTATGACAATGGAGCAGACCAAGTTGTTGCAAAGCCCCTTAATAAATAATGATTTCTGAGTGAATGGATATAAAGTAGACAACTATTGATGCTGAAAATGAGGACACAGCTGGCATGACCTCATCCCACTACCATGTTCTGATGAAATGTATGTACTGTAGCAATAGACTTCCTGTAAATAGAAGCTGTGTACATGTAGTCCCAACAAAACAATCACTGGTGAGCAGTGAGGAGGACACTGCATTTCAGGGCTGGGGTTTTTCAAATGTTTCCGAACCCATAATTCTACCAATTTTACCATATTCAAATTATCCAATAATGCCAAAAAAATGTGAATATCGAAGGAACGTCCATTTATTTCAATAATTTGTTTCAAAACGTCAAACTTGTATATTAGTTCACCACACACACAGTGAAATGCTTCAAGCCTTTATTTGTTTCAATTTTGATGATTATGGCAGAAAGACAAATTAAAAAATTAAAAAAATTTAAAATCCAGTATTTCACAAAATTAAAATATCATTAAGTTCAACACTGTAGGCTCCCCGTGTCCCAATCTTGTCAGCTAAAAAACGCAAAACACCTGCAGAAGATTTTCTAAGCCTTTAAATAGTCTCAGTCTGGCTTCGTATGCTTCAGAATCAAGGGGACGACTGCAGACTTGACAGTTGTGCAGAAAACCATCATTGACACCCTCCATAAGGAGAAAAGGTCTCAAAACGAATTTGCAAAATAAGATAGGATGCGCTGTATCAAAGTACACAAACAGAATGTGAAGAGGAAGGAGAAAATGTGGCCAGAAAAGGTGCACAAGTGACAGGGATGACTGAGCCTTGAGAGGATTCTCAAGCAACGGCAATTCAGAAATGTGGGGGAGTGGACTGAGGCTGGTGTCAGTGCATCAAGAACCACCACATACAGACGTCTGCATGACGTGGGCTACAGCTGTAGAATTCCACGTGTCAAGCCACTCCTGAGCCAAAAACAATGTCACAAGCGTCTGTGCTTTGCTAAGGAGAAAAACTACTGGTCTGTTGCCCAGTGGTCCCAAGTCCTCTTTTCAGATGAAAGTACATTTTCCATTTCATTGGGAAATCAAGGTCCTAGCGTCTGGAGGAAAGCTGGAGAAGCACAAAAGTCAAGCTGCTTAAAGTCCAGTGTGAAGTTTTCACAGCCAGTCATGGTTTGGGGAGCCAGGTCATTTGCTTGTGTGGGTCCATTGTCTTTTATCAAGTGCACAGTCAATGCAGCTGTCTACCAGGACATTTTAGAGCACTTCATGCTTGCCGCTGCCGACGAGCTTTTTGAAGACAATGATTTTATTTTCCAGCAGGATTTGGCCCCTGCCCACAAAGCCAAAACTACCAACACCTGGTTTAATTAGCAGTACTTGATTGACCAGCAAACTCGACTGACTTGAACCCCATTAAAAATGTATGGGGTATTGTCAAGAGGAAGATGAGGGAACAGAAACCCCGAAATGCAGACGATCTGAAGGCTAATATCAAAGCAACTTGTGCTACAATAACACCTGAACTGTGTCAAAGGCTGATCAACTCCATCCCACACGGCCTTGATGCTGTAATTAATGTAAAAGGAGGCCCAACAAAGTACTGAGGGCATATTACTTTCATACACTTTTAAGAAGGCCAACATTTCTGTGTTTTTTGGTTGGTCACAAGAAATATTCTAATTTTGTGAAATAATGGATTAGTTTATTTTTTTGTTCGGCTGTTAGGTCAAGCAGAATGGAAAATCTGTATCCCTCTAATGCTGGAACAGTTTAACTGTGTCACAGTGGAGTTCTTAAGCTTCCGCTGTGGTATTATAATTGAGGTTTATTGAGAATCAGACTTGATCAGTCGAACAGAACAAAGTTTCTAGAAGGGGGAGAGAAACAAAGACAAAGGACAAAGCACTAATTGTAAACAGGATGAGAGAAGTAAATCATTATATTATCTACAACAATGAAATATTAAATATGAGTGTCGCATGGGGCTGCAGGGCTACACCCTGTGAGGGAAGGACAGGACAAGATAGAACAGGACAAGGACAGCAGGACAAGGGTCGTGAACCCGGCTGTACAACTGAAGTGTGGTGACATTATTTATGTGAATTATAAAAGTCTACAGGACGAGAGTATAAGAGAGGGGATACACAAGCGATTCGCATATTCATGAGTTATTTGTCGCAGTTAGTGCGTGACCCCACACGCAGTGAAAGAGTCCTAGGGGTGTGTGCCTGCGGATACATGCAAGTGAATTGATAGCGTTTTACATGCACAAAGACTGACAGTAGTGTCCTGTAATTGGTATGGCCGGCTGAGGACCCCACCCGATCCATCGAGGGGCGGGATCGGGCCCAGGGGTCCGCCCGAGAGCGGCCCGGCGGACGGGACACGTGCCACACCGAGGGACCCGGGGCGGTCCGCCGGCCCCATCGAGGCGCCCCGACAACTGGCCACCCAGTGGGGGCCGCAGGGACCCAATGCCACAACCCCAGCCAACCACCCCACCCACACGCCCAGCCACCCTCCAGCCCCAGGAGAGCAAGAGACCCCCCCCCAACCCGCAGGGCCCGCAATGCAGCCAGTCCCCGCCCAGGCAGAGGCCGGGAGAGTGTCCCTTGTGTGTTGGAATGGAGGGGGGATAGGGGCACCCGGCAAGGGAACGATAAGGGGGGGAGGCGACCCAAGGAGCAGCCGCAGGCCTTGAGAGGTCAGCCCCAACACCAAGCAGTCATCCAGGCCGGGGGGGCCCAGCCTCCGGAGCACCGCCATGCAAGTAAGTGAGACCCACCTCCCTTCCCCCTGTAACTGTGACTCCCAGGTTCCCGACTGGCAATCATTGACCCTACCCCGTGTATCAGTACAGGCGTGCTGAAACCCGATCAGACATCCACACCCTCCCGATCCCATACCAGTCCCCCAGGAACCCTTTGATACGTGTATGTCCCCAGATGTGTTGAGTGAGAAAAATATCTATAGTGAATGGTGTGAGTGTGTGCAAAGTGAGGCATGGCTCCTGCAGGTCGGGCCCATAAGGGCGACCACCGACGGACGACCACCGACGAAGAGGGCCATCCCACCCAGACCCGCAGCACCAACCCCGCCCTCACACGCCCGCCAGCACCCACTACCCGCCCCGACCGTGGGAGGTGTTTTTTTTGTCTGTCTTTCTGACATAATCATCAAAATGTAAGCAAATGAAGGCTTAAAATATTTCCGTGTGTGTGTGGTGAACTAATATAACATACAAGTTGCACTTTTTGAAACAAACTATTGAAATAAATGGACTTTCCCGCGATATTCAATTTTTTTTGGCACATACCTGTACATCTGAATGCATCATGAAATTTATGTTAAGCGCAAAAGACAGATTGATACAGTAGTATAAAAATGTATTTTGTAAATGTATTTTTTTTATTATACTGAGTATGGAACAAGGATTGTAAGAATTCTTGCCAATATATTTGAACAATAGTTTTTAAAATTCCTGGTTTTCTCCACAATTTCCATCGGGCCACTCTGCCATAAAGCCCCGACAGATGATGGTTGACTTTCTAGAACTTTCTCCCATCACCTGACTGCAACCCTGGAGCTCAGCCACAGTGATCTTTGGGTTCTTCTTTACCTCTCTCACCAAGGCTCTTCTACCCTAATTGCTCGTCTTCTCGGAAGGGTTCTGATCGACCCAAACGTCTTCCATTTCAGTATTATGGAAGCCACTGTGCTCTTTGGAACCTTAAGTGCAGCAGAACATTTTTTATAACCTTGGCCAGATCTGTGCCTTGCCACAGTTCTGTCTCTGAGCTCTTCAGGCAGTTCCTTTGACCTCATGATTCTCATTTCACAATCCTCTCCAGGGTGCGGTTATCCCTATTGCTTGTCCACTTTCCCTTCCCTTCGCCTCTCTATTAACGTGCTTGGACACAGAGCTCTGTGTACAGCCAGCCTCTTTAGCAATGACGTTTTGTCTCTTGCCCTCCTTGTGCAACTCGTCAATGGTTGTCTTTTGACAACTGTCAGGTCAGCAGTCTTCCCCATGATGGTTTGGGCTTTTCATGAGTTGTCGTTATAATCATCAACATTAAAAGAAAGAAAACCCTTGAAATACATCAGTCTGTGTGAAATGAATTTATACAAGTTTCACTTTTGGCGGTATGGGGGACGACTGGCAACCAGTTCAGGGTGTACCCCGCCTCCTTCCTGATGATAGCTGGGATAGGCTCGAGTACGCCCGCGACCTTAGTGAGGAGAAGCGGCTCAGAAAATGGATGGATTTTTATTTTATTTTTTTTAAATAAATGGATCAAAGCCTGATCATTTCAATGTATTCACCAAGTTTATCCTAAAAAAAAACCCTGAAAAGAACACATAGTTGTCAGCATGCCATGACCTCCACAAAAACCTGAACAAGCTAGTAGTTACAGGAAATATTACCAAACTCCAGTTTTGTTCCAGATCTAAGCAAACAATACAAATGCCCACAAATGAACCACTGACACTTTCTGTGGAAGTAAGCTTCTAGGAAATCTGGCCTCCAAAGTAGCTGGGACACACTATCCATTACTCACTTTAGTGATAAAAAAAAAAGCGAGTTTAAAAATATGCCAAGTATGATTAGAACTAGGCTTTACATGATCAGGATTTTTGGGGCCGATCACAGAGTTTAAAAAAAACGATAACCGATCACCGATCCGATTACAAGATTGAGCAATGAGTCTATTGAAATGACTTGTTCATTCACTGTATATCCTCGTGTACTGTATACCGAGTATTCGCTAGTCTAGTCAGGTCATGTATTCTCATCAGTCAGGTCAAACCAACATTACAACATGACAGAAATAATGGGTGCCAACTTACTGTAATTGAATTACTTTATTGTATTTAAATTACTGCACACACACTGAAACTTTAGAGCAACATTAGACATAACGCCGGCATGTTTACGTACTACCGTAGGCTACATAATGTTTTGTTGGCTGCTTGCGAACCGTATCGAATTAAAAGTATGTGAACATACTTCAAGCAATCCTTGAACAAACGTCTTCTCCCAAGCACTGGTGACCGACCACACATTTTTCCCCATTTTGTTCTTATAATACACGCATCGCGATGTCATCGCCATGGTAACATGTGTATCCGGTCACGTTTAAGCCCCGTGATCGTAAAAGATGGGATGTAAAGATTTTATTGTCGTAGTCCGACATGCATCGTGAAAAGACTAAATGTGTCTTGTAGTCTGATCCAGGCATTACGTGTTGTCTGTCCCACACTGCCAACATGTTTTTTTTTTTTGAAATAACTATTGGCCGTCAGATATTTACAGTAGTACTTTAAAAGACACACGACATTGCTAAAAATAAACTAGCTTTTGGATTCAAATACACAATGACGACGCGGAGTAAATGTCTTTTGCGTAGCCGATCAAGGACGTCATTGATTGGATCATCGAATTATGACATTAAAGCCGATCAGCATAAAATGCTAATTATCAGCAGATACCAATCAAGCCGATCAGATCGGTGTAAAGTCTAACTAGAACTGCAAATGAACGTTCTTCTCTCGATTGTTTTCTTTCAATTTAAATACATTTGATTGAACTTTGTAAAATTTAAAAAATAAATAAAATAACAATTTTATCAAAAGACTGTAGGGTTCACGAACAAAGACTATTAACTGACTTGGGATTGGGAGTTTGGGACTGAGTCGCAGTTGAGAGTATGTAAATCAAAGGCAGTGATTTATTTTAGTGTGACAGTGAATATTTACACGTACATCTCACACTGTAAACAGCGGCAGCTTTGCACATGGGCATTTCATTTTCACTCTGGATGCGGAGGTGTGTGGGTCCATTCTAAACTGACTGCAGTGTGACTGCTGCGCGAGGCTACTCTGAACCTGACCGCCTGTGAGTTCTTTATGATGGCGGAGGGGCTCACAGCACCACCCGCTGCTCATTGAGGACCTTAACTGCACAGTGATATGTGCGTTCGTGTCTCCAACACATACAACAAAGTTGCTGGCTTTGTCACTAGTCGCTTTTGAGGGGGAGGAAAAAAAAAAAAAAAAGTCACTAAGAGAAGTCGGAAAGTCACCAGATTTAGCAAGAAACATTTTGGCAGTGTCGTGTAGCCTATGTACAGGCAATGATGAAAACGGCTTAATAAAGTGAGTCGAAGAAATGCCTCACTTTTTCTACAAATATGAAAAGAAACGACTATAAAATGTAAAACCACAGAACACACAAGAGGTGGGATCAAGTCATTGCTTTGCAAGTCACAAGTCTTTGCCCTCAAGTCCCGAGTCAAGTCCCAAGTCAAGACATGCAAGTCCAGAGTCAAGTCGCAAGTCCTACGCTTTGAGTTTCGAGTCCTTTCGAATCATTCTAGCAACAAAATAATGTATTTTTATATATAATTAATATGCATATCACATACTGCATTTGTATGTCTAATATATTTTCAAATTCGTATTTACTTATCAAAACAAATTTGATAAAAAAGTGCATTGAACCCTTCCTGGGAATTACAGCCTCTCAGGACCTGAAGTGGGCAATCAACATCAACTCCGTCCAGCAGAGGATCTACTTCCTGCGGCTTCTGAGGAAGCACGGCCTGCCACAGGAGCTGCTGAGGCAGTTCTATACAGCGGTCATCGAATCAGTCCTGTGTTCTTCAATCATAGTCTGGTTGGGTGCTGCTTATAAAAAAGGACAAACTCCGACTGCAACGGACAATCAAAACTGCTGAAAAGATTGTCGGTACCCCCCTACCAACCCTTGAGGACTTACACGCTGCCAGAACTAAGACAAGAGCGTGCAAAATCCTCTCGGACCCTCCGCATCCTGGCCACCGGCTCTTCCGGCTCCTTCCCTCAGGTAGGCTCTACCGATCAATGCAAACTAGAACTAGCAGACATTCCAACAGCTTCTTCCCTCTTGCAATCAACTTCTTAAACAACTAACCTACAATTCCATTACAACATGCTGCCAATTTTTTTGCCTTGAGTTTTTTGTCACATTTCTGTCAGGCCAATTATTCATTACTCGTGCACTCACTGTAGTAGTCTTGCCATGCTGCACTATTTGCATATCTGTTGTTGACCAATACTGGCCACTCATGCCAGAGTAACATCTGCCCCACTTGCACACTGACTGAGGAGTATCTGCAACATTTGCACAATCGACATTGTCCCAGAATATCACGCTACTAGTCACTTTAAACCGCATACACTCCTTGAAGTCTCGGCCCCCTTTGCACAATGGTCATTGCACCGGACAATTGCTATATTAGTCATTCAAACTGCTCTAACTGCTCGAGGACTCTGCATCTTTTTGCACAATTTAAAAAAAAACATTTTAAAATTGCACCGGCATTACCAGATAACTAGCAACCCTTTATTGCTCAGTGACTGTTTTTCTCAATGTCTTTATGTCTCAAAAGTGTTCTGTCAATTGACTGTCTGTTGTCGTACTGGAGCGGCTCCAACTACCAGAGACAAATTCCTTGCGTGTTTTTTGGACATACTTGGCAAATAAAGACGATTCTGATTTTGACACATCTACTCGGACAACCTCTAGGAATTGCAGCCCTTACAAGCGCAAAGGTACATATTTTTAACTCAAACTTGTCAGTGAATTGGAGAATAGGTTCCTGAGTAGCAGATGAAACGAATTGCTCGAGGAGATATGTTAAGAAAGAATCAAGTCATACTGTTTTACTTTAACTTGAAAGTGTTTTTTTGACCAGTTTTCTATCGGCGCTATAACAAAAACATTCCCAATAAGGCCATTTTTTCCCCCCCAACAGAAAAAACTAAATTTCTCTGGTACCCATCATACGATTTTTTTTTTTATTCTTGCTGCGTTGTACTCTCTGGTTAAAGTGGCCATTCCATTCAGACTCAGCATTTTGACAGACTATCATTTTCAGGAAACCTTGTCACGTTGCTTTTTAGAGGCATTATGTTTTTTCCTGAGATTTTTCAGTGGTATTACAAATTTTACAACTTCAGGGTCATTCACCGTCAAAGCCAAAATCTGTTCTGTATGTACACAGATTGTGCAGGAACAAAAAAAACAACAACATTTTATTGGGTACAAAGCGTTTCTCGGTGAACCAACAGAGGCAAAGTCTGACCTGTTGGTGACGCGTGCCGCTGAATGTGTACTGGACAGAATGGGATGGGTAACGGCTCTGCTCACTGCTGAAGCTCCCCTGGTTAGGGGGGTAGCCAGAGCTACTGGACATCCTGGCTCAGTGCAAGTGGGCCGCTGCTGCTGCTGCTGCTTCACCAAAGGCTGAGCTACACCATGTTACAGGATACAAACCACCTGTAGCCAGACAGGAAAGGTCACATTTAGATGTTTACATGAGTATCACTTTACAAGCAAAATAATGCAAGGTACTGTCAAATAAGATAAGGCTTGTTTCCTGAGTGAGTGAAGAGTGAAAATATGGTTCAGAAAATACCAAAGTATAGAACTTAAGAAACGTGGCCTTGTGTACGCTACAGAAATAACACATAAAAAATTTTTGGGGAAGTATTCACACATACACAAGAGGTAGGGAATAGCAGAGGAGAGCTGTTCATGTCTCCTCAATTATACTCCCAAATCATGAGATGCGTGTTTCTTTTTTTTTTTTAATGAAGGTCAATGGAGGCTTCTGAATGAGATGTGCACAAAGTACAACTATTTTCAAGAATTTCTTCTGCAAGTTCAGGGCTAATCTTGGAACAAATGGCACATGAAAAAAATGCTAGGACTTGCTGTGCAGCTGCAGTGCACAGGAACACATACAGTACACAACAGCCTTTCGTGGGTGGAAAGAACAGGCCGTTCTAACTGAATTAACTTGATATGAGACCAGCCTAGATTGAATTTATTTTCCAGAATTCTAGGTAATGTATTTCAAGCATCAAGATATCCTTCATGGTTCACATAATCGCAGATCCTCTTCAAATGGTACCTTGTCCTTTATTAAAAAATGACCCTCCCCTTAATTTGTGTGCGTGCATCTCATAGGGTGTGTATAGATTGATTTTTCTGATCGGAAGCAGTTTTTGGGGTGTGCCCACAATGCCAGTTTCACCCCTGGTTTGGTTTGGTTTGTGTTCACACGCAAATAATTCCAAGCAATGAATCATACCGAAATGCGTCACAACACAACGTGAGGTGGCTCTCTCTTCTTATTGGTCACAATAACGTCAACAGGAAGACGACCACATTTGATTAAAGTGATTGTTAAGAATTCTGCCATCTGTGGAGAATTGAGTGATTAATCGTGTCCACTGAGGCAAAAATTGTGTGCTCTACCAACTAGCGGCGGGGCAGTTGATTTAGTCTAAACTACTTTCAGTCTAAAGAACAAAATGACATCAGCTCAGGCAAGTAGAGCTACATCCACAAGCAAAATTCCACAGGGCAGCATAAAGCGGAGTACACATATACAATCAGGATGAATTTTTCCTCTCTTCCGACAAAGACAGTAAAGGTCCAATTTGTTTAAAAGAAAATCCTGTGTGATTATCCTACTGTCTGAGGTGTGTTAAGAGTGGTTTTTTTTTCCTGCCTGATCTGCTTGAAAACAGGTCGCCGCAGACAATCGTAAATGGGAGACGTTCAATATTTATTATGGAGAATCCCTATGTGTATGGTCAACACAGAGTTCAGAGGAAAAAAAAAAAAATTTGAAAAAGTCAAACAGACTCAAACACAAGACAACACCCGTCCGTATTAGACTTTACACCAATTTGATCGCGCTGATCGGTATCGGCCGATATTTAGCATTTTATGCTGATCGGCTTTAATGTCATAATTCGCCGATCCGCTCAATGACGTCATTGATGGGCTCCGTAAAAGACATCAACTCCGCTTCGCCGCGTGCACAGTATATTTGAAACCAAAAGCTAGTTTCTTTTTAGCCCTGTCGCGTGTCTTTTGACGTAGTACTGTAAATATCTGACCGCCAAAGAAGTGGTTTGAAAAAAATAAAAATACATCGGCAGTGTGGGACAACACGTAATGCCCGGATCAGACTACAAGACAAATTTGCTCTTTCACGATTTCACTGTCAGACTACTGCAATAAAATCTTGTATTCCGATACCACCGCATCCGTTTTTTTACAATCATTGGGCTTTATCTTGTCAAACACTCGTTACAGTGGCGACGACAACAAGAGTGGAGCGCGCCGACTTTGTATTATAAAGCACAAAATGGGGAAAAATGTGTGTTGGTGGTCACCGGTGCTACAGGAGAGGATGTTCGTTTAAGGCGAGCTCGAGGTATGTCCACGTACTTTTAATACGATACGGCTCACAAGCAGGCGATAAAATGTTATGTAGCCTAGTAAGCTGGCGGTAGCACGAACAGTTGGACGTAAGCATGCCGCCGTTCTGTCGAATCATGCTCTAAAGTTTTGGTGTGGGTGAAGTAATTTAATTAAAAATAAATGTAAGTTAACACCCATTAGTTTTGTCATGTAATGTTGGTTTGAGCTGACTAATTAGAATACACGATCTGACTAGAGCAGTGATTTCCAACCTTTATGGAGCCAAGGCAGATATTTTACAATTGAAAAATCTCACGGCACACCAACAAACAAAAATGTCACAAAAAGTGGAGACATTAATTACTGTATTTACTTCCTTCCATCTAATAGAAGACCGTTTTTGGAACGATGAACCTAACTTTGAACTAGTTTGCATAGAAAACGAACTTTCCCAACACTTATCCTGGATTATTTCATGTCGTAATATATAGCACAGGTTTAAAAAAAAGATAATAATAATAAATCATGTAATTTTTTTCCAATACCGTGCAGCCCGCGCTGTTTCCGGAATAATATAAAGGAGAAACTGGTTGTGTTCGTATAATAGTTGGTATCATGTCTCCCAAATCATTCAGTTTGCAACCACAACATAATCAGCTAAGCCAAGTTAGCTTAGCTTGCTCCATTTCTTCTTCCATTAGCACCTCTCGATACAGACAGCACTGTTTCAAATGAATTTATTGGGTTACAGTGCTGTCTGTATCGAGATGTGCTGTGTGCCGTTTCTAACCTTAGGTGTCAGTAAAGCCTAAGGCATGGAGTTCAATGCCCGGATGACGTTATGTTGGAAAAGAACCGGAACGACGACTTGGTCACGTTGGTGTGATATGTCCTTTCCTATGTCCGAAAGGAAGCACCTTTTTATCTCTTTCTGACTGTATGATGCATTCCACAAAGGTTAAGGCAAGGTGGTAAAATACTGTCGCCGGTTAGCAGATTTGACTTCCCGGAGAATCCCTATGTCACGTGATAAAAACACGAAGTTGCTGATTGGCCGAAGACGATATCTGTGTATCGCCCATTGATTGCTATTCCTTACAGTTCCTGGATGTCTGTCATAGCTAATTCAAACTGAATGTGAAAATATATAATTTGAATTTTCAATGCGGATAAAAAATTCTTACATTCACTTTCAAATTTATTGGACTTCACTTAATAAAAATTCAAATTATGTTTTTCAAATTCAATTCCCGGAGGCACATTTTTCAGTCCATATGTAACCACCGACTTTTCATTTGAAAGTCCTCGTCGTCATATCGTGACTTGTCAAGGACGGTACGTATTCTGTTTGACCCTTGGTCAGTCGTGCAGTCACAAACTGCAAAGACCTCTACAGCTCCGGGCAGTCAGGCCAACCGGAAAGTTGAAGTCAAGGAAACCGCTGCAACGATTGTCAATAAATAGTGTCTTACTGTGGCACGCAGCTTCTCCGCCAACATACTGAGAGAGCCAACTTCAAAAGAAAAGCTTCATATATATATATAGTAATATAATAGTAATATAGTAATATATATATATATATATATATTACTACATTGGATAAAAATACCATTTTAAACTTTTATTTTGAAGTTGGCCGTGGAGCGTGGTGCCAGCCCTTAATGGGGTCTTAACCACACGTTCGCCCCATGGTGGCTGGCTGACTACATTGCGGGCACTGTTACAAATGGACTTTTTATATGCAGCAGTGCCCGCATTTTAACTGTTAAAATAAATCAATAAATAAACTCGTCGACAATCAGGCTCATTTACTTGTGGCAACCAAAATAGCGATCGCGATTAAAATTCGACTAATTGTGAAGCCCTACTCTGCACAGGAGATGAGTGTCTATGCAAAGTCACCGTCGTATTTATGACACGTGTGTACTGGCCACTTCGCAATACCGTGCGTATATTAGTGAATCAGAATTCATTCTAAAAGGACAAGATGGTGCCTGGGATCTGCAATCTGTATAAACTGCGCCCCTCTTTCCCTATAAAAGGACGTCCGTCCGTCTGACCCATTTCAGCTGATGCGCAGAGGTTTAAAGTCACAAGAGATGAGGCCCCAAAACACTTACTTTCCTAATAGTTGTCCTATTTTCAATCATCGGAAAGCTTGCTAAACAGAAACTGACAACATATAATAATCATGTTGTTATCTTTTTTAATTCATTCCAAAGTTAAATTAGAGAATGTTGGACAAAACATACAAAAAAAAAACGATTTAAGAGTAAAGAATGAACAAACATTGCATACGTTATTCGAATACATAGTAGTAAGGAATAAATATAGAAAAGGAAAGCGGCATTTGTATCTGATAAAGTTCATGAAATTAGTGTTGGAAGCGACAGAAAATAGGAGCCATAACCATTGGAGTTTCATCACAAGCTGCACACCAGCGGCAGTGTGTGCGTGTGAGAGAGAATCGATAAATTTACATCACATTTGCACATGCAATATCACAGAAAAATATATCCTAAATCCGATTATTGTAGGGATTTGAACGGATAACTGCATGTAGCCTTGGATAACCTCGGAAATGCGAGCGGTCCAATGACAACGTTACACTGCACGGCGCCAGCGGCTACACAACTGCATATACAAGCACATGAACAAAACAAGGGTAAAAGTGATGAGAAGTTTCCTTCTTAGGGTTATTTAGGACATTAGTCAACACATTAGCAAATTCCAGGTTTAAGTTGTTGTTAAAAATATTTTTTTTTATAAATGACTTTTAAAATGTGTATTTTTTTCTAATTCTGATCCTGCATCATTTGTGTGTACGCATGGTCTGAAGTTCTACATTTGTTTGCAGAGTACGCCAAAATTCATGTACGAACATATTGATGAAGCACAAATTTGTGTATCAAATGTGCGTACGCACGATTCAAGCACAAATCTGTGCGTACGCACTGTTAGTGGAATGAGGCCCATTGTTGTGTGTGTGGTGTGCTGTTATGGTCATTTTGAGTATCCTGCACACTCGTGCTGTGTGACGTTACGATATATATCGTAGTGCGACATAAAAATTTCTATCATACAATATAATCCTCTATCGTTTCTATCATTATTTTGATGTGATGGGTATTACTACACTAATTTAGCATCAGAGACGGTAACACAACAACAGTCCCCTCTCTATTACATCATCCTTGTGCCTCACTCTCCAGGCATGACTAATCGATTGATGTTAAATCCAACTATTACCCGACTGTAAAAGGTGGATCTGTAAAGTTGGAACATGACGTCCTGAAGAGGCGACGGTTACTGTTACGCTGGTGACTTGTGGGATGAGTTCAATAAATGGCGTCTATGCAGCGTGCATCCGTACCACAAGAGTATGAGTTTACTCGTTTTTGTGTAACAAGAGTGAGTTTAGATGCCTACACCTTAGACTACTCTAACAATGTATACGCAATGACTGGAGGTTAAAGTCACTGCAGCAATGCCACTACTTTGCGACTTCAAGATCACATGCGTTACATTTTCTTCCATTTAAACTGGCAGAGATAAACTGAGCGTTCGCTGACAACACAGATCACCCTGTTGGTGAAACTGACATGAACAAAACTATTTTATACCATCTGTATTGTACAGCTAAAACCAACATTTGAGAGCTTTCACCTTGACACATTGATTATATTGCAGAATGGAGACAACGGACGACTTGATTGGGCTTGCTTCCCTTTGATGACTGATTACTGTAAAACTTTTGTAAACCAAATGGTGCCTCAACTGATCTTGCAGCAGACCTCAGATGAACCCGAAGGTGAAGGAGCCAGCTATTCCAGAGTTGCCAATTGCACACGGTCTGCTGATGTAAGACTTTATTTTGCGGTGGCAAAACCTCTGAATCATCTCTGATCCGACAGGACATCACGGGAGTTGTACGATCTCTTCATTTTTCAGGCATGTGTGTCATGGTTAGTTTAACAGTAAAAATTCTACATTCCACAGAATTTTTTTTTCCAAACACATCATAAAAAACACCCGTGGGGCAACTGAGGCTTTTAAATCAGCGTCTTTAGATGGTAACGTGTAAGTGAAGGATAATCTCAGATGCTTAATATGAAGGTCAATGACAGGCTTGTGCCCTGGTGACTGGCGAACAGTACAGGGTATAACTCGCATCTCACCCAAGGTCAGCTGGGATATGTTCGAGCTCAGGACAGGACAAGTGCTATAGAAAATGGATGGATGAATGAATGAAAGGTTAGCACAACACGCTTTGGTCAAATAGTGCCAAAATTCGATCAGCGGTCTATTTGCAACAGGTCCAGACTTCATAGTCTAAACAGTATGTTGAAGTCCTTAAATGGGACACTGGTTTTATTTCATGTAGAAATACTCTGTGTTCGACATGAATTGAAACAATGTGAATAAATGTATTACTTGCGCTATGAGTGCTGTTTTTGTTATGTTGAGATGAGCAATGTCCATCCATTTATTTTTGACACCGCTTGTCCTCATAAAGGCCGCAGTTCAGCTGCGACCTATTCGAGCTGACTTTGGGCAAGAGGCTGGGTACAGCCAATCACATTCACACCAATGAGCAATTTAGAGTATTTCATTGACCTAACATGCATGTGGGAGAAAACCCACGCAAGTACAGGCAGAATGTACAAATGACACACAGGAGGCCTGAAGCTCAAAATTGTGTGGCAGATGTGATAACCGCTAGGACCACCGTGCTGCACACACACGTATATCTCGCAACGTTTGGAATACAAAATGTTTGTTTTATTTGAACACCGCAGCAATAAGGCCAAATAAAAAAAAAAAAAATTAGGATATGGAATATTTCTTGAATTGCTGTAAACTTGAATTTTGTAAATGTGCACTAGTATCGGGTTCAATTTTGTCACGTTCCAGTGAAAAGACATTTTTAATCCAAAGTAAGTCATTAGTTGGAGCTACGTGCTGTAGGTCACCTCTCTCACCGAGGATGGGTTTGAACCCCGAAACATTTTAGAGTGTAACTTCATAGTGATATTTGGCACTTTGTATTGACTTTAGGACTATTTTCTACAGTATTTTTTTATTGAGATGTACTGTATGCATCTTGGCGGCACGGTGGACGACTGGTTAGAGCGTCAGCCTCCCACTTCTGAGGACCCGGGTTCAATCCCCGGCCCCGCCTGTGTGGAGTTTGCATGTTCTCCCCGTGCCCGCGTGGGTTTTCTCCGGGCACTCCGGTTTCCTCCCACGTCCCAAAAACATGCATTCATTGGAGACTCTAAATTGCCCGTCGGCATGACTGTGAGTGCGAATGGTTGTTTGTTTGTGTGCCCTGCGATGGGGTGGCAACCGGTTCAGGGTGTACCCCGCCTCCTGCCCGATGACAGCGGGGATCGGCTCCAGCACGCCCGCGACCCTAGTGAGGAGAAGCGGCTCAGAAAATGGGTGGATGGATGTATGCATCTTAAGTCTTCCTTCCCACCAAGACACAGCCTGTACTTTCTGACAGGGAGATGGGATAACAATGGAAATTAGCCTTGTGACTGTAGCCTCGTAGTGCATTTACATTGTTCTAACACTACTGACATATTCATTCATTTACACTACCGGCCATTGAAAGAATAAAAACTCATCTTAATCTCAAACCTATTCTTATGACATCCAGTCGAAGAGATGCATTAAAAAAAATCTTTACTACGTATTCATACTTTTGCAGTGGTGTCACACACGTGACAGAGGCTAAGTATTGAAAACACCTCTCAATACAGTTATTGTCTGATCTCGTTTTAATTAGATTGCACCGATGTACCTAATGAAATGGCCAACAAGAGTATGTATGTACAGTACTGTACCAGGAAAATAGGACAAAAAAACTGTTTCAATTAGGACCTCTGCATTGCAAACGCACCACTCGCTGACCTCTTACAATCCAGATTCTTTGCTACTTCCTAGTTCCAATGTTCTTTTTAAACATTAAAATCAACAGATTAGTCCAACAACACGGACATGCTCACCGGCTAACGTTTAATCTGTTTCCCGTCCACATGATACGTTTGTTTCGTGTTCAATGAATTGAGTTTTATGGTAAAAGGATCGCAAATGTTCAGTAGATGAAGCAGTTTGGAAGGAGCTTCATCTCGTTACGGTCATTGGTTAGAATAATGCGTTTGCTATAGCTATCGCTTCTCAGTGACGTTTTTAGCATGACTGGTTTTGATCAGGATTCGACAATTGTAAGGCTATAATCTTCAACGCAAACCCCAGCAGCAATGCTTTGCATATGAGTGACATCAACGCCGGTGAAAATGTTTATCATTCTACTTAAGGACACTCATCCCACATCACTACAGCTGTACTTGTTGTCGCTTATTTGGGAGGGTGGCCCTACTATCGCAATAGAAACATTTCTCCAGGATCAAATGACACACGCACCATAATAAAGAACCAAAAATCGTACGTGTCTGCAGAACTACGGGAGTAAGAGCACAATATTGAAGGTGGTGTTGTTGTTGTTGTTGTTGTTGTTGTCGCTAGCAAGCTAACTTACGCGTATTTCACCTTTGAATTCGCGACCACGTCGCCATCTTGCAAGCAGATTTTCATCCTACACCCGAGCACTTGAATAGCATAGCCCTACGCGTGTTGCTTTGCCGAGTTTAAAAAAAAATAAAATAAAATAAAATAAAAGATTTGCACTCACCTCATATTTAGACAGTTTACCAACGATGGGAACGGTATCTGTAGGAAGAAAAGTGTGCAGCTGTTTTATAGAAATCCGCGGGTAACGGGCCGAGGACGACTGGGCAGACTAGGCTGCGCCGCATTTGTCGCTGTATGTCCTTACAGGTCAAAGTAAACGCTCCTTGTTTGGTTTGATTCACAACCATGATTACGATTATTTTGCTTTCATAAAAAACTACAATCATTATTTTTTAACTTTAAAATTATTGGTAGCTTCTTGTATAAACGATTGCATTTTTTTTTAATGGTGGGTATTTATGTATCTGCAAGGATAAAGCCGTGTGCTAGCTAAATCGTCCCCGTCCCCACCCCCAAACACTGAAATGTTTTTGTAATTATTTTTACATTAATATGAAAAAAATATTGAAATATAACATTTAGTTTTCTTACTTTAACTCCGTAAAAATATTTATCCTGACAGTTGCCTTTATTTTTCTTACAGTGTTTATATGTACATAAGTTAGCAAGCAAAAGTGGACGTGACTTGGAATATAAAAACACTTGAATTTAATAACAATTGTCAGGGAAAACATTTGTTTTGCAAATTAATTCGACAATTTCACTTCATTTAATTGTGGAACTAATCTTACTACACTTGTCCTAACACGGTTTGTTTATGAGTACGGTAAAAAAAAAAAAAAATATATATATATATATATATATATTTTTTTTTTTTTTTTTTTTTTTTAATGATGTTCATGTGGTTGGTTGTGATCGTAGTTGTGGCATATGTGGTTTGTTTAAAATGCATTTATTATCGACATCGGCGATCGTTAAAACATGGAATCAGTGCTTTACCCAGTTTGGGAAGACACGGGGTGGAAATTGAATGTCTTGTTGTAACCGCGCATCCGGATGATGAATGCATGTTCTTTGGACCAACGATCATACGCCTTATTGAATGTAATGTCAGCGTGCATGTGCTGTGTTTATCGGAAGGTACAGTAAACCCCACATTCTTGTTCCTATGAAGTCTACTTTATGATGAGTAGTCGTGCGTTTGCTTAGTTTCTATGTGGCTAGATTCCAGCTGTACGATGACATACACGGTATACTGTTGCAAATGATGAACCTCAATTTGAAGCCTATTCAAACACAGCAAACCGCCACGTGCGAGAGACTTAATGCTCACCCCAATCATGGATAAGAGAGTTGTGAAATCGATGGCGTACGGAAGGTAATACAGGGTGTTCTCGGTTTACAACTGCGTGCCGTTCCTACGACGCGAGTTGGTATGTCGGTCGAAACGCGTCGTAGTTGATCGCTAACCTTGGCTAACGCTGTTGTAAAGTCATATAGGTGCATCTCAATAAGTTAGAATACGGTTACTGTATCGCAGAAAAGGTCATTTATTTCAGTAGTTCAATTCGAGAAGTGAAACTCATATTACTCGGATTCATTAAATGCATAGGATTTGATTTTATTTATATACTTGCATTTTTTGGGATGAAGCAATTCGTGCTAATTTCTACCTCCAAAATCATGAAGATTGTTTCCTATGTAATACTGTAATTTTGTGAGGTGTTGAACTTTGGGTTTTCATTTGACGTAAGATATGATATATTATCATAAAAGAATCAAATTGAGCGCTATTTCTCTCTGTTAAGGGAATATATGGTGTATAGATTTACAGATTTGCCAAAACAATATGTTAGTTTCACTTTTTGAATGTAACTACTGAAATGAATGAGGTTTTCCACACTTTTCTAATTTCTTGACAAACTCTTTGAAGCCATACTGTAGATACAAACAAATTGAACTCAATATGGCAGTAACTTAGCGTGCCTTTCTAGTCTGTGTTGATTGTACATACACCCGTCTTCATCTTGAAATGTCATCGTTTCAATGAATATTTGTAGGAAAGATACTTGCATGCAAAAAGGATGAATGAAAACGTACAACCTGTATCGGGTAACTTAATTAGACCTTCTTTTCAATGTACATGTCCGCCTGTTCCATGTTTCAGTCATTTGTGCACGACTCGCTGTTCTTTAACAAGGAGCCGAACTGCAAATTTTACAACAGGTGTTTGATCCATGAATCAGCCGATTAATTGACGAGTATGTGCCTTTCTGTGACTCTTCCAGTCTCTTTGTATCTCTGTTGCAACCATCTGATGACACTCTGTGACACTCTAAGCTTCCGTTTGAGAACATCCTGTTTAAAGCCTTGCAAACTCGTGATCAATTGTTCGATGTTGGCTTGGTTTTCTGATGTCAAAATGTGAACAACATGACGAAGAGCACTGTGTAACTACCAAATACCGCATAACCGAACGGGGAAATGTTTTGGTCCATTTATGTATCAACCATCCATTTTCTGTATCGCTTTGTCCTCACTGGGGTCGCGGGCGTGCCGGAGGCCATCCCAGCTATCTTCGGGCGAGAGGCGGGGTACACCCTGAACCGGTCGCCAGCCAATCGCAGACGTGTCAAACAGCTGTTGTGAATTTGGCGGTCGCACTCCTTGTTACGGAACATCCAGTTGTGAAAAAAGTACTGAAACGTCGACCGGTGCATTTTAGATTCAACTGAGATTTAATCTGAAAGCCAAACGTCCCGAACTTGTTTGCATTGTGTATTTCTATAGAAATGATTTCATGACATCATAGTTGAATTTAAATTAGAGCAAGATGCCCGGGGACTGCAACAATGCCAAACTCATGCTGTAACTCAATGAATGAATTGGGGCTAATTCCCAAATGACCTCATTTGTTTGGCATTTTGAGTTTGAGGAATGCAACATTTAATACAAAACTCTACAATGCCTTATATTTCATCATATTTTACTGACATTTCGATACACTTGCAGCCTTATTATATGTGTACACTGATTTGATTCCAGGGAACTACCACAATGAAGGTGCTCAGCGCAAGCAAGAACTTTTCAACAGCTGTGCTAAATTGGGGATACCATCCTCCAGAATTACCATACTTGACCACAAGTAAGCAATACATGGATGTGGAAGAACATTTGCTCATTGAAAGTGCATACCGTTAAATAGTCCATTTGTTAGATCGTATTTCCCATGTGAAACGGGGAAAATGCAAAAATTGTGCATCAGTTCTCACAATTGCATATTAGATTTGTCTTCATCTCCTTAATCACGACCACACGCTCGATGTTGTGTGAAGAGAACGTGATATTTCTCTATTTCCATTGGAAATGTTTTTCAAAGCACCTCCAGGCTCCTGCCGCCTTTCATATGAATCTCTATGGATTTGTCCGTGCGTGTGCGCGACTGCATGTGAACTTTGATCTCAGAGCCGTATGCGCTTGGATTGCAGCCCATTTGTGTGTTTTGGTGTTCGAGCACACATATAATCAGCACTCTGCAAGCTCCAACGTTCGACTTGACTCTCTCTCGCTGCAGTTCTCACCCTTGCAACCCCCACATTCCCAGCTCATGTCGGCTCCGTTTTGGCAAAGCTCCGAAGCGCTGCTAATGTAGGTCATGCCTCAGTATTTGACTTGGTGGGTATGTGAGTGCCTCTCACTTGGAGAGTGTCTTTGCGTGGCCAGCCACACTTTGGCTTTGCTCTTAACCATCTGCGGCCATGTCTTGAACTTCCACTGAGCACAAAAGAATGTGGTGTCAAAATCCAGAGGCTTCATTATTGTTTGGTCTGCCAATAAACTAACGTGGAAATTCGATGGATTAGACATGGTGATCAGATGATCCTAGCAGAAGCATTCAGAACTTTGTCCACAAGGATTTCCTTCAGGTTCCATGGAGGCTAGTTACTTGTATTAATTCTTACATTTATTTGCTGCGGGTTTCAGTAGTGCAAAAATTCCAGATAAGATTGCAGCCAGCTTCTTGTAATAACATCTTCGATGGATCCCAGCTGCCAACAAAGCAAACAACAAACCTTGTTGAATTTACCAAGAAGATTGATTGCTTGCTAGAAGATTGACTTGTACTATTAATGTACCCTCTCAATGGGCACTCCTGATGGAAATACCTGTATAATGTATTATTAGTATAACTGTCCAAATTCATGTTGATGTGTGACAGTATTTGCTTTGCTTCAATTAAATCAACTTTATTTCAGCTTTTAGCTGCATTTCTATCTTTGCCACTATTTCAGTATAGCTGAATAGACCGATTCTAATCCTGCGAGGAAGTACTGTGCAGGTACAGTATTCTCTCGCTTTCCCGTTCTCACTGTGGGAAGTGGAAGAAGACAATGCCCGACGACATGTCAATCCACTTTGAAAATGGGATTTTCCCATTATTGCTCATGAATAGGACAGCTGTGTTGACAGAATCTGGGGCCCCGGCCTCTGCATTTCGGAGCCATTGTGATCGAGCTCAGTCGGAACACGTTGTGCCGCCTCTCCGCTAGCGCTGGCTTGACCTCGGTCTGCTCCCGGCAATTGATTCGAACTGCTCACTGCACACATTTAACAGTGTCGTCTTTTATCAGGCTGAACCAAGTCTTCCCTCGCCGTTTCTCACTCATCTCCAGTTGCTGACTTCTGCCTATGTTTTGACTCATACCATACATTTGACAAAACATTTACATTGGCAAATAACTGCAGCCTGCAACCAACGCTATTCACTAAAAGTCGAGGCTATTCGGCTTACGGGTGCAATTTCAGGATGAAGCTATAAAGTGCACGATAGTCTTTACAGGTCAACTGTATATTAAGCGCTTCAGGTGGAAAGGTCGCATGGCAAAACAGTTTCCGCTGTTGAGATGTTAGCTACACCTGACTGAAAAATAACCTATATTGTTGACGGTGTGATACCCTGTGGTTGTGTAATAGGTATATTCGGTCGTTCCACCCTTTACGGGGCCCTTTCCTTTATATGTTCGGTACTTTTGGGGGTCAAAATGGCATCAAAGGTTTTTGACTTCTCAGCGACGACGAGCTCCTCCAGCCAACAGCGCGGTGTGCCACTATGTTCGACATCTACTCAGTTTGGAGTTTTAACACGTTTCCCGTGTTGTCGCTAGGTGCTGACATGCCGGCTGGAGGTTAACGTGCCACCTTACACAGGACGTGGAAGTGCTGCTGTGTGCAGAGAGTCCATTGATCACCAGTACTCCGCTTCAAACGGGATGTTCACAGAGGGAACTGGCCACTGAGTTTAGACTGTCACAGAGCGTCGTCAGCAGGTTGCAACAGTGATACAGAGAGACATACAGAAATGCCACAGAAAGGCATAGACGAGGGCATCCTTGGAAATGTATTGGTCGATTCGTGGATCGAACGCCTGTTGTGAATGTTGTAGCTCAGCTCCTTGTTAGAGAGCAGCAAAATGTGCTGAAACATTTGAACAGTTGGATGCGCGTGCGAAAGTTCGGAGAAGGTCGAATTAAGTTCACGTCAAGGTTATAGTGAATCTTAGCTTTGTCCTGAAATTTCATCCAAAAGTCCAATATCAGCAACTTTTTTGTGTGAGTCGTGCATATCATGCAATGCATTGCTGTAGCCCACGCTGTGACTGTGCGCACAGTAGTTTAACGTTGCTACAGGCCAATCGCCCATGTGATCAGACGAAACAAGCCCTGTTTGACACACATACACGCACACGCATACACACACAGAATCCCCTCACTGGGCCAAAGTTCAGCAACTCCACACAAACGCCTGTAAGCAATTAGACATCCACATATAAAGCTACAAGTGGTAGATGGGTAGGTTATTTTAGGACATTTTTCTGTGTTGCCATAGTGACGCCAACACTCGGTCTGCTTGAGGAAAGCTCAGGTGTCTTGTGTCTTTTGTTAATGTCCAACGTCCCTCTCGCCCTGACGCGAAATGTCTCAAATAACAGCTGAATTAATGCAGTCGTGATGAAGACCGCACCGACGCGCTGTCATACGAGGCAGAAGAAGCCTACTCGCAAATAATCACTTGCCAGTTTTCGGAGAACTGGGTGGAGGAGTGTAGCCTAGTCAAATGTTGAGCTCCATTCGTTGAAGAGTGAAAAGCAGCTATTGCTTATGCCTCATAGGCTCCCAATTGAAATGACTTGTTAATTCGAAGCAGAATCCATTTGGGTTGTTCTGGTTACATAGCTACAACACATGATGTGATGTTAGGGCGGTACGCAGTAGTGGAGTCCCATGATGGCGGACCTATCTGTGAACCGCAGCCCCTCCTCCCTCCGGCACGGCGACCCCTGTGCACAAAGCCTGACCCTCGCTGGCAGCCAATAGATTTGTGCCCTAATCCATCGCTCTCATCTACTGCGACAAAATAAAAAGAAAAATGAGAGTAGACGTGGCCCTGCCTTCTTTATGCATATCTGAGGGAACATCAATAGCAATCTGGGATGTTTCATGGTGTTCTCCAGCCCGAATATCCCAACTTTCCAACAATTTCTCACCCTTGTTGCAATTCATATACACTTTGTAACTCCTGTGAGGTTACAATCCAGACATGATGCGTGTCAGTAAAATCCTGGCGCAATATCGCTGCAACCAAGTGAAGCCAGAATGCTTTTGTTTTGCCTTCCAGGAAACTTCCAGACCATCCCAAAGCAGAATGGAAGGTCTCCCTCGTCGCCTCGATAATTGCAAAGCACTTGAGAGCTCGCGCTTTCGACATGGTATGCACAACTCAAGTCTCCTTTGTGATAACTCACACGTTCCATTCTGCCAAAGCAACCTACATATTATTTGCTTAAGTATATGTTTTGGAACCACAGCGCTTCTCTCCTGTTTTACTGTGGTTTCTAGAAAACTCTTGCAGGCTACCTATTATTCCTGCTCAAGCGTGACTATATTTGGAACCCTAACCCTAAAATACACGGGGAGCGTTTTGTTCAATTTGTGTGTTTACAGACAGATTCATATCAACCCTGGTGCAGTTCAGTGGGATGAGCTAATGGTCATATAGAAAATCAAAGAATCGTTAGCAAGATGATCTCAACAAGAGGCCAAAGTAGTGAAAACTTCAACGAATAGGGTGCAGCAACACAAACATGTAGTTAATTACTGAAGGAGAATCATAAGTGAATTAGTGACTTCACAGTGGGTTACATGCTGCTGTTGTTGGGGGTGGGGTTGGGGGTGGGGGTGGTCCTCAAAAAGGACAAGAAGACGTGCCAATCTCCTCCCATCCTGTTAAGCCAGCAGGGGAAAAGAGGCTCGTGCGCAGTCTCGGTCATGTCCTATTGTCCGAAATGACATACGAGACAATGAGCAAGTATATAGAATGGCCTTTTGGCGTTGCGCGCACCGGTACACGAGCCGCAACGTTAAACAAAATGTACAACGTTTTCTGTAGGTAAGCCCCTCAAAACCAAAACTGCAACCTTACTGTAGCAAATAAACACAAGTGGAAAGTGTCGCCCCAAGTAACACGGACGCACACAGCGTTGCTAGCGTATTCGGCGCGATACGCGTGTGCCGATCCGAAGCCTTCGATGTGTGCGGAATTGATTTTTTTAAACTCAATAAATAAAGTGAGTAACATAGAGCTCATCACAAACAAATCAACAGTAAATTTAGCTTCGAATACCGGAGATGAGAATGTGACACCCCCAGGTGCGAATTGTACTGTATTAGTATTCATATTATTTGTATTATTCCGTCGTTCATTTTTGTTTGTGACCTTTCTTAACATTTAAGTAGGCTTTTCTGCATGCCGACAAAATATGCTTAGTGGCAAATGGCAAGTTTAAAGGTAGCTTTTTTTTTTTTAAACTTCAAGCGTGCAAGCGTGCGCACAGAAAAGGGCTTCTAAATATCAGGTACAGCTGCCAAGTGCCCACGCATACGGCCGTCAGAAAGCCGTCAACTCACCTGAAAAAGGGTTCTACCTCGAGGTTCGCCCTCACGCACCGTCGGATACCTGGATTCTCTTCTTGCGCCCGCAGAGTGACGCATATTTTGTTGTTTTAGGTACTGACCTTCGATGGAAGAGGAGTGAGTGGCCATAGCAATCACGTAACAATTTATAAAGCTGTCAGGTAGGCTCCATTTCAAGGCTTTGGTGTTTTGAATCTACCAACATTCCGCCCTGTTAATATTTAAACACCATCTTATCTTGGACAACATGGAAAAATAAAGGCACATGAAAACATTCATTTTGCCCAAAACATTCCCCCGCGAAGACACACACACACGCGCGCGCACATTTCCACCATATTTTTCAGGACTGCCGTGTTTGGGACATGGCAAACAGGATCCGATTTTTCGGACATTGAATGATTTTGTGTTCCAATCAGAGAAAGCGAATCTCTCGTTACGCACGCTGGCCAATGTACGCTGCTCATTTCTGTCCACATTGTCAAACACTAGCCGCACGCTTTTGATTATGTTTGCCTCGTGGATCTTTTCAACAACTTGTTCTTTGTCTCCGTCGACAGACACCTCGCTTCTACTGACCAACTACCCAACGGTAAATTGGATACCTTTCCATTATTTTTCCACTTTTGTCTTCAAGGGGTATTTGCTGACGACACATCCATCTCACATGTAAAAACGCTCTTCATACCAGTTTCTTCCATCCATCCATTTTCTGAGCCGCTTCTCCTCGCCTATCCCAGCTATCATCGGGCAGGAGGCGGGGCACACCCTGAACTGGTTGCCAGCCAATCGCAGAGCACATGCAAACCAACCATTCGCACTCACATTCACACCTACGGGCAATTTAGAGTTGTCGATCAACCTAGCACGCATGTTTTTGGGATGTGGGAGGAAAGCGGAGTGCCCGGAGAAAAGCCACCCAAGCAGGCACGGGGAGAACATGCAAAGTCCACGCAGGCGGGGCCGGGGATTGAACCCGGGTCCTCAGAACTGTGAGGCAGACGCTCTAACCAGTCGTCCGCCGTGCCTGCTACCGGTTTCTTTTTCATTTGAAGAGTGTCTTCAAAAGTAAGTTCCTAATGTACCTCCAGCATTAAGACCCCGAAATAATGTAGATTTGGAGCAAGATACGTTTTGGTTGTTAATGTATAGCGCCCTCTTGTGCACGCTACAGTTGCAAGGCGTCATTAAACGTTACCGGCTGGCATGGCATTTTTATTTGTAATGTGCTCTACTACTCTATAACACATTTCATTCACAAGGTGCCTTACAGCAGAGGTTCTCAATATGTTGGTACCCTTACAAGGCCGAAGGTTTTCCAAGGACCCCCTCGTCATCCTAACGCCAATTAAACATAACTGACATGTGCATAAATGCCATGGTAATTCTTTGTTTGTGAACGTTTCGACCGAAATATTCATGAGCTGTTTCATAGAAAGGAACTTGAGCAAATTCCGTCTAGTTTAATTCAACGTTGCTAGCTGACGAAAACGGGCAGTGTTGCCAACTTTGCGATTTGGATGCTGTATTTTGCATCTACAGACTATTTTTCCGAAACATTGGCAATCGACTCAACAAAGATGACAGTCGGAGATCAGACATTTAAAATAAGCACCAAAATACTAAATGACTGTTTTTGTTTAGTTTTACAGTCATCACTTCGAGCAAATAATTGATTCGCACGTGTTGAATTGAAATGAAAAGATCATTTTGTCATCGTTAGGGTTGCAGAGAACTGGAGCCTATCCCGGCTGGGCAAGGGCGGGGTACACCCTGGATTCATCGTCAGCCAGTCGCAGGGCACATACAGTACAGACAAACAACCATTCACACTCACATCGCTCGAGGGAGGACTTTGAGTCTTCAATTAACCTAACATGCGTGTTTTTGCAATGCGGGAGGAAGCTGGACTCTCCAAATAAAACAATACAATACAGAGCAAGAGAACAAAGGAAGGCACGAACACAGATTCCAACCTTGAACCTCAGAACGGTGAGGCAGACATGCTTACCACTCCTACACCGTGCTGCCCTGTATATTCCTCATGTAACGTCATTTGTTAAATGCAAATAACACTAGGGAATCGTGTTCAAAGATTGAGCGCTAGTAAGGGCAACAGCTGACAAAAAAACTCTCTCTTCCTGTTCCCCAGACTGCCGTTTGTTCTCCTTGGTGACTGTTGGTCTGCTCAGGAAATATGTTTCCTTCTTCGAACTTCCTCTCAGCTGGCTGCTTCCCTCATCACTCTGCTGCATCGTCGGCGCAAAGGGCTACAGGCAGTGCAAAGTAAGCCTTGAACATACAGGCACAGCTCAATGAATTGGAACCCGGGAGAAAAAAAGCATTCATTTAAGTACTTCCACGTTATAGAGATTCATTAACCCTTGGGGGAAATACTTTTCAGAGGGCAAATTCCGCCAAATTTCCACATTAAAAACAAATCATTTGGATTGTTTCTTGTTCCTTACATCATAGTCTAGTTTCTAGAGATGATGAATTTGGGCTTTTTGTTTGCGTTCAGCTATAATCACCAAAATTGTACGTATCTTTAAAAAAAAAAAAAAAAAAAACACTGAGTGTAGTACATCTCTACGAATTTCACTTTTTGAATTGAACGACCTAACTAATTCATTAAGCTTTGAAACTATTCCAATTTATTGAGAGAAATCCATAAGCTTGACTGCTATTAGCTGCTAGGATGATTTCAGGTTGTATGTATCCTAATCTCGAAAGTTTCCTTTTTTCAGGCCGCCATGCTTTGTCATCACACTCAACTTGTTTGGTTTCGGTATCTGTACATCACCTTCTCGCGCTACATGTTTGTCAACACATTCCAGATGATTCCACAAGGACCAAAGGTTAATCAAATATATTAGGTGAGCCAGATATGACCCAGCTATTTATGAATACAATAAGATGTCAATACAAGTGGGATGAATAATTAGGTCACCGGTGTAATGCAATCCGTGACCTAAATATACTTGCAATATTCCTCAGTTTTAGCTCCCCCCAATAAAATAACTTTGTTCAGTCATTATTGTTTCCAAGAAAAGGCATTCTGTACCATTTTTCTGGCATAGTGCTGATTAAAAACAACTGACAGTAAAATTATTTGGTCTCTTGAATGTCTTTGTTGTGTTTTGACATGTCTTTGATGGTCTTGTGCGCTTCCATGCTTTCTTCCCACTTGTCCCCCAAAAATGTCTCTTCTGTGACACTTTGCACAGTGCCTGGATCCAGACAGTGTGGAGCGATGCCTGCGAAAAAAAAGATTCATGACAAATTTGAACCAAAAGGCTTTTATCCTCTATATTTTATCAACAGGCAATAGCATGGAGGATTTTAGTTTTTGGAGTGGAAAACTACAATAAACTCACAGCATGATCAGTTTGGTGTTTACAGACTAAACAAAATACTGCATGTTTACGTCACACGGAAGTGGTGTGCAAGCAGTTGTCCGCCGTACCATATCCGTCAGGGTTAGAGCGTGGTGTGTAGAAACTCTGAACGCCACACTTTTTACAGAAGCTGTGCTTTGCTGCGTGAGTGTTAAACGTATACGTGGTCAGATGATCCTCACCCTAGAGCGGGAGAAAAAGGAAGGGAGGAGTTGAAAACATGACTCCTCTTATATTTCTTGGAGGTTTTTGGAAAGAGGGATCCCTACCTGCACAAGTATGAAGTTGGATCTGGGGACGATGAAATGATGGTTTTGTTTCTTAGTACAAATACTACAGCTGGAAATGACAACGAATTCAGAAATAATAATGGCACAATAAGTTTATACGATAGCCTCTGAATCGCATGGGAGCATTTTTTTGTTTGTTTTTTTTAATTGTCATTGTAACACTGATGTTATTGTGTACTCCTAAAATACAATAATCAAATATTCATACTTGCAATGAAAAACATGGAGGTGTGGAGAGCTCCACACGTCAAACCTAACAGCTCCACAGTGGCAGCCACCGGAGTGTTTCACAAGGTCCATTCTGACACAACAGGAAACAGTCACAATGAAGTCAGCAGTTACATGGGAAATGTGATTGTATTTAGTAGGTCACCTCAGAAAGCAGCAAAACTGGACCGGCTCGTACGTCGCCAAACGTGCGCACTCGGAGGCCCCACCTGAAACGCGTCAAAGGCCGTCAAAGGTCATTTACATAAGTAGGCTGTCCTCATTCACAGCAACTGACTCCTCTCAGCTCCATTCGAATGTGATCACCTCAAACATCTCTGTCGTTCAGAGCCCCGAATGCATTCTTTTCACGTGACGCACCAGTGCGAGGGATCGGCCTTTTTCCTGGAACACTTTTGAGGCCCGCTGTAATTATTTCCAAGCGAAGGGAAGGGCAAAGTACAGCAGACTTGCACAAACAAATTCCTCCAGGGTTGAACTAGTTCAGCCTGACACACAGCTCTGTTTGTTGGGTGGCATATCACGTGCTGCTACATGATACGTTGTGACCCAAATACACAAATACGAGCTGTATCCTATCATATCATCGGCCATAAATAGAAAGTCACGGGGCCACAAACCCATATCTAAGTATTTGCTTTGAGTCGATTACTTTATATGACAAAAAGAAGGGTGTCAAAACCAAAGTAGGAGTCCATACTTTTATTGTCGAGGTTTTCCTGTACACACGTGAGAGACACCCTTGTATACTGTCCATGGTGTCCATTATAATGTCCTTTTCATCCATCCATTTTCTAAAGCGCTTGTGCGTGAGCTGGAGTCTATCCCAGCTGACTTTGGGTGAGAGGGAGCCAGCCAGTCACGACACAAACGTGTCCAGACAAACAGCCGTGTATACTGTGATACCACTTGAGTCTTCAATGAACCTCACGTGCATGTTTTTGGAACGTGGAGGGTGTCAGAGTAATCGTACAAATACTTTTAAGTAGATGTTTCAGGTATCTGTATTTTACTTGAGGCGGCCTAGTTCTTTTCCTGATGCCTTTCTACTTTTACGCACCACCTTTTAAAACAACAGTAGCAACAGATTCAGAGAAGATAGTTATTCTCCATACCTGGCCTTATTGAAGTAGTTAATGAAAGCGGGCGCAGTTTTCTTTTTCATCGTGCCAAATTATCAAAACGGGTATTGTACATCATCGACAGTACAAATTCAGTAACCAGTCGAATGAGTATTGTCTATATTTACCGGTCTTTTACTTAAAAACCGACTGTGAGGAGCCTAGCTTTTGCCATCTGCTTAATGTACACGCGTGGTGTTTCATAGGGAGCCGTGCTAATATGAAATTGAGTTGAAGTGGGGCTAGGTGCACTGGTAGCATGTGTTGACCAGACACAGTTAAGTGCGATCAAATTGATCCCCATCGGCATTCGGGCCTCTCACCTCACTGCCATTTAAAGTCCTTGACGCTTGAACGTTTCAACCAAGTCTACCTGCCAAAAGAAAATAGTACAGTACTGCGTCAATGAAGAGCCCTGTATAATGTTTGACAAGGTCTGACGTGGCCTTGTTTATTGTTCTTACTTGACCGTAGTCGTCGACATTGAGTTACAGTATTACTGCTCAGCAACCAATGGCAAGTCAAACAAACAATCATTCCATCCAATCAAAACGGGAAGATTCGAGTTGCCTGAGTTCCTTCGAGAAAATTATCGCAAGAAGGACCTTAGTACCACTTGGTATTATTACGCGGGGCCACCCAAGTTCAAAAATAGCGTTTTCGAATTACTGTGTTATTGATAATTGACTGCATATATTCTTAAAATGCTCTTAAAGTATAATGAGTGTCAATTAAATAAACCCTACAGGTTGAAATGCTGTGACCGGGGAAGGAGAGAACTATTTTTAGTGCGGATGGATATTGTGTATGACGTGGCAGCCTCTCTCATATATAAAGCCGTTTGCCATCGCAGCATATGAAAACGTCCGCAGACTTGCAAGACGATACGAGCTACAGATAAGTCTTCAATACAGTCACTTCTTCCACGTAAGTAGCTCATTATGGTCGAGCGCTCGAGTCAACTGTCTGGCGTGAATTGTATCGGGTTTTATTGATATATATTTATATAGTTTTCCATTGTAAGTACTACTGCCTGTAGTGGTGACTCGTTTTAAACATAGTTTCACGATACTGTGGTGTACTCTTTGCTTTAATGAACAATTTTATTAGCCTTATAATTCAGCGTCGTTAATTTGTTTTTGGGAAATGTTTGCTGTTGGCGCTAGCAATGACTCGCCATTTTTAGTGGTAGCGTCCATTATAAGCGACGACAAAAGCGAGTCAACGAGCTCTCAAAATGGCGTTGTCGACTGGAACGTAATGGCTGATTGTTTCACCAACTCAATAACCATACAATTGGCTGTTCTTAAAACTAATTGACGCTAGCTGCATTTTTGTGTAACATTTATTTAGAAATTTTTTATTTTCATGGCTAATGCTGTCACATTTTCCTGGTACTTTTCTGGCTGTGTTTTTAACTTCTCACCCCCCCCCCCCCCCCCCCCCACACCCCGCCAACCATTTTAGGTATAATAAACATGCAGATCTTTGTGAAGACCCTCACTGGCAAGACCATCACCCTCGAGGTTGAACCCAGTGACACCATTGAGAATGTCAAGGCCAAAATCCAGGACAAGGAAGGCATTCCCCCTGACCAGCAGAGGTTGATATTCGCTGGCAAACAGTTGGAAGATGGCCGCACGCTGTCTGACTATAACATCCAGAAAGAGTCCACCCTCCATCTTGTCCTGCGTCTGCGAGGTGGCATGCAGATCTTTGTCAAAACCTTGACTGGCAAGACCATCACCCTTGAGGTTGAGCCCAGTGACACCATTGAGAATGTCAAGGCCAAAATCCAGGACAAGGAAGGCATCCCCCCTGACCAGCAGAGGTTGATCTTCGCTGGCAAACAGCTGGAAGATGGCCGCACGCTGTCTGACTATAACATCCAGAAAGAGTCCACCCTCCATCTTGTCCTGCGTCTGCGAGGTGGCATGCAGATCTTTGTCAAAACCTTGACTGGCAAGACCATCACCCTTGAGGTTGAGCCCAGTGACACCATTGAGAATGTCAAGGCCAAAATCCAGGACAAGGAAGGCATTCCCCCTGACCAGCAGAGGTTGATCTTCGCTGGCAAACAGCTGGAAGATGGCCGCACGCTGTCTGACTATAACATCCAGAAAGAGTCCACCCTCCATCTTGTCCTGCGTCTGCGAGGTGGCATGCAGATCTTTGTCAAAACCTTGACTGGCAAGACCATCACCCTCGAGGTTGAGCCCAGTGACACCATTGAGAATGTCAAGGCCAAAATCCAGGACAAGGAAGGCATCCCCCCTGACCAGCAGAGGTTGATCTTCGCTGGCAAACAGCTGGAAGATGGCCGCACGCTGTCTGACTATAACATCCAGAAAGAGTCCACCCTCCATCTTGTCCTGCGTCTGCGAGGTGGCATGCAGATCTTTGTCAAAACCTTGACTGGCAAGACCATCACCCTCGAGGTTGAGCCCAGTGACACCATTGAGAATGTCAAGGCCAAAATCCAGGACAAGGAAGGCATCCCCCCTGACCAGCAGAGGTTGATCTTCGCTGGCAAACAGTTGGAAGATGGCCGCACGCTCTCTGACTATAATATTCAGAAAGAGTCCACCCTCCATCTTGTCCTGCGTCTGCGAGGTGGCATGCAGATCTTCGTAAAGACCCTCACTGGCAAGACCATCACCCTCGAGGTTGAGCCCAGTGACACCATTGAGAATGTCAAGGCCAAAATCCAGGACAAGGAAGGCATCCCCCCTGACCAGCAGAGGTTGATCTTCGCTGGCAAACAGCTGGAAGATGGCCGCACGCTCTCTGACTACAACATTCAGAAAGAGTCCACCCTCCATCTTGTTCTGCGTCTGCGAGGTGGCCAGTAATCAATCACAATTCCAAGTTCTGAATCTTAAAGTTCAATATAGTAGTTAAACTCAAATGCATTTGCCATGACCCAAATGTTCAGTGCACATGGTTGAATAAATGATTAAACCTATCATTCTGGTGTTTTTTGTTTTCCTCCCCCCATTTGAAGAACTTATGAGAAAATGTTTGTCAAACAAGTCTCAAGTTCCCTCCATTTAAGTTACACAGAACTTTGGCACTTATGCATTTGCCATCGGTCAGTTTTTGTCACAGGCCACATCCTTACTACAGCTTCCCACGCAGGGCCACTGTGATTGCGAACCCTTATACAAGTATGTGCCAAAACATTTGAATATTGAGGGGAAAGTCAATTTGTTTCAAAAAGTGAAATGTATATTTGTTCACCATACACTAAGGAACATATTTCAAGCCTTTTTCAATTTTTGACAAAGACAACAACCCAAAGGTTAAGGGATTGTATTTCTCTTGATCTTTCCCTCACACACTCTGATATGCAACACTGAAAGCCCCACCAGAATTGGAGCATTTTAATTTTGCTGCTGGTCCACATTGTTCGCATGTTTGTCTTCAGGCTTTGCACAACTGTTGGTTTTGGCCTACTGTTTAATAGCCATTATGACGGTCTATTAATCACAAAGACCTCTATTACACATAATTTCTTTGCTTACCCACATTGTTCCCATCTTTCACTATTTTTGCCTTACAATCTAAGTTTACCATGTAAATACATCTCAATTGGGTTTTCAGGTGCATCTCAAATATTTTAGCACAGTTGCATATATTCCAGCATCGCAATTCAAAAAATTCCAACCAATAGAAAATTTAGCACGGTGTACGACTGGTTAGAGCAGCAGCCTCACAGTTCTGAGGACCGGGGTTCAATCTGTGTGGTCACCTGTGTGGAGTTTGCATGTTCTCCCCGTGCCTGCATGGCTTTTCTCCGGGCACTCCGCTTTCCTCCCACACCCCCAAAACATGCGTGGTAGGTTAATTGACAACTCTGAATTGCCCGTAGGTGTGAATGTGAGGGCGAATGGTTGTTTGTTTGTATGTGCCCTGGGATAGGCTGGCGACCGGTTCAGAGTGTACCCCGCCTCCTGGCCGATGATAGTTGGGATAGGCTCTGGCATGCCCACGACCTGCTGAGAAGGGGCTCAGAAAATGGATGTATAAAATTACATTTTTTGAAAATGTTAAAATGTGGATTTTTGTTGAAAAACAAAACTGTTGAATGAGTTTTAACATTTTCCCAATTCTACTTACTATATTATCCATATGTTCCGAGTGTAATTCACATCAGTTTTCCTTCCCTCACTCAATTTCACAACTCCTTTAAATAGCAGATTGCATCCTCAGGGTTTCACTGCCTACATCAAATACTAGATGGTGCCACCACAAAAACTATTGCCTTAGCAAAATGTGTAGTCTATGCACCCAATTTACTTTTAATTACACTTTAGTCCACATTATGCATTTGAATACATGGCAGTTCTAGACTGGAGCAGTGGCATGGAAAAACCTCACCCTGAAAGACTACATGAGGTAGACCCACAGATACTCCGCAAAATATTAATCTATGGCAAATTAAGTTCTGTGCATTTTAGCATGACAACATAAATGGAGGGACTTTAAGACTACTTGTCTGACAAAGTACTTTTCCTTGAACATTTTCTCATCTTGAAACACAAAACAAACTCAGAATGACAGGTTGTATCATTTATTCCAACAACATGCACTTAACATATGGTCACGGCATTAGCCTTAGAATTTTTTTGTTTAACATGGAATTGTGATTGATTACTGGCCACCCCTCAGACGCAGAACAAGATGGAGGGTTGACTCTTTCTGGATGTTATAGTCAGACAGGGTGCGGCCATCTTCCAGCTGTTTGCCAGCGAAGATCAACCTCTGCTGGTCAGGGGGAATGCCTTCCTTGTCCTGGATTTTGGCCTTGACATTCTCAATGGTGTCACTGGGCTCAACCTCGAGGGTGATGGTCTTGCCAGTGAGGGTCTTTACGAAGATCTGCATGCCACCTCGCAGACGCAGGACAAGATGGAGGGTGGACTCTTTCTGGATGTTATAGTCAGAGAGCGTGCGGCCATCTTCCAACTGTTTGCCAGCGAAGATCAATCTCTGCTGGTCAGGGGGGATGCCTTCCTTGTCCTGGATTTTGGCCTTGACATTCTCAATGGTGTCACTGGGCTCAACCTCGAGGGTGATGGTCTTGCCAGTCAAGGTTTTGACAAAGATCTGCATGCCACCTCGCAGACGCAGGACGAGATGGAGGGTGGACTCTTTCTGAATATTATAATCAGAGAGCGTGCGGCCATCTTCCAGCTGTTTGCCAGCGAAGATCAACCTCTGCTGGTCAGGGGGGATGCCTTCCTTGTCCTGGATTTTGGCCTTGACATTCTCAATGGTGTCACTGGGCTCAACCTCAAGGGTGATGGTCTTGCCAGTCAAGGTTTTGACAAAGATCTGCATGCCACCTCGCAGACGCAGGACGAGATGGAGGGTGGACTCTTTCTGAATATTATAGTCAGAGAGCGTGCGGCCATCTTCCAGCTGTTTGCCAGCGAAGATCAACCTCTGCTGGTCAGGGGGGATGCCTTCCTTGTCCTGGATTTTGGCCTTGACATTCTCAATGGTGTCACTGGGCTCAACCTCAAGGGTGATGGTCTTGCCAGTCAAGGTTTTGACAAAGATCTGCATGCCACCGCGCAGACGCAGGACGAGATGGAGGGTGGACTCTTTCTGAATATTATAGTCAGAGAGCGTGCGGCCATCTTCCAGCTGTTTGCCAGCGAAGATCAACCTCTGCTGGTCAGGGGGGATGCCTTCCTTGTCCTGGATTTTGGCCTTGACATTCTCAATGGTGTCACTGGGCTCAACCTCAAGGGTGATGGTCTTGCCAGTCAAGGTTTTGACAAAGATCTGCATGCCACCTCGCAGACGCAGGACAAGATGGAGGGTGGACTCTTTCTGGATGTTATAGTCAGACAGGGTGCGGCCATCTTCCAGCTGTTTCCCAGCGAAGATCAACCTCTGCTGGTCAGGGGGGATGCCTTCTTTGTCCTGGATTTTGGCCTTGACATTCTCAATGGTGTCACTGGGCTCAACCTCGAGGGTGATGGTCTTGCCAGTGAGGGTCTTCACAAAGATCTGCATGTTTGCACCTAAGATGAATTAAAATGTATTAAATTCATTGCTTAAAAATCTTATGTTAGTACATTGGGCCTAAGCTAAACAGGTTTATAAATGAACATTTTACACAAAACACCATTTAAAACGTCATTTAGTTGCAACAATAACCAACTGTATAATTAATGAGTTGCGGAAGCAATCCGCCAGAATTCTGGTCGACAGCGCCATTTTGAGACCTTGTTGACTCTCTTTTGTTCAGCGGCAGTCCTCCATAATGGACGCTGCCACTGAAAATGTCGAGTTACTGCTATTGCTGACAACAAACCAATGCTCGAAATATCAACTCAGCGACGATGGAATGTAACACGACGTTACACAGTAGTTTGTTAAACAAATAGGAAGAGACTTTAAATGCGTCAAAATGAAAAGACAACGGCCACCAGTGCTTACAATGGCTATGTAATCTTAAACGTACAACCAAAATAAAAAAATAAAAAATAAACGCCACAATTAACCCCAGAGACAGTGGACTCAATAGCTAAACCAAAATAAATTGTTACTTACGATAAAGAAGTGACGCTCGTACCTTCTCGTTCTATGAGGGCGGAAACGCCAAAGTCCTTTATATACGAGCGGCTGCAACGTCATTGACAATATCCAACCGCACTAAAAAATAGTTCCCTCCTTTCCCGGCACAGCATTTCAACCTTTAGGGTTTATTTCGTTGACACCCGTTAACAATTTAAAGTACATTCTAAGAATATATACAATAAATTGTAAACGACACATTTATTTGAAAATGATATATCTTTTTTAAAATGTTGATGTTGGCCTCGCGGAATAATATCACATGGCACTAAGGTCCCTCTTGCCGGAGTTTTGTAGAAGGATCTCAACGACTCCAATCTTTCCGTTGTGATTGGATGGAAGGATTGTTTATTTACAACAAATAAGACCTTGTCAGTCATTATACAATGCTCATACAGTCCCTGTGAAGTGAAGATAAAAATGTCATATACATTTGACACACCGCAGAGAAGAGTTGTTAAACAGCCTAGCAAATTTGAATTCATAAAACAAAATCAAGTTTATAAAACGAGGCTCCAAAATCGGGAAAAATAGCGCCCTCTGGCCGTCCCCGCAGAATGTGCTGAAAAAACGCCCGCTGGACTCTTACCTGTTATCAAATATGTTCCTGTACGAACGTATGCTCTCAAATGTCTGTCGTTGGGAGCCACAGGCTGAATAACGTAGGCCAAGTGTGTTTAATAGTGTGCGGCGGTGACATATTGGACCGAGCCGACGCCAGTCGGCAAAATAGAGGGCTCGCGAGCTAGGCTAGCTAAGCTAGGCTACCTAGACTATAATGAAGTTATACTGTTTTACCCTAATTTGAAGGCCTTTTTTTTTGTTTAAACTACTTTTTCTATCGGCAACCGCACACAAAAATGTTCCCTAAAAAGGCCACATTTTCTGACACAGAAAAACCTCAATTTCCCTGGAACCCATCATCCGATTTCCAAGATTCTCTGTGCGTGGTACTCAGGTCGAAGTGGCCATTCCAGCCAAACTGAGCATTTTCACAGACTGTCATTTTGGGGAACTCTTGTCACATTGCGACTACTATGACACACTATTCATTTTGTTTTACTCTGCAGTCAGGTTGGCATTGCATATCAGAATGTTCTCAATTGCCTATAACCCTGATAAAGGTTAAATGATCAAAATGTGTGGCACTTGTCAAGGTGAATCATTTCTCAACTTGTCAACTTGTCTCGGGTAAGGCAACAGCAAAAGTCCCGTGAGATAAGTTTGTGTTTTTGTGTGAAGTTCATGTTTTGTTGGCTTTGTTCTTTGAACACATTGATTTTGTGTGCAAATGCGATATATAACTCTTTGAAATTTGCAGGAAAAAAACTTTCCAATTACAAAGGGTTCGGTGAATGCACGCATGAAACTTGAGGAGTTCAGTATCTCCAACAAAGTTAAGAACACTGACCTAATGGAAAGCAATTGCATACATTCGAACTCAATGAGTTTTGGTTAATCCACAGCTTGTTAGATTCGAATAATATTCGGAAGTTTTAACTGATTGAATTCAATCGGTTATGCAATTCACAGATTTAAGGTGGTCTGAAGGAATCTGAATACATGCATGTTATAATTGAAATAACAATGATGACTTTTTCTCCGTGCTAAAATTACTTGGGTGCATTCTCGCCTCCTTTTTCACGCCCCTGATAAAGGAAGATATTCCCCCCAAAGCAAAGCACGGCAGTAGTAAGGTTGACTAGTTGAGTATTCATCTTCAAGTGTGCTGAATGGTTGAATTTGACATGCGCTCATGTTGCCTTCTGCCATATTGGAGGAGCACGCGGAGTGACAAACGAGTCAACCGGCTGAGGAGGGGACACGCACCGTGTTGCTCACTCACTCGCACACTCACACGACCGCCGACATGGCCGGCTGGGGCACCTTCTTCTTCTCCCTCCTCAACTACAAGACGGAAAAGTACGTCATCGCCGAGAACAGGCGGATCGGAATACTGTTTCGAATCTACCAATTGGCCGTGCTGGGATACATAATCGGGTAAGGTGCGATCGTTCGTTGGCCCCCGCTGCTTCTGTCCATGGGTGCCTTTGCACAGACTAACCTTCCTCAAAGTGATTCGCGAAGTTAAAAATAGTTGCGCCTGCGCAACTCCTATGTATTTGCTTTGCTCGGTTAAAGTGCCAGAGCATGTGCGTGTGTTCATGTTTATTATAAATACTACACTGGTCAGACTCCATACTGTGTGACATCATGGAATTGTCTGAAAGTGAACGTGACAAGGAAGTGACGGTTACAATATCAACGGGATATGTAATTGTATCGTAAATTGTCTGACAAGAGTAGGCAGCGCAGTTGACTGGTGGTTAGGCAGTCGACTGCGTCACAGTTACTTCTTAGGTTGTGGGATAGGATGGAGGCTCCGGCCTCCCCATGTGTGGGTTTTCCTCCAACATTCTCCAAACATGCATGTTAGGTTAATTAAACACTCTAAATGACCCATTAAGTGTGAATGTGAGTGGAAATGCTTGTTTATCTCGTGCATACGTCCCCTGCGATTGGCTGGCGACCAGTTGAGGGTGTACCCCGACTCTTGTCCAAAGCCAGGCTCCAGCTCACCCGCGGCCCAAATGAGGAGACGAGAACAGGAAAATGGGTGGATGATCATGATCTGACAGCAACTTGAAAGCTGTTGTCCTAATACCATACTAAAGAAAAGTACCGTCTTTCATTTTGTTAATGCCTGTGAAGAAACTTCATTGGGTGCACCGATAATAGTATTGCGGCACGGTGGACAACAGGTTAGCACGTGTGCCTCACAGTTCTGAGGTCCTGGATTCACATCCGGCCTCGCCTGTGTGCAGTTTGCATGTTCTCCCTGTGCCCGCGCGGCTTTTCTCCGGGTATGCCGGTTTCCTCCCACATCCCAAAGACATGCACGGTCGGTTGATTGAAGACTCTAAATTGCCGGGAGGTGTGATTGTGAGTGCGAATGGTTGTTTGTTTCTATGTACCCCTGGGATTGGCTGGCGACCGGTTCAGGGCGTACCCCGCCTCTCGCCCGAACATAGCTGGGACGGGCTCCGGCACGCCCGCGACCCAAGTGAGGATAAACGATTCTGAAAATGGATGGATGGATGGAGGTTCCTAATACTCCGTTTGACCGCCATGGTCAGAGAGGTGACAACGCTATTTTATAATTCTTCGCAGGGGTTTGCAGCCCTTGAAGAGGATTTTCTAAAGTTTGGTTACTGTTTTTGGAGGCACGTTGTCTATCGAAGGCATTATTTCCCCCCCCCCCCCCCCACAATTTAAACCAGTCCTCAGGTGTCTTAATATATATATATATATATATATAAATATATATATATATATATATATTTCATCAATATAGCCAAAGAATAAACAAATATAACACACTTTACACATCCTGTTTCTTTTCTTGCTGAAATTAAGAGTAATTTGAGAGGGTGGAGAGTCTCGTGCAAGTCAGCAACGAGCGATTCCGCTAGATTTTGGGATTACAGTGACGAATGCGGGTGGAGCTACAGGATTGGCTCGGCAAGCGAGTGGCTTCTACTTGCGGGAGCGGAGCCCGGAGTGTGTCAAGACAATGAAAGTGTTTTCACTCACGGGATGCGGATGCAGCAGTTCATACACATCAACAACTTCACCAAGCAATCAGTATGCACTGGTTATCAGGCGCGACCACTGCTAGCTAATGTTAAAATATGCGTCCGACAAAAGTCGCTGCAGCTCTGCTTACTGTTTGGTTTTGACATGATAGCAGTGGCGTCGCACCTGTGGGGGATGTAGCTGTTTATGTTTGACAGCGTCTTTGCATGACAGTGCTGCAGTGGCTCCAAAGTGACTCTGGATCTTCACCCGGCCGAGCCGGTCACGTTATGGGCGGAGAAACGCAGGGCAGGGGCGGTTATTATCTAAACTAGCCTCACCATGACATAACAGTAGGGTTCAGGTGCAGAATGGCTCTTACAGGCACATTTTCACAAGTAGGCCTATAGCCTACCAAAAGATTTACTGGATTGCTTCGTTTCACACTTGACGTGTCAGCAAGCACTCAGGAGACCCAACTATTTGTAAACAATTTCCATAATTTCGCCCTTGAAAGCAGAGGCCACTGTTTAAGGAACGCTATGTGCTTGTGTGTGTGACAGACAGCTTTAGGAAGTCCTTCATTTGAAAGGTGCATTCTCATTTACAGACTCGGACGGACGACGCTGCAAACTACAACCGCAATAATGTTCAATGAATACTTCTTCGGCAGTGTCGATACAAACTGAAGGCTATTGACTTTGTAGACTAGACGGAATATTTCATCCCGCACCTACTGAAGCAGCTGGTAAGTGTGTGTTTTGGGATAGCTATCATAAATGATCCGTCCGTTTTCCGTAGCGCTCGTCCTCGTCAGGATGGCGCATGAGCTGGCTGTTACCTCATTGGGAACTCCAACTGATCGTTCGTGTTTCGGCTATTTCAATTCTCCCGGCAGTCCCCAATTATGTCAGAACGCCGCCTCTAGGCTAGCATTGGTTGAGGCGCATCCCTCTCGCTCAGTCGTCCTTGGACCGCCTTCCTTGTTCATTTCCGGACTCAGTGCACAATTTTAACAGTCACCTCGAGAGCAGGCTCCTCCGCACTCGGTGCATTTTGTGCCATTTTGAGCCTTGTGACACTGGCCCCAAAATAGGAAAAACAATCGGAATTGATAGATTGATCGATCATTCATTTTCCCTGTCGTTGATCAAGAAAATGTAGTCAAATGCCCATCCCTACCGTCAATAGAGATTTCTATCTAGCTATCTAGCTAGCTAGCTAGCTACCTACCTACACGGCATATGTGGTTCAGGATCGCAGCAGGGCACGGAGCGGAGCCCGTGGGCATCGGGATGCGCGAACGTTAGCTGCGGTCGGTAAACCGCTACACTAATAAAGAGACTTGATGGCAAAACAGATGGCTGAATTGTGAATCGTTGCTTCGTGCATTAGGTGGGTGTTTGTGATGAGGAAGGGCTACCAGGAGAGAGAGGAGGCCATCCAGTCGTCCGTCATCACCAAGCTCAAAGGCGTCACGCTCACCAACAGCTCTGAGAGCGGCCTTCGCCTGTGGAGTGCCGAGGACTGTGTCATTCCACCGAGTGTACGTATATTGCCGGCGTCCTTTGCATCAGAACCTTCCCCGACGTATGCGCTGCCAAGAGGGATTAGGAATTCGCAGCAGCGTCTGCCCAAACAGATTGAACAGTATTGATCTTCTCCAGGCTGTAATTCATTGAACCTTTTGCTCCTTCGTCAGAATGACTAAAGCCCCGATTGTGTTGCGCAGGGAGAACAGGTTTTCTTCGTGGTAACAAATTACATCGAGACCCCCGATCAGAGGCTGGGCTTCTGCGCCGAGGTGAGCGCGCACAAGAGCGGTCCCCCGTGTTAATTGCGGAATGACCCCAATAGCAACGCTTTGAATTGAAGTGTTGTTTTTTGCATCGCAGAGTTTCAAGGTGCCAAATGGCCAATGCCTTAGCGATGATGACTGCATCGAGGGGGAGACTGTCGTAGCGGGGCACGGTGAGGACCGGTTACTGTCAAGAATCACACTTATTACGACGTGTGGCAAAATACTTCGTACTGGGAGTCCTCGGTTTACAAGGGAATTCATTCCATTCTTACGGCGGTGACGAATTTCGACATGCGCAAGTTGGAATGCACTGTAGTCCATCACTCATCCACTTTAATGTAGTAGTAAAGTCACAATCATAATGAATATTTGTATGACAAGCCCTAGCAATGACCAAAAACTGATTTAGAGCGCATTCATGAATTAGAGCCCTTTTTTTACGTACATGTACGGCACCTCGAATTTTCAGGGCCACAAAAGAATTATATCTGTAATCTGTTTGCATTACAGAATTTTTGAGCTCACGAAAGTGGCGGTCCGTGCAGTTCTGCAGGCCAGCGCTTCCGAACCGGTGGGTCGGCCTCCCTCCGAAAGCGGTTTGGGAACCCGTTTTGTGTGAGTCGCGGAGAGCTAGGACAAACAGAGCGATTTGTTTCAGTCTAGTGCAGAGGCATACGACGTTCCCACGCCGAATGTATTCGGGAAAGGACAGGAAGCGTAACTGCTCCGCACTCGAGCCGCTAGTTAAGCTAATACAAGCTAATACAGTGCAGCTCAGCCTTTGGCGGCACATCAAACTCATTTGAAAGGCGATGTACAAATCTAATACACTGCACTTGTGCTTCCGAAGGTTCTTTTGGAACAAAACATCGTTATTGTTCTTAACTTCTATAGAAGCGGGTGGCGACTTGGCAACATGAGCAAAATGGGATGACAAGCGTGGCGAACCACTGCTCTGTACTTTGTACTGCATGCCACCATGCCTGTTTCATCATCAGCAATCCACGCAGTCCCAATTTGTCCGATTTTGGCATCAGCTCTCTCTAACCCTAACCCAGCCAAGAATCTTTGCTCTCTCCATCAGGAATTAAAACAGGCTTGTGTATAAACAGCACCGGGACCTGCGAGATTCGTGCCTGGTGTCCTGTAGAATACAGCAAGAGACCCGCGTGAGTACCTGAGGACATTTTCACCGACGCAGCGCGTAGCAAACTGCCATCCCTTCGGAACGACCGTCCCGCTTCCTATGTTCCCTCCCAGAGTGCCGCTCCTGAGCGAAGCCGAAAACTTCACCATTTACATCAAGAACTTCATCCGGTTCCCGATGTTCGAATTCTCCAAGTAAGTGTCTCCAGGTGGTGCCGAGCGGTGGCGTGCCTCCGGTTTCATCAGCGCTTCATTCCGTAGACCAGACATCTGCGGCCCGCGGAGGCTTTAAATAGCTTTCGGGTGCAGGGAGCCTTCTATTAATACGGCCTGCGCGTTGCGCTCAGCGAGACGGCCGAACAGTCATGTGAGATGCCCTCGACAGCGAGCCCAACTGCGGACAGGTGTCACACGACACGGACTCCCCCTCTCTCCACTTTCAAGTGTTGTGGAGAGAGGACACTCGTCGTGGCAATGATGTACAACACGAGCTCATTGAAAGGAAGCACACGTCTTTCTTTGGTTTCTAGACCACTCTCAGTCTTTTCATGACCAGATGTAGGCGATGGAAAGCACCGTTAACCGGCGCTGGGAAACGCGTGGTGGGTTTCAAATTAATGGCAGAAACGCTGTACTATACATTACTGCTCGGGAGCCGTAAAAGCCTTTTCAAGCCGCTCAGCATTTAGGTCCAAACTCTAATCAACGTGCTTCACAGACTAATTATTAGTATCCATTATGTTTGTTTCTTTCAGGCAATGTATCTCAAATAAAGCAAAACGATGAGAAAAGAGAAAAGAACATTTTGAACCGTTTAGACATTTTTAACGCGATGACGTCTCTTTCTTACATTGTCTCTATCATGTGGGCTCTGTCATGTCAAAACAATATTAACACAAGCCCGGACCAACAAATGACTCGCGTCCTTGATTCTTACGAGGCGTCATACTTGCCGTGACCGCCGTCTTCACTTTGTTAGGTCCAACGTTCTCGACAGCGCCGATGACGGCTACTTGAAAAGATGCTCCTACGACCGAGTGAACCATCCTTACTGTCCCATCTTTCGCCTCGGAGATCTGGTCAAACGGGCTGGACACGACTTTCAGGACATGGCTGCCAAGGTACAAAGCTCCATAATGTAAAATGATTTGTTTTCTTTTAAAGAAAACGTTTATACAGTTCGCATGTGTCTTAAGAATATGTCTTAGCTATGGCTAAGATGTGCATCCAACAGAACAAATAGGCAACGCTACCTTTAGCAACACAAGAGAAGAGTCATGTCCACCGATAGGATACAGGTGACAGTGCTCGATTAAAGAAAATGTTGAATTAACCCCCCAAAGTAAAATGTATGCAACATTAAGACGCTATGATCGAACACCAAATGGCACATGATGAGAATTTGTGTGTTACATGGTTTCCGGCTTTTGATAAAGGTTGTCTTGTTTTTTGTTTTTAGAATTGCATGGCGGGATGGATAAAATGGTAGCAGTCGCCGTTAGCGGGATTCTTTCGAATGGTGTATAAGACTATTTCCATGAGCACCTTTGTCATTCGGGTTCAAGCTGACTCACTCGAGCAGTATGCATACCCTTCTTTCTTGACTGGCGTAATTGAAAAAATGGCTGTCTTTTGAGCAACAAGCAGCGCAGAACCCCACGCCCCATTTTCGGATCCTCCTGTTTTCAGGGTGGGTCTGTTGGTATCCTAATTGAGTGGAATTGTGATTTGGACAAGGACTACTCTCAGTGTAATCCACAATACAGCTTCACCCGTTTGGACATCAACTTGAACAACTCTGTTTCACCGGGATACAACTTCAGGTACGTCATCTCAGTACTCCCACTTTTCTTTCTAACTAAACCATCTGATGACGTTGCCTTGCAGATATGCCAGATACTATAAGGATGAAAATGGGGAAACCTTTCGCACTTTGTATAAAGTATATGGAATTCGCTTTGACATCATGATCAATGGCCAGGTAGTACTGTCGCTGTCATTTGAGAAGTTTAGGGCAGCCTTTTCCAGTAGTCGTCACTCCAGTTAATGTTTTTTCCCCTTGCAGGCTGGAAAATTCAATATCATTCCCACAATAATTGCCATTGGCTCCGGTGTTGCTCTTCTCGGAATAGTGAGTTATCGTCATAATATTGCTTTTTTTGTACGTTACAATTACGATGTAGCGCTGTGCCAAATCAATTGTTCTGGTGACTTTTTAAACAATCAATCTTTTTCCAGGGAGCCTTTGTGTGTGATATGATCCTGCTGTACATGATGAACACAAGCTCCTTCTATCGAAACAAGAAGTTCGAGATCATCAATTTCAAGTATGTTTTATGCTTCGAGGCATCTTCAAACTGTGGGGCGGTGACGATCCCCACCAAGAAATTTCAAGGCAGCCAATTTTGGAACATGCCTCTGTATACAATGTTGCTTTTCATTTTACCATCTTCAAATAATGGCATTATCCACAAAACACACTGTCTTATGAAGGGAATATTCGTGCCCCACTTATGTATTTATTTTACAAGGGGGGGAAAAAGTTGAAATCTGACAAGGATAATACTTGTCTTTTGCAAGAATAGTCACATTTTGATGCAAAGTCATGCACTGCAGAGACTCGACTATTGGCGATCTGCGATATAGAGACCATATAAAAACATCTTCATCGTTTTACCACTTTGCAAATGCTTTAAGCACATGAACCTATCAAAAGACTCTTTTCAAACGATTCCTTAGCGGTTGATCTCCCGCTTGCTCGCAGTTCTTCAAAGAGGCGGCAAGGCGTGCAAGCTCATTATTTATCCGTCCCAGTGAAAGTTTACTGTGAAACTAACCCAAAACAAAATAGAATTCAACATTGTATATGTAAAAACCAAAATGCTCAACTCAACCATTTAAGAATGCAAGTCTACTATCTTAATGCGAATGTGAAATGCGAAATGCCATGGGGAGGCTAACAGAAGTGACCATATAAGTATACGATGTGATGGTAATCCTAAACCTTGGAACAACGGATCATTTTAATCAACTCTGTGATGCCCAGCATGTTGCAGGATGACGCCGTACTCCACTGAAGGCGCGCGACTCTCAATCTGGACAATCCGGCTGTATACTATAAACCCCAGCGCCTACAAATATGCAAATGATGAACCGCAGTATAGCGGGGGTTCACTGTACGAGCAATCCGCCTCACACTTTGAAAGCGCTAACGAAATGTGATTTTATTCTGGCTTCAAAGAGAACGTTTTTCATCCACTGGCTGATCTCTGCCACGGCGAATATTACAGGAAAGAGCGGAACTCCATCAGGGAGCGGAAGGGTCGGGAAAGGAAATCCAGGAAATTAGCGGCTGTCAACTCAATGAAAAACACGGCGGATATTGAAGCCTTAGAGGCTGAGAACAAGCCACCTGAGGACAAGCGGGGTCCCACCATTCCACGCAACACGGGCCAGCGGTACGCCCTCGCTCGCCAGGGTGCGGAACCAAAGCATCACATCACATTCGCGTCACGCAACTGAAAATGCAAGACCGGTCTCAAGAGGCGGAACCCAAAAGTGGAACTCACTTCTCGCCTTGTTGACGTGACTGTCGCCTCGCCGCCTGCTCGAGTGATTCTTTTGCCTCGACTGCAGAGAGACCAGCCGTGACAACTGCACCCGCGGCGTCGATCGTCTCAACATCAATTTGGCAGCGGGTGGCAAGACAAAGGGAAACGCGCTGGATTCATTGACATTGTTTTAGCCAATCGCTCCTTGACAGCCTATTTTTGCATTGTGTTTCATGGTGCCTGAGCGACATTGGCAGCTGGTCACCTGAGCTGTAGAAATTCTCATTCAAACTGTATTCACCCTCACGTTATGTTGCCGGTCGAACCGATCCATTTTCAAGGCAATTCGAAAAGAAAATAGAGTGAAGCAGCGCCCTTGCGCCGCAAAAGGTCATTCACTCCAGCAGCGCTTCTCTAAAAAGACTTTGCTAACTCTAAGTACCACCATCATGACCAACATTAAAATACTGTAGCGTATTTAGTAGCGTTCATCAAAAACAAAACAGCTTCTATTCCTGAAGTATATTTCACATTGTGAACCACTGTAACGTTATGCAGTTTGACCATTAGCCTGCACTAAAATATAGGCGAACCAAAAGCAGCATTTAAATAATTACTATATTGAAAAGCATCGCATATAGAAATTGCACCTCAGTTTAAAGACAGTTCTTAAAGAGGAAACACAAATTCATTGTATTAAAATGTTAAACACAACTGAACGCTACCGAGTGATTCGTTCGCAAATCTCTCGTCGTGCTACCACGCTGAGAATCGGTGCGCAAGAGAAGAAGACAAAGTAGCCGTGTTTATAATGGCGGAAACGGTTTCAAATGCACAATATATGCCACAATCGGTGATCCACCCCAATACCTTTATAGAATTTCACTCATCTTACATTGCCCGTAAAAATAAAGGGCTTACAGATGCCGCCACTCGGCAAAAACATACACAACCGGCAAAGACTCTCCATAACGTCTGCTAACAACCCACGCTAAACTTCACCATCAAAGATGTTCTCTCCGTTAAGATGTATCACTTCAGCCTGCTTCCTCAACTCCACGTCCGACTTGATTAGTCAGGGCTTTGGCACAATCGTGTGGCATCACAGAAAGAAAACCCCAAAACTTTTCCTTATTTAACATGGTCCAGGTCAAATGGACCCAGCAACACGATTGCTGTTCCTGAGAAAATGAACATAAGAGAGTTAACACAGCTTTCTTCCATTTTTCTGAACTATTCGCAGAATTTACAGCAAAGTATCAATAGCTACATGGTATGACAAAGTCCATCAATGATATTCCATTTTTTGGGCACTTTCTGAAGTTATACAAGTGGAGCAGCATTAACGCTGATAATTCTGAAACATTTATTTAAGTCACAGGTGGGCAACGTTTGGGCTGCAAGGCCGCACTGACAAGTTACATGATCAGGAGTCCTGTCCTATTTATTTGCAATAACGTTGCCTTTTTCAACCTAAAATTGGTCAAATGAAATTTCCATTTCATGAAATCTTTTTTTTTTTTTTTTTAAATAATTGGTTATATTTTACATTGAACAATTGTGTTTAGAAATTCTTTTTGTCAGGAGTATAAGTTGTTTCAAGATAAAAAAAAAAAAAAAAAAACCTCATTTTTCAACCTCATCTACAAATGACTTGCCCCATCTGTCCAATGTAGCCACCATACTTGCCCAGCCCTCATTTCAATGCCTTGTCGCCACGATTCATGTAATGAATTCAACCGCTAAGCGATCTGCCTCGTATTGTGTGCTCCTGTTAAATTGTGAGCGTATTCCTACTTATTTCAAAGGTCTTATTGTTGCAAATGAATGTACGCCTTCGACAGTATTAAAGCAGAAAGAAAATATGACGCATGCAAGTACAGAAGACTTTATTCCAATTAGTAATCACATCTTTACTGTACAGAAAAGTGTAATACCAAGCGTTTACACCTTGTTTAGGATGTCATGTGCTACAGTCTGTTACACCACAAATCCAAATAAGAATCCTGGGCAGGGTCATAAATGAGGAGAGGCCCGGAGCTAATAAAAGGCATCGTTGAGTGTGTGAAGAGGAAACTAAATGTATATTGGATCAGCAGGTCAGAATGGAATAACATTAAGATCTATTTTTGGCTCATCTACGGTTCAAACAAAATGTAATTAGGTTAAGGTCAGGTCATTTTAGTACACGTGCACCATTCCATAGAGGAAAGTCCAGAAGAGGACGTAGGTGAAAAGACCTCCGACCAGGCCCCCGGTGAAGAGCAGCCGTCTGGATTTAAAGCACTTGTTCCATCGGCGTCCGGCCTTGAGAATAAGCAGTAAAGACAGGAGGAACGAGGACAAAAAGTAAAAAATGAAGCCGTACAGTCCCGTCAGGCCCAGGATACCGGCCGTCGCTCCCGACAGCGCCGACACGGAGGTGCGGCAGTAGTCCAGCACGGCCGCGTTCCCCCTCATGGCCACTTCGCTGATGAACTGCGGCCCCTCTCGCTTGGCTACTACGGCTGCCATCTGGGCTCCGGTCGTGGGTCACGGGAAGATTCTGCGGATAACGGACGACGCTGATGATGAGATCACTACCATTTGCGACACCATTTTCAAGCGGTTCTGTACAATCGCGTTCATTAGAGTGGATATAACACACACACACACACACACACGCACACTCCTGTTCGAATGCCAGGTTTTTGTGACATAAAAAAAAGGAAACCAAGAAAAATCATTTCAAAACTTTGTTGGGTTTGCACCAAGTAAGCCTTTTCGGAACCTTTTTCACATTTCCCCACATGCGTTTAGGGGAGAATTCAAGCGCGCCTTTGAAAAATGCAGTTGTGACTGAGGTTTTTCTTTCTAAGATTAGGTTTCCGTCTTGACGACTTAACCCGTAGATCAGACATATGAAGAGGACAGGAAATAGTTGTCACTTGTGCGATCAGCCTAGCTTTCTTCTTGCCTTCTCATCAATTCTGAAGCGATGCTCAGTTTTTGGTTATGTCACTGTTGTGCCATATTTCTTCCACTTGATGATGTCAACTCTGGCTTCCACGGTATACTGAATGCCTTGGAAATTCTTTGGCACCCTTCTGACCGATACCTTCGAACAACGAGATCCGATGGCTTGTGCTTCTAAGACGTGACTAGAAAAAATGTGAAGAAAAGCCTCGTAGTACAGCTGAAATGATTTCTTTTTTTCGGTTAGTCAGAGGCACTTTAAATTGTAGCAGGTGCACAGTGACTCCCATTTAACATGAGTTTGAATGTTAATTCCCATTTATAGAGGGGTGTGCACACTTGTGCAACTACACGAGCTCAGCAGTCGTCGTCCCCCCCCCACTTCCCCTATGTGAAAGATTTCAGAAAGCGTCTTATTTCAATTGATTTGCACAGGTTACCGGTCACATTTGAAAGCACATCAACGACATTTTGAGCGTGTCGACTTTGAATATTCCCTGCCCGTATAGTTAACGCCATCATTGCTTTGCAGCAGATGCTTCCGTCGAAATTTTGAAGACGTTTCTGCTGCCGACAACAGTTGATTGCGTTTGAGACGTGTTCGTGCTCAAATGACACCAGCGTTGTACGACTTTCTTCCATCTTACTTGAACGCCGTGCTAACACCGTGTTCGTGCTAATGCTAAGAGCTTCGTGGTTCTTACCGGAGCGACAACGGAGGAGCTTCTCACAAATGCATCCTGTGGGAAATATCACTTCGGCGACTTGAACTTGGAGCTGCTACCAAAAATGTCAGTATATATGACAAGGAAAAGCCACATTCATTTTTTGGGTTTTTTTCCCCCCAAATCCAATAGGAGTCCTTGTCAGTCAGTCCCCGTCCATACCATTCGCAATGGATTGTGGGAACTTGAAAGAGCAGCCCGGTTGAACTAAAACCAAAACACGTGCCTCGGTGGCGGCCATCTTGGAAAGGTCGACGTTCCCATTCAAGGCAGAGCATAGACACAGAAACGAAGTGGTAACTTGCCCATTTCTCGACCGCTCTTCACGAGAGTTACTTTTTTTTTGTCAACGCCACAGCACATGATACATATACATGTACAACAAGGGCAAAAAATGGATTCCTAGTTGCCTTTGTCGTGATTGTACGGCGTTTTACGCAATCGTGCGCAGGTATCTATGGCTTTTCGGTTTTCTTGCCGTACGCCCACACGGACGACTTTGACCTGCCTAGCATAGCGTCGCCATCAGCGCGTATCTTCATCACCAGCGTACGACATCCGTCTCTGTCTGTGACGTGGCCATAGAGTAGTCGGAGCCGGCGCTGTCATGCCCGCTACATATATTCTAGGTTTGGATGTGGGTACCACATCCATTAAAGCGGTTTTATTGGAAACGGAATCACGGAGTGTTGCTGCACGCCAGAGTTTAGCAACGACTTGTGACGTAGCCGATTTGAATGCGATTCAGGTCCGTGCCGTGCCACTCGCCGCTCCGCGCACACACACAAATAACGGGAAGTGCAAACATCGGGTTGTTAATCGGGCCACGTGTCTCTCGATGTACAGGCCAAGGAGCAGGATACCGTCCGGATTTTGGACACTCTCAACCGGTGCGTCGGACTGTTGCCCGGGGACAAACTGCAACATGTGTGCAGCATCGGGGTATCGGGACAGATGCACGGGGTTTTGTTTTGGAATGCGCAGAGTGGTAAAACACCCTTTTCTTTCTTTCTTTCTTTGGAGCTCTTTTGCGCATTGGTAAAACGTCTCCCGGTTCCACCTCGGCGTAAGAATACGTCATCACGCTCAGTTACCGCCGTGGCGTCCCGCTGTTCATTGAAGGGGTTTCCAAGACCTAAATAGTCACGATTGTTGTCGTTATGTCTTTCGACCACTTTAGCATAAGTTAGTGATACACTAACTATGGCGACTTCCATAAAAAGGTAGTACCCGCGTTTCGATCCATATACACAGCAAGATTTTAGATTAGAATGATCATAGAAATATAATAGTAAGACGATGATACACTCATAAATAAACTACAAGAAGTTCGATGAAATGGTAAAATACAACAAGGTAAATGAAACGCAAGGAGCTGGTGTAAGGGTTGTTGCTCAACGGGTGTGCTTCAATGACAATGCTTCATTAAAGTTGTTGTCGCAGCCTCATTACATTGCACGCATTAGCATGATGAATGCTAACACCGGCAAACAGCACGTTGTACAAGAATGCAATAGTAGCAAAAGGTTTAACATTTGAATTTGTAAACATGCAAATTCAAGCGGTGCAGTTCTGCATGCTCTCACTGCCAAAACTAAATCTGTGGAGCAAGTTTTTGTTGTTGCTGTTGTTGTTGCTTGTAAGAAAAGAAAAACAAATCCTCACAGTGCTTCTTTTTCCAAGTCAAAACTTGCCTGAAATTCCTCGTGTGTTTTTTGGACATACATGGCAAATAAAGATGATGATTCTGATTCTGATTCTGATTCTGATACACACACACGCGTGGGATTCCGAAGAATGCATGTGGCAATCTTACGCGGCAATCTGTGAAATGGGACGTCAACTCATCTCTTCTAGTGTATCGTGGCAGGGGTGTCTTTGTATTCGCACAGAGGTCAAACCGATCTTTTATTCGGGTTTCTAAATGAGGAACATTTGGTTGTCGCAGGTGGCGATTGGTCCGGAGGCAACTTCAGTCAGCTGATCACCTGGCAAGACGGCCGCTGCAGCGAAAGCTTCCTATCCTCCCTTCCGAAACCAGATTCACACCTCAGCGTAGCCGCGGGATTCGGCTGCGCGACAATCTTTTGGTACATGAAACACAGGTGAACGAAACACACGTACAGTACATCGGTGGTATTTTCAACCTATTGTTCGGTGGGAGTACGACGTGGGGTTCTTCCGCAGGCCCGAGTTCCTGACGGACTTCACGGTCGCGGGTACCGTCCAGGACTATGTGGTGTCCGTGTTGTGTGGATTAGACAGATGTCTTATGACGCCGCAGAACGCAGCCAGCTGGGGTTTCTACAACACGTCTTCTAGCCAGTGGAACGTGGACATGTACGTAACACTTTGTGTTGTTGATTTACGTGCTCACGGTGTCCACGTATTCCAATGTTGAAGCCACCGTCTGCAATTTATGGCCTAATGCTGCCGTTCAGCATTGCAACAAAGCCCACCCCCGCTGTGTCTTCAAGAGCGCATCGCAAACATTTGGACACTCGGTCATTTCAGAGCGTCACCGAGTGATCCAACGCGGGAATGTATAGCATAGTCACTCAATATAACAAAAACAAATACTGCAAACTATGTCAAGATGTGTCAGAAGCCGATAGGCTTCAGCGGCTTTCTGTCATCTCGTCTTGCGGTGGCTTTTTTTTTGACAAAAATAGTTCAGGATTAAGCTTTAAGGGGCAACCTTTGTTCTCACCGCATGCTATGTTGTTCAAGCCGAGTCTTGCGCATAACCGTTGCGTTTGTGTGTTCTAGCCTGAATGGTGTTGGCTTCCCTTTGCGCCTGCTACCCGAGTGCGTCCCCTCTGGTCAGTTGGCGGGCCACACGCGCGCCGACTGGCACGGCATCCCCGCGGGCACACCGGTAGGGGCCGCTCTGGGAGACTGCCAGTGTGCCGTCTACTCCTGCCTGAGTGCCAAGACAGACGCAGGTGGAACAGGAAGTCCTCTCCTTCAGGCGGGCGACCACAGCGCACAGGCCGATGGCTGAACGCTTACATTTCACACGCGACCGCACTCCCAACTCATTTCATCCTCTTTTTGTAATGAAAAATCGGGTGCCATCGGGTCACAGAGCCGAGATGGACATGCACGACGGGACCTCTATTGCGAGGAGGCACGTGCAGTGCCGCGGAAAAGTATTTGTTTTGTTTAGGGTTTTTGTTTTGTTTTGCAAAAGTAAGGCAAGCCTTTGTGTTGTTTTTGGTAAGCAGTGCTTTTCGCCTCAGAACTCTGTCACGGATGCAATTTTTGCCCCCGTCTCTTCCCTATTGTGGAATGAGTTGTTGAGATTTTCGGGAAAATATATCGTCTTAGAAAAATTGTTATGGCGACGGGCCTCGTTGTCGCTGCGCTCTCGCGGATTTCCGTAGGCCGGCCGCTCCCGGGAAGGTTCACCGCTGTTGCGTGTTTTCTCCATTTGGCGATAATGGCTCTCACCCTGGTCGGCCGGAGCCCGAAGCTTCAGAAATGACTTTGTAAGCCTTTCCAGACCGATGGAGGTCAATGACTTTATTTCCCATCTGTTCTTGATTTTCTTTGGGTTTCCGTTGCAGCTTTCGGTCGACTGGATTTGATCGTACGGTTTCTATCGAAGTCATTTCTTGATTGAACCGGTCCGGAGGTAATCGGGCTTGCGTGAGCTTTCCGAAAATGTGCTCGGGTTATCTTTGTCTGATTACCGCTTACCTCCGTTTGAAGTGGGGAAACTATGCAAAACTACGAACAATTTGAGAAGCGGGCCGATCCTTTTCCACGGCACTGTACATCCCGATTGTCACATCTTAACCAAGACCGTTCCAATTGTATTCTCGGGAGTACCCGCGGCGGATATGCTGACACCTGAAGCCTGCAGCGATTGTTCCTTTCGTGCTATGCCGTAACCGTTTGTTCTCTGCCTGTTTTACGCTTTTAACCTCCTAGTTCTTAACCTAAGCACCTCAGCCCAGTTGGCCTTCGTCATGCCAGCTGACTTCAAGCCTCCCAAGTCTCCTCAGCCTGACTCGTCTGTCGCCTTCTTCCCATACTTTGGCTCCTCGTACTTGGCGGTGGCGGCGGCGCTCAATGGAGGGAATGCGCTGGCCGCTTTTGTGGACACGCTCGGCGGCTGGATGAGAGAGCTCGGTATGCGCTTTCGTCAGTGGTGTTCTCCGCAAGGAGCGCATTTGTTTCCCCCTCTAGAGGAAGGTTGAATTCGTAGACGTTCCTCCACATTTTGTAGACCTGTTATTTTGAACGACGAGGTGTGTCTGAGTCGTAATGTTATTAATTACGGTGGCGATTGCCAAGAAGTGTGTTAATTCGATGACTCTCGCACATTGATGGAAGATATTTGTGAGTGTTACCTTGCTTACTCCTCGCGAGCAGTGAGAAACACAAGGCGTGTTCTTAATTGACTGAAAAACGTGCGACCGGCTGGCGGGCGTGGCCCCGCCCCCTCCCACTGCGTCGGCCGGGATCGGCTTCGAATTGCCTCCGAAAGCGGGGGCATTGAAAAGCGCGCGTTTACGCTCTCCCGTGCAATTACATGCAAGTTCATGTAACACATTTAGGAAATGATCTTTTAGTAAACAAGAAAAGGTCAAACGATGTAGCAATATTTTTTCATTATTGCCCGTATAGCGTATGTAGAAGATGTCAAGTGGAATACACTGTGGCCATCTACTTCTTTGCACTTTTGCTTGATTTTGTTTGGTTTTAAATGTAACTTTTTCAAGTCAGCCACCCATTGCGTGTGTTTTGTACAGAGAGAGCCCTCTTTAGGGTTGCGGGTGACGTTTGTTGAGAGGAGGGCTACACCCTGGAAACGCCTACGGACCAATTAGAGTCTTCGATGAACCTAAGAAGTATTTTTTTTTTTTTTTGTTTTTTTTTTCGGAAGCCAGAGTCCCTGAGAAAAAAAAGCCACGCACTATCGTTACAGTCTCCAATTTGGATGCTTGTTTATCGATTCTGGCAAGAGGCAGACTAATATAAGACAGAGAAATGCGCTTTCTATTGAGATAAATAAGTATTTGATCTCTTGATGTGATCGGCGGCCCCCGCAGGTCGCCCGGTTTCCACGCAGCACGCATCCGAGCCGAGATCCCGAGCCGCGACTGTTCGGCAGATGCGCAAACCGCTGTGCCGCTCGATCCGTTCAGAGAGAAATAACGTTTTCCAATTTCCCGATGTTGCAGGTGTGGAGCTGAAAGAGCAATCTATATATGAGAAGATGATCGCTTGCGCTCTGAAACAGGAGAACAGCAATCTGGTCGTGCGCCCGACCATCCTCGGAGAGCGACACGACCCTTTCGCTCGGGGTCAGGTGACCAACATCGCCGCCTCCAATGTCTCTCTGGGTCACGTGACCAGAGCGCTGTGCCGCGGGATCCTGGAGAACCTGGCCTCGATGATGCCCGCCGAGCGCTTGCGGCAGGCGGGCGTCGACAGGATAGTGGGCGGCGGGGGCGCCCTCGCGCGTAACGAGGTGCTGAGACAGGAAGTGGAGAGAGCGTTCGCTCGGCCGCTGATATATGGACAGAACGCGGACTCTGCCGTTGGCGTTGCTTCGGTCTTCTGTGACCGACTCAGATCCAGCGAGGATGCCGCTTCGATGGCTAAATGACGTTTGCCGGTCGCTTCTGCCAAACGGACGGATGCAGATGCACTTCTGCTTTTCATAGAGCACGCGGGTTCTAGTTTGAGGGCTCCGAGGACAGAAGTAACCTTATGCTACTCCGATTTTATTGTATTTTTATACATCATTCTTCCACTGATTCCAAAATGGGCACAAAAGCTAGCGTCGCTCTTCATTGCACTTTGGATGGCACCGTGTGTTTATAAAGCGCCCATGTAAATGCTTACACAGTGGGGGAAATACATTTGCAAGTTTGGTTAAATATCGGGGGAAAAATGGATTCAAACGCAATATCAAGGTCGTACAGTAAAATGTGCTTTTTTTTTAATTATTTGATCCCCTGGTCACGCCGCAGCATTCCAATCGGATTCAAGTCTGTGACACCGCGACGAGGACGCTCCAAGATCCTCAGTTCGTAGAAATAACGTTGTCAACAAAACGAACACGAAATGTACATTTTCGAATTACAGTCTCACAAAAAGGCAAACGGTCTCCAAAGTGCAAAGTTGAACGTCATCGAGCTCGTTTGGGATCAACTGCGTTTATGGGACGTTTCTGAAGAATATTCCATTTCCATTGCGGAAAGAATTCCCCGCGTGTTCAGCTGTTAAAGCTGCCAAAGATAGCGAGGATTGATGACACCATTTCTTCCGGAACTTGAATTGTTTTGTTTCTTCTGTGCTTTCATTTCACAGCGTGAGACATTGAACTGCATGAAGTTGATTCTCAAAAGAATAAACACGTTCTCAAACGTTGGACTGGTACATATTTTAAATGCAATATTTACATTTTAACACAAGGTTTGGAGGTTCAAAATCCACCTACTTTCTTAAATACGGGCAAATAAAAGGGTGTCAACTTGTATTTGATTAGAATGTGATGTTGTAAGAGTCCAGGATGCTTTGGAATGGTGAACATTGAAAAGGTTTCCTACGAACAGGGCGTTGCTGAATCAGTTTCAAAATATCCGAAACTCCCCACGCAAATGGCAAATATTTGTTGTTAAACTCTCCATTCAACATTTTTGTCTCTTCACTGAGCCGGAGGATGCAAATGTCAAATAATACAAACGTAAATGCAAACGTTGCCAGCGTTTGTATCGTTTTTTCTCTATTGTGTCTGAAGACTCACTCGAGAGTGGTACGCTTTTATAGTCGAGTGAACTGAAATGAAGAATTGTTTTGCTACTTTATTGTGTACTTGAGGGCGACACGTAAAAAGCAGCTCTCAGCTCGAGGCCGCCTGCAAACGAGCTGTTTTCAACTCGGAAGCGCAAAAAGTGAGCACCAGCTTGAGCCGAAGTGATGCGGTCGATGCATCCTCCTCTTCCTCCTCCTCCTCCTTCTCCTCTTCCTCTTCCTCTTCCTCAGCTCCACATGATGTTCTCCAGGGCGGGGTGGCTGACTTTGCGCCCTTTCTCCTCCTGCTCATCTTTGGACCCAACAAACACACTGGGCTGTCTCCAGCAGACCCGACGGTGAGCCCGCTGTTTTGTTTTAATGAAGAGGCAGAGCATCATCGGGAAGCTGAATCTCGGAACCGCGCGGTGAGTCCGTTCGCGTCAAATATTGATACCGAGATATCGAGAGAGATCCTTTTCGACTAGGACCGATTGAGGTGCGGTCGTTAGTTGAGAAGTGCTGCTCGCTGAAATCCCTTTTTTGTCTTTTTCGTTTCACAATACTTGATAAGTTCCATCATAGCGACACCCGCCCACAATTATTTCAGACCTAATTATTGGATACGACCAGAAGAAGGCGCCTTGGCGCGCACAACAGTAAATTGAGCCAAACAAGCTTATTTATGTTTCAGGACGGAACGAACGTCAGTCCAATGTTTTTCACGTAGCTTTTGCCTGCTGTTCTGTTCCTCTAATGCAGGGGTGGCCAACCCGCGGCTCGCGAGCCTCATGCGGCTCTTCAGGAGCTGTCACATGACATGCGTCAAAAATGAACGGAGAGTTTGTGTGTGTGAGACAGTGCGCACAATGGTAACTGTTGAAAATGACTGATATTATCATGTTGGTGGGGTTATTTTCATTCGATCTGGCTGAGCAGAGGTCTGTGTATGCGTGCATACATGATTAAAAGATGATGTTCATGTGTATGATGTGGCTCTTTGCAGTAACACAGAAAAGAAAGTGGCTCTTAGTCTCTGACGAGTTGGCCACCCCTGCTCTAATGGAGCTCGGTTTCCACGCTGAGTCATCCATTCCTCCGTTTTAAAATAGAAAAGAGGAACAACAACCTCTGACTTCCTATTATCAATCACGTATCTTTTTCCTTCTTTTGTGTGAATAAAATGTGTTTTTCAACTGATCTTTTGAATGATTTTCATCTGACGTGATAGCTCGTACGCTTGCGAACGCTCCTGCGGCGTCCAGCAGTCGTGAACGTCTTGTTTTTCCTAATAACAAACTCTTTGTTAGTCAGTGGCAGGCAAACGTCACATGTCTGCTGCAGAGGTGATTCCCATGTGGTCACGGTCACTTCGCTGTGCGCTTCCTCCGCATTCCACACACACAATTCCGCTTCTCAGACTTTGTAAAGAACAGAATGTTATTTCTTTTCATTGCAATACATTTATTTAACAGCGCAAAGGCAAATGCAAAAAAAAAAAAAAGTATAAAGTACAGCAATGTATCAAGTGTGACACTAGCAGGGAGCCAGACGCTCTAACCGGTCTTTCACCGTGCCGCCGGGATGAGAATTTCTGGACATTTTGCACCTAAATGATCCTTCGTTTGCTTGGCTAATCAGAGCTACTGCGGAATCCATTTTTCTTTCCGTCACGTCAACTGCCTGAGCCGAGTTGGTAACGGAACCCTTCAAGTTCATCAAATGTCGTTTGGAGAAACGAATCATAACGGTATTTTGCTTTTTAGCCATCCTATCTGTGTGTGCTTTGTGACAAGAGGAACCCATTCCGTTTCTATAAACGAAGGCCTCGCCTCCACTTAATCGTTGTCCCAACGGATACCCACATTTGAAATCTAGTATTTAATGAAGTATTTTAGACTTCATTCAACATGCCAAGCTATAAATTCAATGCCGATAAGTGTCATGTTGACAAAGCTTTGCTGGCATTTGGGCATATGCGCCACGGCGTTATGTTGGTGGAGTCCGTTGAAGTTTAAAAGCACGGGTGTCAAACTCGTTTTTGTCTCGGGCCGCACTGCAGTTCTGATTTGGCCGTTCCAACGGCCAAACCGCGTTTCGCGTTTCATCGCCGCCGACGCGCGTTATTACCGGCGCGCAACAAATTGAACCGCTACACTTGAATATGCATTCCTGTTCATTTGTGGTTGTTGCAGACATGAAGAAGTCAGACACGTCGGCCTTCTCTCTGGAGGCCGACGACAGGACGGAGGCCGAGAAACGACGCGAGGCGCCCAAACGGGATGTCCTCGGCTCTGTTTTACGTGTGGGCCACGAGGCGCCCAAAGCCCCCATGGACACGGACTACCAGGAGGAAATGGAAGAGACCGAACCTCAAATACGATTTAACCTCAACTTTGACAAGTGAGCTTCTCCTTTCCGTGTCAAATCCTCATCGCAAACAGTACCGTGCAAAAGTCTTGATTACTATTCTATATTACACTTTGAGCAAAGCTCTTGTAACTGTCCGGATCATTGGAACACAGCCACGTGGCTGCCTCATGTTTCTGTCCTGTTTATTGTTATGTACCACTTCAACAAACGTTACTTCGACTATTTACGCGTTTACGCTCTAGAAATACCAAATACGAACAGAAAAAGCAAAACCAAAACAATCAAAATCCCAGTTATGAGATGCCGTATAAGGCGAAAATAAGTTACCTCTCACACGAAAATCGCACTCAAAAACTCTCGGGCAAAATAAAAATAAAAAACTCACGCGCAACAAAAATGTCTCACACTCACCCCTAAAACTGTTACATGCACCAAATAAACCTCTCACGCACACACCTAAAACGTTTCATCCTGCCCCATTTGAAAACAAAGAAGAAAAAAACAGCTTCTAAACATTTAAAACAAAGAGAAAAAATATAAATACAAATACAATGAAGGCAGCGTACAGTGCAAGAAATATCCTTTAAAAGTGGAAATGCTCTAAAAAGCATGAGAACAAAAGACGTTTTCAACCCGGACTTGAAAACGTGCACACTTGGGGCTGCCCTCACTTCTGTTGGCAACTTCTTCCATTTGTGTGCGGCCTAACAGCCACATGCTGCTTCACCATGTTTGCTTTGGACTCTGCGCTCCGCTATTTGACCCGAGTCTGTCCATCTCAGAACCCGAGTGGGTTTATATTCCATTCGCATTTCATTCGTGTATAAACCGTTTAGCGATTTATAGACCGGTAGCGGAACTTTAAAATCTATTCTAAAGCTGACTGGGAGCCAGTGTAAAGACTTTAGAATTGGAGTCATATGCTCTGACCGCTTTGTTCTGGTCAGAACCCGAGCTGCAGCGTTCTGAATGAGCTGCAGGTGTTTAATGCTCTTTTTAGGGAGTCCAGTCAGAAGACCATTACAATAGTCAAGTCTACTCCAGATAAAAGCATGGATGACCTTCTCCTGGTCCGCTTGACACATGCAAGCCTTCACTCTGGATTTGTTCTTCAGATGCTAAAAGGCAGTTTTAGTAATCGATTTGATATGACTGTTGAAAGTCAGGTCTGAATCTATCAGAACACCAAGGTTTTGGACTTGGTCTTTGGTTTTTAAAGAGAGTGACTCCAGGTGATTACTAACAGCACTCCTCTTTTCTTTATTGCCAAAAGCAATTATCTCAGTTTTGCGGTGGTTGGATTGAAGACAATTTTGGCTCTTTTGACCCTTGAGGGACCCCATAGGTCATTGCCGTTCGATGAGATTGAACACCTCCAATGGTTACAAAAGAACTCCTTTCCTCCGGGTAGGACCCGATCCATTTAAGGACTGTTCCATTCAGTCCTACCCGCGTTTCCAACCTGTTCAGCAGTACCGTATCAAAAGCCGCACTGAGGTCCAACAAGACCAGAATGGGCACCTTTCCCGAGTCGGTATTCAACCGTATATCGTTGAGCTCTTTGATAAGAGCAGATTCTGTACTGTGATGAGTTCGGAACCCTGATTGGAATTTGTCAAAAAGTCCCTTTAAGTTCAAGAAATTGCTGAGTTGATTAAAAATAACTTTCTCAACAATCTTGGCTATGAAAGGGAGATTTGAGATGGCTCGATGGCTTGCTAACATGGAAGCGTCCAGCCTTCAATTTTGTAGCAGAGACTTAATGGCAGCTACTTTCAGAGCTTGAGGAAACTCGCCTGACTGAAGCGAGCAATTGATTATTTGCTGCAAATCAGTCGGCGCCGGCTTCGCAATAGCTTTGAGAAAGTCCGACGGTATTGAGTCAAGACAGCTCGTTTAGTGGTTTCAGCTGCTCAACCGTTTTCTCTACAGTTTTTGGGTCAACTGTATCAAATTCTGACATGTTAATAGAGTTTTTCCTGGGTGGCTTCAGATGTAGTATCATTTTATCCTTTTGCTGATTTGTGCTAATATTTAAGCTGATGGATTGTATTTTTTCACTCAAATAACAAGCAAACCATTGCATTTCTCTGCTGTTCTGGAGCGATCTGATTCGGGGCGGTTGTGAGCTTGTCAACCACAGCGAACCGACTGCGAGTATTGTTGAACTTCTTAGGATTTCTAAGGATTTCACAAAGGTGTTGCTGTCTTTTGTCGTCGTTGTCGTCGTGTGAGTTTTTTTGAGCACCTACAACAAAAAACACTCAGCCCAAAGATTCTCCTCACGCATGACTAAAAGTGAGTTTAAAAAAAAACGTACGAAAAGGAAGACCAAAAAAAAAAAAAAAAAAAAAAAAGCCCTCCCTCAGAGAGAAAATAGCAAAGCACGAAGCGGACGTTGTCCAATTTCTTGTGGTTTCTAGGGGCGTCCGAGGTGTGGATCAGGACAACTCCAAGCGAGACGGTCAGACCTTCGACATCGGCAGACTGTTCGAAGCTGCGGCCAGCGGAGATGTCACCAGGTTGGAAGGCCTGCCCCAGTATCTGCACCAAAACATGAAGAAACTCACCGACTCGCTGTGTGAGTGGGACCGGTCCCCATAAAGTGGGATCATTCCAATTCTTAACATCTTAACCAAGAGACGACACACACGATGGAGAAAAAGAGAAACCGCGCGTGCTTATTGCGCCATTCGTGTGGTCGGACAGGTTTAACATGGACCGCTTTCAAATGAGACTTTTCCAAGCAGATCGGGAAGGGAACAAATCCCCGCAAACGTTCCCACGCCATACGATAAAAGGTCAGGAGAATCTTTCCGAGGACAACCGCGAATCGGGCCTTTGCTGACTTCGATCGGAAAGGGGGGAAAATATGGCCGATTATCGGGACGCGGTCGCCCCGGTTAAGACACCAGCACCGCGTCGACGTCTGTCAACTGCTGAATGGACGTTTGCGGCTTCTTTACTTGCAGATCAGTCGTACGGTAAAACTGCCCTGATGAAGGCCCTGCTGCACCTCAGAGACGGCAAGAACCCCGCTGTCGAATTCTTAGTTGACATCTCACAGAGGATGGGCGACATTAAAGAGTTCGTCAATGCAGCTTACACCGACAGTGACTACAAAGGTAAACTGGGATTTGAACAATCCATCCATCCATTTTCTTTCTCAACGCTTATCCTGTTCAGGGTCATGGGAAGCTGGACCCTGGCCCAAGTGATTTCGAGACCCGGGACCGGTTACCATGTCAATCCCAGGGCACATATAGAGACAGAGCATTCACACGGTTACCGGAACCGAACCCACGCCGCCCGCGGTCACGTTCCGACTACGCCATCAGTGACTGGAAACGAAACACGACCGCGATAGCAAAATCCAGAAGGTTTGTGACTTTGAATTTGTCTCGACACGAATTGCAGGGCAGACGGCACTGCACATAGCCATCGAGCGGAGGAGTCTGCGCTATGTCGAGCTTCTGCTCAGCCAAGGAGCGGACGTCCACGCTAAAGCCTCTGGGAAATTCTTCCAGCCTCGCGACGGCCCCAGCTTCTACTTTGGTGAGTGCCCGAGAGGAGCGCCCCCTCTGGAACGTCACGCAAATGTCGCTCGGTTGTGGTGTTCAACTGACGCAAAGCGTTACCTTTGTGGAAATGAATCCGCTCAATTTCCATCGACATAGCTCCTTGGCAACAACAGGAGGCTAGATTAGTTCTTCTAATTGAAACGCCTCAACTCACTTCAAGTAGTTCCTTGGCACTAAGGGGGCGTGACCACTACTGTCACTACATACGGCATGTGGACTGTTCTATGATTCAGGATTTACCATTTGTGTTCATCCAACCACGACTATTCACCACTTAGTAGTAGTAAGACTTTAGTAGCCCGAGTCTTCAATTGTTTACATTCCTTCATAGCTTTGAAACTTAAAACGTTTGTCCGACCTTTTCTTTGCCGGATGGGAGAAATCTCACGGTGCCACCACAGACCCACCGTTACTATTTGTCACGTCGACCGATGTGTGTCGCAAATGATAGTGTTTGCCCGGACTGCTGCCATTTTGATGCCATTTTAGAAGTCCCGACAATAAAGTTAGTCGAGTGCCGCCGCCGTGAAGGACATCGTTCTTTGTTTTTGCCCCCAGGGGAGCTGCCCTTGTCCCTGGCGGCATGCACCAACCAGCCTGACGTGGCGGAGTTCCTCATGGACAACGAGCACCAGCGGGCCTGCGCGGATGCGGCCGACTCTCGGGGCAACACGGTGCTGCACGCCTTGGTGGGGGTGGCCGACAACACCGAGGAGAACACCGACCTATTCATCGCCGCCATGTACGACCGCATCCTGACCACCGCGGCGCGGCTGAGACCCAAACTCAACTTGGAGGAGATCGAAAACAACAACGGCTTGACCCCTCTCAAACTGGCTGCTAAGACCGGAAAAAGCGGGGTAAGACTCAAGAGCCACAACGTTTGTTATATGACTTCCCCCCCCCCCCCCCCCCCTCTTGCGAGCCATCACAAACATGTTGCGTGCCTCTTTGCAGCTTTTCGCGCACATCCTGAAGCGGGAGTTTCAGGAGAGCCACACCAAACATCTGTCTCGTAAATTCACAGAGTGGGTTTACGGTCCGGTCCGGAGCTCCTTGTACGACCTGGCCTCGGTGGACTCCGCGGACGACAAGTCGGTCCTGGAGATACTGGTCTACGGCAGCGACATCCCTGCGAGTAGCCGCGCGAGGACCGTATCCGCGCAGCCGGAGTCTCGACTGCTTTGAAATGTTGCGTGTCTGCTCCCAGAACCGCCACGAGATGCTCCAGACGGAACCTCTGCGCCAACTGCTGGAGCACAAGTGGAAAAGGTTTGCAGGCCGAATGTTTTTTCTCAACTTCCTGGTCTACTTCGCGTACCTGCTCATCTTCACCGCAGTGGCCTACAACAAGAAGGACGGAAAGGTGACTCTTAAGGAAATGTACCGTCTCGGTGACCGGACTCACCTCGTGTTGATTTTCTGGGCTTCTTTCTGTCTTCAGACACCATTCCCTCTGGAGCGCAGCTCTACAGGTTACCTGTATATTTCAGGGCAGCTCTTGATAACACTGGCAAACTGCTATTTCTTTCTCATGGGGGTACGTAGGCTTGCATGTGCAGTCGCTCAACGTACAATGTCTTTCGCCCAAGTGTATAATCGAGATATGTGTTCACACGTAGTTATTAGATATGAAGCGGAAACGACCAAAGCTGCAGACCTTGCTGATTGATGGATATTACGACATCCTTTTGTGAGTAACGTTGCGCCACGTGTGGCTCATTGTGTATGGTAACATCGCATTGGTGATGGAGTTCCATCCGTTCCTTTTCTATAGCGCTTGTGCTCATTAGGGTCACGGGTGTGCCGGAGCCTATCCCAGCTGACTTAAACCGGGAACACCCTGGAACGGTCGCCGGCCGATCACGGGGCTGATGCAGTTTCATTGCGAATGTTTCGTTAGCGGGCAACTTTCTGGTTCATGGAGGAGGCTGAACAGATGACCAACGTTGCCCAACTTTTATTGAGCCGAGGCACACGTTTTAGAATAAAAAATCTCATGGCACGCCGCCGAACGCAATGCCACAAAGATAGAGCAGTATATATTTTAAGGATGGCAACCGGTAGAGAAACAAGTTCATTCTTGTTCTTTTTCTGCCATCTAGTGGCAGAGCAACTGCTTCGCCGGCACCGGCATAATTTGTAGAAAAGAATATTACGAACAAATTAAGTGGCAAGAATTGAATTCCCTTGTGGCACACCTGATCATCTCTCAGGACACACTAATGGACCACGGCACATTAGTGTGGTTGTGAATAATTAGTCGTCGTCGTTTCTACAAACAACAGAAGAATTTTAGTGATGGGATGTTATGCTGGACGAACTTCTGACTTTTCCCAGAAGCCCCAATTTTGGGTATAAAACGTGTAATTTGGCTAAAGATTCCTCATTCCGGTTCCAAAACCCGAAAACAAAAAAAAAACCCATCCTACTCACCTGAGTTGCTGATTATTACCATGGATTCAAGTGTGCAGAGTGCTCCAGATGCGTTACGGTCGACAAATTTGGCTCGCGCTGGCCAACCGATCAGAGGACGGGAAATGCTAATGTTGAACGCTCGCTGGCCCTGTGAGGCAAATTTGAAATCAGGCCAGTTAAAGAAATGGTCGTCGTTTAACGCTGCTGATTCCGAAAGGCCTCGCTCGGCACGTGAGACTGACAGAGCAGCACAAAGGGGCTTGAAAACCAGTTGGACACAAAAGCAGTGCAGCCGAGAGAAGCGCTCAAAAATAAAGAGGATCGACTGTTGGGAATAAGTTACATACAATGTAATGGAACAAATATGCTTCTGATTATGTTTAGATGAGCAGAGAAAGCCTTGCTGGCTCGCCAGCGGTCGCACACACCCGTAATAAAATAAAGGTGTAGGCCGGCTTTGCCACGCTTTCGCAAATCTTTTTTTCTTTCGCCAGCTTCGTGCAGGCCGCCCTCTTCCTGGCCGCAGCCGGCCTCTATGTCTGTGGGAGGCAAGAGTACCTGGGCTTCCTGGTGCTGTGTCTTGCTCTCAGCTGGGTCAACCTGCTCTACTTTGCCAGGGGCAGCAAACACATGGGCATCTACAGCGTCATGATACAGAAGGTACCGCAGCTCACCGGCGACGATACAGTAGACTTTGGATCCTTGAGGATCTACGGCCGTTCCTCTTTGCAGATGATCCTCAGCGATATCCTGCGCTTCCTGTTCGTCTATGGCGTCTTCCTCTTTGGGTTCTCCGCAGGTACTACTCTTCCGTCCATTTTGTCACCACAGTCGCGGGTGAGTGGGAGCCGCTAGTATTTATTGAGGCGGTACTTGGTGTAAGACGTTTGAGATCCATCGGATGGAAACAATTACGAGGTGTGTCTTAATGCTTTCGGCCATACGGTACGGTTGACATTCTATCATCCGTGACAGCGGTGGTCACGCTGCTCACTGAGCCCGCGGTGAAAAACGCCACTGCTCAGAGGGGCCGCCTCTTCGGACCACTTTACCCCGACTCGGAATGCATCAAGCCCACCTTCCGAAACATCTCCTACACCACGCTGCAGCTCTTCAAGTTTACCATCGGCATGGGTGACATGGAGTTCACCGAGCACTACCAGTACAAGGAAGTCTTCTACGTGCTGCTCATCTTCTACATCATCCTCACCTACATCCTGCTTCTGAACATGCTCATCGCCCTCATGAACCGCACCGTGGAGAAGATCACCAAGGAGAGCACTAGCATCTGGAAGCTACAGGTCAGCCATACTGTTCTCGTCCTAGCAGGTCAGGCTCAGCAGCTCTGGTTTGATGTTTCTCAGAGGGCCATCACCATCCTGGACATGGAGAAAAGGCTGCCACTCTGTGCGAGGAAGAGGCTTCGCTGCGGGGTGGACAAAAATCTGGGCACGCCCTCTGAACAAGACCGCCGCCGCTGTTTCAGGTCAGCTTCATTCTGTGATGGAGAGGACCTTGAATGTCAAAGGGAATCTATCTAGCGTAGAAAGAACCCACAGGAACAGTATGGGAGACAGGCGTGAAACGGGGGGGAAAAAAAAAATAGGCTATTTCTGGACAGAATATATATATATATATATAAAGATGCATGTTGGGTTCAATGAAGACTAAATCAGGGGTGTCAAACTCATTTTAGTTTCCAGGCCACAATTTGAGCTCAAGTGGGCCGGACGAGAAACATTTGTCAGTGCGCCCTCCAGTGGACAAAATTAGCAACAACTGTTACATTTATTGAAAAATAGCTGTGAATGTGTGTGGCCATGGGCCAGATTGGACCCTCTGATAGGCCAACGGGCCATAGGTTCGACACCAGCGCTTTAAATTGCCCATCGGCGTAAATGTGTGATCGGTTTGTCAACATGTGCCCTGTGACTGACTGGCGACCAGTTCAGGATCAGCCCCCCCCCCCCCCAAAGAAAAACTGGGACAGGTTCCAGGAGTCCAGTAGTTGGGCTTCTTCACTAGTCAATCGCAATCAATACTTTAGTATTTAACGAACCCATCGTGCAAATGTGCAAAGTCCACACAGGAAGGCCAGGGATGAGATTTGAACACAAAACCGCAAAACCGCGACTTCACAATGTTGCCCAGCAGTTCCAACATATTTCTAAGCGGTTGCTTTCGGTCAACGCTGAAGCGACGACAATGCCTCTTGCCATCGATGCTGTGCTCTTCATTAACTACAATTGGAGCATCTGTCCTCCTGTCACGGCAGAGCGGAGGAAGTCAACTGGAACAAATGGAACATCCACCTGGGTAAAATCAATGAGGAGCCCGGCTACTGGGATCGAACGCGGCCGCCGACGTCAGACAAGCCGCCGATTCGGACAAACAGAGGTGCGGAGAAGAAACAAATGCGTCAAATGCGTAGACTGTCGTTTCGGCTCCATTCAATTGTCTCCCTGTTTCACAGGGAGGAGCTGGAGAGGCTTATTTCCGGAGCGCGGACGAGGACCACAGGCCACTGAGATGAGCAACTTCCCAGTGTGAGCACACTGGGAATGGAGCCATTAACAAATGCAACTGGATCTTTAAAGGCAATATTTGTTCAATCAGAAGTTTTAGTTTGCATGCAACAACGCACATTGTTAGTGCAAAAAATGGAATAATTGTATAAGCCGTGTTCGAGTAGCATCAGAATGGCCATTAAGCAAGAGTGATCACAAAGGTCCCGACCCTGCCATCTTGCTGTGCGTTTCATCACAAACAGACAAGCTTCATCGAGCACCCTCTCGCTTCGGAGGCGGCGGGCCTGGACCAATGGCGTGAGAGCGCGCTTACAATTAGTGTGACAAACATCTCATTCGGTGCTACCGCCTATAACACCTGCGTATTTTTTGTCATGCCGTGCCATTGTTCTCGTTTGTAATTAATGCACCGTGAATCCAAACAATGGCTCAGACACATATGAAAGCATAAATTAGAATTTTATTTTATTATTACAATATTACAAAAAGAGTAGCACAACTCTCTCACGCGCTTGCTTCTGATCCGTCTTGAAAGATGACAAAAGATAGGCTATGGACCTTCTTCCTTTTCACAGCAATTGAACAGGAGGGGGGGAAAACATAAATAAGCAAATCAAGTATTATAAATAGTCACAACTGCAAAACAGAAGCTTTGAAAGTTGGGGGAAAAAATGTTACAGCTCAGTAACTACACACTGCTAAAATATATTGTATAATTAACATATCACTCCTTTTCTTGCTTCCCATAACAAATCTCTACGGAATTGCTCCGTCTAGTCAATACACTTTAATTAAAATAAAAAGACCAGGGTAAAAAACAAAACAAAACCCAAAAAACGCTGTGTTTGTTGTCTTCTTACCACCGTCTTCCTTATCCTTATTATTTGGGGGTTTCATTAAAACCATGCTCGAGGAAAGTCCGAGGACCAAACAATTAAGGCTTTTTAGGGGTTGGTAGGTGAGCAAAACATGGGTGTCATCATGACCACACAAATAAACACATTCACATTCGCGCGCGCGCACGCACGCACGCACACACACACACACAATCATTGAAGTTTAAATGTTACAGTAGTCTAGTAGGTAAGCCAGTGTACAATAAAATAAACAATGCGTTTGCTGTTCAATGTAAAAAGTCTGCTGTGTTTCTGTCTGTCATCTTGCAAGTGATCAATTTGGTCTTCACATCGGAATCAGTAGCAACCACACTTCCACTCGGGATCCAACTGCGCTTAGTTCGATCCCACGTGAAATTAGTAACACTATGTACTCACATCTATTGTATCGCAATTATCTCCACATTCAAGTAATACATTTGTCACGGTTTCCCGGAAAAATGCTTTGTAAAAGAAAATGACACACCTCCCCAATACAACGCTCAACATAAAGAGCCATAGAGCATTTTCTTAATTGTGATGATGACTGCACTCATGTGGTTGAATTATTGTGGAGATGCGGTAAATTACAAGACGGGGAGACAAGAACCAGTCATGTTACTTTTCTCTCCACATAAGTGTTTTCAAATCAAACAGCCAACCACTCCCTTTGACGCCAACTCCATTTAAATCCATCTCCTGCCCATCCCATGAAGATACACATCCCTGGTCAATGTCACCACAATACATAAACAAACAAAAAAATCTAATTTCGGTCTGCCGGACTTCCTTTGGCGTGTACTCCATCCATCCATTTTCTACACAGCTCAGTTGTCATTAGCGTCACGGGCTCAACAGTTGAGCCGAAGTCTATCCCAGCGTACTTTGGGCATTCATTCATTCGACGAGAGAACGCACACTGGAGAGAGAGAGAGAAACCTTTTGCCTGCTCAATCTGAAGCACCTGTCCACATTGTATGAGTGTTTTGAAAATGGTGTTTTCTAACAAATCTTTTGGAGCGTTCTCATTTATGTTGAGCGCTGCAGAAAGTCAGCGTTTGCCTCGGGCCATCTTTAACGCTTACAAGCTTTCCGCTCGAACCTTTTCGCAACCTCGTAACCAAATCCTCCCCGGCCTGGCCGCGAGGTTTTTAAAACACCTGAATTCATTGCAGCATTTGAAGCAGGACAGAGCACATCACCATGGCAATCCTTGCAATCTACGAACAACCCGATTGCGTTTGTCTCTATGCGACGGCAAGGAATCGAGTTTTAATAGTCCTATTCCACAAATAAATAATTACATCTGAAAATAGTAAAAGCTCTGCACACATACACACACTTTTACGGCTGTTCTCTCAAACAAGATTATTACACACAGAAAAAGTCTTTCCTTGTCGAATAAGACAAGTCGGAGCCAGAGGTTCCTCGCAGCGCATCCGACGATAGATGTTGCCGCTCTTTTTCGGCAATGGGATTGACATGTTTATTTGCTCGTGAGAAACCTTACAAACTTGTGACGTGGAAATAACACAGGATCTGTCGAGACCCAGGCACACACATGTATGGTGGAGCAAAAAGCAGGAATGACAGTAGACTCGCCGACGCGCTTTGGAACGTGAATCCTAAATGTTCCGGGTGGAAGCATTCACTAACAACAAGAAAAAAGAAAAAAGAAAAACAACAATTGATCACTTGCAAGATTGATCCAAAAAAAAAAAAAAAAAAAGAACTATTTTACTTCATGAATTAAATATATTCATTTACCCTCTTTAAGATTTGCAGTTTTGTCAAGTTATCGTGTTTTCTTAAGACTAAACAAAGGGGGTTGATAACTTGCGGAGACAAGGCCATAGCTTATCTGTACCCTGGATGCTGGAGGAGAGCGCTTCTACCATCCCCGACCTCCGGCCCCACCCTGCTCACAGGGGGCCTGTGCATCTTGCCCATTAACCCCAGATTGTGATCGCGGAAGTAGGGCGTCTGGAAGTCCCCGCCCATGTAATCTGTGGTTTGCATCAGATTAGTCTGGGTAGAGGAGGTGGAGGAGCTCGCCGGTAGCCTGTAATGGGGAGCCCCCGGGGGCCCGCATTCGATTGCGGCGCACCCCCCCGGGCCCGCTCCGTGGAATGGCATGGCTACGTCCTGAGAGCCGGAGCTGTCGCTGTTGGGTGTAGGGAGGATGCTGCTGTTCCAAACGTGGGATTGAAAGTAGTGACCGTTCGGGTAGTGGGCCACGGGGCCCGTCATGCCGTTGTGGTTGACGGGCGGAGAGGGGGTTGGCCTATCGAGAGGAGGTTTCAGCATGTACGGCTGACCCGCGCACATGTCGGCAGGGTAGCCCATCCCCTTGAAGTGGAAGGCGGCTTCCCTGCTAGGCTGCTTACAACTGTTCTGAATAGGGGGCACATGGCTCAACTGATGCTGATTCCAAGAGCGCATCTTTTGTTGTTGTGTGTTGGGTTGCAACTGCAGCTGCTGCTGGGGGTGCTGATGCTGCTTGAGATCTGTGTGGTTGGAAGGCAAGTGGTTCATGGTCACACTGGGTAAAGGGCGGGCCCCCATCGGGATAGTTGCTTTCTCTCGAGGGCCGATCATGCAGTTGTGCTGGGGGAAGCCGGCGGCGGGGTTGTTGTGCATGGACACCCTGGAGCAAGCGCTGATAAGCAGGTTGCGACTGATGGGGCTGGGGTTGGCGATCTGGCCCTCGCACACGGACGCCGACCCGGCCGCCTTGGGCCCGAGCTTGGCAGAACTGGTTGATCTGGTGCATGATGGTGCTCAGGTCTGGCTGGCGGCCCTGGTGCAGCCCCGTGGCCATAGGGAGGGGAATGGTTGAGGTAGAGACGGTCACGTTAGGTGGTGCGTCGCCATCTGGCAGCTTTCGGCTCGCCTGCAGGCCCTGGCGGCGGCGGCGGCTGCTGCTGCTGCTGCTGCTGCTGCTGCTGAAGTAGGACAGCAGAGGGGACGTGCGGGTGGCCGAGGGATGGGTGCTGAGAGACAGTCTGCAGTCTGGTTGGGCCCTGAGAGTGCTGGGCCATGGGGAGAGGATGTCTGAGGCTTTGTTGCCGAGCGAGTGGCATCTGGATAGTCTGAGGTGCGTCCTGGGATTGCAGGGCTAGGCTCTGCTGAGGTTGGGGAAGGTTTGGCAGAGTCAGGTGGTGGTGGTTTAAAGTGCTGGTCGAAGCCACTTGGTAAGGTCCGCCGCTCAGGTGGTTCATGATGACTTCGGGGTGCAAGCGAGCCCGGCTGCCGGCGAAGTCTTTGAGGATGCCTTTGACGGTGGGCACCTTGACGATGGCGAGGAGGCCAGTCTTGGCGTTGGCCTGAGAGGAAGGGTAAGGACTGTAGCGCTGGCCCGATGTGTCCAGCCCGTTGACGGTACGCCGGACGTGATTCCGCTGCGGGACTTTGACACTGTTGGGGAAGATTTTGATGGTGAGCGGATTGTTGGCAACTTTCTTAGCATAGGCATCCAATTCTGCAGGGCTTGGGAACGGAGTGGATCTCATCCTTTGTGTGGTGTCCCCTATGATTGGGGAAAAAAAAAAAAAAAAAAGAGAGAGAGAGAGAGAGAAGAAAAGGATCATTGACTGGAAAGGCTATTACGTAGAATTGATTGGTGCAAAAGACCAGATTGATTATTAGGGCGTGACCAATATGGATTCTTTAAGGCCAATTTATATTTATGTCTCCAAACACGTATTAATGGGGCTGTTATGTTGTTGTTCAAAGTTGGTTACTCTCTGCGAAAACGTGGTTCCAGCCAGACAAGTGTATTGCTTCACCAGATGGCTTATTTCAATGTTTTGCGACTGCTTGTAACGCTACCTTAGCAATTAGCGAGGCTTTCACATGGTCTTCGCCGAGCCGCTCCTCGTCCTCCCTTCGTGACACTTGTAAGAAGTGCAGCTTATTGGCTACCATGGAGTCGCTGTGCAATGTGGATGCGCGGCCAACGTCAAGATGTTGGATTCGGGTCTTTGACTCGGGTTAAATAGCGGAGCGCAGAGTCCAAAGCAAAGCAAACATGGTGAAGCAGCATGTGGCCATTATGCCGCACACAAATGGAAGAAGTTGCCAACAGAAGTGACGTCAGCCCCAAGAGTGCATGTTTTCAAGTCCACGTTCAAAACTTCGTTCGTTTTTTCTCATGCTTTTTAGAGCCTTTCCACTTTTAAATGATATTTCTGTTTTAATTGTATTTTTATTTTCCCCCTCTGTTTTAAACGTATATAAGGTGTTTCCCCCCTTTGTTTTTAAAGCTTTGTAAAGCACATTGATTTACCTTGTGTATGAAATGCGCTATATAAAAAAATGTGCTGTGTTTCCGGTCGTTTCCGGCGCTGTGACGTCACACGAGCCAAACGGCCTGTTCATTCGGAGTTGCGCGATTGTGACATACGGTTGTTCCCGTCCTTGTATATTTGTTGTCGTTTGATTTAGCGACGTCACAATGGTTTATCGGGTGGCGTTCGGTTGGACAAATGGTTCAGGCGGTGGCGAGAGTTTCTTTGGCTTTCCAAGTGAAAAGGAAACACGTGACCAGTGGATGGGGAAAGTCAATCGACGGGAAGAAACGTGGGCAGCTGCGGGTGCCTAGCAAGCGTTCCAAACTCTGTGCTGACCACTTCGAACCGGCGTGTTTTGAGAAAGACTGAGCAGAAAGCATTGGATACACAGGCAGCAACTATTTTCCTACGGCCATCGGGACCTCCACCGCCGGCGAGACTAAATCTCGCAGCCGCCACGGCAAAGTTCCTCGCATATACCGACAACTCTATTATGGTTGCACTGGGCAGCAGGGGAAAAAAGACCCCCGCAGTACTTTTCAGTACCGTCGTCTGTACTTTGGCCTATATGGCAAACCAACAGACGCGGCAAAGACTTTCCGTGTGGCGTGTTATAATGCAACTCGAGCGAGGGGCACACAATATATAGGAATACTGCATACTGTGAATATATAATGCGTACAGTCGTGCTAAAAAATGATGGCGCCATTTCAAGCCGCGAGTGTATCCAAAGACACGCTTTTGACCTACCGTCACATGGAGCCAGTGGCCGCTCTCTCTTTCTGTTGTACAGCTGCTACTCGGCCGCTAGGCCTCGTCAGTGTTCCGACCTCCAGATCGGCTCAAACATGTACGGTTCGACGATGCCGTGTTCAGTCGGGTGCTCCTGTACGTCGTAACCCTCCCCATGTTCCGACACGTTGCTCGCCATTGCGTATAGATTGTAGCGCACTGCGTTTGTCAATTGCAACGTCACTTCCGGTCGCCCTCGCGGCGGATAGACCAACCGCACCCCGGTGTCTTGAGCTTCGGATATGTTCGGGGAGTGCTCAATATGTGTCATAAAATCCTCTTTTTTGGCTAAACTATAGTTGAAAACTTGCTGGAAGTTTGAACATCTTTGTCATCTCACCTTTAAATGTAAAAATAAAAAAAAGAATACAAATAAATCGGTTTGAAAAAGGCTTACATCGGCCGATTAAATCAGCCGGCCAATAAATCGATCGGGCCCTACTGATAATAGCCGGTAATGGCTCATGATCTACAGTATAATTACAATGAACCGATCAATCACATTGCAACTGACACAATCCCCGTTTTAAACAAAACTAGCCACATATTTAAGGTTCTCGTCCCCTTTTCATGACAACCGTCCTGGTAGTTTTTGTGCCACCCGTGCCAGCGCAACAAACAAACAACAAAGCAGTCGACATGGGTGAAGAATCACCTCTGGGGCTGAGGTAAAAAGCGGGTATGCGGCAATGATGCTCCCCGTGGCTGCGTCGGGGAGAAGGGGGGGGAAAACGCAGCGAGCTCGACATGACAGCAGACGAGTAATCAGACACAGTCTCTGATCTGCGGGGAGACTTTGCTTGCTCCAGCTAGCAGACATTTGTTACACGTGCTCAGCATCCAAGACTAAATTTAACCTCTCAAAGCGACAGTATGAAAATGATGGTGTTTGTACGTAACTGTGTGTGAGGGTGGTTCACTTGTGAGCCTATTTTAAATGGATACAAAAAAAAAAAAAGATCACGTAGAGGTTGGCTAAATGTGCTGGGCCTTGTGCATACTTTTTTTGTCTGGATGCACCGGTTGAAATGGTCGAGGAAACAAAACTACACAAGCAAGACTTGTTTTGTTGTTTACAAATCATAATTTCACGCTGGAATGATGCCAGGTAACGTCGTCCTCTGGACACACTGCAGTGGAAACGGGAGTATTAAGATGAGCATTTCATTGAAATGAACTAACTTTACATTTATTAGTATGAGACCGGCCCGTTCGGTTAACGTAAAGTGGACAGCGACAGACGATGACGGAGCAGCCATGTCCGTGCTTTCGTAGGGTCTCGGCTGTTCCACTCAGTCTCACTCGGCTTGAGGGACGAGGCACGGGGCTGAACCCGGAGCTCGGAACCGTCTGTGCCAAGCGGCTAATTAATTCCAATTTTATTCAGGAATGGGAAACAATGGGCAGCAATGTGCAGGGCCCGCATAGGGCGGCACACAGGGGGGCTGGGGGAGGCGGGCTGCTGTGACTTAAGTGTCCAGCCTGCTGATGGCAGCCTCATTAATGCCAGGGTCTGGGCCAAGGCCCTAGAGCTAGCGTCCGCCATCACATAGGCCAAATGCGTGTCACTGAATAAATGCCAGCGTAAGCAAACACAGACAGAAGCACACACGGTGACGATGGACTTCACCTGTCAACCGCTACGGATGATAAACGGCCTTTGTGACATCAAAGTTGACTGCAGAAAGACTAAACGGTATTCACCTTATTCACAGTGTCAACATACAGTACATATCGGGCTTGGCAATAAAAGCCAACTTGGACAAATGCACTTTGGTTGTCTCGAAGTGAAAAAGCACCGCCGCTGTGGATACAATATTTTCATTTGATATTTTTGTTGCTGTAAAGAGTGGAAAATGCGCTTCTTATTGTTTGTAAAGCTCCAGGATTGGCGTCGCAAGACGATTGGTTTTCTCCTACAATGTAATCGTCCTTGAGTAGATAACTGTGACCTTAGCTCTTTGCAGCCATTCCACCTTTTTCCACATGCTTTTATATACATATCCTGTGTGTCAGGTTGTCAAGCAATGAGCAGAGTGAGTGCCAATGACTTGCTAGGGAGAGTCGTCACAGGTCATGAGTCATGGATCTTCGAGTACCGCCTGGAGGCCAAACGCCAGAGCCTTCAAGACAGTCCGAGTCCAAAGTCAAAGTAACCATTGCTTCTACTGTATTATATGTAACAGTGCCAGAAAAGCATTTTATTACTACATGAAACAATGAAAATGATTTTGGTTCTTGTTGGCAGTAGTTAGTACTCAGACTTGTTGCTATAAAAAAAAAAAAAAAAAAAGATTTTAGGAATAAGTCACAAAAAAACAAACATATCTACAACCCCAATGCCAATGAAGTTGGGACCTTGTGTTAAACAAATAAAAACAGAATACAATGATTTGCAAATCATGTTCAACCTATATTTAATTGAATACACTACAAAGACAAGATATTTAATGTTCAAACTGATCAGCTTGATTGTTCTTAGCAAATAATCATTTACATAGAACTTGTAATTTCTTTCTTAGAATTTGATGTCTGCAACACATTCCAAAAAAGCTGGGACAGGGTCATGTTTGCCACTGTGTTCCATCACCTTTTCTTTGAACAACATTCAATAAACGTTTGGGAACTGAGGACGCTAATTGTTGAAGCTTCATAGGCGGAATTCTTTCCCATTCTTGCTCGATGTACAGTTCAGTTGTTCAACAGTCCGGGGTCTCCGTTGTGGTATTTTTCGCCTCATAATGCGCCACACATTTCCAATGGGAGACAGGTCTGGACTGCAGGCAGGCCAGTCTAGTACCCGCACTCTTTTACTACGAAGCCAGGCTGCTGTAACACGTGCAGAATGCGGTTTGGGATCGTCTCGCTGAAATAAGCAGGGGCGTCCGTGAAAAAGACGTTGCTTGGATGGCAGCACATGTTTCTCCAAAACCTGTACGTACCTTTCAGCATTAATGGTGCCTTCACAGATGTGTGAGTTACCCACACCATTGGCACTAACACTGCCCCATACCATCACAGCATGCCAGAGTAGCATCTGCTCCATTTGCACACTGATTGAGGAGTATCTGCAACATTTGCACCATCTACATTGTCCCAGATGATCGCGCTACTCGTCACTTTAAACCGCATACACTCCTTGAAGTCTTGGCGCCCTTTGCACAATGGTCATTGCACCGGACTATTGCAATATTAGTCATTAGAGTCAACTGCTCTAAGTGCTAGAGGACTCTGCATCTTTTGCACAATTGTCAAAAAAAAAAAAAAAAAAAAAATGTACCGGCATTACCAGACAACTAGCAACCCTTTATTGCTCAGTGACTGTTTTTTGTCAATGTCTTTATGTCTCAAAAGTGTTCTCTGTCAATTGAGCGTCTGTTGTCGTACTAGAGCGGCTCCAACTACCGGAGACAAATTCCTAGTTTTTTTTTTGATATACTTGGCAAATAAAGATGATTCTGATTTTGATCATACTAGGAGAGGCCCATGCCTTCATTTAAACTTTGAAATGGGGAAAAAAGAGTCCATAAAGTATGAAAGTATAAAAGGGGTTTTACATTGCTAACGCAGCAAAACATGGAAATAGTGGCGCTAGCTAGTAGTTTGGCAGAAATGTTGCAAACTAAGAAAATCAGAGTAATCTTCCAGAAAATTAATAATCCCTTGTACATTGGGTAAAAAGGCCAGGCTGTAGATTGTGTGTGCTCGCAAGTGTTGCTGATTAGCATTTCAACCTTCACCTCAAACCTGGATTAATTGAAGGGTTTAGAGTATCAAGGGAGGGTTAATGAGGATATGAGTGAAGTTTGCAGGCGGTTGCTGGTGGCGACAGGCGCATCATCTCACATCTCCGACTAAGCACATACTCCAACAGAGAGGAGGGGAAAGGGGCCAGTTTGCCCATGTGTTAATTACTCCGCTGTTGGCACACAAGTGCATCGTCAGCAGGGTCTAATTGGGGCTTCTTTTATTCAAACTACTGTTTTTATTGAACATGGTTTAAGCGGCAGGGGGGCCGGAGCACTCACGCTGCTGTGAATTGCAAATTTCCACTCAGGAGCAGGAAATTGAGTCTGAAGCTTCAGTTTCAAATTAGACTGTTGAATTGAGTTCTACGCATGCAGCCAGCTCCTTCAAAAGCAGCTGAACAAAGCACGTCATGCCGACAGGGTCAAAGAGTGACATCAGCAAAAAGGAAAATATCTTAAGAGAGTAGAAAAAGATGGCTGCTTTTTGATCTCTGTGAGATGCAAAAAAAAAAAATAATAATAATAATCTGCCCTGCTGGGCTCCTTGTTTGTTCTGCTTGGTAGAATGGCGGACCAAGGGCCATTTCCTGGTATTTGAGACATCCTGCCTGCAGGATGAGCCCTTTGCTTAATGACCCCGTTGTATCTTTGCGCACCTGATGTACTCCTCGGACAGCCTATGCCTTTGACAGCCATCATCTGCGAACAGGCACTCCCGATGAGAAGGAGAGCAGCTGCTCCGGCCTTGCCTTTGACAGCAACCTGCTAGCTCGTAACTTTTTAAGACTTCTCTTATGCACAGTCTCAGTCGCGGTAAAGCGTAGCGAGCCTGTTGGTCTGGAGCTTTTGGTAAAAAATAGAGGCAGCGGAAAGTGTGAAAGGCAGAATCCGGGCCTCGGCGGGATTATAGCGGAAGGGTAGTGCGCGAATGGCAACAAAAGTAGGAGCTCATTATGTTATGTCTTCAACTTGATTTCAAGTGACGACTAAAGCCTGGTCAAGCAAGTGTCTTTTATACAGCCGTTTGAGGCCAGGAATGTCAAAACCATGCTGTGTTGTTCTGTGTAAACTGAGAACAGGGACTGGAAGCCGATTAGTCTGCAGTGGTGGTGTCAGGCCATTGGTAGTGTAGTGGTTCCCATGACAGAGTATCGCGCGGCTAGCGTGGGATCATGTCCCATCCACGCCCCAGTCACAATCGCCCTGTCACTGACTGGCCGCTCCCCCGAGACCCTGAACACAATAAGCAGTACGGAAAACAGATGGACATATAAAGTGTATTGCTGCGCAAATTAAATTGATGTCCAGATAGATTTCGGAATAGTTTGCAAACACGATCTAAATGAGCTTTGAGGTTTTTTTTGCTGCAACACCTTGACTGCTATCCATCCATCCATTTTCTGTACCGCTTTATCCTGCTAATGATACAAAATCGGATGGTATTAGAATTATGACAATGCAGGGGGGGGGAGGAAGATTGAAATTACAGATCAAAAACCAAACATACTGTGTGACGCACGCTCGGCACCAAAAAGGGATTATAGAGTTGGACAGAAAATCAAACTGAACTTCACTTTCACCCCGTGAGCTTGGTGAGCAGCACAAAAGGAGAAAAGGGAAACAGTCCTGCTGATGGCGGCACCATGCCACAAGCCCGCCTGAGTGAGGCAACAGACGCTGGCACTTAGCAGACTCCCTCATGCTTGCTGATCTCCCAGGGGGTCGGCTGATTACTGGGATTCTGAAATTACAGTCCTGATGAGCACGAGCTTTTTACGAGAAAAAAAGCTCTATAGAAATGGGTCACGCCGAGTTTTCACTGAAGGAAAAAAAAAAAAAAAAAAAAAAAGGAAGAGAGGTACTTTTTAGGATTGAATGGATCACGGCGTGAGCTGTAATCCATGTCTGACAAGTGACTGATTTATGTGGATGATTTGAAAAGCATGGTGCACTACTATAGTACATATATGATGAGGGTTAAGGAAGCTTAGGTAATGTCCATGAAAAGGGGTATTATTTTGACAAAACGCATTTCAGGTCTTTGAAGGTTGACGGAAAACTACGATTATTATGCCCTTTCCAGAAGAAGTGGTTTTCAGAATTCTAATTGCTAAAATCAAACTGGCACAGGAAGACATCAGGTTTGTCCCTTTGTGGTAAAATGGAAATGAACTACTTTCATCAATATATGTTTTGGCATGTATATATATATACATACGGCAAGCATGTCCCCCTTGAAATGGTTGCTACTGTATATCAGACGGCATCATCCAGATATGCTGGTCACCGTGCCAGACAAAAGAAAACTTGTCCAAGTCCAACAACTTCTCCCCAATGTTTTTAAGAAGCCTCTAGATCTGAAATCAAACAGCACTAATGATATGACTGAAGCTATCGGCATTGACATTTCAACAGCTATGCGCCCAGTTGTGCAGGACTCTCCGTATTCAAGTATTTATCATACGTGCTCGAGCCTCATTTCAATGACCACATAAACCTCTGAGTGGCTGCTGCCCTTTATCGGCGACAAGGAGTGGATTGCAGTCCATTCAAAACCTCTTGCGGGTAGAAGACAAAAGTAAGCCATGTCTTATTTATTTAACCTTTATTTGTGCAGGTAAGGCAATTCAGAACAGTTTCTCTTTTGCAATGTTGCACACAGCTGCACACAGCAGAGTAAAACAAGGCCAAAAAAAAGAGCAGGTTTTATTTACAATTTGACCAGATTTGACCTGGTTGTACCTGCCACGGCAGTCCCCGGCGACAGCAGGTGCCCCTTAGTAGTCTGCCCTGACTACTGACAATGTAGACCAACCGAGACATTTTTTTTTTTCCAAAACTTCAAACCCTGAACTCACCTCATTCATCCCGAAAGCATCTTTGAGGTGCCTGTTAGAAACCCTTTAATCGCCATATGCTCTGATTAATGTAATATTTTAAGTACATATCTAACTATATCATCACATTGTACACTTTGCTGTACATGTATTTCTTTGATTTTATGATATGTATTTGTACTTGCTTTGATTTGGCCCGGTTTTGCCCTGGCGCATGCAAGTCAGGTCAGCATTGAAAATGGCAAACTGTTCTCATTTGACTGACCTGCTTAAAGAAATCCAATTAAGCATACCTTTAAGTTGTACATAAAGACTCCACATCTTATTTTTATTTATAATTGTATGTCCTACTTGTAAATGTTCTACTTCAACTATTTACACTACTGTCTGCTGCAAATAAATGAAACGAAACCTAGAATGATCCATTTGGGACTTTTTGTTGCTTTCTCCTGTTGTAGCTAACAGTGAAACTGAGGCACATACTGAACCGTGACATCTGTGAACCATTACAACCCTAGTTCAATCACACCAATCTTTAACATAACCCATAACCCTTTTCAAATGTGAGAGACATATTTGCCATATGAGAGGGTTTTCGAGCACGAAGCACCTTTTTAACTGAGTCAAGTGAGGCCTGCAGTTCTTTGGATGTTGCAATCTTTGACAAACATGAATTTTTTGAGGACGATGAGAAATATTTAAGTGTAACAAACGTGCAAAAAAAAAAATAAATAAATAAAAAAAAATACAAAATCACAAATCAGGAAGGGGCCAACCACTTTTTCACACCACTGTATCTGGTAACGACACTTTTCTCGTCATTTTTACTGCGGTGAATGATTTGGGAGACACGTTATCTCGGGCTCACGTTCACCCTCTAAATTGCTATTCGCTATTCGTATTGACAGTGACGAATGACTTCTGAATCAGAATCGAATCGTTACTCCTTATACTATTCCACTAGCCCGGCAAACGATCGGCTGAACACTTTGTCGACCACTCGAGGATTCGCGATCCTAGAATCTTAGGACAGTGGTTTTTCCGCAGTTTAAAACACGAACCAAGCTAAGGCTGGCGTGGTTATGTGATGGCACGATTGGAACAGATCGGTTTGCTGTGTGGGATGGTGATGGTAGTTCATCTCTACTTACATTTCTGAAGTCCAGTGTTCATCTGCGTGTGGGGGAGATGCTGGAGGGGGAGGTCACCTGGCCCTGGCAGACAGGCCAGCATTTCACACAGACACTAATGCAACATGGGGCACACACTTCTCCTCACACTGCGGAGAGAAAGCAAAAACGGGGGGTTGCTTAGGTTGCTTAGCAATACAGGAGCAGTGCCGATTAAAAGAACTTATCCCCACAGGCAGACACCTTAGGAAGTCTGTTGAATTACACACTAATTCGCACCTGCAGCGTCAGGTAAGGTGACATTTGACGCCGTTAACAACTTGAATTCAACATCCGCTGATGTGACCGCTGAAGTAAAATGAGCCCGAGGGGGTAGCAGGTTTAAATGGAGTCCCTCCATTTCTTTGCGTGGCGCGTTAGTCCGCTTGTAGGACCCCGCTACCTGCGCTTTACCTTTTCATGCCCACAACTAGCACAGCGGAGCAAATTGATGACTCCTGTACATTTTAAAAGGACACACTCACGAGGCCTCGTGCCGACAAGCTAGTACCTGATCGATACTGCGGTCTTACTGACCCGTTTGTTTTGGAGACATTAGACAAGAGGATAGAGTGAAAAGAAATGAAGAAATGAGGCTACAGCTCCAATAAATGCCTGCCACTCTGCGCAATAACCCTGATGTAATAGAGAGGGAGAAAACGTTAGCCATGCTCCACTTGGCTTACTGCTGGATTCCAAACAACACAGATGCTTGCTTAATCAGCACGAAGGAACAGTCAGGGAGCAAATTAAGTCTAAAGAGTCGGTGCCCTCTGCTTTTACTGCGTGGCATCAGCGGAGTGTAGCAAGTGTGTGCAGACAAACAGAGTCCATGAGGAAAGCAATTACCCACAAAACAACCTTAACCTTGGCATGCCAGTAATGGCTTAAGAGGGTTCTCTACCCCATGCGGCGAGAAGAGACAAGTATAGGGAAGGGTGACAAAGTGAGACAGAGGTGGAAAGATAGAAAGGGCAGGTGGCAGGACTGGGGGTGGGGCATGGGGGGCTGAACTTGCTTTAAAAAGCGGGAGCTCAAAAAGGTCAGGACGACAGCTCATTTAAATCCTCCTGGCGAGAGGAGGAAACAAACAAGCCTTAATGAAGCTGCCACTTCAACACAGATACCCGAGATTGTTGCACCTTGGGATGCTGCAGGGGCACAGTGGCAGTGTGGTGGTAGGGGGCAGAGGGTAGGGAGAAAAGCCGCAGTCTTGCAATAGATTTTGTTTGGAGCAGTTGATGCCGCATGCACCCTTTCTAGTTGCCGAGCTTGCCACTCCTCCCTTCCCCGGCTTGCTGATTTGCAGCCCGGACCACCATATGGCAGCAACCCCTACTCGCGATTCACTGTGTCACCGTGCATTAACTTGAATTGGTCTGATATGTTATTCTTTTCCCTCAGCCTTGGAAGGGGTTTAGGTACACAGCGCCTTGATGTCAGCAGGCAGGATTTCCAGCTCTCATTTATCAGGGTGCCGAGATTTCACATAAAGATAACAGCACTCTCTCTGACAACAAGCCCGGGTTGGAAGAAAACCACATATCAAATACAGCGCCGCCTCCGCTCGGTCTTTTGAAACCGAAAACGGTGACAAGCCAGTTTGATTGATGCTGCGGGAAATAAAACGCCAGCGTAAGCCAGCACTGTCTGTTAAAAGAACACGCAGACACCAGCCCACTACAGGCGAAAAACAGCCACCAGGCCAGTCAGTCCACCCCCTTCCTGTCTCCCCCATAGCGCCCCTGAATGTCAGAAAACGCTGCAGTGGGGAGTGCGGCGGCAAAGGTCAGCCTATGGTAATGCCCCAGCTGACACTCTGCCTTACAGCGCAGAGCAAGGAGGGAGGGGAAAGCCAGCCGTCAGTATCAGCGCCAGTGTTCGCAGCAACTCGCACATTTACACGTGGATCTATTTCATGTCACGTTTCCACCGAGCAGTCCCGTATCGTCCGGCTTGTCACAGCTTTGGTTTCACCGCGGCCCATCGAGGGCAAGCTGGCACTACAAAGATAGAACGACACCTTATCCGTGCAACAGAGCAAAACAAAAAGTGACGATTAGAAAGAATAATTGATTCATTGGAATTCCGTCATTTGTGCAGAATGGACAAGCTCCGTCTTTTAGGTATCGTAGTGAACTCCATCGGTGCACCTAATAAAAAGGAGTTGTTATTTACTCTTCTTGAATATGGAAATTGAGAGTATTGTTTAAAAGTGAACTGGACTGCTTGGTAGAAATGGACCCTTGTGAGGCTGTAATTCTCAACTCAACTAGAAGAACATTAAAACCAACCGCCGCAGAAACAAAGTGCAGTACATAAATACAAATCATTAAAAACACACGCTAAATAAATCAATCAATAGTGCTAAGAACTTTACCGGTTTATAGTGGGAGCTGTTCCTCATACTGCCGTGACACAGACGCCCCAGACGAGGCCTGAGCCATCTCTGGCACCACTCTGCAGGTGGTCGCCAGCACTTGACTGGCTTGGCTGCGGGCTGATTCTTGTTCTGGATTGCCCTCTGACCCCCAGGCAGGGGGTTCTGTCTGGTCTGACGTCTCCAGCCGTCACCCTCTCGAGACAAAACTGGGGCTTATGCAGAGAGACAGTCGGTTCTGCGCTGTGTGGAAACTGAATTGCATCTGCGGAGGACGACGGGGCCTTAGCCAACCGAGCGGGCCAACGGAGCAGGGATGGGTTCGGTGGAGTTTGGCCAGGCATCTCCCGCTATCAGCCCCGCACAGACAGTCGACACAGGGTTCTCAAGAGTATTCGGGGGGCTGTGACTCGGCAAGTCGCCACCAGCTACTTACACAGACATTGCGCGAATAAGAGTGAGGCTCGCATTTTCAATCATACCGAACAACAAAGCAAGGCTTGAGCAAGGGATGTCATTGTGTGTGTTAAACTGCTCCCATAAAAGCTGACCTATATTGTACTTTATTTGAGCAACGTAAAGAACAAAGTAGAAGTTCAGGAGAGGTAACTGCTGATGTGGAAAACATTTAGAAAGCCAAATTCTTGAGAATCAGTGCTGAGAAAAATCAAACTGACGAAATCCACCGGCATTTATAAATAATAAAAAGCCAAAGAAGCTCATTTTAAGTAGACACACAGCTGTATAAATACATAAAAACAACCAAAAGATGAGAACACATCATTGGCGCAATATTTGCAGCTTTCTATGCCAATTAAAGGCCAAAGCAATTAGGAGAACCAAGTCACTTGCTCAGTTCTGCTGTTCAGTGCTTATGCTAACTGCTGCTGCAGGAGAGCTGCGTGGTGGGGAAAGCAGGCTGATGTTATTTTAATTGCATGTTTACCCCCAGGTTATAGGTCTGAAATAGAGCCAAGAAAAAAGCACAACTTCAATGCCACTTCAGTGTGCTGATTTTCTCAGGGGCAGAGAGAGACATTACAGTACTTTTCTTGCCAGCCGGCTCTGTGAATAGGAAATAACGAAAGAAAGGGAGCAGAAGGAAGAGGTTTTTTTCTCTCGAATGCGCGAGCATTTTGACAAAAGAGAGCGGAAAGAGTTTGGGCTCTCGAGCTTGTTAACAAGGAATGAAAACATTACCATGAACTTCGTCAGGCTTTTCCAAACAACAGTGAGAATAATTTTATAGGTGCTAGTAGAAGGCCACAGCAGTGCGAGGCTGTGACAAAGTTTTCTGAATCTGAAAACATTTGGATAACTCCAGCACATTCAGAGGCCTTCCGGACCAACGTTTTGCTTTTTAAGAGAGAGACCTTCTCAATCTTGAAACTGCTATCTTGCTTTGTTATGAACCATGACAGTGAGTCGTGCCACCAGATGAGCACCGACTCAACGCAAGCATATCGCGGTTGTGAAATTACGTTGAGGCACTCGGTCAAACTATTGAGCGAGTGAATAACTGCGATGTGATACGTCTGCGCTTTAGCTACTAATTGCCTTTTGACAACAACAAAGGAGGAGCAAAATAATGTGCAGCTGAATTAGTTAAAAATGCACATAAACTGCCACATTTGGATTACAAGTGGAGTCTGTTATGCCTTCTTTAATGTCTTTACATCCTGTGACCCCAAACTCTTGGGTAGTATTCAGCAGTCCCCAACATGGAAACGATGATAGTTGCGGTGGTTAAAGGAGAGGACTGGAAGATAGCGTGGCAGTGAGGGGCTAGACTCAGCTTTTCCGTCAAGGCCAGGACCATTTTAGGACCATTAGCCGACCCCCTCGATGGCGACATGAGGACAGACAGCTGAGGGGCTCTCTTCAGAATGGGCAGCCACTTAAGCCCCACTCGGCTTCCTAAAGTGTTCTAAAAATGTACAAGGTGGAAGAAAGTGTGCTCAGTCATGCGTAGTCTGGCCAAGGTCAGGTGGGCAGACTCAAAAGTGTTGGCAACGTTCCACGCTCGGTGTCCTGAATGCAAAGAAATGCATAGGCCCCACAAGCCGTGGAGTTTGACACACGTTTACACCCGAGGACATGCGGCGGGGATCCAAAGTGAAGGTACCAGCCGAGTCTGCTGCAAATCCATCCAGAGCGCAGCCTGGAGCTCGCTGAGGAAACAGCCACTCTCCTCTCAGACATGATGTGTGAAATGCGACCGTGAAGAAAAGGATAGCTGCTCGAGACCGATTTACTTCATTTAAACACTTATTAACGACTGAAATGGCACTACGCAAAAAATAGTTACACGTCACAGGTTAGGATAGTCCTGACTAAACACTACAGCCATCAGACTGAGGGTCAGTTTACAAGTGACTGAACAGACATTCCATTTGTAGCTTGAAAAGAAAAACACCTCAAAGGGGGGGGGGGGGGGGGGGGTCTCATTTGGATGTAAACAATGAAATAGTTATCTGCAAAAACACACATGCACATGTTTAGGTCTGTTTAGTGTTGCAATGAGTACATCACAACCCCAAACCCTAATGGTGAACCACAGGGCTGCTGTGTTTGCTGCTCAATGATGAGTTTGTTCAAAAAAAAGAAAATAAAATCATACATTTACTGCAACACTACTGTGAGCAGTCGAGATTAAGGCTGTCACAATTAATTGATTGAATCGACAAATAATGAACTATCAAATGAATCAACAACTATTTTGATACTCGATTAATCGAGTCATTGTCCAACTTAAAATTGTGCAAATCCTCTGATTTCAGCCTCTCACCAGTAAATATTCTGTTTTTTGTGGTTCATCAAAGGTGACTTGTCTTTTGCTTTTGCATTTGCAAAGATCTGCTTTTACTCTGGAAAACAACGCTCAACATTTTTGCACATTTTCTAACATGTTACGGACCAAACCGGTAACCGAATCATAATCAATTTACGGAAAAATATTATTCTATTATGAAAATAATCACTTTGCATCAGGCGTAGTATGAATAATCAGTAATCGACATGCAGTTGAACCTGAAGCAGCCTCAGAAGTGTACAGCAAACTAGTAGCTCTTCGCGTTAATCAGTACAGTTTGTCTCAGTTTCAAAGAGGTTGGCGAGTACATCAGTCCCTCTCGTGTGATATTGCTCAATTGTTGTTCATTTCGTTTTGTTTACCGCTAATCATTAAACAATACCAAATAATAAACTATAATTGGAAACAAATATTTTGCAATAAACAGTTCATTTTTAGCCCATTATCTTCGATTAATCCGATGGAATAATTGCTAATCAATTCTAAAAATACTCGATAGTGACTGCCCTCGTCGGGCTGCATTACCTTTCACCTCATTCCACCAAACACCACCGACAAAGGGTATTAAGGGCGTGTCCACACAAAGTGAACTTGCTGTGATAGTGTACTTTGTTTGGTCAAGTGTGAGGGCTGTCATTGGAACCCTCGTGTGCGCCGAATATCCGCTTGCACATGCTTGAGCAAGCCTAAAAAGTGTTTTTTGTCACGACAAGTCTCATTGCCAACTACTGGCCTCTCGTACATACTTCTGCATTTTCAGACGTCTCTAATCAAAACCATCAGGTCAACATACCCTACTGTGGTGCTAGCTGGAATTAATGGTTAATCTCCACAACTCTCCGACTCATCTGACAAAACCACATGGATACAGTGGCCGAATGCTGGTAGGAATTATCTTGAAGCGAATCTTCCACCTTCTGGTTACCAGCAGATCTCGAAAATGTTCATGTTCATTTAATTAAAAATTCCACACGCACCGTAATGTGTTTCAGTGAAGAATGTTATTGTACTCTTTTCTTTTGTTATTGGTCACAAGGTGGAAAACGGGTAATAATAGCAGCAGGGAATAAACATGAAATGCAGCAAAACTGGCATTTGTTGATAACTATCTGGAAAATCTAGCAGGCTACAACACAAGAGCAAATAGCAGTGCACTTGAAAAGTCAAAGACATTATCGGCGTGCACACGTGAACAATATGCTATTATCAGACATCTGAATAAAAAAGCAAGGCAGCAAATATTTGAGCATGTATGAGGGTGGTAACTGCTAGCATGCTAAACCGAAGACATCCATTAAGTCTACCGTCTAATCTTGTTTACAAGTCACCTGTTGTTACATCACCGTATTGACTTTCAAGCATTATGGGAGGAGCAATAACACCCCTCTCCATCCTGTTATTGATGCTGATGCTATCACGAATATTCAGAATCAGGATTAACTTTATTGTCCTCTCGGGGAAATTATTCTTGGCCATCAATGAGTTGTTGTGCTACTGCACATGTGCTGCCTCATTGAATATAAACAGGACACGACTCTCAGAGACGTTAAATACAGTGTTAACGATAACTACAATCGGACGCTATAACAGTAGCGTTTTTTCCACATTTAACCCGTTTAAATCCGTAAACAGTAAACCTCTTTCTTCCTACTTGTCGGGCTGGGCAATTAATCACAATGTAATCATGATTTTGATTTTGGATTCTCACGATCACAGAAACGTTGTAATAGAAGAAAAATGATTAATGTGCCGCAGAGCGGGTTGTGTATGCAGGTTTCTGCTTTGTAAAAGCACCCCTGAATGCAGCCTACGTTGCTTGCAGCAAGCGTATGACATGTTATTCTGCCCTCCCTAAGCACTATGTGCTTGAAGTTGTTTACTGTAAAACTAAACACACAACAAAAATAATTGCACAAATTGTATATTTAAATTAAGACACACTTCATTTTAGAAATCACCATCTTAATGGTAACACTCAATGGAAAACCCTATTGATGGGCTAGCTAAAATTAGCATTACATCACAGGAGAGATTTACCTTCAAATAACTAATACTCACACACAATCGCCACAGTAACACTTACAGTTAATATAACAATGCTCACAGGCATATAATCGCTGCGATCTGTGAAAAACAAGTTAAATTAATAGTTCTTTTGCAACTTTCATCTTCTTCTCTTTTTTACCTTAATGTAAAGTGTGTAGCGTCATGCATGAACTGCATGGACCCCACTGCGCACAGCAGGAACAGCAGATACAGTCATGGCACCCCTTGCCGTGACTGGATAAAAAGAAACGTTTATTTAAAAAAAAGTTTTTTTAAAAAAAAAAGTATTTTTATGTCCTGTTTTTTTGTTTTGTTGATGGGTGGATGTCTATAATAGGCTTAACACGATAAGGATTTTTGGGGCCGATCAGTGAGTTTAAAAAAACGATAACCGATCTCCGATCCGATCACAAGATGGAGCAATGTGGCTATTTAAATGACCTGTTCATTTACTGTGTATACTTGTGTACTTACTTGCTCCAAAAATTATATTTACAATAAATAATGTATCTTTGTTCCTCTATTTGTGTCAGTGAGGCCTAGTGACAGACAGAACAAACGAATGCTCTTCTATTAGATGGCAGGAAGTACATACAGTCATTAATGTCTCCACTTTTTGTGACATTTTTGTTTGTTGGTATGCTGTGAGATTTTTCAATTGTAAAATATGTTCCTTGGCTCCATAAAGGTTGGAAATCACTACTCTAGTCAGATCGTGCATTCTAATCAGTCAAGTCAAACCAACATTACAACATGACAGAAATAACGGGTGCTAACTTACTGTAATTAAATGACTTCACCCACACCAAAACCTTAGCGCATGATTCAACAGAACGGCGGCATGTTTACACACAACCCTTAGTGCTAGCACTAGCTTGCTAGGCTACATAACGTTTTGTTGCCTGCTTGCGAGCCGCATCGTATTAAAAGAACGGGAACATACCTCAAGCAAGCCTGAAACGAACGTCCTCTCCTGTCCTGAGCACCGGTGACCACCAACACACGTTTTTTCCCATTTTCCCCATATAATACAGTCGGCGCGAGCGACTCTTGTTGTCGTCGCCACGGTAACGAGTGTATCCGGTTGCATTTGAGTTGACAAGATAGAGCCCAATGATTGTAAAACAACGGGATGCGGTGGTATCGGAATACAAGATTTTATTGAAGTAGTCTGACATAGTGCTGTCTTGTAGTCTGATCCGGCATTACGTGTGGTCTGTCCCACACCGCCGACATTTTCTTTTTTAATAACTTTATTGTCCGTCAGATATTTACAGTACTATGTCAAAAGACAAGCGACAAGGCTAAAAATAAACTAGCTTTTGGATTCAAATATACTATGCATGATGGCGACGCGGAGTAAATGTCTTTTGCGGAGCTGAGAATTATGACATTAAAGCCGATCGGCATTAAATGTTAATTATCGGCCGATACTGATCAGGCCGATAAAATCGGTGTAAAGTCTAGTCTATAATATTCATGTATTATTATTTTACTAATTTATTTTCTGGTTGTTCTTTCCAGTTTATATTTAAAGTGGAGTGTTGGCAGTTAAATAAAGACAACATTTTGAAATCAATGTTTATTAATCATGATTTCAATATCAATCAAAATAATTGTGATTTTTGTGTTTTCCTTAATCGCCCAGCCCTTCTTCACAGTTACCATAACATTACCCCCAGTCACACGAGACAACAATGAGCTGAGTCACATGGTGTCAGATGCCAGACTGTGGGGGTTTGGCAGGGCATGCTCAGAACAACATTGACAAACAGATTTTATGCTGCCATGAATGTCTAAAAGTGCATGAAAAAGGTGACCCAAAATAAAAGTAAAAACAGTCTGGAGGGTTCCTTTGGGGCCCCCCAGAGATTTTGTATTTGTTATTATAACATAAATTAAGCAATCTGGAAGACTCTGAAGAGTACAGTAAGGCAAACTAAAAAAATATTCTTCACGCAGAAAAACATTTATTTATACCGCTCAAGTACATTTAAGATGATTAAATTTGCCCTCATTTCTTTGATTTGTTTGTTTGTTTTAGTTTTGGCCTCCAACGTGAGCCAGGCCCATCTCCACCTGCACCTGATGCCTGCTTCAAGCTGTGCCACATGAATAGCATCCAGCTCTTTAAGCACTCTCATTCTGGAAAAGAATTGACTAAAATCATTGTCAAAAGCTAATCCCAAATGCGTCCTCCAGGAAAATATTAAGTCCAATATTTTTCTGTTTCTATTGGCCATTTCTGAATTTGAAGTTCTTTCATTCTGTTGTGACATAATCCCTAACATCGGCTCCGTCGCTTAATACGTTTAACATTAACATCCGTAAACTAATTAGATCATTGTATTTCCTAATTAATACAAAATGTACGAGCGAATCAACTCTTGTCGCCGATGTTACGTGTGCGTCGCGGTTCCGCTGGGACCACAGCCAAGGCCACGACCTTCAGCACCTCAACGCGAAAATACAAAAGACCAGTGCGACAAATACGACACTGGCTGATCTGATGAGCAAAAATGTTGCTTAAACGTAAGAGTGGCAATAGAGGATGTCCGCTCCAGAAGTGGGTAGAGTAGCCAAACATTGTCCTCGAGTTAGAGTACTGTTACTTGACGATAATGTGACTCAAGTAAAAAGTAGTCCTCCAAAAAAGTACACAGTGAAATTATTACTCAAGTACTGAGTAAATAATGAGTAACTTTTTTTTTTTTTTTTTTACCAAAGCATAAACATCAATTAAAACAAAAATACTAAATAAAACGTGAATGTGCAAATTCTGATGTTGCTGTGTGTGCGGGTGTGTGTGTACGCACAGTCAAAACTACAAAAAAAAACGTGTGTGTGCGGGTGTGTGTGTACGCACAGTCAAAACTACAAAAAAAAAAAACGTGTGTGTGCGGGTGTGTGTGTATGCAGTCAAACCTACAAAAAAAACATCTGCAATTTACTGCACGGTATTTTCTGGAGTTATAAGTGATATATAAATATCCAAGTTTGGGCAGACGGTGCCAGACAAATACTACAATCCATGAAAGCTGTAGTTTTTGTTTGTCTAAATGTAAACACGAGTAGCACGTCGTTGCCTTCATGGTAACGACGACCTTCCCGAGTTGGCCGCCACGTACGCACGAAGATCGGCGGGGCAGGCTTATCTAGTGTGAATACCTATATATATAATACCTAGTAATATTCACAATTACATCTGTGTGTGGATTGTGGATGTGTGGAATGGATCTGGCTCCCAGTGTTCAAGGAGTACGAAACAGCCTATGACGCCAATCCCCCCATCCCTATCCAGGAAAAACTCACCGAATCTATACGATTCACGTCAATGGCCTATTTTGAGTTCAAAACGGAGAAAGGCGACTAATTTGGACGCACGTATAATCAAGACACTTCAGACGGATGTTTTATAAACTTGTTTACAACTCGAACGTGCTGATATGAATTGCATAATTGCAGTGCAGGCATAAGGAAAAGATCTAGACAAATACACGGACATGTATGAATTCCAAATATGGAGCTTGTATATACTTTTCTCATCTCAGGAGATGCTCTCCACAATCTCAGATTCTTTCTGTGGCAATTTGTGTCCCTCCTACATTGAAAAATGTTTTACTGAACTTAAACAGTAACAGGATATCAAGTATGCTTTTGCCTATATTAGTAATTCCCAAAAGGTGTCACCCTGAAATGGACCCAAACCTCACAGCCTGTTCAAATGAACTAACTAGTCTCCTCCGTTGTTTATGCGAAATAACATGCTGACAGCTAAAGAGCTGTAGACTATTACCAGGTGGCAGAGCAAAGCGAAATGAAGATGGAGAGGTTTTGATTTGTTAGCAGGTGCATCCATTTTGTGTTCCTACTCACACATCCTTCGCCTTGCTCAGTCAAAGCGCTTATGAGAAATTGGACACCCCAGTGACAAATTGAGCCTGTGATTAAAGGGAGAAAGAGGAAAGCTTCGTTAAGTGTTGTTGATTGGGATTCGAGGCGATGCTTTCACATCTGAAGTGTGTGTCTGCATTTTGCTTGGTACAGATCCAAAAGCAGAACTGACACCATCACTGCCTCCTGTACCATTTCCCCTCCATCCAGGTGTTCCCACGGCTCATGTCTCAGCTTTGAGAGCTCCATAAACAAAACTGTATCAAAGCAGCTGTTCCCACAAGTCTCTCCCCCACACAGACATGGAGACAAATACCCCACAGACCACCTCTATTTCCAGTTAGGGTGTTCAAAGCAGCTCTGCTAGGTGCAAATGGATTAGCGCTGACTATTACTACTCACCCTAAAGTGGCGAAATGCCCAAAAAAAACACTTCCAGTGTTAAATAGGTTGGGAGAGGGAGCTTTATTAGGGCCCCCTATAAAGAACAAGCTCTCCACTCTTCGCTTTATGCAGTTTGGTTGTCCTCTATGTATTTTCACTGCGAACTGGGCAAAATGTTTTGCTCCAATGGGAATTGCAGCCATAAAAGCACAAATCCCTCCATGTCAAAAGCCTGTTCTGCGTGTGTTCAATAGATGCTGATCCGCCCCCTTCCTAGGCCTACGTAAGGTTGGTAAGGTCAGCCGCCTCTGTGGCAGCTCTGACATTCAGTCTCGCCTGCAGCCAGAACAAACCAGTTTCTCCGTGCATGGAATAAAAGTGATCTTTTCTGTGCTTGTATGCAAGATGTGTTCCCTCTGCCAATGGCAAATCACAGGACATTTGTGGTTCTCTCCTCCTCCTCTCATTTGTTTGAGGGTGCCTCTCAGCCCTTGGCTCTTCAGCCAACAGACACTGGTTGTGGGCATCAGGCAACGTTCAGCCAACCAGCGACTCTGTGGAAAGGCAGGTAAACACAGGCCAAGCATGCCAAACATCTCACCTCTGTGTCTGCATGGGAACATCTGGTCCTCTGAGGGCCCCCAGTCTGTTGAACTATGGGCCCACACAAGTGCTCAGTTGTGTAATGGCGTTGTCATGGCAACAGAATTATGATTTATTCACAAGCACAGGTTTAATAGCCAGACAAAAACCACAACGTAGAAATCACAGCACTATTTTTTGTAATGGTTTCTGAAACGTCAATTTGGGCGAATCCACGCGCTTTGCTTTTAAATTCAAGGTTTGACTATGAATTGAATCTCGTTTGAATTTTTTTCATGTATGGAACAGGTAGTATGAGTAGGACACAATCCTTCAACCATGAGCAATACGCTCATACTGAATGAGTAGAACAGTGTGCTGTGGGCTGAATAGAGGAAGCCTAACTCCATAATAATCAATCCCTTCTCCCCTGCAAGACTGATACAGTCACATGAGTATAGAGTTAGAGTTAATAGAGTTAGCTCAGCTGATAAAACTCCTTTACATAGCCCACTCTCACACTTTCTTGCATCACACATCTCCAGCGGCCATCCAATGACTCAAGACTGATGAGGTATGCTCAAAGGTCTATGCCATTGAACGGCGCATTAATGCACCCGGCAGCAAATTTTTGCCATCGACCCCCGTTCCCTGCAAATAAGGACAGCGCCATCAATCAGGCCGAGATAGCCGACACCAGACGCGGGTTGATAAAGTGGGAGACTTTGGAGCTAATGACAAATGGATCCTGAAGATATGGTCACGTCTGTGCCTTCTTAACATGGGGACATTTTTTTTAAAGTTTGCTGTGTAGAGAAAGAGTGCTTATTGTGTTCTAAATCTGGCTGAGACTCTCAGAGGCATAACTCAGGACCCTTCCTGAACCTCCCAGAACACTTCTGTTCCCACACCAATGCTTTGGGATGGAGTGACCTTCGGGAGGCCCGCTAGTCCTGCTAATTGGGGTCTCTTCAGAGCACAGTGGTCTACCCCTCAAACAAGAGCGGAGGAGGGACCGAGGGGATAGAGGGGCTTGAGACAGGATCGGACTGTTGTAATTGCAAGCAGGAAACGGACAAAAAGAAGCTTAAAAACTGATTCAAATATGGTAGTGAATATTTTATGAATGTATCAGTAGCCTGTTTGGGACAAATCACTACACAGTAAATACTTCATAATAATTTTGATATTTATAACATGGAATTTAGTTTAAATGATGGGGAACGGATTCCTAACATTGTACTATCGTGTGCATAAACACAATCATGGCTAGGGCTGTGAATAATTCTGTGAAATGCTTTTGTGCATCACAAGCTGGTCACCGGACTTTTTTTGTATGTTACTAAAAAAGAAAATAAGGGCATGATTTACTTAAGGTTTGCACATGCAAACACAGCCGCAGAGTTGATTGCTCACACTAACATATGCGGAAGCTAATCTAACTGGGTGCGGCACTCGGAATTGTGTCTGCGAAACACGAAAAATTACCGCGGACAGTGCGCCGTTCACTTTGCACGCTCTGGGAGGAGTATAAGCAAATACAGTATATTCATTTTTGTTTGCTTATCTTCCACGGACTCTTACAATTCCAACACTTCAAACTTCATTTTGCGCTTTCAATGCTCTTCCAAATTTTTCATGGTGAGACACCATCACCTAAAGCGCAAAACCCTCTTTTAAATACAGTGGTCTCAACCACTTTTACACCTGTTGCCAACACCATGCACAATCTGTCATAGGGAGCGAACGCCCGTTATTTCGGACCATAGTAAAAGACCGCAATCATAGTACATCACACACAACACGCCCACCAGAGACTAACCCCGAAATGTAGCACCCCCCATTTTGTTGGATCTTTGTAAATCGGGCCCTTAGTGTGAGCAATCTGGGGGTAAAACACAAACCAGCAGAATCATAACACAAAGAGTCAATAGAAACGGCTTTGAAAATAACAGGCACTTGGAAAATGGATGGAAGAATGTTCTGTTTATCCCAGCCATTGAAGGCAATCAGATCATCAAGCTGAAGAGTATATACTACATAGCGCTAGCTTTACTGTCTCCGGAAAGAGGGTCAAAAGAGTGAAAACCTGCTTTCTATTATGAAGAACTTAAGAGTGCCTGCCTTACTCTTCTTTTAATGAAAAAAATCTTATCAAGTTTGAATTAATACAAATGCTTCTACGGCAACATCCATTCTAATCTCTTAGAATCAGAATCATCTTTATTTGCCAAGTATGTCCAAAAAACACACAAGGAATTTGTCTCCGGTCGTTGGAGCCGCTCGAGTACGACAACAGACAGTCAATTGACAGAGAACACTTTGGAGACAAAGACATTAAGAAAAACAGTCACTGAGCAATAAAGGGTTGCTAGTTATCTGGTAATGGCGGTACAATATTTATTTATTTATTTATTGACAATTGTGCAAAAAGATGCAGATTCCTCGAGCAGTTTGAATGACTAATATAGCAACAGTCCGGTGCAGTGACCATTACGCAAAGGGGGCCGAGACTTCAAGGAGTGTATGCGGTTTAAAGTGACGAGTATCGCGATAATCTGGGACAATGTCGATTGTGCAAATGTTGCAGATATTCCTCAGTCTGTGTGCAAGTGGGGGCAGATGCTACTCTTGCATGAGTGGCCAGTATTCGCCAACAACAGATATGCAAATAGTGCAGCGTGGCGAGACTACGACAGTGAGTGCACGAGTCATGTATCATTGGCCCCACAGAAATGTGACAACAAACTCAAGACAAAAGAATTGGCAGCATGTTGCAATGGAATTGTAGGTTAGTTGTTTAAGAAGTTGATGGCAAGAGGGAAGAAGCTCTTGGAATGTCTGCTAGTTCTAGTTTGCATTGATCGGTAGCGCCTACCTGAGGGAAGGAGCCGGAAGAGCCGGTGACCGGGATGCGGAGGGTCCGAGAGGATTTTGCACGCTCTTGTCTTAGTTCTGGCAGCGTGCAAGTCCTCAAGGGTGGGCAGGGGGGTACCGACAATCTTTTCAGCAGTTTTGATTGTCCGTCGCAGTCGGAGTTTGTCCTTTTTTGTAGCGGCACCAAACCAGACTGTGATGGAAGAACACAGGACCGAGTCGATGACCGCTCTGTAGAACTGCCTCAGCGGCTCCCGTGGCAGGCCGTGCTTCCTCAGAAGCCACGGGAAGTGCATCCTCTGCTGGGCCTTTTTGAGGACAGAGTTGATGTTGATCGCCCACTTCAGGTCCTGAGAGACTGTAATTCCCAGCAACTTGAAGGTCTCGACGGTTGACACAAGGCACCTGGACAGCTTGAGGGGCAGCTGTGGCGAAGGATGCCTCCTGAAGTCCACGATCATCTCTACAGTCTTGAGCGTGTTCAGCTCCAGGTTGCGTCGGGCCGCACCGCAGCTCCGGCCGCTCCGCTTCCTGTCCATATGCAGACTCGTCACAGTCTTTGATGAGGCCGATGACTGTGGTGTCATCTGCAAACTTCAGGAGTTTGACAGTCGTTCGTGTAGAGAGAGAAGAGCAGCGGAGAGCGGACACAACCTTGGGGCGCCCCAGTGCTGACGCTGCGCGTGGATGAGGTGGTCTCTCCCACTCTCACCTGCTGTGTCTTGCCCGTCAGAAAGTTGTAAATCCACTGGCAGATGGCAGGCGAGACGCTGAGCTGGAGAAGCTCGGAGGAGAGGAGTTCAGGGATGATGGTGTTGAACGCTGAGCTGAAGTCCACGAACAGGATCTTCGCGCAAGTCCCTGCACTGTCGAGGTTCTCTAGGATGAAGTGCAGTCCCATGTTGACTGCATCGTCCGCAGACCTATTCGCTCGGTAGGCAAACTGCAGGGGGTCCAGCGCAGCGGGGGACCTGTGAGCTAGCTAAATCACAGCACGTGCTTCCAAATGTATTTCTTAAATTGTGTTCATTGTCTGCTCACTTTTTGACTAGCAGCAAGTGTTATCAATTTGAAGCTTCGCAAGATTGGTTGACAAGAATGTGCCGCTTTCTAAACAAGCGAAGTTTAGGTTTCGGAAAGGGGCACTGGATAAGGCATGTCCATATTATCCTTGTGCCATTAAAGACATGGAGGAAGAAATGACAGAGGTCATTTATCATCATGTCATGGTCACTATGCATCAGTGTGAGCAACGCTTAGTCATAAAAATGGAAGACAAAGTCCAAGATTTAAGCCTGAGTACAAAAGATGCCCAGAGACTTTATGATGGCCAAGGCTCAGTGGAGTAGTTTTGACAATGAAAGTTAAAATACACACAGTTAACGAGCTGAGAATAGGTGTGGGATTGATCCTGAGAAGACTTTGCAAAGAGGGTGGCCATGAATAGAAAGGTCTGCATTTAATTTGCTAATCCATCACTGCAATTGTGCTGGGTAACAAAGGCAGAGAGGAGAGTCGTGGGGCATTCAGAAGCAATGGAGCATGCTGAGGGCTGAATGTGTGCTTCTCCATGGAGCAGGCCAGGCCACAGCCTGTGGCCCTTGGCCCTAAAAGCCTAGCCGGCGCTTGAGAGAAAGGGCTCTGATGAGCTCGGGGCAGGCAAGACTAATCTCTTCATGTCCAAAGAATTGTTTAACTATGTTTGACTGATTAACCCAAAGCCCTCCATTCCAGTTGCAATCTATTTGTTCAATCAAATCTCCGCAACTCATCACTCTGCAGAGTGAAAAGAGAGGAGCGAGCGGGGAAACAAAAGGGCCTGCAAAACAATCTATTTGGAGGATGCACACACGCGTTTTCAGCATCTAAACGCACACAGCCCTGCTGCTCACATTAAAAGAAAGGTCAGAGGAATCTCGAAGCACTCCGAGCACAAACTGTACCGTCACACTGGCTTTTACCGGCTTCATGGGAAAGGGAAATTTAAGGCACTCTCCCCTGCGTGGAAACAAGGTTGCCAGAAAGATTAACCCAGCTTCCTTTTATAGCCTCTGAGAAGAGGTTAAATCACATATTACATTGCCTGAAATGTCTCAGAGTAATTAGATCAAGAATATGACTCTCTCCTCTTCCTCTCGCAGACTGCGGCTGATCAAAGCCTAATGATGGTGTCAGTGCCTTTGGCAGTACTGGCTGGATAAATCTCCCCATCGGGACGGCAATCTGTCAGAGCCGCAAGCTCTGCTAAACAGCACAGGACACGAGTGGAATGGCGCTTGACACAAAGTCGACTAAACGAACCACATAAGCTTTCCGTCAGCAGTGCGGCATTAAAATTCACAGGAACGATTAAAGCTCTCTTTGTTTTGGCTCCGACCTGCTTGTTTCTATGTACACAGTCAGCCGATATGTATACAAGGAGAAACGTCATTGCTTTGCACCCACCAGACCGGACCTGATCCGGGCAGCACCTGGTCTCGTGATGGGTGTGGGGGCTATTGGCTATTAATTACAGAAAGCCGACACTCGAATCCCTGCAGTGAGACTCGGGAAGTGAGCTACTCAGCGAGACGAATGCTTGCCTGTCACACAGCAACACGACCTGCCTCAGGACTCCTTGCACATGAATACTTATAAGAATGTCTTTCAAATTGGACCCCCACCCCACTTCCATCCCCATCCAATTGTACAGCTGGCTGTAGCACTACTTCAGGGATATTTTCCGACTAATGCAAAATGCTCGTGCAGTGGCGTGATAAAAGTTGACATTTTCCTTTTCTAACTCAATGCTTCCTTTGTAAACAGCCTTGTGGTTTTGTGTGTTCGCAGGCTGCGAACACATTACATGTGCTGTAATGGTCAATTTTATTATCTCCTCTGAGACTGAAAGGGTGCAAACAAAAGGGGGAAATGGCAGGAGCTATGCCAATCATTTATCATTGAAAGATGTCAGACAAAAGAAGCCCTAAAAACCTGACAGCTTTTCTTTCTGTGGCATGTTCCATGTCAGTCCCTTCTGCCACAAAAAAAGGGGCCCCTGAGACTCCTGGGAGAGATCTGACCCAAATCTTAACCCTATACAGGTGGCACATCGTCAACACAGGGCTGAGAGTGAGAACAGCTCTTCGATCAGACGAGTGAATACATAACCCCCCCCCCCCAAAAATAAAAATAAGTCAAAGTATATTTTTTATTCTACTACAAAAAAAGTCAATCCAGAGAGCACAATGAGTTGCTACAGTAAGCATAAGAGAATCTCGTTAAGGTTGCTATGAAATACCTAATTTTAGAATTAAAGCTTCGCTGCTTAAAGGTCAGACAATAAATCACTCCGGTTCACATTTTAAACCACCTCTAAGTACATGAAACTAAAAGCTCTGCTTGTATGCTGCTGCTTGTATGCAGAACATCCTGTTAATGCTGGTATCAAGTGTGATCCTCGCCTTTCAAAACAATAACTAGAGTTGAACTATGAACCGTGATTAGAGCCAGCACCGACGCCCCCCCCCCTCCCCCCACCACCCCCGCGGAGTGACAACTGCGCTGCTGCACATTCCAGGAAACGCCACTTGCTGAAGACATAAACAACAAGTTGGAGGGCTGCACAGATGCTTACAGCCTCAATAAGTGCTTTTCAATTTGCAGCAGTGGTCGTATTTCAGAATGGTGTGGAGCAGGGGGGCTGCTGTTTCACTCATATGCTGGACAGACTGTCTGGACAATGTAGCTGTCAGACGCACTGCCTGCCTTGAATATTGATTCAGTAGGGAACTTATAGGCCTGTAGAGTGAAAATGTTGAACACGGAATTAGGAATCTGAATGTCGATTGACTATTGCTGAGAGGTCTGCATTTGCTACAAGCAGCGCAGTGAATGACATGCCAGAGATTAGCCTGTGAAGGTCACAATCTGAGTCTATCCTTTCAGCTGCTTTTCACAACACAACCCCCGAGCCCTTTCCAACAACAGGAAGAATGTCATCTGGTAACATTTCGAGGCACGGAGATACCATTCACTGTGACCAACAATGGGTGCAAACAGGACCAGAGGGTGAGGAGGTTATAAAGAGCCCCATTCTAAGTGCCGCCTGCTCTCCAGCGCACTGCACGCACACAGAAAAATAAAAACACACCCACACACTCGGGCCTGGGGAAGGGTCACGGCAAAGGGGAACTGCCTCCTCACCTCTGCAGCTCAGTCAAAGGAGCCTCCACAGCTTCCTGACACAGCTACAGTATAGCCTCCTCCACCGGTCAGGCCTTTGAGACGAACCACGATTACATACCATACTTGGATGGGTTATTTGGTCATACCAAACTGGAGGCTGAAAAAGCATCAACGCCAAATAGAGTACACAACTTGGCTGTAGTGCTGTGCGGTATGGACAAAATCTTATATCATGGTTAAGGTCATTTTCTATCCTCACAACATACTGTATATTGCAATATATTCCCTCAAAATTCCATGAAATCAATGGTGATTTCCCCCCCCCCCTCTGTATTTATGAGAGAGGGAGGGAGGGAGGGAGGGAGGGAGGTAGGTAGGTAGGTAGGTAGGGAGGGAGGGAGGTAGGTAGGTAGGTAGGTAGGTAGATAGATAGATAGATAGATAGATAGATAGATAGATAGATAGATAGATAGATAGATAGATAGATAGGCAGATAGATAGGCAGATAGATAGGCAGATAGATAGGCAGGCAGGCACCCCGCGGCTGGGGAAGCCCGTCGCTTGCCGGTCTCGAGAAGTTAGCAATCAGGCCAGCAAAGTTAGCATGTCAGTATTTCCGCATTACATCAATGAATTTGCTGTCTCTTGACTACATTCGTGCTGATTTACTCATATTTCTCAACAAGACTTGACCATTTCTTACATCTGCTGTTTCTTTAAACAAAGCATTTAATGTCATTTGGTAAAACCAATGTTGTAAAATCAATATATTCTAGATTTTCCATCATCTAAATTTAAGATTGAAAAAAAGGAAACTTAATCAACGGCCATCCCCATTTACCACTTGCACAGATTTTGCTAAAAACATCAATTCTGTGAAAACCTCAGGCTTATTGTTGTTATCACAAGTGAATTTAATATAAAAAATCTATCAAATTACAAATCAAAAGTCATGCAACTAGTGTTCCAATGAAGGAAAACTGGCCTTCCATCTTATGACAAATCCAGATATCATTTGTTCTTGTGCTTATGAGACCTGCCCCCCCCCCTCCCCAAAAAAGACTCCAGAACAGAGGAGAAATTCAGTGTCTTCTGAAGAGTTTGAAATATTAAACATAAAGCCCAATTAGCCGACAGCCTTTTACATCTCCTCCCCCCTCTTCTAATCCTCTGGAAGCTTTATCTAACGATTGTGCCAAGTATGACACGTTGAACTCACCGTGCGTCTGTGTGTGTGTGTGTGTGTGTGTGTGTCTCCACCAGCAGCAGCTTTACTGGTGCTTTGTTACGGCATTCTTTGTGACCCCCCAGACTGGGTCACCCTCAGAGCCTATGTAGCTCCAGCTAATGATGCCCTCGTATGTACGCTTGGCAACATTGGAAAACTGCAGCAACACAAACAATAAAATGTATTAGCATTGCCTAGGATGTAATATGGGGCTTGCCTCGCTGTCTCTTACTAGAGCGAGAGCGTAGTTTTGGGGGTGGAGACGCTCAGCGATCTGATTGAGACGGTCTTATCTTGTGCCATAAACAGATAGCTGCATCTGGGCTGCTCCTCTGCTGCTGATGGAGGCTGATAAACAGCTCTCTCGTCTCCAGCGACTCCGTCGAGGCTGATCACACCGAGATGCCCTTGCGCCTCCCGCTGCTATGGTTGTTGTTTCTGTTGTGAATGTCACAGTTCTGAAGCGTGCATTCTTCCACGATTGCCCTCGAGATGAAGACACAACAATTTCTAAAAGCCCTCTTTGGTCTTGGGTGTTCGGTTGCAGCCCTCCCTGGCTTGGGGCTTCAGGTTTGTTGATCGAGCGATCTACCCTGCAAGGCGAGAGCTTTTTTTGACCCAATTAAAATCCACCTGCTAACATGCTAATCCTCGCAGAACAAAATAAAAAGCACCAACATGCATTGCAAAGAAAGGCACAGAGTTTCAAAGCAGGGCTCGTGCTTGAAGTCATTTGGCCAAACACAAAGCAAATGCCTTATGACCCGCAGCCCTGCAGGACATTTCCTTTCTCTCAGGCACAACTGGGCCACGGTGTCCACGACACCCCATTTGGAAGGACAATGCGCTCCCACTTTTTTTCCCTCGCTGACCTGTTTTTGACCCTCACGCCGTTGTCCCCAAAAATGACCAAACATCTACTCTGTGACTGATACCGCACTACCGTACAGAGAGAACACAGGAAAAAGGTATTACGGGGACAAGCTGCTCTTCAAGAACTACCAAGGTGCAGGAAATAAAAAATCTCCTATATATGCACATAAAATTCACAGACAACACCTGCTGGAGATTTTACATCCACTGGCCCCTACAGGGAAATGAGGATTGGGGAGAGAGCCTGGTTGCACATTTCCAATTCAAATTTTCTTCCATTGGGCTCGTTCCAGAAAAGACATGCTAGTTAGCCGGGATGTTTCAGGCAACAATAACGGGGGGGGGGTAGATATGACGAGCAACTAATCATTGGTATTTAATGAGCTCCACGTGACTGCACGTTCTCGACATGATATGTTATTCGGTCTTACACTGACGTCTCAGACATAAAGCAGGGCTTTGATATTATCCTCTTATGACTACAGTCTTTATGTTGCGCAGCAGATTGTTCTGCTGACAAGTGCAGGACCTTCTGCAACATAAAGCATGTGGGCTTCAATGGGAGCCACGCAAGAACAATTGCTTTTACTTGGCGAGACCAATCATAGGTCGCTCCTAGTTTAATCCAGTCAATTTAACATTTGGAAAGCTGTGTGTGGGTTCGCATAGTACTCCCTTCACTGCTCTCAGCATTCCGCTCAAGTGAGCTAAAGAAGTAGCTCACCCATACCCAATATTTACCTCTCCCAAGCGGGCTGTTCATGAGCATGTTTTTTTGTTTGTTTGCGTAGCCCCTCTTGTGTACTGTTTGTCATATAGAAACATTGTTTGATTTGTAATAGGTATGTTTTTTTTCCCATGACATTGGGAGAAGATATGCTGACTGTCGACATCATAAAAACGCAATCCTCCTTCCTGTTGCCATCCTCCACACGTCAAAGTTAATCACACAATAGAATTGTAAACTATACTGCGTATCAGTGGTTGACTTACTTTCACACTTGTGAGAATAGTGATCTGCTTTTAAGAAAAAGATGAACTTATTTTACTGTTTTAAACATAAATAGTGCAGTGGTTAAATTGTCTAGGAATGTTACAATTCTACTGATTTTTACAAATTTCATAATGGTGACAGTAGACTAGAACATGAAACACTTCAAAATATGCAGAAACTCATAAGGTCAGGTTGTTATGCTTCATAACTACAAGGGGGTAAATGTTCATCATAGATCATTTTGTTTGGATCCAAGGTAACACAAATTTCAGAAGCTGATAAGATTTTGCATGCCAGATGTTTTAAGGCTTGGCATGCCGTACGTACATATTTATTTGTATTTTTATGAAGCCTTGTATGCACACAACACTGGGGCCAAAAAGCCAAGAGGCTGCACTTGAAAAAGAAAATGTGCCTCTTCTGCCTACACTGTAAATCAATACATTCCAACACATTTGTCAGCGGCTGGCAGCAAAGCCGAAAGGCAAACTTGCTTTTCTGCCCTCGAGCAAAGACTCTCAGTTTGTGATGACAGGTCAAAGAGTCAGCACATGACTCATGAACGAGCGCTATTTCCCTTTGTGGAGCGCACTCATGAACATGACATGAACAAATGAACCAGGTGCTCCTGACATTCAGCCTTGTTTGCTAGCTTTATAGCTGACGAGCAAACGCACAAATCATGTTCAGAGTAATCCGAAGTTGAAAAACACTCACTGCCATGTTGGGGGACCAACCAAATTGTATTTTATTTTTTTATTTTTTGGGGGGCGGGGGGGGGGGGGGGGGGGGGGGGGTAATACAAAACTGTTAGTCAAACATAAGTCTGATGTTTTCTGGCATTTCTGAGGGCTTCAACGGGAATTGGGTTAAGTGAACAGACTTATTTTCCTTGTGGAGCGTCCAGGGTTGCAGAGTTATGCAAGTCACTGATGATGCAACGCAAGAGCTCGGACTTGACTGCAAGTGGCCATAAAGTAAAGCCAGCAAGTCAAACTGTAGATGCTGAAAAGACAGTGACGTTCAAACAGTGGAGTCAGCAAGCACTGGCTTGGAATACGTGGTCCTGTGGCACCAGAAGACACTCATTTACTGCCATACGTACTGGTTTTCATTTGATTGTTTGATATTTGGGGCCTGGAATTGTTGTTCATACAAATACTTACTCTACAGCAATTATTACTTTAGGTAAATAATAGACTGTGGCACGTTTTTTCCCACCTTGCTGACATTTGGGTTAGGTCCCCACCGTATGCACAAAACACTGTCATTACCAAGAAACTCTGTATAGTGTTTGTTTACTTTTGTGCTTACCTCCTGTTACACTTCTGTAACAGTATGTATCCCATGGTTTTTTTTATTACAACCTCCTCCATTTCCCATTGATTCCTATGGAAAAAAATGTTAACTAAATTGAAGGTTCCTGAAATCAATCGTGTTGGACTTTTGAGCTTTCACTGTCGTGTACAGTGAACCCCTGCTATTCGTGAGGCATAGGGACCAAGCCCTGCGGCAAATAGCGCAAATCTGCAATTAAGATCCTCAAACCACTTCAGCATCAAGAGGCCACCAGATGATGCTCAAATAATATTGTGGTTGCTTTGGCCTGAGCACAAAAACGGTGACGAGGTGAGTTTTCCAGCAAATAGCAGTTTCCCAAAGAAATCTGGGATTAGGCAAATTTGCGAATGCCAAAGCGCAAATATGCGGCGGTTCAAGGTTCAAAGACTTTTTGGCACCACAACATCCCTGAAAATCTACTACAAAGGCTTTATTCTGGTAGATGTGACATTAGAGCACATTACAGACGGGAGAGGCCTTACAGTCATTTGTTTCTAAGACCTAACTCATCTTCATTGCGCTGGGAAACGTAGCACCCCGTCGCAAAAAGGTTTCCTTCTCCTCGATAATTGCACAGAGTCTGGGGGCTGAGTTTCCCCGACGACACGCTCTGAAACTTAATTATCTGCTCTTTGGAAAATGTAAGTGAAGAAAGCTATGTTGCAAAAGTGCACTTTTGGACAAGCAAGGCCAGGCTCTGAGATAGAGCCTGCCAGCTAGTCATCAAGTTTATAAAAAAAAAAAAAAAAAAAAAAAAGAACCTAACCTTTGTTATGCTAAGTAAAGGCTTTTTTTTTTTTTTTTTTTTTACTCAGCACACAAAACGCACATTGAGCTCAACAAACATACAGCTCAAGCATCCCACCGTATGGAAAGCATTCCTCTGCATTATCCAGCCATAGTCCAGTTTTAGGAATAATGCCGGCCCATGACATGACAATAAAACATGACTCACATCAGCCCCCCCCCCCCCCCCCCCCCCAAAAAATAATAAAACATATATATATATATATATATATATATAAAACAGCGGCGGCATAAAAGATCAGACTCGGAGGGGGCAGAAACATCGATAGGATCCCATTAGTTAAGTGCGCCCTTAGGATACCCGAAATTTGATCATAGTCAGACTTCTCCTGTCCAGACATAAACCATTAGACGCTGTGTGGGGGGTGGGGGGGGGGGGGGGGGGGGGCTGCTCCTCACAGACCACCACGTCGTCTTCTTCTTCTTCTTCACTCTTCCTCAAGCAAGGTCGGATGTGCGGCCCGGTGACGTCCACCTTCTGGTCTCACCTTTAACACTTGCCTTTGCAGGTGAATCAAAAGCCTCCTCACTGGACCACCACATCATTGCGGTCAACGTTAAAAGAGGAGCAAAGCGCTACATGTGCACCGACACTTCATTATGGCTAAATACAGCCGTGACACGGATAGCGTATGCAACTTTAACCACATAAGACGCACAACTGAATAAATAGGATAAAGATGATTTGGTACGGAGATGGCCGTGAATCCACAACTGTTGTCACAAGAACCGGTTTCTTATTACGACTAGGAATAATAAAAGAACCGGTTTCGTTCAATGCTCCGAGCATGAACGTACTGCGAGCCCGCCCGCCCGCCCGCCCGCTTCGCGTCGCTCGGAGACAGAAAGAAGAGCCGCAAAGCCGCAGGTCGCTCGTACGAAGGGTGCCTGGCAGCTCCAGGCTAGCTAACCTAGCACGTCTCAAACGTACACAGTCCCATTGTTGCCCTCTCCTCCTCCTCGCCTTTCCCCAATTACGTGCGCCCAAATGTGGCGGCGGTGTCACCGAGAGGAAGGCACGAACGGCGCATAACAAAGACACGACTACTTACTCTCCGTCAACCTCTGCGAAAGGCATCGTTTAGTCGGTCGCCATGGTTCAAAACGGACAGATTTACTCCCGCCGCTGTGCGCTGCTGCTGCTGCTGCTGTCTGCGGCAGCAACTTCCGGCGCATGCGCGCTCCACGGCGACGTCGACTCGCTCGTTAAAGGGACAGTCGCCTTGCCATCGCGATCACCGCGTTAACGTTGGCTTAACAACGTTAACGCGCTGTGCTGTACTCGGGTAACGCCGCAACTTCCTGTTTCCGAAGGTGGCAAAAGTACTCACACTCTGCACTGAGGTCGTGCAAGTACAAATACTTGTCTACAGGACAAGTAGAAGTACTTATTCAACTCCTGTACTTGAGTAAAAGTTGTTTTGGGTTTGTTTGTTTTTCAGTACAAAAGTAAAAACGAATTGTTATTGTCATATAGGAAGTCAAACTGAATTTTTACTGTCATGTACGAAGTCAAATGGGTTGGTCTCCAGTTGACAGGCTGGTGACCAAAACAAAACAAAAGTTCATGTCAAGCACTTTGTGTTTATCTTAATGGGAATATATAGCACTTAATAATATTGTACTTTATAAAAACATATAGTAATGACAGTTAAATAGAATGTATAACACACATAGCATAACTTTGTGTTCCACAGAAGGAGTAGTAGGCCTGCTAAGGCCTCCTGAACTCAGACACGCTAACTGGAGCCTATCCCAGGTATGTTCGGGCGAGAGGCGGGCTGCGCCCCGAACCGGCCGCCAGCCAATCGCAGGGCACTCGGAAACAAACAGGCTACAACAACAACAACGACGAACCTACCACGCACGCATGTTTTGGGGATGTACCCGGAGAAACCCCACGCAGGCACGGGGAGAAGATGCAAACTCCACACGGGCGGGGGCCGGGATTTGAACCCCGGTCCTCAGAACTGTGAGGCGGATGTGCTAACCAGTCCTCCGCTGTGCCACCACTTGGGGTGTTCATGTTATATATAATTCAATGTACTGTACATGTTTCGGGAGCAGCCACACTGCCATATACTTGCGTCTGTGTATTGTATAGGCTAGAACATGGAACCAAGGTTTACCCGCGTGCTTGACTATGCGTTCGGGAAAGCTTGCGCAGTCAATTGTGTCACACGCTGCCCGATTTGATGAAAGCTTGTGTTTGTTTAAGCCCGTGTGTCCGAATCCTTGTAATCCAAGATGTATATGTGTGTGACTACTGCCTCCAAAGTATTGACGCAAGTTCATTAGGGAACAGATAATGCACCTTTGCTTGTACTTAGTTTTTTATAGATCCCAGTTGATATTTTCAAAAAGTGTACCGTTAGCTGTGAAATGGGAATCATGCTTATGGGTCCCTTGTCACGGAATTGTCCAAAGAGTGACAACGGTTGTTTGTCTGCATTGTGCCCTGCGACTGACTGGCATGGATGGACGGCAGGACACAGAGACAACTTCTCGGATATTCCTGGAATAAACCATTGCAAAGACGAGCTTCCCACACCCGGCTTGCACGGCATGTATTACAACGCTCCTGCTAAATTCAGCCTGCCGGCCTCACCCTCCACAACAGCGAGCGAAAGAAGTCAAAATGCGGCCCGATCACACGCAACGCGTAAAGTTCAGCAGGTGGGGAAGGAGAAGTCGCAGCAGGCTTCATCGGGAAATAATACAAAGCTAATGATGCCGAATGGTGCGCGCTCTCTCTCTCTCTCTCTCTCTCTCCATACCAAAGAGCACGTCAATACGCCATGTGAAAAGAACACTGTTCCCAATGATGCTTTCCATATTCACCGATGACATGAGGGATGATTTCAAAGGGCGTCATTATCGATTCGCTCGCCAGACAAGTCCCATCGATTGGACGTCTTGACTTGATCTCCCCCACTGTGAAAGAGATTGCACGATCGGAGCGTGAGTGTGACCTCTATGGTTAGTTTGGGGGTTAAATTGCCTCCTTTAAAAAAATAAAAAGCCGCCAGAGCAAGGGCAGAGCTCGGTCTGTCGCGTACGTCGACCGGGATTTTGACCCGTGTCTGATCGATAAGGTGTCTAAAGTCAGATATCTTTTCATTCATCTGTTAAGCGTGTGTGAGAAGGGAGGACGGGGCCGCGAGCAGACAGCCAGCGGTGCAGCGTCACGCCTCTCCATGCAATCACAGCGTGATGGATGCTCCTTTTTTTATTTCTTGCCGCTCCCCCGTTGGCATTGCCTCCGCGGCCCCTGCGCTTCTTATTCCGTCAACTTTGCTCGTCCTCATGAGCGGCGGCCATTGCATGTCTCGTCCCAGCTTAGCGTTGGCGCTGGAGCACAAAAGCTGATGCCCGACGTCGTCACCTTGTTCGCCGGCCGTCACGTACGTCACACGCCGGACGTCGATGACATAGAGTCGATCGTCGACTGAAATGAGTGTTCCGGTTTTCATCGGAACGCGTGAAGTCTCATTGGCAAGTGCTCTTCAAATGGCGATGTGGGCTACGGCTTATGATGAAAGGCTCTGCGGGCAAAGACGTTTTTTTTTTTTTTAGCGAGAGTGCTCTTCCTGAAGGCCGAAGTTCATGGAGTCACGGAGAGCGGCGTGGTACGCGGCCATGCGAGGAAAGCCCTGAGGGGGAGCAGGCCTTGAATGAACGTGAGCGAGAGAGTGGGCGTTTACCGACCCTTAAATATCCTTTTGGGTGTCTGCTTCACTTTCCATTCCGCAGTAAAGTGTCTGCTCCGTAAAAGCTCCGTTTTGGTCTTGCTCGTCTGTGCAGAGCTTTCAGTGTTTGATGATGACAGATTGGGAGCCACCCGATACCCTTCATCATCCTTCCGCACTCGGAGGTGCGCGCTGCACCCGAGCGAGTCCTCCGGGACTAACCCAACAGCCGGCTCCCCTCACACGGAAGGGAGCTGAAGGAACCTTTGAACGGCGTTATCCGTCCATTTTAAAAGTCAGCAGATGTCTTTGTGCAATGCGAAATGGTGAGACGGGAATGCTTATTTTAGCCTCTGTGAAGCCTACCTTGCTTTTGACGGGTGGCGACTGATCCTGGGACAGTTGCTCGGGGGGGAAAAAAGGAAGATTCATTCCTTTCTTGTTGTTATTTTGAAGAGGTTTTATCTTGCTCTTCGTGCCAAAATCAGTAATCCTCCTTCGTGCGTTTTTATCACCTACACATCAATATTCCACTTAATATATATTTCGTCCTTCCGTTTGTTTATTTGTTTTCTTACCGTCTTAGTTCTCGCGGGTGAGCTGGACTCTATACCGGGTGACTTTGGGCAGGGTATAGCCCGGACTCTTTTCGTCAGTCCGTTGCAGGACAAATCACTCATGGGCAATTTAAGTTTTCTGTGAACCTGAGATGTATGCTGTTGGAATATGGGAGGAAGGGGTTACCTGGAGAAAACCCAAGCAAGTTGGAAATGTAATGGGGGATAGACTTGCCTTGCTCGACTTTTACTGTATTAACTTGGGTGCAACTTAAAGGTTACGGCTGGAGCCATACTTAGGAAATGCACGTATGTGACCTCAGGCACATGCGCAGATAGCCCCCAAGTGGTGGTCAAGCACCTGCCCCTTTTGCCCCGGATGAAAAAAGTGCCCTTTTTGCTGCAGCCCATTTTTTTTCTTCATTCGTCAACATTTGAAAAAATACTCTTTGTCATCAATTCCACTGAAAGTGTTTTGACATCTGATGGACATTTATTTGCGTCTTCGGGAGACCGATATACCGTATGGCATTGATGCTGTTGGATTTTTTTGTAGCCTTCTTCTAACTAATTCCTTGGAACAATGATACCCCTCTGGTGCTGCAGAAGCTCTCTGCGGACCACGGCTTATGTTGCAAGATGTGACTGCAAAAATGTCAGGAAAAGCCTAGGATAACAACTGACATTTATTTGGGCTTATTAAGAGGCACTTTAAATGGTGGCCGCTGTGTGGTGACTCCCATTTAAAATGCGTTTGAATTGTAAGTGATTCATTCTGAACCCAGCTACATCCCCATTTATCATTTTATAACTATGTTATCTCGCTTGTTGATTTTTACTTCCCTCTCGTAGATAAAGTTGGACAGGTTATAGTTTAATTAATAGTGGATTTCTTTTTTTTTTAAAATTCTTTATCATGGTCTCGTTTTTGTATATGACAAAAACCTGCCATTTGAACAGGGGTTTGGAGACTTTTTATATCTACTGTAGCTTCCCTTCACCTCCTTTGTCAATAGCTATATTATTGACTGTGTTGATTGCGTTGACAGTAATAAGTACTTTTTTTTTTTTTTTAAAGTTCTCAGTTGTTTGAATCATTTTGATTTGAGCACCTGCCCCCAAAGATTTCAGTGTTGTGCCTCTGTCACTTCCTTGTCCCCCCTCCGGTGTAATCAAAAAGCAAAGCGTGAGGAGAGAGGGAGCGTTTGCTTTTAAATAATGCCGCTAGGAGGCAGTGTTGCTAATGCGAAGACCGGAAACCGGAAATCTTGCCTCGTCTGTCAAACAAACATGGCGGCGCCCTATTGATGCGGTTGGTGTCACAGGCTAACGTCCGCGCAGATTTTAATGATACATTTAATCATATCTGTTGAAGTAGAACAGTTCTTCGACATAACCTGCAATGGCTCTCAGAGTGTGCAGGCGTTTTTTGAGGGTCTCGGCTGTCATCTCCAGACGACTCTTCGTGTCTGCTCGACAGGAACCTGCGCAGTGGCTTCCTTCCACAGGTTAGCCTTGAAGTGGTCGGGGTAAAATTTACTGAACAATTGAACACTAACGCAATCCGGAACTTCGAAACTATCCTGAGTCGTACTTTAGCTGTGGCTGTCATCAGAGCTTGGTTAAATAAGTTATAATACACAACCAAGAAGCATCTGTCCTCATTTAGCTACATTTATTATTTAGTTTCAGCAGCAGCCTGAACAATTCCTTTCGTCAATCAAAATACATACTGACACCTTTTACACACACTGCTCAATTTACATAGCAATGGGATGCATTTACTGAATCTGACAATGTCAACACTCATGTTAAAGCGTCGTTATTCAATCAAACAAGGGTAATACAGAGAACCCTGGGAACAGGGTTCGAGCGAAAATCCTCGAAAACGCCTGCCCCAAAACGTTTGTAATTTCCTATAGATGCCGCAATAGCATGTCAAAGCAATCATGTCCTGAACACAAAACCTGCAAATTGCTGAGTTTTTCAGCCTCAGCCTCAGCCCCACGCCCCCACCTCCCCTCAAAATCAGCTAATGGCGAATTTGCAAATGCAGAACTGTGGCTATGCTGTGGTTTAATGTATGCCAGTTTCTTGGCAGTGCGGTAATGGAGATGCTGGTGTGTTTTCAGGAAATGCTGCATGTCGCTGTGGAAGGAGCAACTTGTTTATCTTCAATCCGGCCTGTTCTATTACATCAGATGCATTTGTGAGCAGACTGCTGAAAGGCAGTGTTGCGGAGGCAGACAACAGCCATTATCGCCTTCCTGCCTCTGTTCCTCCAGACAGAGGTGACTTGACCAATGTCTCCAAGATGAACATCCTAATCTTCAGGGATTGTGTGGCTGTTATCACATTTTTATTTATTCATGAATTTGTATGTGTTGTTGTTGTTGTTGTTTTTTTTAATTATAGGTGAACACATGTCGTTATTACTGAAACATCCTGATCAGCCTGAACACGCCAAGGTTTTGAAAGTGGCGATAATTGGTGCTCCGAATGCCGGGAAGTCTACTTTGTCCAACCAGCTTCTAGGCAGAAAGGTCTCTTCTTTTAAACCTGTAATTATGTCTGAAATGATATAGAAGCACTAAATTGGGGTACATGCATACTATTCTTTTACCATCTTGACCTATGTTTAAAGCGCGAGAGACCCCACATGTGATGAGGAGAAAAAATGCCATGTCTTTGCATACTATAATAGTTTGTGGTCAAGGAGTACTCGTCAAAGGTGGTCAATGCTAATGACAGATATAATTTGTCTAAAATAATATGGCTTTTTAAAAACAAAAAAAAAAAAAAAAAAACACTCATATTGCATGCGTAAAAAGTATGTGAACCTTTTGAATTAATAACAGGTTCACCCAACCCCACAGTTTCAGCTGATGTACAGACATTGTCATGTTACCCTGAAGAATTGTCTCATTTCCTCGAGGATTCCAAGCTGTCCAGGCTCTGATGTAACAAAGCAGGCCCAAATGTTTTCTCTGCCATCATTTCTGGTTGAGATGATGTTGATGAAGTCTTTGGGATAACTTTTCTAACCCTTGCTAGCTTTATTTTAATCGACAATTCTTTATCGTAGAACCTCTGAATGTTTTTTTGGGGAATTTACTCCAGTGTCCCTCCTACAGTTCAATATTGTGTTTTATTTTTTAATCTCTATCTATTTTGTCACATGGAAGGTGTTCGCTGTCTCCAAGAAAGTGCATACTACACGGAAACGAGCCCTGGGAGTCCTAACAGAGGATGATACACAGATTGTAAGACTTTGCATCCATTCCTATACATTTGATTGAAGCCCAATGCTGAACCCAACATGTTTTTATTTTAGATTTTACTGGACACACCAGGCCTCACCACACCATCAAAAGTCAAAAGGTACTGCTACTCTTTTATGCAACTTGTGTGTCTAAATTATTACTAACATGCACATTGACAGACACCAGCTTGAGGAGTCTTTGCTTTTGGATCCTTGGAAGACGGTGACAGAGGCCGACCTAAGTAAGGCTGCATTTTTCATGATGTATTTGGTTCAAATAGTGAAATATAGTAGCTGATGGCGAAAGTTTAATGACAGTAACTTTCCGTTCGCAGTGGTGGTCATAGTTGATGTGTCAGACAGATGGATGTGCAGAAGGCTGGACTTTGAAGTGCTCAAATGCCTAGCGCGCCACCCGAACATCCCGGCGATACTTGTCCTCAATAAGGTAGCCTCTCCTCGGAACACAAGATTCACACCGTATGTCCCCAAATGGTGGCCGTTTAATTCCCGTGTGCCTCCACACAGTGCTGTGTGTGGGCAGAATCTGGAATCAAGGAATAAAAGGAATAAAAAATGTCTTTAAATTCTCTCTCTCTCTCTCTCTCTCTCTCTCTCATATCATCCTTTTTTTTTAGCACACAAAGCAGAAGTCTTGGTTAAAAAAAACCAAACATGATTGAACCTTTAGACAAACTAACCTATTGGAACTGGGTTGAATAGAAACACCTCGCTTAATTAATAAGCAAATAATACGGGCATCACGGTGGACTAGAGGTGAGCACATGTTCCTCTGTGGAGTTTGAATGTTCTGCCCGTGCCTACATGGGTTTCTGGCTTCCTCCTAAAAACATGCACGTTAGTTTCACTGAAGAGTCTAAATGTGTAAATGCGAGTGTCACTGGTTGTATGTGTCCTGCGATTGACTGGTAACCTGTTCAGGTTGTTCCCCGCTTCTTGCCCGAAGTCACATACATCCATAACCCAAATGAGGACAAGCGCTATAGAAAATGGATGGATGGACATAATATGAAAGAATACCCTTCCATGTGGTCTTAGAGCCATGCAGGACGTGAAAACTTCAAGCCAAGTAACATTGCCGGTGCGTTTGCATTTCTCTATTTCGGCCACGCTGTTCAGTCAGGTGCGTCTATATGTGGCAGCGTATGGGGGAGCTTAAAAAGGGAACAATGAGGTCCGCTTCCAACGGCACTGCATTATTGATTGGAACCAATAAAAGGTAGCCATTACTAATGTAGGGCAGTTATATATTTTATTCCTATTGTAACATGGACGTAAGAATGGATAGCCGTGTTCCGGTTCCCCATTTTTGTTATAATAAAGCCTAGTCTCAAACAAACACTCTGATACTCGCCTCTACAATTAAGTCAATTAACATCACCCAGTCACTGTTTGACGAACTAAAATAATTTTTTGTTAGTGAGATGCTACCCCTATTAATCGCTGCCAGAAAACCTTTCACGATGTTTTCCAGCTACAAAAAAACATAATAAAAACTAAACATAATCAGAGCAACTTGGTCAACGCGCCCATGTTATGGAAAAGTGATTTGGGTTTGTGTTGGGTGATGTGTCCATGTGCCACATACACTCAGTGCATTGTATGAACTGCTTCCTCCACAAGAGAAAATGCTTATTGTCGTTATGAGCGCTCGATTCCCCCCCACGCTCTCGACTTTGCTCACGCAATTAGCAGATGCTTGTAAGAATAAAGTAGTAATAATTCTTCCTCCTCCTTGTATTTTGACAAAAGCAAGTCACAGAAATTTTATAAAAAATACATGTGAACCTTTTTGAAATTGTGAAAAAAATGCCTAATGTCTCTTTTAATAGGTTAGGGACAACGAGTGTCTGTCTTTTGTCTTTAGGTGGACCAGGTGAAGGTGAAGGACAAGTTACTGGACGTCACAGCGGAGCTGACATGCGGGGTTGTAAATGGTCGCAAATTACGCATCCGACCCGTGATCAAGCCGGCTTGGGCGGAAAAGAGGCCAGAGAGGGATTTGGAAGAGTCGCGGGACCAGGACACCACCGGGGACGGTGCTGATGGGGACGAGGCTGTCCTGACCAAAGAGCAACTGAAGGCGCTGATGAGCCAGAAGGGATGGCCTCACTTCAAGGATGTCTTCATGCTCTCGTCTCTGGACAGAGAGGATGTGGAGACACTTAAGGTGGGGAACAACCGACACATATTCTATCATTTTTCTAATGCGGCTTTCAATTCTTAAAACAATATAATACTGTGGTGCCTTGATAATATGAGCGACCCGATTTAAGAGTTTTTGAAGATACAAGCTGACGTTCAGCCTATTGTTTGGGTTGTTTTGCTTTAACTTAAACTAAACATGTATTGCCGCTTCCATTTGAAGTTTACTCTCAAGCTAAACATACAACAAAAATAATTGCACGTTGTGTATTTAGAACAATAGCATAGCTTCGCCTTTGCTTTGCTAATGCTAAATGCCAATCAACATACACGGGCTAATGAATAGCATCGGTGTCGCAGTGTTATAACCAACCCTTTACGCAATGGTTATTTGAACACAAACAGTGGGGCAACACATGTAGACAGACAGTAAAGCAACACTCACAGGCATCTATTCCTTATCCTCTCCATAAAACCCAACTATTATTTTGGCAGATTACTGAGGAACGTTTCCATGTATGTATAGCTGTATGCGTGTATTATACTGCCCCCAGTTGGCCAAGGTGCGCACACCAGAAGGTGCAGCATAATTAATTATTCATGATGCACAAACTGTGTATGGCTATATCTCTGCTGTATGTTTTTATAAAGTTCAATATTATAGAGCTCTGTATTCGTTATTACAAAACACATTACACATTTCTTTTCTGTGGGGGGTTGCAACGTGGTCACGGAAATAATTAAACTCATGTCTTAAGGCACCGCTGTAATCAATGTTTGTTTTGAACTGCATTTCCACGACACAAAACAACACAAAACCTTTTGGATCTTTTTTTTTTTTTCTTGCTTTTGTTAAGGTTGTGATGATGTGACATTTTTCAAATGCTGACATTTTCTTAAAAATGAGGCACAGATGGAAGAAGGTCTACAATTAATGCTAATCCAAGTCGTCTTTGCTCTATGTTTTCGGATAAAAAAATGCTGAAACCTGCCAGGAAAACACCTACTCTGAAACGTGGAGGAGGCTTGGTTAGTTATGGGGCTGCTTTGTTGCCTTTGACACAAGGTGACATGAATCTGTGCAGGGTACTGTGTGGATCCTTCAAATAGGATAATGGCCAAAAAACTCATCCAAAAACAAAAGAATGGCTAAGGACAAAAACATTGAACTACTCCTAAGTGGCCTTCTGCGAGCCCTGGTCTAAACGTTATTGAACATTTGACAAGACACCCTTCAAACCTGAAACACCTGGAGGACTTTACAGGTGTGCAAGTCTCACAGAGCGTGACAGAAATCATTGGATTGCGGTTATGCAACAAAAAATCGAAGTTAAAGGTACCATCATTTTTGTCCATGCCAGTTTATTTAATTGTAAGTTGCAATAATGATGTTGGACTACAATTCTAAATCAATGCCTGTTTATTTTCAGTAAATGTTACTTTTCCTAACTGATACTGTTACTCCCTTGTCAGTTTCAATTTATTTCAGTGACCGCTGTGGCTTTTTCTTTCTTTAACAAAGGCTACAAGCAATTGTATCCACGTGGGTACGGGTTTGTGTTTTGGAGTAGACAGTAAATGTTGGGTGTCATCCTTTATAACAGTTCAACTGGATGTTGTATTTAAGAAATATATAGCAGGGAGGGAAGAGGTGAAAGATGAACATGGAGGGCTGAGGACAGAGTCTTGAGGAACACCAGACCACTAGTTTGTTAAATATATGTTTAAAAGTACTGTAGCTGAATATTTCCTTGATGTCTGTTCATTGGCTTTCATTTTTCTATCACAGAGCTACCTAATAATCACAGCCAAGTCTGGAGCATGGCAGTACCACAGCGAGGTGCTGACAGACCAGAGACCAGAAGAAATATGCACCAACATGATCAGAGAGAAGCTTCTGGAGCACCTGCCACAGGAGGTGCCTTATTCAATGACCCAGGTGACTAAAGAATGATGCTCGGTCGTACACGGTGGTGAATTTTGTCACATGCACTTTGCCTTAATGCATCGAGTCCACTTTGACCAATTTGAAGTATTTTTTGGGAGACGTGAATGGGTTTCTGGTTTCAGTCTGTTGAGCTTTGGGATGAGGATGAAACTGGACAGCTCACCATCTTGGTGAAAATTCACACCAAGAAAGAAAGTCATATGGTAGGTCACTCACCTTTTCACTGTTTTTGTGCTCTGATCAAAGCAATAAAAGCATCACTTTAGCATCTTCTGGCATTTGTGTTATTTGAGCAGACGCTGGGGTGTATCCGTCACCAATATACAGTATGCTGTATTTTGTTGAAGGTCAAGCTCACATTAACGATGTGCAGTATAAAAAGATCTGTGCGTTTATTCCGCACTCGCACGTGCACATATCCGATAAGTATCCCATTTTTTTTTTTTTTTTTTTTTTTTTCTTTAACCACATTTGGATAAAACAAAAAGAAAAATCTATTTATGCTGCCGTGAAGAATATCTGAATTTTGCCTGTTCAGAGCAAAAAAAATCAAATCAGAATTGTTTGGCTTCCAGTGTATATCCAGCCTTATACAGAGGCCTACGAGTGGAGATGCTTTTGGATATTCTTCGTTTTCTACACTATGTTAAGTACTTTTATTTATTTTTTATTATACATGTTCAGAGGATGGCGATCGGCACGGCAGGCCAGATGATAGCACGTATCGCCCAAGAGACGAGCGAGCACCTCACGCACATCTTCCTGAGACAGGTCAAGCTGAGGCTCTCAGTCAAGATAAAGAAGTGATGATGATGATGATGATGATGCCGGACTGAATGCTTTTTTTCCGCAGTGACACAAACAGAGGTGCCATATCTGAAATTTTGGAGGACACTTGTTTGCCTCAACATTATTTGCTCTTCATGAATCTGCTTCTGATTGTGTCAGTGAGTAACCAATCATGTTATTTGGACTGACGCAGTACCTGCACAGCCCATCCATCCGTCCGTTAGTTCATATCTTTTGTTCTCATGAGGGTCACTGGTGAGCTGGAGCTTAACCCAGCTGACTTAGGGCGAGAGGCAGGTTACACCTCGACAAGTATCGTCTTACACTTCTTAACTCATTCACTGTGATTCATTTTCTGAGCAGCCAACTGCATATTGCCAGCTATTGTAGAACATTTTGACAGATTCAGCGGATACCCGGGTTGAAAATCAGTGGCCTTTTTTTTTTTTTTTTTTTTTTTACATGGCGTTTGTCATCCTTGTCATTCACGTTAAGGTCTCTGTCATAGTTTGTCAAATTCACCAAACGCACACTCCTGCTAATGACTGCAACACAACCTGTTATGACTACAGTATGAATATACATACTCTTTTCAAATGTAAAATGGCTAAAGTTGTCCAACTTCCAATGTTGGACCTTTTGGTTTTGTCCCTCGTAATTTTCTTGTACTCAAACTCTGGGCTCATCTCAAATCTAAAGTGCTGCACCACTGCTCTCTACTGGGGTCTGTTTGTCAGTACAGTTGTGTACAAGCTCATAGTTCAGTGTTGGGCAGCATCCGACCCACTCGCCGTCCCGTTGAAAAACAATTGCAGTCTGTGGACTGCAATGGCAGTGAATGAGTTCAAGTATTCGCTGCGCCCGTTCGCTCATTTGCTGCCAAGAAACGGGAGCCTACATTATAACGTCACGTGGAACATCAGCGAAAAGAAGAACACTCTCGCTCACGCGGTTCTCCAAATTAGAGGCGAAATGTGTTTGCTTCCTGTTTATTCTTCATTCCCAGTTGAAGTGACACACAAGAGAATTGTACAAGGGACAGTCAAAAAGTAATGAGCCCAATTGAATCTAACCTACTACCGGTTGAATATTTTTCTGAAATGTTCACAGTTTTAGTTTAAATGCTTGTTTGAAGGTTAGAAAAGGTTTTATTTAAGCCTGTCAGCTATTTTAGAAATGAGGTCATTGTTGGATGTCTGTCAGAAGTAGACCTGTGACTGAATTTCTTGCTTGAAATAAATGCCCAAAATACAGAGTACAATGTAAACAAAAGACATTTTAAAACGAAGAATTTTGGTGAGCGTTTCGAACAGGGACAGAACGGTGCAGTCGCAGAATGGGTTTTCCAGAGGGAGTGGGCGGTACCGTCTTTGCGGTAGGACGGTATACTGTATCTTCTCAAGAGACAAAACCACAGAAATAAAACTGGGATGGCATCATGGTGAAATCGAGGTTTTGGGTTCGAATCTCGGTTCCACCCTTCCTGGGTGGATTTTGCATGTTCCCCCATGCTGGTGTGGGTTTTTTTCCGGGTACTCCGACTCCCTCCCACCTTTCTAGTAACTTGCGTGTTAGGTCCATTGAAGAGTCCAATTTGTCCATAGTTGCGAATGGTCGTTTGTCTCTATGTGCCCAGCAATTGACCGCCGACCAGTCTGGGGTGTGAGGCTCCAGCACAATCAGAGACCCTAATGAGGACAATCGCTACGGAAAATCAATGGATGGATTGTAGGATGCACCTAATATTATGACTGGTTAATATATGTATTTTCAAATGATCTTAAACAACAAATATTAAAATGGCCTCAAAATGAAATGCATTGAGTATTTGCTGAAATAGAAGGCAGCCTCTATTTTTGCATTGTTTGGTTCTGACTGTAGTTTGATATGTTCTCAGTAGAAGAGCGGGTTTGGTGAGCTGATGGTTTATCAGTGGCTGTCGGGAGGGTTTAGTTGACACCGCCCACTGCTGCGAACACGCACACACATGCGTCTAATGTCAATGAAAACAAAAACAGGAGCGCTTCCAATGGAATTAAGGGAATGGGTTAAAAAGGAGCAAATTTGCACTTCAGTCTAAAGTGCCATGCAAATTTAGTGGAAATTCTACCCTTTTCGTTCATAGGGATTAATATCATTAAGACCAATATGATTCATTCTGTGGCCAAGTTTTTAGTGGAAGTGAGCCTGTATTTGCTTGAATAGGTAGTTTTTGGGTTGGAAAGGACTTAGAATGAATTAGTTGTGCTCGTTAGTTTTTCAATTTGACAACATTTTTCAAAATCTCTTTAAGTCAGGGTACCTGGCGAAAACACACCCAAGCATGGGGAGAACATGTAAACTCCACACAACCAAGATTCAAACCCAGAACCTCCTGACTGTGAGGCAGACACGCGAACCACTTATCAACTGTGCTTACCCCATACAACATTTTACATTTCCTCAAAATTCCAGGATTTTGATTTCATTCCCCACTTTATTATATATTGTTCACTGGAAGACTTTCATCCGACACATTGAATATTTTTGTTGTTACTTGAAAAAGAACATCCACATGCTATTCACAAATCGAATAAAATAAGAATATTGTCATTAATTGAAAGAGTTCAACTAGACTTCCCATTGGAAATGTTTGCAAATTTTCCATCCATTTTCAACCCTAATCATCATTTTGAACCTCCTCTGTTTGTATGTTGTTGTTGTTGTTGTTTTTTTTTTGTCCCCGTCCGTCCTTGTGGAGCACTAACCTGACGTTTGATGGCCGTTAGATTAAACTGTTCGGTTGACGAATACATGCAGTGGCCTCGCTCGCGCATGCAGCAGGATAAGACTTTTTTTTTTTTAATAGCTACATCACCACTCATAGAAAAGACAAGTTTCTTTATTCCACTTACATACAAAGCATATGAAGAACGGTCACACGTATCTTTTCCTTGAGTCTGCCAGTCCAGCTGTTAATGAGCAAGAGCCATAGAACCCTTACCATTACTAAAACTCAGTAATGGTAACGGTTTGACGGCCCCTCTCTCGCTCTCGGAAGTGTACGTTCAGCGTGCGTCCAAGTGCGAGGAGCGAATGACCCCCTGGATAGTACATCATCTATACTGTAGTGACTTTTCATTAAACTTACAGTATAAGATGATATCCTGTCCAGGGCACAATCTTCTTATGTGACTTACACATATAAATACAATATTTTCCAAAGCAAACACAGTCTTGATGTGTCCCATACTCACTCATTTGCGCAAGAGAGCATCTCCATGCTTGTATGCGGGGGCCCCTGTTCGATCCCCGCTATTAGAAGGCTACCACGAGCTCATTAGCATACTGTCATGACACGAGGGTTGAACTTCTTTTTTTTTTTTTTTTTCCTTATCTTGTCCCGCCCGACCTGCTTGCCGCTGTCCACGCCCTGTCTTCATTTGCACAAAGAAATATACACCAGAAAATTGCAATCATTTTTAATGATCTCACATAGCCTAGGCCAGTGGTTGCCAAACCTTTTACACCAAGTACCACCATAATGACCAATATTAAAATACAGTAATGTAGTAGTATCAAAAACGAGGTATAGGCAAACTATAAATAGTGTCATTTATTATTTTAAACTACTGTAATGAAAAAAAAACTTGAATGATTGCATTAAAAAGTAAAAACATTTACGTAAATGTTAAAAAGAAATAGTTCGTAAAGATTAAATGTACTTAAAAGTTAAATACAGCTGAACTATCATGGAAAATGTATTTGAATTCAAAAGTTAAAAAAAAAAAGTACTGTATTAAAAATTGTTTCAATGGGCTGAATACGTACTATTCATTCATTTGTTCTGTTTGTATTGCATGTTTTAAATTTTGTAAATGGTATTTGTAGTTTTAATTGAGTGATTCTTTGAATGCAGCCCTATGGGGGGCACAAGCCAGTGCAAACTGTGGGCCGGTCCCAAGCCCGGATAAATGCAGAGGGTTGCTTCAGGAAGGGCATCCGGCTTCAAACTTTGCCAAACAAATATGAGCGTTCATCCAAGGAATTCCATGGCGGATCGGTCGTGGCCCGGGTTAACAACGTCCGCCACCGGCGCCGTCAACCTGCAGGGCGGCGGTGGAAATTCAGCTACTGTGGGTCGAAGTTCTTCGGCAGAAAGAGAAGAGGAAAGCACAGAGCCTAGAACTGAATGTGGAGACTTTGACAGGAAAATCTCGGGAGTTGGTTGACATGATGATTAGGAGAAAAGTTGATATATTGTGTGACCAGGTGGAAAGGCAGTAAGGCTCGATGTTTAGGGGCAGGGTTTAAGTTATTTTACCATGGTGTAGATGGGAAGAGAAATGGAGTCGCGGTTATTTTAAAAGAAGAGTTGGCTAAGAATGTCTTGGAGGTGAAAAGAGTATCAGATCGAGTGATGAGGCTGAAACGTGAAATTGAGAGTTATGTATAATGTGATTAGCGGCTATGCCCCACAGGTAAGATGTGACCTCGAAGTGAAAGAGAACTTATGGAAGGAGCGAGACGAAGTAGTTCTGAGCATCCCAGACAGAGAGCGAGTCGTGATTGGCGCAGATGCTAATGGACATGTTGGTGAAGGAAATAAGGGTGCTGAAGAAGTGATGGGTAAGTACGGCATCCAGGAAAGGAACTTGCAGGGACAGATGGTGGTAGACTTTACAAAAAGGATGCAAATGGCTGTAGTGAACACTTTTTTCCAGAAGAGGGAGGAACATAGGGTGACCTGCAAGAGCGGAGGTAGAAGCATGCAGGTGGATTAGATCTTGTGCAGATGATGTCATCTGAAGGAGGTTACCGACTGTAAGGTAGTGGTAGGGGAGAGTGCGGCTAGACAGCATAGGATGGTGGTGTGTAAGATGACTCTGGTGTTGGGGAGGAAGATTAGGAAGACAAAGGCAGAGCAGAGAACCACGTGGTGGAAGCTGAGACAAGAAGAGTGTTTGTGGAGCTTTTCGGGAAGAGGTGAGACAGGCTCTCGGTGGACAGGAGGCGCTTCCAGAAGACAGGACCACTGCAGCCCAGGTGATCAGAGAGGCAGGCAGGAGAGAGTGCTTGGTGTATCTTCTGGCAGGAAAGGAGAGGAGACTTGGTGGTGGAACCTCACAGTACAGGAAATCATACAAGGAAACGGGTTAGCTAAGAAGAAGTGGGACACTGAGAGCACAGAGGAGAGGCGAAAGGAATACATTGCGATACAAGGCAAAGGTCGAGGTGACAAAGGCCAAACGAGACATATGATGACATGTATGCCAGGTTGGACACTAAAGAAGGAGAAAAGGATCTATACAGGTTGGCCAGACAGAAGGACAGAGATGGGAAGAATGTGCAGCAGGTTAGGGTGATTAAGGATAGAGATGGAAATATGTTGACTGGTGCCAGTAGTGTGCTGTATAGATGGAAAGAATACTTCGAGGAGTTGATGAATGAGGAAAATGAGAGTAGAAGAGGCAAGTGTGTTGGACCAGGAAGTGGCAATGATTAGTAAGGGGGAAGTTAGAAAGGCACTAAAGAGGAGGAAACATGGAAAGGCAGTCGGTCCTGATGACATTCCTGTCGAGGTATGGAAGGATCTAGGAGAGGTGGCTGTGGAGGGTTTGACCAGCTTGTTTAATAGAATTCTAGCATGTGAGAAGATGCCTGAGGAATGGAGGAAAAGTGTACTGGTGCCCATTTTTAAGAACAAGGGTGATGTGCAGAGCTGTGGGAACTATAGAGGAATAAAGTGGATGAGCCACACAATGAAGTTATGGGAAAGAGTCGTGGAGGCTAGACTCAGGACAGAAGTGAGTATTTGCGAGCAACACTATGGTTTCATGCCTAGAAAGAGGGCCACAGATGCATTATTTGCCTTTTGGATGTTGATGGAAAAGTACAGAGAAGGTCAGAAGGAGCTACCTTGTGTCTTTGTAGATCATGAGAAAGCCTATGACAAGAGTACCCAGAGAGGAACTGTGGTACTGCATGCGGAAGTCTGGAGTGGCAGAGAAGTCTGTGAGAATAATGCAGGACATGTATGAAGGCAGCAGAACAGTGGAGAGGTGTGACAAAGGAATTTTAGGTGGAGGTGGGACTGCATCGGGGATCCGCCCTGAGCCCCTTCCTGTTTGCAGTGGTGATGGATAGGCGGACAGATGAGGTTAGACTGGAATCCCCGTGGACCACGATGTTTGCAGATGACAATGTCATCTGCAGTGAAAGCAGGGAGCAGGTGCAGGAACAGATAGAAAGATGGAGGCATGCACTGGAAAGCAGAGGAATGAAGATTAGCCGAAGTAAGACAGAAGGTATGTGAATGAATGAATGAGGGGCGGAGCGGGAAGAGTGAGGCTGGCTGCAGGGAGAAGAGATAGCAAGGGCGGAGGACTTTAGATACTTGGGGTCAACCGTCCAGAGCAATGGCGAGTGTGGTCAGGAAGTGAAGAAACTGGTCCAAGCAGGTTGGAGCGGGTGGAGGAAGGTGTCAGGTGTGTTGTGTGACAGAAGAGTTTTTAAGACAGCGGTGAGGCCGGCCATGATGGACGGATTAGAGACAGCGGCACTGAAGAGACAACAGGAAGCAGAGCTGGAGGTGGCGGAAATGAAGATGTTGAGGTTCGCGCTCGGAGTGACCCGGTTGGATAAAATTAGAAATGAGCTCATCGGAGGGACAAGATTTGATGTTTTGCAGACAAAGTCAGAGAGAGCAGACTTCGATGGTTTGGAAACATCCAGAGGAGAAATAGTGAGTATATTGGTAGAAGGATGATGAGGATGGAGCTGCCAGGCAAGAGAGCGAGAGGAAGAGCAAAGAGAAGGTTGATGGATGTCGTGAGGGAAGACTATCGTACTACCCGTTTGAAGTCTCGGCGCCCTTTGCACATTGGTCACTGCGCCGGACTATTGTAATATTAGTCATTCGAACTGCTCTAAGTGCTAGAGGACTGTGCATCTTTTGCACAATTGTCAAAAACTGCAGTCGGTGTTGGAGAGGAGGATGCAGGAGATAGGCTTCCATGGAAAAGGATGACGCGCTGTGGCGACCCCTAAAGGGACGAGCCCGAAGGAAAAGAAGAGAATTGAGTGATTCTTTTGCATACCACTAGGGAGAGCGTGCGTGCGTGCCACACGTTCAGAGTCACTAGCCGATGTGGATGAAATGAAATAAACTTCTTGTTGAATCGTACAATTTACCAAAATTCTAACAACATATTCGGACGGATAGATTTTATAACCAATTTCACGAAGCCCCACAAATGTTCAATAAGCGCACCAACAAACGTTTTCCTTTTTGGCCCTCTTTAAATTTGCTTTGCAGTTGTTGTCATTTTATTGAATTTCTTGTCAAATTCACACTGCACGTTTGACGTGTTTGAGAACATTTCATGGAACACACAAAATGCCTTTTTCATTGCTTGCCATTCTTTGCATTGAACTTAAATTGAACATCAAACTTGGTTAGTTTTACACATCAAGTTCAAATGTGAGATCACTCCAAAATACCTTTATTTTTTGTGCGGGGGACGACGACGACGACACTGTTTTGTGTTTTACACTAGCGTTGCCTTGAAGCATCATCAATATGAGTGTTTATTTTCAGTAGTGTGTCCCACGGAGCCCAGCAAACTATTTCAAAACACAATTTCATGCTTTAGTAAAGTTCAATTTTGAACACGATTGCAATCTGACGTCGCCACGGATTAATGCCTGATACTTTAGGAGATCAAAAAGTAATACTACGATATGTCAGATGATGATATGACTTTTTCGACTTACTGGATTTCCCCCTGAAATTCGAGAATTTAGATTTGTACTGGATATGTCACGGATCACATCATGTCATAGATATTTTTTAAATATTAAATTATAAACTTTGTTGGTGATTTTTCACTCATACTATACAACAGGAAGAAATGCAGCCAAAGCTTTTAAGGTGTATGTCAATGAATTCATCGAAGGATGTAATGACCTTGGTCAGGACACTAAATGGTGCCAGGCTGTTTCCACGGTAACACACTCCCTAGTTAGGGTGTGGCACCTGCTTTAGTGTATCTGCTGGCCCAGATAAACAAAGATGTCAGACTATCAAGGGTGGGTTGGTCTTGTGCTAACTTATCTGCAGCAGAAAGGCTCCGCCCCCCCCACCATCACATTTCCACGTTAATTTGATCTATTAGTGGAATTTATTGGAGGATTTGAACATCTTTTTGGCAACTGCAGACTCATTTTTGTTAAGTTCACTAAAATAAAATGTAGTTTAATGCTATCCATCCATCCATCCTCTACACAATCTAGAACTGTTGCGCAAGCGGAATGGGCCAAACCATTGTCTTTAGTTCCTCAGTATAATAATAATAATAATAATAATAAACTAATTTTCAGCCCCTCGTATCCTGGATCATGTTCTTTCGGTCATATTACATTGTCATAATAATAATAAATAATGTTGAGCTATTGCATTTTTCTGTTACCAAACCCTTCTTCTAGTTACTTGAACGACTTCTGATTGCAAAAGTAGTTATTGTTGTGTAATGGCGATAGGACTACGTGGTGATTAAAACATTGATACGGTACTGCTGTTGTAACGGCCCCCCGAGGGAAATCAGTACTACAATCTGGCCCGAGACACAAATGAGTTTTGACACCCCTGTTCAAATACAATTAATGTCCCAATTCTCAGCCATATTCTGAACATGCTTTATTACATATTGTGTTCTGCTTTCTGGTACACACACAGTGTTTTATATGGTTTTTTTTTTTAATCATGAAACAGTTTTTCTTGCTTGTGAAAATAATATCAGGCTGCACGTCGGACTTGTGGTTAGCGCGTCTGCTTCCTTGGGTTTCAAATCTCACGCCTTCCCATGTGGAGTTTGCATTTTATTATGGGTACTCTTGGCTTCTTCCCACATTCCAAAAAATAAGCATTAATTGAAGACCAAATTGGCCATAGGTGTGAATGGTTGGTTTGTCTATGTGTGATCTGCACATGGCTGGCAACCAGTCCAGGGTGTACCCCGTCTCTTTCCTCCGACGTCAGCTGGGAAGTGCTCCAGCACACCCACAACCCTGAAGGAGAAGCAGAACGTGGGCAGATGCAATATTCCTTCACAAGTACACAAAAGGCTTCAGGGTTGTGGTATATATATCGATATATATATATATTTTTTTTATTAGAGGATGGCACACGACAAGAGTAACATGAACACGTGCTTCAAATGCCATGCTGGATCAGTTTGTCAAAACATCAGATGGGAGAAGCGTAAATTGAAATATTGGTAAGAACAGAGATGTTTTGTCTTCGATGACATAAAAATGAAAGATGATTTTAAGGCATGGGTCCAAAGTTTGGTCTTCATCCACGTGGTCTCCAAAATGATACTTGGAGTAACACAGCTGCAATAGTTTGGCACCAAATATACCAGCCAAAAGTAATGAAATACAAACAGGTGCTGATATGAACAACAACACAAAAAAAGCAACATTTTAGTCGAAATCCTGCAGCTACACAGTTCTGTGTTCCCATGTATGTCGTTACCACCGAATGTTATAAAATACACGAATAAATCCGACGGGGATGCATGTACAACGTTCACATCGACAGGTTACAATGAACAACGCGTAGCGTAGAATGCGGAAATGAACAGCAGCTCGACACGCGTGTGTATGATTGAAATAGGCACAGCGCAGTCATGAGCTCTTCTTTGACAAAGGCACTGTGTACAAAACGTGTTACAAACAATACACCCCACTTCTAAGCTAACAGCCAGCTTGATAAAATATGTGCGACCAAGGTCGGTTACAATGACAGCACCTCTTTCGTCACATACAGCGAACCCCTTGCATATTCGCAGTTTGGCATTCACAAACTTGCCCTTTTGGAGAATTGTTATTCTTTATTTATTTATTTTGATTTTGAGCCTAACCATTATTTACTGGAAAGACTCACCTATTTGCTGTGTTTACACTCCACCTGGTGGCATCTTTTGTGCCAAGGAAACAATTTGAAGTGAGTTGAGGAGCTTTATTTAGACAAAATGAGTCTTCAGTCAACATCTCGTGGCATCTGTAGGCAATTCAAAAGTCAATTACTCTTTGCCATTTGAGGTCGGCCTCGATCGTTATCCCCCGTGAATTGACGGGGTTCACTGTATTTTGATTTGAACACACAACATCAGGGGGTTCACCATTTGGGTGACATATACAAGTGAACGGTTCCATTTCATTTTCGTTTCAAAAATAACAGAACACCAAGGTGCCGACAGGACTGATGGAGTCATTTTGACTTCCCTTTACAGTAAAATAGTGTGTGTCACAGGTTTGTCAAGAGGAGGTTACACATGCAGCACTTGTTAGTTAGTGTTAGTAAAAGGTTTGTTTTTCATGACAACAAACTAAGCACTATTTTCATTTTCATCAGTTAAAAAAAACAGAACACAGCGGTACTGTGTAAACATTCCTGTGATAATAAAGTCCAAAAAAATGTGTTTACTCGCATTTATTTTGCACAGGAGAATTTGTAGAGGGAGGGGGGAGGGGGGCAGGGACAACATTTTGAGTCGGGGGAACGGCCCTGAGCATCTACCACATGCTATGTGACGAACTACGCGAGCGATGCGTGAGCCTGGCGTGTGTCCAGGCCTCACTTAAGGCGACCCTTCCTGAACATGGCTTGGTGTTAAAACAACATTTGTGTGTGTTAATAAAAAGGCAGATGTGACAAGACGGCAGGGGATCTGGATGACACAGCGAGGCTGAAGTTCTGTCCGAAAACGTTTTTGGGCACTTGAGTGGTGACGATGAGCTAATAGTGGTTCTACTCGTACAATCCTTGTACGGCAATATGCTGTTGATGCAAGCCATATTTCAGTCACGAGAGGGGGGGGGGGGGTGAAGACTGGGTGAGTGTAACAGCGGATTATCTAGTTCTCTTGGAGGTAGAGAAACAGGAAATATACGGCAGCCAATTGTAACCAGCTCAGATTCAACATTAAATGAATTTTGGACTCTTTCCAGCGCAATCAGCATTTTCTCTCTTAACCCATTTAGAATACATTTACTCTGACATTTTCCTCCTTTCAACCAACGCGTCTGCTTTTGGTTTGGCTTGCTGAATTGAATGGGACTGCAGCATAAAATCCCGGCTGACCAGGAAGTAGGTAAAACCGCAAAACTTCTCTTTTTCTCTGTTGGAAAGTAAAATCATGAAAATGGTCTCAAATCTCATTTGGTGTTTCTGGCAGTTTGCATAAGTGGGTCAGAGGCTAGAGAAAGTGTTGTCATGCTTGAGGCAGATACTGTTTATGTCCGACGGGGTTGAGATTCATCAGATGGCTGTCTGGCCGGTCATCTTCTGCAGCAGTGGGATCTGTGGGAGGAGAAAAGCTGCGGTTAGCTCACGTGAACACGTGATGACAAAGCGGGCGGGCAAGCTGAGTTTCCTCATCTGTCGCTGGGAATGACAAAGGAGGCCGTACTGCATGAGGAACTTCAGAGCCCCCTGCTGGACAACGAGGCTGCTGAAATCAACCGAGTGCTGGCATCTGATGCGTAGCGTGCGTACGTAGTGAGAACAGGCGCCAAGGAATACTTCCCTCATAGTAGCCGGCTCACTTGTCAATGCACATGTGGGGTTAGGGGTTAACCCCCACCTTAAACCCGGGGGAGGGGTTATATACACAAATATATATATATATAGACGTATACCTGTGTATATTATATACTAGAACTAGCAGACATTCCAACAGCTTCTTCCCACAATTCCATTGCAACATGCTGGCAATTTTTGGTCTTTTTGTCTTGAGCTTGTTGTCACATTTCTGCGGGGCCAATTCTATCTTACTCGTGCACTCACTGTCGTCGTCTCGCCACGCTGCACTATTTGCATGACGAGGCTGACGAGCGACAAGGCCGGTCACGCTTACCTTGGTCACGTCCACCCCGGTGAGGGCGTTGATAGAAACTGGGAGTTCGGCTAACAGACGGTTCACCTCTCCTGTCACACGGCTGCCTTCGCCGGTCAGGATCACAATCTCACTGGTCCGGGACAAGGGTGCAGCCACCTTGCTGGCGATCTAAAACAACACAATGAACATCTCTTAGCATTTACGCATTCACGTACACAGGCCAACGTGACATGAATTTTATGTTATGGTCTTTTTACTTCTTCAGAATCAATGAGAGAGTTTTGAGTCTTTGAGCATCATCTCCATGGAGAGCTGGCTACGAGGCGTGAATTACACCGCATAAGATACGTGCTATACAGTGACAAGGGAGTTGGCAACGAGTGAATGATTCCTAACACAGCCAGTGAGTTAATTACCAGTTCTAGTTGTGCGATTAATTAGTCAGACCTGCGATTGATTTTTTTTTTTTTCCAATTGAGTCACATTTTTATGTAATTCAAAAGTTTAAAAAAAAAAGAAAAAGAGGTCGGCTGTCATCAATTGAAAAGAAATAAATGTAACCTGAGACGCAGCAAGTCGATGATACGAACTTATTGACGAGTACTGTTGCATCTTTCTACTTGGAGAAGTCAAAATGTCTGACTTCACGAAGGAGTTCATGATGTCGAGCAACGATGTAAAATCCAGTCTAAATAAATACAAGTGACCTCGGGCAGCGCCTCCAGAACCAAAGCGGTCTTGGCGGCCTCGCCGTACTGCTGGTAGGCTTCGGCTTTCAGCCTCATCTTCTCGGCCTCCGCTTTGCCGACGGCTTCGATGGAGCCGGCCTCCGCTTCGCCGAGCAAGCGAATCTTCTCGGCCTCCGCCTGGGCTGTCAGCACCTTCTTGATCCTGGTGGAGGGAAATAGAAAAAAGACTTTTCGAACCGCGTGGCACCTTTTGCTTCAGCGGAGGTCTTACAGTGGTCCTACCGTGCTAAACGGCCTTTACAATATGGCACAATTGGGGCTACATATTAATCATTGCAAAACACCACAACACAGGTTCCCGACAAGCGAGAGCAGAGGGACCGATTCCACTCACTTCTGTCCCTCAGCCAGCTGCTGCATCTTGTAAGCTTCAGCCTCAGCAGGTCTCTTCACAGTGGCAATCAGCTCCTTCTCAGTTCGGTCAATCTCCTTCTCCTCAATGGTGATTTGCTTCTTCCTCTGGACCACTTCGATCTCGATCTCCTCCAGACGGATCTTCTGCTGTTCTTTGGCCGCTTGCAGCTCGTAAGCCAGCTGAGCTTCTGCTTTCTGGACAGACAGCGTGCCTTAGAACGACTTCGCCCTTTCAGTGGGTTTTACGGGGAAAAATACAGTCTTCACCTGTTATAGCGCGGTTTACCTACAGCGACCCCGGCACATTGAAGATTTTTTGCGCGAAACATATCCACTCGCCTTCTCGGGAAATCCCATTACGGCCCGGCCAGCGCGACGCTCCTGTCCACGCACTCCCTGTCACGTCAGACTTTTGACCTCACTCCTCCGCCTTATTCTCTCCGTGACGTGCGTGGATTTATTATGGCTGACAATAAGGCGCTCTAAAGCGGCCACGCGAACCCAAAGCCCCAGTCCACACGCTGGCAGTCAAATCGGACTTTTTGAAAAGCAAAATAGAAGTCTGCAATGTATCCTCCGCAATAAACAGGGCTTTACTGTTTTCAGTCCAATCGACACAGATGAATACCTTTGTGTTGACTTCCTGGTTGAAGGCAGCTCTCTGCATTTCCAGCTCCCGCTTGGAATCGGCCATTTTCGTGTCTGCCAGGAACTTAACATCCATCATTTCTTTCTTACACTCAGCTTCCTGTAAAAAAAATTAAATAAAATGGAGATGCGAGCTCTTAGAAATCAGCTCCGGGACGATGCCCTCTTACTCTGATGCCGGCGTCTCTCTCCGCCTCCGCCACGCCAATGTCAGCATCCCTCTGCACTGCAGCCGTCTGTGTTTTGCCCAGTGAGCTTAAGTACTCCACTTTGTCATACACGTCCTGACCAAAAGAAAAACAAATAGAAGCAGTTTGTTCATACATGCGTAGAAAGGTATTGTAACGGCGCATATAATGCGCTTTAAATTGCAACCTTTGGCGTGAACCACCCCTGCCGTAAGTCTCAACGGGATTATCGAGGAAGCTAAGCTGTTACCTCGGCCTTTGCGAATTCAATTATTAAATGAATGAAAAGATCAAGAAGAAATCTTTCTGGCCTCGCACCTTGATCGTGAAACTGAGGATCTCGATGCCCATGCGGCCGACGTCGGGTGCCGCCACTTCTCGGACCAGAGAGGCAAACTTGTCCCTGTCTTGGTAAATCTGCTCCACCGTTAAGGTACCTGTAACGTCAACGCAGGCGTCGGTGTTTTTTTGTTCAAAGTCTTGCTTTAATAGTCATTGACAATATGTAACGGCACGTGATCAACAGCTCAAATGGCTTCAATCTTTACTGTTCACCTCACTTGCTGGTGAGCAGACTGACCAGGCTTTATGTGGGCAACAAACTGCTTCGCACGTTTAACAGTCGGGAGACCTTGCGGGACGTAAATCTGCTCCCTCATTTGACCCCAACAACCCTAATCCAAATATCTGAGTCAATATTGGACGTTTCCCCTTCAAGCAGATACCTACCGAGGATAGCGCGCAGGTGACCTTCGAGGGTCTGCAGGATGACGCTCTTGATCTCAATGACCGACTTCCCGAGGAACTGCTCGCAGGCGTAACCGAGCAGTTCATTTTCTGTCATCACCTTTACCTGCCGTCGGTGTGGACAAACATCGTCAGCCGAGCATACACGGAACAATGAATGACCACAAAATGTTCTTAGTACACGAGTTACAAAAGGTTACAAAAAAAAAATACTTTTGCTCCCAAAAATGATTGTGGTTCTAAATGGTTCTTGTTGTTGTTGGTTGTTTTTCTACAAATGACGACATGTATCCAGAAACAGCCACAGACAACAGCGACTGCTGGCTTTACTAATTGCATACGAGACTAACTCACCAAGGAACGAGGCCATGACCACACGTACAAAGAGCGTTCCAAGAAGACATTTTGCGCAAACAGAAGTTGCATTGAAGAAACGGGAGACTTTCCAAAAATGTGCTCTCAGTATTGCTTTTGCGTACAGCATCTCGGCTTGTGTTCTTTTGTTTAGCATGACCTCAAGCTAGCTTACGTTATATTTAACAATTGAACATATCGAATAATGTTGTTGCCTTGCATGCGTCCGTTTCATTTCACGCAATGACAGGTGCGAGTGTGCCTTTACGCACACAGCCAATTAGAAACGCTTTCATTTATGTTGTCTGCATGTAGACCAGCGCTGATTCTAAACTGATTCTGATTGGTCTATGAGAGGTGGCATCGGAATGTGCGCGACCAAGTCATCTGATGTTGCTTTTCGGGCTTCCGATTGGCCCAAACGTGCTCGAGAGCCAACTAACGTGTTTTCATGTAGCAGCAGATGTTTCAAGCCCCGTTGAGAGTGGATGCAGATCATTTGCAGTCCGCGGCGAGGAAAATACACGTGGTGCTCAAATCCGCGTACGTGTGGACATAGCCTTAGTCGACCTGGCGGACCTCGATAGGCAGATAAGTTGAATCATATTCCTTATATTTATGGGCAAGACTTATCGTACGATTCTTGTACGTATTGGTTTCTGTCGTATCATGCTCATGACCCATGCACGCGAAATTAAGGAAGGAATGGGGACATCGGTGACAGTTAAGAGCTCACTTTAATGGCAAAAAAACAGGAAGGGGAAAAAACAAGCTGGGGGTGACGCTGTACTCCGCTGGGGCTGTCAAAAGAGACAGAAAAGTGAGCTGGGTCCTTAGGCAAGTGGTCACACCGTTGGTTTGGGTAACATGCGCTCATACCAGGATTGAAGGACACACAAATGTAAGTAAGGGGTGCTCATTGTCATTCCACGGCAAAACCGAGAAAGGGTGCAAGCTGGACAACCGCACGGCGGGCCAGCTCAAAAGACTCAGCGGGAGGCGCTGTGCCGTGGCTCGACCTCAAATAAACCAGCGTGGCAAAAAGTGAGTCGAACCCACAACTGCAGACCTCTGACCTCCCCACACCCCTTTTATCAGGCTTCCTCCTGAACAGGAAAAGCTCATCCAAATCATGTCTGCACTTTTCCGGAAATGTATTTTTCCATGTCATGATGTCAGATCAAATATAAAGAGTTCTACTTTGTAGTTAGACTACAAATGTATCAGAAGTTGGAAGAGGAAGACCGAAACAATAATCTGTGGTTCCCTTTGGATGACTTCCCGCGAAGCATGTTTGCCATTCAAGGTCACGTCGCTCCCGTTGGCCGCCGTGAGCCGCAACAATGGCTTTGGACCAATAATGCGGCGGCTGAGTACATTGTGCAGTGAAAGAAGTGTGAGAGAGCGAGGGGTCGTTCCAGGCAGTGGGCCCGTTGTCAGCACGCATGCAGGAAAATACACGCAGTACAGGACTGATAATGGCGCATCTCTTTTCAAACACACACAAGGCATGCGCACAAAATTAGGAACATGAACAACAGCCAAATCGAGAACTGAAATACTCGAGGCCATGGTAGGGTGCTCTGAACGTACCCCGAAACCGATTTTGACTTTAAGAATACGTCTGGGACTTAACAGCGTGCAATATATTGGGTCAAGATGGATTTACAGTGGTGTGAAAAAGTGGTTGCCCCCTTCCAGATTTCTTTTTTTTTTGTTTTTTTTTGCATGTCACACTTATTAAATGTTTTCCATCATCAAACAAATTTAAATATTAGTCAAAGACAACACAAGTGAACACAAAATGCAGTTCTTAAATGTGTTTTATGAAATGGAGAAAAACATATGCGAACCTTCATGACCCTGTGTGAATAAATGATTGCCTCCCTGGTTCTCTAGCCACACCCAGGAATGATACTGCCACACCTGATCAAAATAAAGTGTGGAAAAGGTTATAAAGCCATTTGTAAACCTTTGGGACTCCAGCAAACCACAGTGTGAGCCATTAGCGACAAATGGCGAAAACACAGAACAGCGGTGAACCTTCCCAGGCGTGGCCAGCCGACCAAAATTACCTCAAGAGCGCAGCGACGACTCATCCAAGAGGTCGAAGAAGACGCCACAACAGCATCCAAAGAACCGGAGGCCTCACTTGCCTCAGTTAAGGTCAGTGTTCATGACTCCACCAGAAGAAAGAAACTGGGCAAACATGGCCTGAATGGCAGAGAAGAACATTCAGGCTCGTCTCAATTTTGCCAGAAGACATCTTGAAGACTTTTGGGAAAATTCTCCCACGGTCTGGGAGTTGAACTTTTTGGGAGGCGTGTGTCCCATTGAATCTGGCATTAAAGTAACACAGCGGTTCAGAAAAAGAACATCATACCACCAGTGAAATATGGTGGTGGTCGTGGAATGGGCCTGGGGCTGTTTTGCTACTTCAGGACCCGGAAGACTTGCTGGGATAAACGGAACCGTGACTTCTAGTGTCTACCAAAAAAATCCTGCAGGAGAATGTCCAACCATCTGTTGGTGACTTCAAGCTGAAACAAACTTGGGTTCTGCAGCAGGACAATGATCCAAAAGATACCAGCAAGCAAGCCCACCTCTGAATGGCTGAAGAAAAACAAAATAAAGACTTTGGAGTGGCCTCGTCCAAGCCCCGACCTGAATTGGATCCTACGGAGATGCCGCGGTACGACATAAAACGCCGGTTCGTGCCCGAAAACCCTCCGATGTGGCTGAATTAGAACAATTCTGCAAAGCGGGCCAAAATTCCTCCACAGCGCTGTAAGAGACTCATTGCAAGTTCTCGCAAACGCTTGTGTGGCCCAACCGGTTATTAGGTTGAGGGGGCAATCGCTTTTTCACACAGGGCCACGTAGGTTTGGCTTTTTTTCCTCCCCGAATAATGACAACCATTCAAAAACTGCATTGTGTGTTTTTGACTGACTAACATTTACATTTGTTTGATGATGGGAAACATTTAGGCGTGACAAACTTGGGGGGGGGGGGCAAACCCTTTTCCACACCACCGTCCACTTTTGCTTTTTGCAATGGACAGGAGCCCGTCAGCAACGAGTCTGATTCAAAGGACGCATAACTGCCACTTTCCTCTTGCACAGTAGACCTTTGAAATGATATCCTGCCTGACTTGTTACCAACTGTTTTATGGTCTATGAATTGATGAAACGTTCTCAGATCTCTGAGAGTTATCGGAATAGGCATACGAGGATCTAACCCCCAAAAAGAATAAAAGAGCAATGAACACGGAGCGACGTGCAGGGAAGGCGCTACAGCTTGTTGCTGGCGCACTAGGACCCATTCAGACAGAGCACAACACTGAATCAGTTGAAACAAGGTTCCCCCGAACGACGCTCACGGGTGCGCAGCAGAATAAGGTTGTAATTAAAAACGTACTTTATTCCAAAAGAGTAATCCTGGCTCCCGTACTGTCGCTAATCTGAAGCGTCGACACAGTGGCGGGATCTTATTTTGCTACCGTCGGTCTGAGTGCGCAGGCTTGCCCGCATCCGCGTCATCCAATGACGAGGGCAAAACACGCAGGATTCAACATTTTGCATTTTGGAGGACAGTTCGACACATATTGAAAATGCTCGTATCGTAGCCCGAGCCCTCTGTATGAAACTACCTCGGACGCGATTACGAGGCGATGCCGGACCAAAGGACGTTTCTGCGCGGGTAAGTCTGAACTGGCATTCCCGAAAAGAAACAGTGTGGTGATTTACCTGAGCCACCCCTGTGACAGTAATAGCTACACCCTCCGCTGTCTCTACATCCTCACACTTGGGCTGCAGGGTCATAATCTCAAGCGTTATCCTGTGAAGAATGTGGAAAAAATATAAAATAAAAACAGGCATGTTTGGAGGGGAAGCAAATGAAGGGAGGGGCCAGAACACAAGGAAAATAATCAGGACAAAGTGAAACCATTCACCCAAGGACTCCAGAGCACTGACAATGGAGTATGTGATGCTCCCTCAAGCCAATTGAAATTGTTTGGAAACGCAGCCCCCTGACAATAACTCGACCGTGTGGATTCGTCCCTCGGTTTTCCCGAGCCCCGCCTTCGGAATCGCTCGGCCAGACATTTTTCAGAGCGGAAGCTTCGCGGCAAAGTTAGAGGCTGCTCGTTGCCCCCGTTCGACTGCGTGAGACAGAAGCCGCGCGGATGAGACACACAATCGGGTTGCAGCTAATTTTCCTGCATCCTCTTTTGGTCTTGAGCCGTGTTTTTTGCCGGAGGGGTCTCTTGAAAATACATTACCTGGGCCACCCCAGTCACATCCAGGGGAACACCCTCCGAGGTTTCGATATTCTCACAGCGACAGAGGATGGTCATAACCTCCAGAGACATTCTACGCAGACAGGGCGGCAGGCCGGAGTAGCACAGGCAAAACAGGAAGTTGGACAACAGCTGTTAGGAAGGTCAGTTACCAAGGTTAAGAGATAGAGGTCAAAGTCAGAACCTGAAGCCCTGCTACTCCCTGCGTCAGCCACAAACACTATCCTCCGATTTCTGAGTGCTGCTGTGTCGAGTGTTTGCAAAGAAGAAGAAGAAGCAAAAAAAAAAAACAACAACAACAACAAAAAAACGACACGACGGCTCGCTGCGGAAATTAGATGATGATACTATTGTCAAGGTCAGCAAATGTTAAAAATAAGGACAAAAATCCAGATCCGTAGATGGATGAAGTAAGCCGTTTTTGGTCTTTTTCATAAATAGGTCAATACACTTTGCAGGGAATGGAACCATAATATTAGCTGCTATGATAGCGGGGATTGTATTGAACAAAACCACAATGACGACAGCATTTTGTCATTGCAAATAGTGTTCAAAACTATTATAGACAACCGTTAAAATAAACAATTTTGTGATTTGTCTGGGAAAAACAATCATTTTGTCATTTTCTTTTACCGACGGAAACTATTTTTTTTACCCCTCGACCCAGTAATTCAATCTTGACAAATCTGTCATCCGTTGAACTTGATGGAAAACGTCCGCCTGTATCTCGTTTGAGGATAGAAGAATTGCCCGCCAGAGTTGAAGGCTGCCGGTCCTCAATATTGTTGAGGTCAGGGGACGATATCGGCCGCGTGAGTGATTTTTGTTCAGCGATATCTTTTGCAGCATGGGAGGGTGTGCCGTCTTGCATGAGAACGTAAAAACATAAAGAGAGAAATAACAAATGATGCATGTTTAATCGTTTGGAGCACAGTGGAGTATTTAGACAAGGACTAATTAGTTGAAATAAAGACGATGTTAGTAAATAATAATCATGTTTGTCTGCATTGACCTCAGGCTGATTTTTGTCCCCCCCCCCCATCATCTGATGAAACGTGGACCAGAAGTGCCCTTTTAAAAATTAAGAGGGACTTGAGCCATCCGTGTTTGTTCTCAGAGGCAGAGCGCAGCAGGATGGGACTCTGGAAGCAAACGGCACCACCATCACCACCCTCCTCCTCTCCGGGAGAGCTGGATCAATGAGTCACGGGCCCCAACATTAACACGATTGCTGCATCAGAAGCGGGAAGCCAGCGCGCCCTCCCCCAACCGGCCGCTTCGCGCCAGTCTTAAGAGCGTCGGGCTTTTAGTTGAAGTGCCGGTGACTGTGGAGGTGAGCGAGAGCTTTCCCTCTGCTGTCATCCTCCAAGAAAAAAGACTGAACACCACCAAAATATCGAGCGGTAGCTAGTGAAGGCTCGCGGAATTTAGAAGCGCATCCGTGCATCCACTTCACTTTGTTGTTGCGGTCAAGCGTCATGTTTCCAAGCAACGCTGCTGCGCGGTCGTTCATTGGAAACGCAGTCGAGCGGAGACGCGCGTGCACGAAAGCAGCTTCTCGGAGAGACGGGCAAACATTAGGACACCAATACATTCAAACCTGGTGCTCCGCAAGCAAATCAATGTTAATGCACAAGTTAGTCCAAGTCAGTTAATGGAACAGACAAAATGTTTTGAGAAGCAAGTAGATCGGTAAATGAGCTTAAACCGAGGTGGGAACGAGCGCTTCTCAAAAACTGAGCTGCGACGTCTGCAGGTCAACTTCACGGTCAAACGAGCAGTCGGCGTTCGGCGTTCCGGGTTTCGCCGCTTAACCCGGACCGCGGAATGAAGTTATAGCAGAGCGCTACTGAGGAAAGCAGGCCATTGTACAGAGTCAATAAATAAAGGATTCTTTTTCAGCCATACTTTTAACTTTGCTTAATTAGGTTTGTCTAACGCTGACAATTAGAAGACTGCCAGGCATCGTCAGGGATGATTCGATTATTAGAAGCCTAACCCTGAACTCTCGGGTAGCATCTATTAGCATCCCCAGTGCCGAACGGGGGCGTTTGCCGCCGCTTAGATCCATCTGACAGTGGCGAGCGGCCAGCAATGGTGAAACGTTGGAATAAACACACGCTGTGTGTATAAAATAGCGTTCGGCCACAATTGACTATGAACAACCTAGGCTGGGAATATATAAGCAAACGATGAGCGGATAAATGAGTCACGTATTATTTGCGCGTGGGCCGCCAGGTCAATTCAGATGGCGAGCAATCGGAAAACAACGCACCGGAGCGGCTGTCGGCCGTTGCCATGGCGGCGGCGGCGGCGAGTTAAAACAACCCCTCTACTGGGAATGTAACTTGAATGTCCTCGCCGATTGCTTTTGCGTCAAACCTCGACAATTGATGAATTCCCATTTTTGGACATGTTATCAGCCAATTGCGGCGATGAGCAGGTTGGTTTTTAGCAGTACTAATACTATAGTATGGAAGGTTACTATAATTGCAATTGCGCTAGCCCGGGGTCGCAAACGCTCCACTGGTTTTCGGTAGTAAGCGTTTCCACCGGGGCAATTCGCAAGCCGCTCTTACCTCTGGATGTCCGAGATGAGCCACCAGGCCCAAGCCCAGCCTCCCACGACATACGTTTTCTGATCCGAACCACAGCAGCCACCTTGGGAACGACACAAAAGGACGTGAACGTGAACGGCACATTGCCGTAAAATACATCACGTTCTGCATACATTCTGGTTTGCGAGCCCATCTTTCGGCATCCGTAACCTCGGCGGGCTTCGCCCGTTTGCGTAGACGTTTGTGACAATCACTTGGATGAATTTCAAATGCGCGTGGCTCAACAAGAAAGTGTTTTGTTGGTGGGAAATCCTATCATTATTATTTGTTGGCAAGTGAAACATCGTTTCATTCGGAAAATGTTTTTCAACAGTAACGCCACATTCTGTTTAGAAGGTCCCTTTTTTAAAATGATACGGATTGTATATTTGTAGGGGCCAGTTTGCTATTGTGTCAAAAAAGAAACGGTTCGATGTCTGCTTGAATTTGAACGTTGCGGCACACATTTGATGTATTTACAAGGAACTGTGGTTGCGCGATGGGGATCGGTTATGGTTAAAAAAAAAAAAAAAAAAAAAAAAAAGAAAAGAAACGTTTGGGTGTTTTTTTTAACTCAAAGACAAACCTAATCCTTATGATTCCTGAGGGAATGACAGCTGACGAAAGAATTGCAGGTGCATCAAGTCAGATTCCATGAGAAACGTGAAAGATGACGCATCCTAATTCAAAGAAAGAATGAGTTTACTATAGCAACGCTGGTATCACGCAGGCACGTCTGGTTCGTCTCCAGTGCGAGTGCTCAGGGCGCCATTCCCAGCTGTCACATGCTAACTGTCGGAAAGACAAGGGGGGGAGGGGCTGGACCAGACTTGCTGACACACATGCGTACACGCGCAAGCCAAACACAACCAATGAGTGGTTTTCGAACATTTCCTGCAACGAGGTTCGAATGCAAACGTTCACAGTCGACTTTTCTGAACACAACAAACTGGCTGTATAGTGCGCACAGAACGTAACGGGCGATATCGGAAATGAGTTACCGCACGAAAGGTGCAACGCATTGCAGGGGAAACTTCCCGAGACCTTTTCAGCCAGCATCACAAGATTCGCTTTGTCCGCGAGTTTTGCTTTTTCCTTGAACTTCGTCCACTTTTTCGAAACAAGGATGTCGGTGTGAGAATAAGAACGCGCTGACAGAAATCAAATATCCAACCTCACTGCGTGACCAAAGCAGAATCATTTCAAGCATTGCAAGCTCGTCGGCGATGACTCCAGTCGCCGTGCGGATGGATGACTCGTTAATAGAACTGACATTTGTACTCAGTTTTTGGCACCGTTAAGGTTTGAACTTTTTTTTTTGGGGGGGGGGGGGGGGGGAGTTTATACAAATACTTGTTGTTCTTCTCCCGTTGGGATGGTACAACTCATTTCATCTGACTTTTGGATTTGTGCACGCGAGTCAAGCAGTTTGCGCTGTTTGACAAGAAGGAGCGCAGAGTCAAGCTGTCGCGGGTTACGTTCACCTTACGCACGAGTCGGCTGCCGAGCTCGTCCCTTGTCGACTCTTACGCGTTTGTTTACGTGACTGTTCGATTTGATTTACAGCGGTGACATGTGATGCATATCAGAGAAACGGTTGAGACCGTTTCAAGCACGTTGTTGTGTTGATTTTACATTTTAGAATGGTGAACATCTGCTTATACATTGTGTGATAATGTTAAAATGACACTTTGAATACTGCTCCATAAAGTGTTTCTTATGGAGGGAGACAGTCTGGACCCGGGGACAAATTATGCGAACTAAACTTCTCCCTTGGAATGGATGTCCTTTCATTGCGTCGGCTTCTTTGAGCCAACGAGTTGTTCATTACCCACGAGGGAAAACAAGACACAGCCATTCTTGTTTTTCAGCAGATGTAACAAGTGGTGAAGTATCTCTTGCGCAAGCAGAACTATGAAAGTTTTTGAGCACATGATCTTATTCCCGTGGTATTGGTATAACCGAAGGATGTGGGTGGCACGTGCTTTAATGGTTCAAATAAACTGTCAATGGCACTCAAGAGTGAGAACCTTTAGAGATGCACCGAGTTGCACACTATTTGTGTCTTTCCGGCACTGGCGTAACTGACATTCCTGACGGCATTCAGAGGTTTGATTCAGTCCCGGGGATTCGCTCGATGCGGTTATCAAATGCGGTTGAGAGAGGAAACCGGTCGCAGGAGTGCACAAAAACACACAGCCAAATCCCAAGTATAAAGTTATGTAACAAACAGGGTCCTTCAAATAAAGCCGTGTACAAAAAGGTTTTCCAAACCGAGGCAAATGTCCCAAATTCCCTAAGGTTGAGGGGGGTCAATAGAGACTGCGGCAACACACGACTAAAGCCGCCGCCGCCGACGACGATAAAAGGGAAAGGTACGCCAAATTAGTTTTCTGCATTCAACCCACGGAGGAGTCGCGCGGAATCCAGATCTTGTCAGTAAAGTACCAAGGTCGAGGCACGGACTGGATGTGTTTGCTTGTAGGAAACCGGAACGTCTGCAGAACGCCCACGCAGAAAGGCCTTATGTCGGGCGTCGCGAGCCCCAACGCTAGCATTTGACCGCTGCCTTGCTGCGGTGTTTGACTTTGCATTTATTGCAAAAAGAAGGATGGGCTTCAACAAGGTGACTACCCACCAGGACCTACGCGAAGTGGGCAGTCTCAACGTGGCTGCATAAAGTAGAAACCAAAGATCACCGTGGCTGAACTCCAGAGAGTCAACCATCACGGCGGCCCCTCCGCCAGTCGGGGCTTTACGGCAGAGCGGCCCGCCGCAAGCCTCTCCTCGCTGTCTTTGTATGTATGGATGACTAGTTTATGTCAATAGCACCTTTGGAAATATATTTAGTGAGAAAAACGGCGACGTGTTAAATACTTATTTCGGCCGCTGTAACATCCTGCTTGATAGAAGTCAGCTTTTAGATCTAAACCAGACAGGGAGAGTTAATGAGATCAAGAAGACAGATGAGGCTGACGTGTGGAACGTTGGCTTATGTTATTCAGAAAAAGGATTTGCGCAGTTTATTTTCTCAACAAAACCAAATTGTTGCGGCCTACCTCAAATTTGATCACTTGGAAAAAAGGCTCCATTTAGGAGAACGATCCCATGCAATCTTCGCCTTTTGACACTGTTGTTGCCTGAGGACGAGTTCTACGGAGTTGGAAAGCGACACCCCCCCCCCCCCCTCCGACATACGCAACGGCTAAAGTTGGCTCGTCGGCTTAAAGACCTGAAAAAAAAATTTGGGCTGCTGCGCTGGAAACAATCAGGAAAGTTCCATTCAAATGCAACAATCTATAATAAGGTCAGTTTTGTTTCTTTACTTTTTCTCATTCAAACACAATGCATCCTTTTGTTTTTCTCACGACTGCCATTACGTGCCGGGGAAGTGGGATGGGGTCATTTCTTTATTCTGCTCAACTGCCATATTGAATAGCAATGTTTTGTTTACTCCATACAACTAATAAACAAATGTTTTTGGTTTTTTTTTTTTTTTTTTTTTTTTTTTTTTAAAAGAGAGAGAACAACGTCCCCATCTTCAACTCCAATCCATTATTTATTTGGTACACACTTGTTCATTCGTGTGAGAAATGACTATCTCGATCTTTTCCGAGGAAATGTTCATTTATAGGCCAAACAGTGGTGATCGTTTCCCAATTGCGCGTGAGAGGCTCCGCCCACTCGCGGTCGCTCCGCCTACTTTGCTCGTTCGATCGCGGGTTAGCGTAACTCCCCCCGGCGCCTCGCGAAGATCCGTAAAAATGGACTCGGCGGGCCTCCGGGCCAATGATTCGATCGGTTCCCGACACCAGGGAGCAGCCACCGCGGCCTGAGCCCAACTCCGCGCCGTGTTCTTCTTTAGCATTCGAACAAGAAACATTTCTTCGTGGTGTCGCATCTTTTCCCAGAAAACAGGAAATCCTGGCGTCCGTCATCGCGCTTGAGCAGCAATCGGCTCAAAACGCGCGAGGTCTTTGATATCGGATCACGTTTAAAGAGAACAAACGTTTGTTTGTGTATGATGACACGTACAAGCTGCTTTGGTCGCAAAACGGGACTTTATGTAAGCGCTCGGAGCGGGAATGTGTTCGTTTCTACGTCAAAGAGTCACCCTCGGCTCCATAAATGTGGGCTCGTGTGGATTAGCGACATGTTTTTGTTTGGGCCCAAATACAGACGAAGGCTCCCCGAGGCCCGCCTCCGCCTCCGCCTCCGCCTCCGAGCAGGCGAAGGCCGCGGAGCGTTGAGAAACACGCTCGGCACATCCTAACGCCACTTTTTGCCCTTACCTGAAACCACGAGGGCCTCGTTCGGTCCGACGGTGTGACAGTTTCCCATTTTCAACAAATGATAATCAATACGTGGCACAAACTGCGCTCTGTGTGCGACACGGTTTCCCCCTTTTCCCCGCTCGTCCTCGCAATTATTTCATCACAACATCCGTTCAACTGCTCCCAGTCACACCCACACGCGCATCGATTGCCAATGCTAATCAGGGAGGCCGATCAGAACGTCCGCTTAAAACCTTCAAAACAAAAGACAGCGACGTCAGTGCAGCGGGCTTGAATCGGGGGCGTGGTTCGGAGCTTTTATTTTATTCACAGCACCTTTTCTTGTTTTACGGAAACTTGATGACTGGTCTTAATTTGCCGGATGTCTCTCCCTTGTTTTCTTTTATTATCGGCTGTATTTACAGGTCTTTTATTTAATGAAATGAATAACAAACAATACAGTAACGTTGCAGCAGGTTGCGGATATCTCTGCCGAGCTCTCCAACAGAGGATATGACGTAAAAGGAAGTGGGCGTGGCGCCCTTGTGAGCGAGAGCACGACATTCCAAGTAGAATAAAGAAAAGAATTGTGTTCCTCGCTGTTGTCACTCATCGCCTTTATACTGGACATCAGTCACACGTCTCAGGGTAATATTCTGCGGGCCTTTAAAAAGATGATATGTCAGTCTTTTTTTTTTCCCCCTCCAAAAAAGCTTGTGTTTTTAATATTGCGTGAACAAATGACAAAGTATATTCTTAAAAAAGGTGAAATATACTCCCCCCTAGATATCGTATATAGCATATCGTGGTTATAAGGCTCTATGGTTTTCCCCTTTCAAACAGACAAATCATCAACAATGCTAGGGTTTACACAAAATAAACGGACACATAGAGATACATTTTTAAAAAGACAGGCACAGTTGTATTTTTTTAGGTTAATCTGCAATCTGATCACTATATCAAAAGCCAAACGAATTTACATGTATCAATCGATCAGAAATGTGGTCATCCAAAAATAGGATTCATTGCTTTGATATACTCTGACAAAACCTCTTGGACTGTAAAAAAAAAAAAAAAATAGTAAGTGTGTGTGTGTGTGTGTGTGTTTGTGTGGGGGGGGGGGGGGGGGGGGGGGTCGTCAGTAAAGGAGAACAAAGCAAATCTAAATGTGTGAACTGGCCCATATTGCCCCACTATGACCAGCATGTTGCTATGACAGCAAGGCCTCAAGCAGTTTTTTCAGTCTCTCATCTTTCATATCGACTGGATTTTTTCCACAGACAACGGCCATACGGCTCGTCATTTCGATTTTTCATGCCGGTACATCTTTATAAAATGGAAAATGATATACCTATGTCGTGTACAGACAGTGGCGGCTCTGGGGGGGGGGGGACTATTTTCACTCAAATTGACACCTATGGACAATATAAAGTCTTCGCTTAAACTAGCATGTATGTTTTTGGAATATGGGAGAATGCACAGGCAGAACAAGCAAATGCCACGCGGGAGGGCCTCGGGCGAGATTTGAACCCAGAACCTCCGGCCGTCAGGCAGATGTGTTCAGCACTAGGACGGCGTCCGTGCTTCTTGGTACTTTTAAGTTGCGCCATTCGAAAATGCATTATAACACTCGCCTCTTCCCACTCCACATCCGGACTCTAAATGACGAAGCTTGTATTGGTTCGTGTACAAGCTTCGTCTTGCAGGATAATGCCCGTCGTGGCTCCGGCGTCACACGATCGTGCGTGCTCACGTGTCCAGAAAGCACTTTGGATCACACTGCAAGCGCGAGCTGACGGGTGCGACCCTTGGCACGTTAGATAGTGGACGAGACAATGTTTCAAATATGATTCCTGAAGAAGACGGACGGGCCTTGAGGCACTTCGACGGAGTATATTAACACAGCATGTTTCCAGATAAAACAAACTCAACTTTTAAAATACAAAAAATAGCAACAAAGTTAACGTCCTACCAAGGGGAAATAATGACTAACATCACATTATGATACGATACTACTACGTAATAAAATACAAATATAAAAAAAAAAAACTCTTCCCAAGCCACCGAGCGACTTTTTAATTTGTATACCGCATGCCTTCTGCTAATCATTATGGATAATAAAAAGTGATGTCACCCAGTGTGGCTTAACCGAGCGGGCGCTTTTCCAAGGAGTTCGGGGCCAGAAGAGCGAGCGCGTCGACATGGACAAGCGAGGGAGCAGACCGACGTGGAGCAGGCAGATCGAGTTCACCCTGGCGGGCGTCGGCTCTGCCGTGGGTCTGGGCAACATTTGGAGGTTCCCCTACCTCTGCTTCAGGAGCGGAGGAGGTGAGTCGCGAGGCGGCGAAACGTTTGGCGGGCGGGAGCAAACCGCCGTGCGCGTTGGGTCGGCAAAGCGGACACGCGGGTCATTCGAACACAAGGTCAAAACAACACCCAAAATAAAGGCGTGCTTCCGAATGGAATTCAGCAATGATTTGAGTTGATCTTTGAATGAATACGGACATGAATGCGTACCATCGTTTGTTTCGCGAGATGGATGAATACAAACTAACGACTGGCGATCCATTTCAATTGATAAACAGCTCACCGAAAATTACAGGACCCTCGAGCGTGTCAATTGTCGGGAGGCTCTGCCAAATGTTCGACTCACAAAAAATCTTCTCCGAATGATTGTGTTTTAGTTTGAAATGAGATGTGCGTCTTTCCGACGTGGGAAACCATCAGGGACCGTTCCAAATAAGCGTCGTCATCCCCGACATTTCTAAAACGGATCATTTTGTCGCGCTTCGCGGTGACCGCCGTTCATTTGCTTGCAGGTGCGTTTCTGGTGCCGTACCTTCTTATGCTGGTTGCGTTGGGGATCCCTCTGCTCCATATGGAGTTGACTGTTGGCCAATACACCAAAAGGGGGCCTGTCCACGCTCTCGCTCAATTCTGCCCACTTGTAAAAGGTACCACAGGCTGCCGCATGCTTTCCCTGAGACATGGCGCTGTACTTTTTTTCATCCAATCCAACCATTTTTCTATCGCTCAGGTGTGGGAATAGCGTCGGTGGCCATTTCCTTCATCATGTGCACGTACTACAACGTGGTCATTACTTGGGCCCTCTACTACCTGTTCAGCTCCTTCCAAGACCCGCTGCCCTGGGAAAGCTGCAACAACACATGGAACACGGCGAACTGTACCGACCGCGCCGCAAACGGCAGCTACTCGTCGACGGCCAGCCAGGAGTTCTTCAGGTATGGTTTATTGCGTGGGAGACAAAAGCATTTCTAGCGGGCGCCCGCTATTCGCGGTATAGGGAGCGAGCCAAACCGCCGAGAAAATCTGTGGATAATTGATTATTGCGCATTATCATAGCATCGACACAGAGGCGGAAATAAGTATTGCACATGTCAGCGGTTCTCTCACTAAATATACTTGCAAAGGTGCTATTGACCTGAAAATGTCACCAGATGTTGGGAACCACCCGAGTAATCCATACAGACAAAGCGAGTGGAACAAATAAGCTCAGAAATTAAGTTGCGCGGAAAAATGTGATATGACACAGGGAAAAAGTATTGAACACACGAAGAAAGGGAGGCGCAGAAAGGCACGGAAAGCCAAGACGACACCTCAAGTCGATCAATAGTCGAACAGCCATCCGGCCCCTTGTCAGTGCAAATCGAGATCAGCTGGTTCGGTCCTAAGTGATGGCCTACAGAAAGGTCCCATTGCCGAGGTGCGAGTCGAGACACGTCTCGTGACGGGGAGGAGCGGAGACCGTCGCAGACTAATTGTTGCAAAACATAACGACGGCGTTGGTTTACGGGCGCACATCGGAGCTTCCCGACGTTCCGCTGAGGGCAGTCGGGGCCGTAATACGGAAGTGGGAAGCCAATCGTACCGCCATCAATTTGCCTCGAGACCCCATTGCTGGGGGGGGGGGGGGGGGAGGAAAAAAAAAAGCATGGCAAAGCTCCTTTAGAGTTTGCTGAACAACATTTGGACAAGCCAGTTACATACTTGGAGAACATCGTCTTGTCTGATGAGAAGAAAATGCCACCGTTTGGATGCCATAATGCAAACCGCGTCGGGAGGAGAAAGGGCACCGCACGTCACCCTAAAAACACCCGACAGTGACGTTCGGGGCCGGCACCGTGATGGTGTGGGGCTGCTTTTCAGCAAATGGCGCGAGCTAAAGAATTTGACGCCAACCTATACAGCGACCCTCGCCGAATGATTACCGGAAAGCTCGGCGCAGACCCGGTTCCGTGTATCCTCGAACGAAGACGTTGAAAATGCTCTTAGTTCACTTAAGGCCAGAAAAGCTTGTGGTCTGGATGACATTTCTGTTGAAATGCTTCAAGCAGGAGGGAAGGAACCGAAGAAGATTCTCGGGAAACTATTGCAGGACTCGCAAGAAGCACCGGCGACACGGGAAGACGCAGAAAGCATTTCGCTCCATAAATCAGGCGATAAGACGGACCGAAGTAACGATCGCCCAATAAGCCTGCTCTCAACGATTTACATAGAGATGGAAAGAGGAAATCATTAAACACACCGGAATACACCGGCAAGAAATTGCTAAATGTCGTAGTAGTTGGAAACGGGAAGAGGAGGCCTTCACCCTGCAGTGGATACATAATGGCTGATGATGATGATGATGATGATGATGATGGTATACATATATATATATATATATATATATATAAACACACACAGATACGTATATACATAGCATGGAGAAGGTATGAGCACAGTCATTGCAGTGAAAGCTTATCACGTGAACCATGTGAATGATATCAGTGGAAATGATTGGCGAGGCCAATAGAACGCAGTCACGTAAACGTTGTAAGCGCGAGTGACTTCTCTCTGCATGCGTGCACGCGACCGTTCCAAGAAGAGGGGCAACGCACGCTGGCCCAACAACAAGACGATAGGTTGAACGAAAAAGCCATTTTAATGAACGATGGGAGCACGTTACACGTGGAACGCAAGTTTCATTCACGCCGTGACCCCGCTCCCAACTCAAAACACGCGTGCGGTAGTTTTTGTCGTCTGGACAACGGCTCTTCTATTCTATTCAGGTATTAGGAAACGTAACATCGGTCAATCCCGGTTTTTAACCGCCACAAAAACCAGCGAGCGCATCAGCGAGTTCGGGCTGCGAGGATATCCGAGTTGTTGACGTGCGTCTTTCTGCGAAGATATAAGATGCTGCGGCAAACGGGGGGCATCGAGGAGGCCGGAGCGATACGGTGGGAGCTTTTCCTTATTCTCGTGCTGGCTTGGATCCTCATCTACCTTTGCATCTTCAAGGGCACCCAATCGACAGGCAAGGTGAGCGGAAAAGACACAGCGGGGGTGGGGTGAGATGAAAAAGAAAAGAAAAGACAAAAAGACTCTTCGTCGCATGCAGGTGGTGTACGTCACAGCGCTGCTCCCGTACGTCATCCTCGTTGCCCTGCTGGTCAACAACGTGCAGCTTCCGGGAGCCGAACGCGGCATCAGCTTCTTCATCGTGCCGGAATGGGACAAGCTGCTTTCGGTGGAGGTGAGGAAAATGACACGGATTCATGGTGCATTCATTTTTATTTCTATTCCCTTTCTAGCCTTATTCACGTGATGATGATGATGAGTAGTTTTAGGTTTTGTTTTTCATTCACGTACGGCACTCTTTCAGCCGCTGTTAAATTGGAGTTAAGAAATGTCGTAGACTCGGAGCAGTAGAATACATGTTACTAGTAAGACAAAGACGTCGTACTAGTGCGTCGTAGTCGTCATGCAACGGCGCTGAATTGTCTCGCTAATGAGGACGCAGAGCGCACGAGCTGGCTTTGCTGCAAATGTAGAAATGTTACACGCTAGCGAAAAGGCATGTTACTAGTAAGAGACCGTTGTTCTTCTAGTGCACCCTAATCATGCTACGAGCGCCGTTATAAATCGATCACCGGTAGGACGAGTAGAACACACGCACGTCAACGAGTGCACTTTGGCTTCACTCGAAACACAGTTGTTCTGCTAGTCTAGGCCAAAGCGGCATGTGCGACAGCAATGTCACGCGGAAGCGGAAGCGGAACTTAGTACTGGAAAAATTGCTAGTCGGGCAGTCAGATTGTCGTACTAGTGTGGCGAAGCGTGGCCCTCGAGCTTGATCTCAAAGACGGCGAATAAACGCGACAACGCATTTGCGAGCAAGCGAGATCTTTTCAGCGCACCGGCCTCTCTGCTTTCAGGTTTGGGTGAACGCCGCGGCCCAGATCTTCAACTCCATCGGAATCGGCTTCGGTCCTCTCATGGCCATGGCCAGCTATAGCTCGTTCGACAACGACATCATCAAGTAAAAGGCCCGCTCGCCATCCTCGCGCGGCGTGCCGGCCATATGAACGCGTCCTCCCGTCTCTCCTCACACAGGGACACACTGACGATAGCCGTTGTCAATTCCCTCACGAGTATTCTGTCGGGTTTCGTAATCTTCTCTGCTTTCGGATACATGTCTCACCTCCAGGACATTCCGGTGGCCCAGTTGGCTGTGGATGGTAAGTAAGGAAACATCATCTCTTTCTCCGTGTTAACCCACCCAAAAGCACAGCTCGACCGCAAACTCTATTCGCCCGAAGGCCCAACGAATAACGAGTCTTGGGGATGTTAAGTTGCGAACGGCCTCCTCGACCTTAGCCTCCGTGCCCCAAATAAAGGCTGAAACAAAGCACGACGGAGGTCAAACGGTCTCGGGTTCCGACATGGACTTCTATGGAAAATGTATGGATGGATCTTTATTGACTTGCTTGTAGAGCGAGAGAGAGTAGAGAGATGTACGATGGCTACGATACGACTGTATACTGCCCGTATGTGGTGCTGGATTTTACCTGGGAGCTGGAATTTCTTTTCCCTCAGCAGTGATGAAATCCAACCGCTTGTCTTCTATCGCGCTTACCCTTAAACGGGTCACAGGTGAGCTCGGGCGAGAGGCGGCGCGCAACCCAATACCAAACACGACCATTTCTATTTTTGCACCTACCGTAAGCGGAACATATACCAGCGGTAAACTCCTTAAAGCACGAGCAAACGGTGCGCGGCTAAACTCACCGCGCAACCGCAAAGAAGTCCATCCATCCATCCATCCAATTTTCGGAGCCGCTTCTCCTCACGCGGGTCGCGGGCGCGCCGGAGCCCATCCCAGCTATCTTCGGGCGGGAGGCCGGGTACGCCCCGAAGCGGCCGCCAGCCAACGGCAGGGCACATAGAAACCAACAAGCGTTCTCACCTACGGGCAATTTAGAGTCTTGACTGAAGCTAGCGTGCATGTTTTGGGGATGTGGGCGGTGAATATTCCGCATTTTGACGTGTACGTTGCTATGTTATTCAGGTCCGGGACTCGTGTATGTTATTTACCCGCAAGCCTTCGCCAGTATGCCGTTGCCTCAGCTGTGGGCCGTGTTGTTCTTCTGCATGCTGCTTTTTCTCGGAATTGACAGCGAGGTAGCCCGAATCGCACGCTACCCTCATCAACCCCCGAGAAAAACAACAGTCGACAGCTAATCCCTTCTTTCTGTTTGGTCAGTTTGCCCTGGTCGAAGTGATGGTGACCAGTCTGACGGATCAATCCAATCAGCATCTGTTGAAATTGTTCAAGAGGAAAGAGCTGTTAGTTCTCGTCGTTTGTGGAATCGCGTGTCTTCTCGGAATTCCAAACGTGACACAGGTAACGGGCAGCTGCGTGTTCCATCCATGATTGCGGTTTACAGAGTGAATGTCTTTCCAGGGGGGGATTTACGTCTTCCAGCTGATGGATCATTACACGGCCATCGTGTCCATCGTCTTCCTTGCCTTCTTTGAGGTCGTGGGCGTTTGCTGGCTTTATGGTGAGGACGGCACAAATGCAATTTGCATTTGCCTAGCTGCGCTTGTTTTTAGGTCGACGCGCTTTGCTTCATGTATTGAGGTACTTGTAGCGCGTGAATATTGTGGGAAGCTATTTATTGCAGTAACCCCCGTTCATAAAGTGCAACTCATTTATTATGTCCGGCGGACAAGAGGGAAATATTTCATTTTGTTTTATTACATTTGATGAGAACGTACAGCTAACGAAAATCCAAACTTCGCCATCCCAAGAAATTTGAATATTACATAAACAATCCAAATGAGTTTTGAAAGCGATAAATTAAGATACCCATTGACCTTTTGAAACATATATTTAATTATTTCACTGTTTGAAAGGAACTAGAGCGGTGTCTTGAGCTACGAGTGATTCGAGCTGTCGTACGGACTTTATTTGACTTGTGAGCGCAGACTTGAGATACAAGCGCTGTACGGTGCCAGTGAACACAAGTCACTTGACAATAAGCAGCAATTCTTTCAAAAAGAGGCTTCAAGATCTTTTTTTTGCCACTCGACTTTTTTTATCGCGCTAAACATGAACGAAAAGAGAAGGGCCCCTTGCTGTGATTAAAACATCCACGTAGATTCGCCTTTCAGTCCGCTATCGTAATGCTAATGCTAAATAGCATCTGTGTCGCGGTGCTCTCAACTTTGCACACAAACGGTGCGGTAAGACATGGAGAAAAAACAGTAGAACGGTACTCACGGTCATATATTCTTTAGCTTCTGCAAAGAACAACTAATATTAGTGCTGTACTGATGACCTCAATGAATCGTCTACCCCTCTGTCTTTCCTATATCGCCCCCACGTGGCCAAGACGGGCACATCAGAAGGCGCAGCACAATGGCCATTCAACTGACAAGACCGCTTGAATTCTTGTTCATTCTATTTAATTATGTATGTTTTTATAAAGCACAATATAATGGAGTGCTATTTTTCCTCCTTAAAATGCACTTTTTTGGGGGGGGGGGGGGGGATGAGGCTGAAATGGATTCATGGCATTTGCATTCATTTCAATGGGAAAATATTACTTGAGAAACGAGCGTTCGGAGTTAGGAGCGTGGTCGGTCACGGAAGGAATTCAACTTGTATCGCAAAGCGCCGCTCTACTCAAATAACTAATTGGATATTCCGATGGAATGAGCCGCATCTACATGTTGGGTGTTTGTCCTTCTATTCAGCTTTAGTTTGTTCATCTGTTCAGGTGCGAGTCGGTTATCGGACAACCTGGAAGAGATGACGGGAAAAAGGCCCAACGTCATCTTCCGGCTGTGTTGGCAAATCGTCGCTCCTTTTCTCATCACTGTCAGTCAGCAGAATGTTTTTCGAAAATCCTCCGAGAATACAGCCCGTGGTAAATGCGATTCTCTTTGGGTGGGGGCAGGTCATCCTCATTTCGTCCATTATCCAGTTCAAACCGGCTCGCTACGAAGGCTACGTCTTCCCTCCCTGGGCTCAGGGGCTGGGCTGGCTCATCGCCATGGCTTCCGTCATTTGGATTCCTCTGGGCGCCGTTCACACGTTGTGGGTGCTACCTGGCTCCTTTGTGCAGGTGATGTCAATGGATTTACAGTTTACAGCATTTGGCTTGCTTCTATTTACGCGCATGCACGATACGGTATTGGCATTGCCTCGAGTTTGACACCTAACAAAATTATTAGATATATATTTTTTCTTTTCTAAACAACAAAATCATTTAGGGGGTGTGTGTGGGGGGAGGGGCTTAAGAACATTTGTAGGGGGGCTAAGATAAAAAAATAAAATAGGTCTAACAACCAAATCATTTTTATTTTGGGGGGGGGGGGTTATTTTTTTAAATAGGCCTATAGACGCCACTGAACACAACACTTGTTTTTGATCCATTTCTCACTTTTTTCATCTTTGAGTTAATCTAAAAAAAAAAAAAAAAAAAGGGAGCGAAATGTATTTTTGTTACTAGCATAGCATGACAAGAAGATGTTGTCATGCGGCACAAGTAGACGTACCACCGTACTTACTGTTTTTCATTTGTTTTATATTCATAGCCTCGTTTGGAAAAAAAAAAAAAGAATAATAATAATTCTACTTTTTATTGTACTAATGACATTTCGGCCTTTTGAACGGCACAGCAGCAGCGTAAGAATTGCATGACATCCTCACATGGAACAAGAAGGCACAATCACTTACCACTGTACTTTGTTTTTAAATGGATTGTTTTAGATTTATGGCCTATAAGTGTTTTTATTCAAATATTTACTGTAATTATGACTTTACTACTGCGTCAGTGACAGACTACGGCGCATCCTTGCATATCAATTTGTTATGTCACTGCCATAGGAGCAGGACTCTTGTCATAAAATGAGGCAACCCAGTAGGCTATACTAATTAAATAAAATATCAAGTAGCTCAGTGAGTCAACGAGGCAGTAATAATGATTATGTTTCTGGCGGTGGATTATTCCATTGACGTCATCGTGACATGAAACTAAAATAATTGTATCTCAACTTTGATCAAAGTCCTCCCTCTTTTTTGTTTGCTTTCTTTCGCAATCCTGCTTTTAATCGTTACTGATTGACGACGGTCATTCAGAGAACAAAGCGAGCGGTGGCCTAAGACGGAGAGTGCAGTGCTGCACACTCGGGCTGTAAATGTCAAAACATTTTGGTGCATTCCTCCACAGAAACTAAAGCTGTCCATCACACCATACGCCCTGAATGAGAGGTCCAAAATGGCCTACTATGAAAGGGGAGGAAGTGCTCGCCAGCCAGCCGTGGCCGTCATCAGCGCAGCCATCCGTCTCCAAGACAAACTACCAAATCAGGCCAATTAAAGAAGCGGATTTGCTTTGTGTCGCTGCAATGGTCAGGTTATTTTATTCATTTTTTGGGGGGATCAAATCGGTGTCAATTATTGTCATGTTGTACACGGTCATTGTTAAACTGCATTCTCTGCTAACACATGCGCTCGAACTGCCGTGGCGCATTGCAACTGCAGTTATGAGCGCAAATACTTGTACTGTACTGTATTTGTAGTTGATAGTATTTTAAATGACAAAATCACAACCGAGACCTTCACGAGCCGAAACTTTTATATTGTGATACATCCCTTACAGAATGACAAATAAACCACCATGGACAAATTCAGTGTGGGCGACTCATTTATTAGGTCAAATGGAAGGTTGCTGATTAAAAAGGATAAAAGTGTGTATCAGGAGTACACGTCATGCTGCTCTTATGTGTCGTGTAAAGTGTAATTCAAACCTACTCCACTCTACATGCAATAGATTTCCTTTACACTTGACATGTACACAGTACAATGATATCTAAAGACAGAAGGTATAGGCATTGGCACTGTATAGTTTACATATAGGCAGGCAATAGATAAGTATTTATTTCCCACTGAAATGACATACAGTGCCATGAAAAGGTATTCGCCCCTTCTCAATTTATTATTGTCGTTTGTTTTTTTGCATAGTTTCCCCACTTCATCGTTAAAAATGGATGGATTTTATTTATTAAAGAGAACAAAATAAAATATTCAACGCTACCTGACCTGGCCCTGTGTGAAAAAGTAATTGCCCACTTGTTGAATCAGGAATTTACTGTGGCTCAATCCCATTTTTTGGGAAAGATGAATTCAATTTCACGGACGACACCCAAGCCTGATTACTTGCAGACCTGTTCAATCAAGAAATCAACAGAACTAGAAAAGCTGCATCAAAATGCCACAATCCAAAGAAATTCAAAAACAGATGAGAAATAAAGTCCTTGAAGCACAAAAAAAAAAAAAATATATATATATATATATAATATATTTTTTTATTTATTATTATTATTTTTTTTTTACAGGCGGCACAGTGAGCGACTGGTTAGCACATCTGTCTCACAGTTCTGAGGACCGGGGTTCAATCCCCAGCCCAGCCCCGCCTGTATGGAGTTTGTATGTTCTCCCCGTGCCTGCGTGGCTTTTCTCCGGACACTCCGGTTCCCTCCCACAGCCCCAAAACACGCGTGCTAGGTTAATTGAAGTCTCTAAATTGCCCGTAGGTGTGAATGTGAGTGCGAATGGTTGTTTGTTTATATGTGCCCTGCGATTGGCTGGCGACCGGTTCAGGGTGTACCCCGCCTCTCGCCCGAAGATTTCTGGGATAGGCTCCAGCACGCCTGCGACCCGCCTGAGGAGAAGCGGAACGCTAGATGAATGAATGATATTTACATTTGTCATTTGAAGTGGGGAAACTATGCAAAAATGAAGAATTCGAGAAGGAGGCATCTCTCTCTCTCTCTCCATCCATATATATATATATATATATATATATATATATATATATTTTTTTTTTTTTAGGCTTTACACGATCAGGATTTTTGGGGCCGATCACAGAGTTTAAAAAACCGATAAGATGGAGGAATGTGTCTATTGAAATGATCATTTCTGTTCATTTACTGTATATACTTGCGTACTTAATTGCTCCAAAAATTATATTTACAATAAATAATGTATCTTTGTTCCTCTATTTGTGCCAGTGAGGCCTAGTGACAGACAGAACAAACGAATGCTCTTCTATTAGATGGCAGGAAGTACATACAGTCATTAATGTCTCCACTTTTTGGGACATTTTTGTTTGTTGGTGTGCCGTGAGATTTTGCAATTGTAAAATGTTCCTTGGCTCCATAAAGGTTGGAAATCACTGCTCTCGTCAGATCGTGCATTCTAATCGGTCAGGTCAAACCAACATTACAACACGACAGAAATAACGGGTGCTAACTTCCTGTAATTAAATGACTTCACCCACACCAAAACCTTAGCGCATGATTCAACAGAACGGCGGCATGTTTACGCACAACCCTTAGTGCTAGCACTAGCTTGCTAGGCTACATAACGTTTTGTTGCCTGCTTGCGAGCCGCATCGTATTAAAAGAACGGGAACATACCTCAAGCAAGCCTGAAACGAACGTCCTCTCCTGTCCTGAGCACCGGTGACCACCAACACACGTTTTTTCCCATATAATACAGTCGGCGCGAGCGACTCTTGTTGTCGTCGCCACGGTAACGAGTGTATCCGGTTGCATTTGAGTTGACAAGATAGAGCCCAATGATTGTAAAACAACGGGATGCGGTGGTATCGGAATACAAGATTTTATTGAAGTAGTCTGACATAGTGCAATCATGATAGAGCAAATGTGTCTTGTAGTCTGATCCGGCCGGCATTACGTGTTGTCTGTCCCACACCACCGATTCATTATTATTATTTTTTTAAATAACTTTATTTAACTTTATTTGGCCGTCAGATATTATACATTATTGTTACATTATACATCAAAAGAGACGCAACAAGTCTAAAAATAAACGAGCTTTTGGATTCAAATATACTGTGTATGATGGCGACGCGGAGTATACGTCTTCTGCGGTCATTGAATTATGACATTAAAACCGATCAGCATAAAATGCTAAATATCGACCGATACCGATCAGCCCAATAAAATCGGTGTAAAGTCTAATATACGACATCTGTTAATTCTGCCTTTAATTACCTCATTGAAAGTTAATTGATTGAAATGACACAGCCAATTGTTGGATTGCAAGAATTGCACATGCATAAAAAAAAAAAAAAAAAAGTATAATTAGTATGTCTATTTTTCTTTTATAAATGATTTTAATCTGCACATAAGGGTTAAAAGTGGACAGTTTAAATTCAAAGACAAGTGAATATGACCATATTGTAAGTAAAGGTGGCAGGCCGTAAGAGAATGTTAAATAAATAACAGTACTTTCTACGGTTATTTTTCTATGCCAGCAGATCTGCCTTTCATCAATCAGGAGGTCAAATAATTATAAAAATAATACAACGAATTAATATCAACTAGCAATTAGCATTGAAACTGAATTTTTCAAATCGATATGTCATATGACCTTAAAAAATGTGCAGTCAATAGCATAGTCTTCCTCTAAAGTTATGGTCATATACGGTAGACGACCACACACAACACAGCGTGGACTCCTGTTGTACTTTGGAGTCGGCTCAGTTAACAAACGACCGGTGGCTGCATTCAGTAGTATTTTCACTGTGGTTTTAGTCCACACCCTTCATTTCTTTCATCCGTCTGACCTCCAGCCCTCCTCGACTCCTTGCGTTCCTCCACATCCCACCGCCGTAGCTGATTTATCACCCCACCCGCGCTCGGCAGAGGTCGCTAATGAGTCACCGCGGCTGCTGACCTGTGGGCTCCTCCCGCAGCGTCTTCCCCCTCGTTTCACCGCTAGGACACCTGCTCAACCGGCCTCATCTGAACATCTCCGATCTGAAGGCAAAAGGTCAACAAGGCAAGTCGACATAAAGGTCGGAAATCGCCGCACAATCGCAACACCCGGTAAAATGAGTACGACGAGACAAAAAGTGGACGAAAGGACAATACCTGGACGTGAGGAGGGGCACTCAGGACAAATGTGACTGCGCTCGCGATGTCTTCTGCTTTTAAACACTGCACATTTGAGGGGGGGGGAAATATTTGACTCATATTACGACTGAAAATATAAAGGAGAGTTGTTGCTTACTTTCATACTCTCATACACTGCAGCTGCTTTTTCTGGATCATTGTTGTGGTGACGGAAGGCAAACTCAGTCTCCACTATCCCGGGGGATATACACTACACGAAAGGGAAAAGAAAAAACCGAGTGCTGAGTAACAATTGCTTGCTTATTAGTTTTCTATGCAGGCTGTGCTGTGCAACAATAGCCTTTTTTGTAAAGGATACATAACGATGGAAATGTTCCTTTTTAACGGTTTGTATCCTAATGGGTATAATGTGACGCGCCCGCCCAACCAAGCGTGAAACCAAACGGCCGAGTTAGTCTTCAGCTATCTGCCGATTTCCGAAAATGTGTCTTGGAGCGGGGGCGCCATCATCTATGAATTTGTTGGCCGCCCCACTCGCATAGATGCCAGCGTCGCTGGAAACGTTCTATCGGCGTACCTCCTCGCCGCGGTCGACGACAGGAAAACTCCCATCGGTCAAAGCGCCGTTCCCCAGCCACAAAAAGCCCATCAGCACCACCGGGTGTACGATTACCTTTGATCGATTGTCGTTTTAACATTCGTCGCTCCCGCAGAGCAGCAAGAATATACAGTACGCGAGTATCGTTTGTGTGTTGCTGCTCTGTATGGGCTGAAAAAGCAGCGATTGGGAGAGTTTAAACCGGCGCATTCGAAAGTGTGTTTAATAAGTTTAAACGTGCTTTAAGTGAGTTGTAGGGATACGACTGTTTTTAATATTATCTATACGGTAGATTGGGTATGGAACACATGTCTCTCGATAAACGCAGACACACTGTATATTCATCACAATTACGGTAATAAAAGGTACGAGACTTTTTGGTTCATGGAGAGGTCTCAAGTATTGCTCGAAAAACTCAAAACGTGATCATGTTCCGAATACAAATGACCCGCGGTCTGCAAAACTGTCAAATCTCTGTCGGGGATTTTGGTTACCTCATTGAGCTGAGGCCTGAAGGGCCAAATAAGAGGAAGCAGCTCTCAGTATGATGCAATGCTAATTACTTCACCACGTTGATCAACGTGGTTAAGTAATACATCTCCGAGAGTCTCAGTCAAAAACTACCAATTGCTATCTTTGTAAAGGCTTTTTTTTTTTTTTTTTTTTTAAACCACACTGGAGTGTACATAAGCCCAAATGAAAATGCAATCAATTTGCAGGTAATAGGGACACCGATGGAAACAGGAAAAGGTGAAAGGTGAAAAGGACACCGATTTGCAACCGATATTGGACCGTATTACACACTCACAGTGGCTCTGATGTGGGTGTTGGCTTCCCTCAGTTCTCGCCGTATTCCTTCAGTCAGAGCGGTCACCGCATATTTGGTGGCGCAGTAGAAATGCTCGTCAGCACTTGGCACCATTCGATGCCCGCCCATACTGGAGGAGGAAGGAGAGGAGTAGTAGCGTCCAGTATGTATGAGCTGAACCACAGATTTAGTGGCACGTGACGGCTTCCGGTGGCAACACGGCGGATAGCGGTTAGCACATCTGCCTTACAAGTCGAGAGGTCCCGGGTGCAAATCTTGGACTCCGACCTCGGGCCTTCCCGTGTGAAGTGTGCATGTTCGCCCCGTCCCTGCGGCTTTCCCCCAAATTCCAAAAACACGCATGCTTGGTTGATTAAGGATTCGACACTTCCCATCAAAAGCTCACTAACAACCTCTCCACCCTGATATCATACAGAAAAGGCGACACTTTGATGACATCCAGGGATCCAGAAGCAATCAACTGATAACAATGTTATTAGTTTTTCATTGGTTCAATTTATTTCCAGTTTATATTTAAAGAAGTTTCATTCAAAGTTACATTTAAATAGGCTTCACATTTACAGTATATATATATATATATATATATATAATTTCCGAAACTACTGAAGCCTATTTCGAAGGAAGAGGAAAAAAAAGAGAGAGGTTTTTCCCCCGATTCCTGCTTTCACCTCTTCGTCCCACCTGTACAGTCAACCTTCCTGCAATACCGTGAGCTTTCCCACAATACCCCAATCATTAGCATACCGTGATAAAACCGAACGGCGAAATCTAGCAAACATTTGAGCGCACTTCACGGAACAGGGCGAGCACAAATTTGAAAAAGTTAACTTCAAGCCCTGGGAATGATCCAAATTTCATCCCGATTGTTATGCGTGGCTGATGTGCAACTACAGGAAACATTTGGTTCAGGTGATCGCTGCCCCAAAAGAGGTTTTAAATCCAAGGGTTCACTTACTTTTTCCTCCCTATCCTGGAAACGTTTACGTTGTGCTCCCAAAAAAACAAAAACAAAAAAAACGAACATCTAACCCTTTGTGTGGTATTAATTTAAGCAGACTCGGTTTGTTTGTTGTCGTGCTTTAGATGACAATTAGATTACACTTTATGACCAATTCATGCAGAAAATATAAGAAATTCCAAAGGGGTCACACGGTTCTTCCTCCCCCTGTAAAAGCAAGCAAAAAGTTAAAAACTAAGTTCAATAGTCTTTGGTTCTGTACTGTTTGTCTCACTTCCATCTATTCATCCATCCATTTTCTCTACTGCTCGTCCTCTTTAGGGTTGCGAGTGTCTTGCTGATCCTTGCTGACTTTGAGCGAGACGTGCTGCCGGTTTGTCCGACTGACCTGTTAATATTGATGATGTGACCGTCATCCACGTTCCTCTCGTTCATTGATTTGTAAGCCTCCCGGGTGCAGATGGACAAGGCTAGGACATTCACCTGCAGTGCATGAGAAGAACTTCATTTCAAATAGTGTGTGAGAAAAACACCAAAGGAAACAGAAGAAGAAATCGAGTGGATGGAACTTTACTGCGTTCCCCGATACGGAACGATCCCTCTTGAGAAACCAATAAGGGGTTGGACAAGACAGTTGAGTTTCGCACAATCTTAGTTTTTTGTCTGAAAAAAACATTTTGGATAATTGTCCATCCATCCAATTTCTATACCGCTTGTCCTCGTGAGCGGGAGCCAAAGCCAGCTGATATTGGTGAGAGGCCACACCCCGGACTGGTCGCCGGCCAATCACAGGCCAAATATAGACAATCATTCGCGCTCAAGTTCGTATCTACGAACAGGTTCGGGTCTTCAATGAACCTAACACGCGTGTTTTCGGAACGTTAGTCGGCCCCAGCTGAGAACTGCTAACCTCTCGTCCGCTATGCTGCCCCCGTTTGAGGCACATTTTGCTAGAAATAGTACTTTGTCGCGGTGTAGAGAGGATAACTGGATACTTCTCTGGAAAGGCATTTGAGTGTTGATTGGATATTCTACTAGTGCGCTGAATTGTCCATGTACAGTACGCTCTTTATCCTCACTAGTCGGACAATTCAGTGCACTAGTAGAAAGACTGCCCAGGTAGTGACGTTTATTTTCTCCTCTATTATGTGACATTTCTGTGCACTAGTAGAAAGACTACATGTTACTAGTGAAGAAAGGTACTTGACAACAGTGTGCTACTCGTACTACTAATGACTAGTTAACATCTAGCGCTTCACAAGAGGTCCTACTACTGCGCAAATGTGAACTAGCGCCGTTTTGCCTCACCAGTAACATGTAGTCATTCTACTAGTACGCCCTGGTCATTTACTAGTGCGCTGAATTGTCTTACCGGTGAGAACAAAGCACGTACTAGTACGTGTACATTCAGAGCACCGGTAGGATACTGAATCTTTGTTCAAACGGCTTTCCATATTTGTAGGAAGTGTTTGGGGAATCCCTTCGTCCTGCGTTGCAGCACGGCCGCCCGAGTGCACCAAACGCCATTTTGGGAAGAACAGAGATGGCAAACAAAACCCGTTTGTCCACAGGTGTCCCAATACTTTTGTTCCTGCAGTGTATTCAAGAGGGGCTGTAAATACATTTTCAGTCTCGCTGGCTTTCCATGTCGGCACATCAGAACTTGGCTCTTTGCGCCCAGCTTGTCTGTCTAAGCCGCTCCTGCAGAGACGCTGATGGACGGAAGGTTAAATTCCGCAGTGAAGCGAGATTGGGCAAGGTGACCAAATCGGGTCAGCGTGAAGATTAAACAGGCTAAAAATAATACACTGGTGCAACGCGGTCATTGGGGCTGCCATGACAACAGATGGGCGAGGGTTACGAATGCTGGACCCTAGAAACTGGAGCTCCTTCGTGGTCAAGAGCTCAAATGAATCTGAATGTTTGCGTCTAACGAGAAATAGCGCTTGCTTTCATTAGTGGGCCTGTGCTGTGCCAGGGCTACACCTCAGAGCCAATTTAGCGTTTTCCGTGAGGGGCGAGCAACAGCGTTTGGGCAGATCCACACATTTATCGATGCATTTTTCTGTGTGCTTTAACTCTACAAAGGCAAACATTATGCTCACGATTTTACTGCTTCCGGCTTTTGGGCTCAAATGGAACAACCGCTCAAATCAATATTATGTAAACAAGCATCTGCACTCGAAATGTCTTGCTAATTTTCCTCCGTCTTTTTTTTTTTTAGCATAGGCGTTGATGTGCTTATGTGCATCACCCACGTCGATCATATTCCTCCAGCCTTCGGTTTTCCCACTGAGCAGGGGCTCGTTATGGGCCAGCCCGGCGTTGTTGATGCACACGTCCACGCCCTTGTGGAGCGTTTTGATGGCTGAAAACATGGAGAGGATCTCCTCCTCGTTGGACAGGTCACACTTGTACGGGATCAGTGTGCCGCTGTATCCTGCGCTCTGACATTCTGCCGCCAGCTTCTAAAAAAATAAAAATAAAAAATAAAAAAAATAAAAAACACAAATCAAAACGATATAGCAATGAATACAACACTGACCTTTAAAAGAGACATATTAGTCATTTTTTCCCCACTATTTAAAATGATTCTGAGGTGTGATGCTATTGCCAAAACACATCAAGAATTATAGGACACTTCATACGACCCTTTAAAAATCACTTTTTAACATGTTTTTTTTTTTTTCCCCCCCCACAGGAAAAATTTCACTGAACAGTATTGTACTCTCTAAAAATACAGTCATACATTTGCTCTCCACATAATCTGCAAGCACAAAACATGACCATGTCATGCTTTGTTCTTCCTTGTTCCTTGATTAACCTGCCAACTAACACTTGGGGGAAGACGTGGGAATATTCAGCCAAGAAATCAACACCATACTCCTAATTCCAATTTCAGCAAAAACTGGACGTTATGAAGCAATGGTGGTGCGATGGCACACTCGGGAAGGAGCATGCGCAGGCTGAGCAGGCAACGCTCCAACCAGGTCAGCTGTCCGCCCAGCACAGTGGGATTTGAAACAAGCTGACACGGACCCCCGGCCTGCCAGGCACAGCTGCGCCAATCACCTGATCTCCGGCTCCCGGTGCCAGTCAGACAGAAGGAGGCGCGTGCGGGTGGTAGAGGCGGGACTGGTCAGAAACAATCACAGAACAACCGTACCAGGTTAGCATGCAGCTTCCTCAAATGCACTGTCGCTGCAGGAGTTTGGTTGAATTACTTAGCAATTACTGGTACTGCTGTCATTAGCTCTGTTCTGTGAGGCATCCACTGGACCTGTGCTTTGATCAATGGGGAATTTTAAATATTTATAACGGGGGTACGAGGTGGACGAGTAGCAAGTCTGGGGAACTGAAATGTACTGTAGCTGGGGAAAAGACATTTTAGCATAATCCCGATTCAAGCATCCAGATTGCATGCAAGTATATTTGAATATCAACACTTCCTCACTCAAATGCACATAACATAGTACATTGCTTGCTGCGGGACTATTGAGACCACGCCTTCTGAATGCACTACGCATTCCTCCATCATGTGCACCGATGAGTTCGAAGATCGAGACATTTTTTGAAGGGCGATGGGCTCTTTTCATTTAACATTTTGAATGGGACTTTACTGGTATTTTTACATGGGGTGGTGCATTTTGGGAGGAGGAGTGATATTTAATTCGACATTCGTGTATTTATTCGTCAATTAACAAATGAACATTTCAATCAAATAAAAACTTGATGACGTTCCACTTTCAAACAAATCTGGTGAAAATACCCATAATTGTATCATTTTACATTGACAAAATGTTTATATTTATGCTTGAATGTGATTCACAAAATCACAAAATTCCACCTTTGCAACCTTATCTCTGACACCTAAAAGCGAGACCTATTATTTAGTAAAGTTGTATTGTGTTTATCTGAACCTGCCCCCTGGAAGTTTAGGTCAAAGTTTATTGGTTTATGTGGACATTGCTAACCCGCTTCATGGTGACAACTCCAGCCACACCTTAAAAAAAAAAAATCTCTGGTGTGCGCTGATAGTGTTGTCCACTTAAACTTGGTACATTGAAGTTCTTTGGAAGTCTAACATTGGCTTGATGGATAATTTTGGCATTTGTTGATAGATCTACTGTAGATAATTGAGCAAACACGCCTCATCTCCCAATTGAATGTGCAGATCTCTTTGCTCTGCCTCTAAGCCGTTTAGCCTGGATTATCCAGAGAGAAGGCATTAGCCGAGCAGATCTGTCAAAACGCTAAAACACTGACAACACTTGTTTCAGCTGTAGAGAGTGAGACCTTTCCCCCATTTGTCCCCTGTAGGAAATAGACCCCCTAAAGGGAAGCTGTGCTCAAGAAGGCCAAAAACAAGTAAACAGACCATGAGAGAGAGAGAGACCGGCCTGTGTTTTGAGGGCGAGAAAATTGGTTATGTTATTAGGGTTAAAGTAGGCACTCAGCCGGGGAGGAACCTGGGCTTTGATCCAGCTCCAACTACAGGAAGTCTCAGGCTGTGAATCTCTGTGTGTATGCGTGACTTCGGGGCACCAGGTGTGTATGACCACTGGCCACGCCTACTAAAATGGCACTGGGGCACGTCGGCCTACGGAGAAGCGACCGGCCCTGAAAATGCACACGCGTACGCACAAATCATTCATCTCCGTCCAAAGCGTAACTAGGTACCCTCAGGTGAGGGTTCAGCGGCACACCTCCCAAGACAAGTATGAAAAATGTAAGAGAGCAACTCACAAAACAACATTTCTCAAGTCATTCTCTCTGGAACACACACAGTAATGTGTGCGCATACTTCGAGAGGACAGGAAAGGAGCTGTAACATTGGAATTCAGTGCAGAACAAGTCCACTCGAAAGTGCCAACCCCCCCCCCAACGCTAAACTGTAAACAAAAGTGTCCCATGCCCATGGAATAAGCAGTATTTACCGAATCCCACCAACACACGCTAATATGAAAACATTACCACCCCGGCGGAGGTAATAATGCAAAGAGCACAGGACATTGTTATTAACATATTGCATATTATCCTCTTGATGTTAAATTCCAGCCATGCATTTCAAGAGGGAATTTTATTTTTTACTTTACTTGTAGCGGACTACAGAAAAACAGTGGAACCGCTGATGGAGGCTCCAGAAGTCGTACAGCATATTGTGCAGTTCACTGAGCATCAAAAGGTGCTCCGCGTGTGTTTTGGTTGTCTTTTCGTCTTTTTTGCAACACTTATTCCAAAGAAGTACCCGTCTCAACAAGGGGTGTTGTGAAAAAGAAGAATATGCACTGCACTGGAAGTTAATTAAAATAAGCGACTCACATTGGAAGCAGTAGAGCAGAGTACACGCGTACCGATAACAGGGCCTAATTTGAGCACTTTTCCTCTCTATCGATCCAAGTCAGAAAATGCCTGATTGTCAGATGTGTCCGAAGGATTACCCTGGCTTAATATCCTGCCACGTGGGCGTGTGATTTTTCTCCCCCCATCGGCTCCGAAAATGGTTGAGGCCGACAACCGTAAATGTTAAAGCTGTTGAATATTTACATTTGCAAATCCTTGTGTGGTGAACACCGAGTTTGAATTGAATAGCAATTTGAAAGTAACCTGAAGCTCCTGCTGTGATCGAACACAAATGGAGGAGCAACTGGTTGCGTTGAGTGTTTGTATAATGCGTCTCCCATGTCCTGTCATTTAGTACAATGAAAATGACATGCAGCAGAGTTTGCATCCACAAATTAGTTACCAGAAAAGCTAACAGCTAGCCTCGCTTGTTCCATTTCTTCTTCTACTATCGTACGTCGGTGAAGCCCAACGTACAGGCGCCGAGCCGGGAGGCAATAAGTATGCCCGCACCTGCTCGGCGCCTCTCACCGTGGGCAACTCCAGAGTGGAAGAGAGTCCAACCCTTCTTGAGGGAACTGGTACCAGAGCCCAAGCAGTGTGTGGAGGCGAGCCAGACTATATCTAGTCGGAACTTCTCGACCTCACACACCAGCTCGGGCTCCTTCCCTGCCAGAGAGGTGACATTCCACGTCCCTAGAGCCAGCTTCTTTCTGTAGCCGGGGATCGGATCGCCAAGGTCCCCGCCTTCGGCCACCGACCAGCTCGCACTGCACCCGACCCCGATGGCCCTTCCCACAGGTGGTGGGCCCGTGGGAAGGGGGACCCACGTTACCCTTTCGGGCCTTTTACCCACGGGCGCAGGCCCGGCCACCGGGCGCTCGCCTTCGAGCCCCGCCTCTAAGCCTGGCTCCAGAGGGGGGCCCCCGGTGATCCCCGTCCGGGCAAGGGAAAACGCAATCCAATAATGTTTCTCATCATAGGGGTCTTTGGAGCCGTGCTTTGTCTGGTCCCTAACCTAGGACCTGTTTGCCATGGGTGACCCTGCCAGGGGCATAAAGCCCCAGACAACTGAAGTACATTTGTATAGACTGTACCTTGTCAGACAGAAATGGACACAGAGGTTATCCCTACTTCTGACAGTCAAAGAAATCAATCAATTCATGAAAGAATTTTATATATATATTTTTTTTAAAAACAGTCGTCAATGACGCAAATGGACTGAAAAATACATTCCAAGGAAGTGAAAAGAACATCTGGAGAGATCTACTGTAAATGTAGAAGGCAGACACATTTCAAGTGGTGAGCCAGATCAATATTGAGAGGCGACGTCTGAACAAAGTGAAGAAATTACATTTGTCTTAAACTGATACAATAGAACTCCCTGCCCAGTTTTTCTTCCTAGAAAACATCTAGAAGCAGGAGCTCTAACAAATGTTATAACAGTGAAAAGCTGGTCAGTTCATAAAAACTCAAGACACCACAACTAATTTTGCCTCTCATAATGGATTTTCATCATCATTAATGCTATTGAAACAGTAGCGCAAGAAATGACTGAAAGTAATTGATACAGAAGCTAAGAGGAGGGAACAAATCCTTGAAGCATAATGTATTAAACATGATTTACTGTAGAAAAAAACTTGGAAGGTTATGCAGTACGTGGAGTGTTTCACGCTCACAGATTAAATTGTAGTGATTCCATCTTCATCATACCGGTAATTGCAGTCAGTAGTAGAACCGGTGAGCTAAAAATGTGCACTGAGATACCACTAAATTCCACTTGAAGATACAGAATGCAAAATAATTGCTTTCCATTGCAAATAAATGCACTCAATGTCTATCAAAAACATTTTGGAGGTGCCTCATCCTCCTGTAAAAAGTCCTTGTAAAACAATTCAGTCAATACCAAAGTTTCATATTATTTGTAATAATCCCTTCATTGTCCTCATTGGGGTCTCGGGTGAGCTGTAGCCTATCCCAGCTGACTTTGCACATCCTGGACTGGTCACCAACCAATCACAAGGCACATATAGACAAACAACCATTCACACAGCTATGGATGAGTCTCCAATTAACCCAAGATGCATGTTTAGAGAAGGTGTGAGGAAATCGGGTTACCTCGAAATAGACCACACAAGCACAGGGAGAATATGCAAACTCCATACAGGAGCCAAGATTCGAACACCGAACCTCAGAAATGTGAGGCAGACATGCTAACCACTAGGTCACTAGTTCTGTAATGGGGTTAAAGGTGAGCGCGTACTATTGGCTTTGCAGTGGTGCAGATAGTCAAGTGATCATTTCTTACTCCTGGTAAAAGGTCTAAAGGTTGAACAAGACTGTTTTATAGCACTTTGCTTGGTGTAGTCTAATCAAGATGAGTAGATAAGCGGCTAAATTACCCCCCCCCCCCCCCCTCCATGCAGTTAAGTGTTCTCAGGAGCTCATGGTAGACTGAACAAGGAACAGCATTAACTTTTTAGGACGTCTAAAGCTTCACTCAACTGCCATTCACAGAATATGAAGCCATACAGATATAAGGCGCTAACACACTGCACTTAGTTAGCATGTCGCAGGGAAAACGCAAATTTGCCCATATGTGGCGCTGGTTGTGAAGCGAACAAACAGGAAGTGCTTCTCCCGCTGGTTTGTACATTAAAAAGGCCGGCTCAGCAATGTGCATTTGTCACCATTTTAACGGAAAGCCTTGGCTTTGCTTACAGTGTAATAGGGCGAGGAGGAGGAGACGAGCAGCATCTAAAGGAAGGGTATTGGTTCATCTCATTCTAATGGCACAGGATCTGGGGGAGTTTAGGCTCACCCTTGAGCTACAGCTCCATGAAGACCATTTCGAGGTGTCCCACCTGTCTTGTGTCTCAAAGCTCGGGACACTGGCACCCTGCATTAATGACCGATTCCTCCATGTTCTCCTCCTCGCCGTTGTCACTGTAGAACTCCGCCAACATCTCCTCCATGGTGTCATCACAGCGTGCAGCAGGTGCCCATGGATCACCATCCAACCTACGTCGCGCTTCGTTGCAGCCTTGCGCTACGCCAGCACATACGGGTTGGTCGACGCTGCGCTGCGGTAAGTGCAGCGTGAAAGGGAGAGTCTACGGCAATGGTAGGCGGACTGAATGTGAGCGATAGGGGAGGTAAGTGTGCTATAACAGACAGGTGCAACCAGTGAGGTAAGGTTGTATTTCCACAAACAAAGACAGACTAATCAGGGAGGCGAAGCATTATGGAACGTTTGTGTCAGCAGTAGGATCAACTATGAGAGCAGCCTTTATCCACATGTTCACACGGTAATCATGTGAGAAAAATGCCTCTTTTGTTTGTACTAGAGACATGCTGAGGCTTGAACTCCATCCTAGTGATGGCTCCTCCATCGCAGGGGGTTGGGATATTTCTGCGGTTACCGCTGTTTGGTCAAGGTTTCTTCTAGTTGGAGGTATACTGTCATTTTCAAAAGTGCTTGCTCGTTTAGGGCTCTTCAATGTATAAGTAGCGTAGCCCGAAATGTATTCATCCATGTATTTTTCTATAGGGCTTGTCCTGTTCGGAGTGATAGGAAGGCTGAAGTCTAGCCCAGATGACTCGGGGTGAAAGGCAGACTACAGCCTGATCTGGATTCCAGTCAATCACTGGGCGATTTGGATTCGAGCATTGAAGGGCAAGTGATCCCACACCAGCTGCACGAAGGATAGCACAAATTCAGAAAGTGCCTTGAGATCATATTTGATGTGAATCTGTGCTATAAAAATAAAAGTCTTGTGATGTCTGCTATACACGCTCATTGCAGGCGTGCCTACTAGTCATCCCATCATTCAGCATGTAAGACGATACCTTAGAGCAGAGAGCTTAAGGAGTTGGTAATGTCGTGGCTCTTCCTTCACAGATCAAGAACGTACTCTAACTTCATGGGAGCTCAACTCTAACTGGATCGCACAGAGCTTGACTTCTAGTGACCTTGCAGGGTTCATGTTTACAGATAAACACGGTACACACCCATTTGTTTCAACTTTAGGTACACAAATTGAATTAGCTGTAATACAAGAGGCATATAATTCTGTCATTACAAAATAAGACTTACTTTTGATTGACTTAATTGACTGATTTATTCATTTAGTGTCATAGTTTGGGATCATCCTAAGAATTGTTTGTTATTTTGCTCTTCTCACAAAGCTAAATAAGAGAAATAAACATTAAACACAGCTCTAAGTATGCTAAGTGCAGCTCTACACCTCCGCAAACTACAACCACAAAAACATTGTGAAATGAATAAGACTCGACTGTGTCACTCCAAACTATGCATAATCACCTCTGCCGTGCCCTGAATGATCATCCCAGTTAGTTAGATTACAGAAAAACTCCACAACTGATATCCATGAAGCTTTGCGGAGGTTGAAACGTACAGATTAACGAGTCATTATTTTGGGGCTGGGGACAGAGGTCAAATTTGGGCAGAGGGGATTTCTCTCATTGCCATTTGTTCACAAGCAGCAATTCCCCCAGACCAAGAATGCAAATGGTACAGTCCTGTCCTTTTAATCCTAATCGGTCATTGTCCATTAAGCAGAAAGCAGCCTGCTTGCAAACATACAAACATTTGGTTTTGTGAACATTTTTTGTTTTGACATTGTCAATGTTGATTTCATTTATTGATTTTTTTTTTTTTTTTTTTTTTTAAAACAACATCTTTACGACATTTGTCACCCACCATAAATAGTTTGTTTGCGTTACCTTACCTTTTGATTTCAGAAGTGTTTAAGATATCAACTTGCCAATGGCGATTTTGCATTGGGTCCAAAAGAAGCAGATTCAGAAGATGGTCCTGTGGTGTAAAAGATGTGACTGCATTGTATTTGTTTTGAGATTTGTTTCATTTTTGTGTGTACTAGCAATTGCCCATACATGCTGTAGATCGAGATTTCGATGACAGCGCAAGAAAGGGATGGAACAGGCCGACAACTTCATTCTGGATTTTTTTCACCTCGGTAGAGGCCTGCACTTTGTAAAGGCAGTATTGTACTAGATCATTTGTCATTTGTGCAGGTTTACTGAATGCTGTGTACACACATAAACAACAAGACAGGACAGGACAGGAAGCGCCCCACATATCATAGTAGGAGGCCCAACCGGGGAGTGTCAAGTCCAGTAAACCTTAAACCTCGAAAAGTGATGAGCGCAGAGAGGACAGACAGCACAATGGTGGTGCAAGAAAGGGGGCAAGTCATAGGGATCACCGGGCTGTCCAGCCTCATTAGACTATTGACCTCATGATATTACGGTGAACAACTGATGAAAGCCACTGCTGACAAATGATGGGCCTCTCAACATAACTTGAAGACAATACAGAACAGGACAATAATAGGAACTAAAGTGGAAATATACAGGTTGTGGCCTTAATGCAAAAACATTTTGACAATTGGCAGGAGATAACTGATATCTCAGTACGTAGTACTTAAATCTCTTTTACAATTTCATGGAAGTCATGAAATTTTGATATACAGCAGTGTAGTGAACAAAGGTAAAATATATTAGTTTTCTTAATGCCAAGATCAAAAATCTGCAAAGGTCTACAACTAAGCCCACCGGTCAGTGCAATTCTACCCATATTCTCAATGGTTGCTTTTAGTGTACTAGCACACTTAGCGCCAGAGCTGTGAATCTTGGTTTTCTTTATCTCCGAATCCAAAGGGCGCATGATGGATAATTATTGGTTCGATTTAAGTCTCTGTTGACTCAAAGCTCAAATGGAAAACATGTCAGTGGAAAAGCTGGCTCACGTACATACAGCAGTAGAGAAATGAAAACACCGAGAGAGGCTGAGGGTGCGAGACAAAAAGAGAAAAGCGGTGTGACCTGACCCACTTCAAATGCTTTCGAGAATGAAATCTATTCATTGTGCAATCAAAAGCACGGGCAGTCCAGACGCAACAGAAGGCGGCCGAGACTTGCAGACGAAAACACCTGAGCAATTATATAATCGTAAAGAAGTAACAAAAAAAAAAAAAAAGAGTTCCAATATTGATGATATGCCACACATGACTCTAATCCACCCAATGAAATCGGAACAGTATTTGGTTCAATATATGCTATTCAGAATGGGTTAAATGGTAACAAGACGCTTAAAATTATTATAATTATTATTATTATTGTTGTTTTTTTTTTTAAATGAGCTTTTCTGGACAAAACAACTATCAATACTATTCAGAAAATACAAAGATTGTTACTGAATGGATCAGGAAGCTTATCAGCATCAAATTGAGAGGGAAATGAAAGTTTTATCCACGACAGAACTTACACACATTTGTCCTGGCTGAACAAGTAAAATGTGCCTCATTGACAAAAAAGCATGAGAGAACAACAATGGAACGTTTGCTCCATTCAGTGTTAATGTAAAGACACATACTCAACCCAATCTGCATGCTTGTGGCCACATGAAAGAGTACACAACACAGTTAATTGTGTTAACATTTTACTTTAAACACCAATTCGTATATATTTTTTTGCACTCGAATGACAGTTAAGTATTGAGAAAAAAAAAAAAAACGTGATGCATGAAATGTTGATGCTCGTTGAGTAATTCAGTAATCCTCCCTCTTACCGTTTCACGACATACTGGCTTTAAAGGTTGAGCACAAAAGGTTTTGTTTTAGGCTTTATTATAGAGCGGTTCGACTTCTTTTCACATTTGTATCACCTTCCCAGTCTGAAATCAAATGTTCCACTGTATTTTGGTGCCCTTGACAACTCCAAAGAATTAAAATGAAAAAAAATAAAAATATTGCATACCATACATGTGAGCTCAAATGTTGCAGCTCGTTACTGAAGTAAGATTCTGCAGTTCGCAACTTTTCAACCCGCAAAGAATACACTTTGTACACAGAGGGAAGAGTCGTCTTTCAGCAAAGTACTGTACAACCGTCTTCCAAAGGTCTCAAAAGAGTTAAATGTGAAAGTGTATTGCTGCTACTTGGATGCCCCACCGCTCCCATTCCTGCAGAAAGCCCATGGTGACCACACGTCGCCCATTCCCCCCCGCCTACTCTAAAGTTTTACACACAGTACAATCATACAGCTGCTAGATTCAATATTTCTTTCTGAGTGGGTTACCAAATTACATAAATGCAACAACAATTTGAACAAACTATCTACATTCACCATGGTTCCATCTCCTCCACACTAATACTGTAAGAACAACCATGTCTCTATTTCTACCAGTGAAAGAAATACCCACCAAAAGGAAGTCAGGAAGAATTGCTCAGTGACAGACACTTGCTCTGGCGCAGCTACAGCCCGGTTTTCGTAGCACGGAGCGTACAATACTGGCTTTGTCTCACATCTTATACGCAACATTTCAAGAACAAAGCTGACATCAAATGGGAGAGACAGCAACCGATCACTCGTTCCATCCCGCTATTGAATCATATTTAGTTATTTAAGTCTTTCCTAAAATATAATTATATAGAGAACAACTATGGATGCTCTGACTCTAATGTAGCCAACTCTAGAATAATGGCTTTTATTTCCAGAGAGCAAGAAGAAGAATTTTGGATTTGAAATGACCTTGTTTGAAGGTTACACAAGTACATGACGGAAGCAGTTAACTATTGACAGGAGGGGACCTGCGACCAGAGTAAGAATGGCGGTAAGCAGTCAATTGCGCAAGTCACACGCACTGTAGCCTAAGCATTTAAGGACAAGGTGGGGGACGTTTTTGCTTGTCAACAACACAACTTGACATGACTGACGAGTTAAGAATTACTCGTAAAAAAGTACTAAAAAGATTGAACAGTTGGAGAGGTTGGTCACTGAGACCTGTAAAGGTTATAGTGCGTTTTTGTTTCATTCTGAAATGTTAACCGACAGCTGAATATCACTAACTTTTTGTGAGTAGTGTATAATATTGTGAAAGACAGCTTGGTGAAATAGTGCTTAACAAGTATGCCTCACAGTCCGGAGATTCAGGTTGGAATCTCTGTTGAAACATCTCTGTGTGGAGTTTGCATGCGTGTGCTTGGATGTACCAGTTTCCTCTCACATCCCAAAACGGTGCTTCTTAGGTGAAGACTCGACAGTACCCGTGTGTGTGTGTGTGTGTGTGAATGTGAATGATTGTTTGTGTGTGTGTATATATATATATATATATATATATATATATATGCCCTGCAATTGGCTGGCAGCGGGGACCAGTACACCGTCTCATGTCCAAAGTCAGCTGGGATAGGTTATCCGCCACCCTAATGAAGACATGGATTATTAAACAAATGCATTTGTACAAATAAAGGCCTACCCCCAGAAAACACCCCTAACAGAAGCCTGGTACTGTGTGCAGTTCAGTAACTAAACACCCCTGGCCCCTATTTGAAGAAATATGGTTATATGAACGATACATATGAAAAGATCCAGAGATATACTGTAGTCCATTACTAATACAACAGTTGCTAACAATCAAAGGTGAGAAAATTAAATCTTTACAAAGGAAAATCCAGATCAGTTGCACCGGACTATTGCAATATTAGTCGTTCGAACTGCTCTAAGTGCTCGAGGACTCTGCATCTTTTTGCACAATTGTTTTTTGTCAATGTCTTTATGTCCCCAAAGTGTTCTGTCAATTGACTGTTTGTTGTACTAGAGCGGCTCCAACTACCGGAGACAAATTCCTTGTGTGTTTTTGGACATACTTGGCAAATAAAGATGATTCTGATTCTGATTCTGATTCTGTAGCGCACCACTGATGGAGCTAAGACAGTTTGAGACAGAGAGAGGCTTAATTATTGGCTGAACAAGATAAGGAAGGTGCAGTGCCTTATGGCCTAGTGTGGGTGGGCAAGAAGGTCTGTGTCATGAAGCCAAACACTATTATCAACAGAAAGTATACCTCCCCTTAAGAACAAATCGACCAAATCACCGGAGTACTTTATTCTGATGGTCAAAGAGAAGATGACATCACTAATATCATAAGATTTTGTTAGCGAACAATTCTACACAATGTCACGTTCTTCTGGGTGGCAAAGACCAAAGCCTTCTCTGATGGCACCACTAGTAAACAAAGCGTTCTACGTCATCTGACGAAGCCAGTGTGATTGAGAAAATAGGGTTAAAAGCTCGAGTTAGGGTTGCACAGTATACTGGTACTAGAAAAGTATCTAGCCGTAAAAAAAAACCGCAATGATGTTTTCAGTACCTTTTTCCCAAGAGCGACTACTTTGCCCTCCCTGAACATGCTGTGTGTAGTCCGACAGACCGAAGAATTCTCCAAAGAAGCGGGAAAACCTGCCCACTCCAAGCTGTTTATCACTCGTAGTTGAAGTTCACTGTAAAACGGATGCATTAAATAATAATAGTAATAATACTAATAATAATAATAATAACGGGCGGTTTGACTGGTTAGAACATCTGCCTCACAGCTCTGGGGACCCGGGTGCAAATCCGGCCTCGCCTGTGTGCAGTTTCCATGTTGTCCCCCGTGCCTGTGTGGGTTTCTCCGGGTACTCGGGTTTTGTTTGGTAGGTTAACTGAAGACTCTAAATTGCCCGTAGGTGTGAATGTCAGTGCGAATGGTCGTTTGTTTACATGTGCCCTGCAATTGGCTAACGACCAATTTAGCGTGTCCCCTGCCTCTCGCCCAAAGTTAGCTGGGATGGGCTCGGGCTCGGGCACGCCCACGACCCTAGTGAGGCTAAGTGGTATGAAAAATGGATGGACGGATAACAACAACAATTATTTATTTTATAGAGCGCTTCTAAAGGGTACTCAAAGACACTTTACATACAAAAAAATAATTCTCGGAGAAAAAGAGAATTAGTATAAAATAAAGATTTACACATTAAAAGCAGTTCGTCAGTGGAGGATGGAGGGGGACGGGTGAGTTTGTGAGTGAGTAGAAGGACTTTGTACTGGATGCATTGTGGAATGGGAGCCACTGGAGTTTCTGAAGAATTGGGGGTGATGTGCTTTCGGGAGTGGGTGTGAGTGAGCAAGCCGGCAGCTGAGTTCTGGATATGCTGAAGTCTATTGAGAAGTTTGGTGGATGAGCCGAAGAGGCTGCTGTTGCAGTAGTCAAGTCTGGATGTGATGAAAGTATGGATCAGAGTTTCAGCTGCGGTGAAGGAAAGTGATGGGCGGAGATGGGCAAAATTCTTGAGGTGGAAGAAAGATGTTTTTGTGATGATGTGGGTCTCAAAGTTGAGGTTGGTGTCAAAGACTACTCCTAGGTTGCAGATGTGTGGGGAGGGAACCAGTGTGGTGTTTTCAACAGATAGGCAGAAGTTACCGGTGTGTTTGGTGAAGGATTTGTGACCAATGATGAACATATCGGATTTATTGCAGTTGAGATGAAGAAAGTTGGCTTCCATCCAGGATCTGCTGTCAGTGAGGCAGTTGGTTCGAGTGGACTAGGTCGAGGAGGTGATGGATTTGGTGGAGATCTGGACGTCGTCAGCATAGCAGTGGAAATGGACGCCATGATGACGAATGACGTTTCCGAGGGGGAGTATGTAAAGGATGAACAGAAGAGGATCAAGCACCAAGCCCTGGGGGACGCCTTGGGAGATAGGGGCAGTCGATGAGGTGCAGTTGTTAACATTGATAAATTGTTGACGGTCGGAGAGATATGATTTGAGCCAGGAGAGGGCGGTACCAGTGACGTTTAGAGAGGTTTTGAGACGGGACAGCAGGATAGTGTGGTTTATGGTGTCAAAGGCTGTAGTGAGGTCGAGGAAGATGAGGATGCTAAGGTGTCCGGAGTCTAAGGAGGGGAGGAGGTCATTGGGGACTTTGAGGAGGGCTGTTTCCGTTGAGGTCGGAAGCCAGACTGGAATTGCTCAAATAGGCTATTGGAAGACAGGTGGGGTTTGAGTTGGTGTGGGTAACGTACGGGTATTTTGGACAGGAAGGGGAGATTGGAAATGGGTAGACATACTGTATAGAAAACAACGAAAGCCCTTTTGCTTAATGCCAACATATGCTGTAACGTGAAACAGCGTTGAAGGGCGAACAGAAATTACAACTGATTTTATGGTCAATGTAAAACTTCAAACAATACAAACAGAGCAGCCCTGAGTGTGCCATTTATCTTCTAATACACAGGTGTCAAACTCGAGGCCTGGGGGCCAGATCCATCCGGCCACGTCATTTCATGTGGTGCGCTAAAGAATATCATGTGCGCCTACTTTTGGCTTTTTGCTAAAATCTGTGCCAAAATTTCAAATCATCTTCACTTTTAATAACATTTAGACATTGCAAGCATTTATAAATGTAATAATACGATTTGGCGATTTTACAATTACAGGCTACAGTTTCAGTCACAACAGCCCTCGGAGGGAAACCATAACTACAATGTGGCCCGCAACAAAAATGAGTTTGTTAATGGGGAGATGGGAAAAACAATCGCTCATCTGCATGTATCGCTTTACAACGGACGAATGTCACAACTCATCACACGGGGCGTGTTGCCGTATTCACGGGGGGGACAAACTTAAGATGTACACAACGCGAGTAGTGTTAACTAATGCACTCAAATATAGCAATACTGAATTCTGTTCAAGCTTATACGATTCATAAAACAGAGACAAATCTAATTAAAAAGACTAATATTAAGAATGTGCTAATTCAAGTGTCTAAACGGCCTATATAGGCTATACATACAACAGCATAATTGGGCACGAAAATAAGAAATGATCAAGTCAGACATAACTCTACATTTGCTTACGAGCACAGTACTTTTAAATGGAGGTACTTCACACAAATTTCTGTGCTCGACTGAGTAAGGCTACAAATCTTAACAGATGCAAGGATCATTTGATCTTTGTTTCAAATGTTTAATAGCTGAACCGCAGTGTCAAATGTTTTATTTGATTGATCAAGAGGGGATATATTTTATAATCTATTTACTAACCTCTACTGTCAAATATCCTCTTGAATTTAGACAAATAAAAAGACCTGGAAGTTCCAGGTTTTGTCATCTACGATTCTACTGCTTTTATTCATGGACGCACATGATTTGCTTTAGCAAGCCAGCAAAAATGATGCGGGCGGGCGGCAGGGCGGCTCTGGAACTCCGAGCCTCGAGTTTGACACTTGTGAGTGAGAGCCTTCAATGAACCGAACGTTCATTGAAGGCGGGAGGAAGTTCCAGTACCTGGAGAAAACCCATGCAAACACCGGGCAAACACGCCAACTCCACACAGGAATGCCAAGCGCTGACATTTGAACCCCAAACCTCAGAACTGTGAGGCAGGCCGCAGACGTGCGAACCGCCCAACCTTCGGGCTGTCCGTGCACATTACATCTCCTTTAAATCTAAGAAAAGTGTTTCATCAAGACAGTTCAACAGCTCCCTGCTCATACCATGTCCCCCGAGCACCCCCCTGACAACACTAAACAATTTGACACTCCCTGAAGATACGATCGATCGCTCGAACACTATGATAGTCGTGCACACAGTTAGCAGACATTATCTCCCGTTTTGAAGTATCGCAGAGAAAAATGTACTGTACATCAACGGCTGCGAGCCCTGTGGCGACTGCTCTGCGACCCGGCCCCTGACTCCGTGACCTCACTTGCAGAAGGTCGACCAAAACAAAATGACTCTAATGCATTAGCAGCGTGGTGCCAAATGCCACTTTGCAGGGGTGCTGCATGATTTCACGATTTTTGATTTTTCTTACTGGGGTCTTTCTAACATTCAGATCTTTTCATATACTGTAGCTAAAGAAACTGCAACCACCGTCGATTGATGGCTGGATGGACACAGACAGACAGACAGACAGACTTGTGGATGGATGGATAGCTAGATAGAATAAGATAAGATAAGATAGATGCAGTGTACCAAATGTACGATGAGTGTATACATTGGACGAGCAATGCGCGAAAATACGATATCTGTAATTGTATCCAATATGTTGTGGTCGTTCTGGTTGAAAATGTCGCCTAAAAGGCCCGTGAGCTTTTAGTAACACACGCCCAAATGTTCGCCCATGTCCACCGTCGCCTAACGTTAGCAAAAGTTGTAAAGCTAATGTTAGCACGCGGTTTACGTGCGTTAGCTTGTGAGGGACCGTATTGCACTTAGCTATTCCCAGGAGGCATTTCGCGCGTTGCTTAATCGCCGACGACGGCGATATTATTGCAATACCTCGATTTTGTCGACATTCCTGGCACAGCCGACCACCCTCATGCCTTGCTGGACGAGTGCCCGGGCCACAGCCGCTCCGATGCCCACCGAGGCTCCGGTCACCAGGGCCACTCTGCCTTTCCACCGCTCCATCGCTAACAACGCAGCTCTCGCCGGCACAGGACACGAAGCGTCGGATTCTGCGGCGTATATGTATCCGAATGTACACCGCCTGCAATTTCTACGATGCTTGAATCTCCTGCCTCAGTGTACGCAGCAGCCAGAAGCGCGGTGGCACTGGTGCGTAAAGGCAGAGCCATGCGCTCCCCTGGATGACATGAACCGTGATCGGGTTAAATGTTCGCTTCGCATCGCCGCCCACTTTCTTTTGGCCATTTGCTACGAAGTCGCATCTTGCGCCACCTACCGGAGTTTCAAACAGAAGGCAAATATTCTGCACGCTCATTGTCTGCTCGGACAATTCCCGTCCTCTGCCACCCACACCACGCGATCCGAAAATGTGGAAACAAATGCGTCTTTTTGCTCATTGCATGAATGCGTTAACATTTACCATTAAAGCCCTTTCACTACTCAATGGATTGTAATATTTGAAATTTTCAAATTGCTCAAACAAGTAGGCTACGCTTACATAACACACATTCTCTTTTGAGAATATTTTCATTTTGAATTTGGGAGTTAGGGTGTCAAGAGTTTATAAAAAAAAAAAAAAAAAAAAAAAACTGTTCGTTTGACTCATACACCTTACATTGCCCTGTATTATTCTATATACAGGTTCATCAATAAATTATATCTTCAAAAAGTTCCTTTTAGCAGCTCAATACAAAAAGTTTAACTCATAAGAGACCTACCTAATTTCCATATTAAAGTCATTTTGATTGGCTATGTAATGTTCTCATTTCTGGACAATTTTTTATCATTGAACTATAACCTAATCAAAATAATAAAACAAAAAAGGGAAATCAAAATATTTCTGAGCGTGTGTAGTTAATCTATAAACGACCAAACTAAATCCATTTCAGGAACACTAATTTTCTTCACCTTAGGACATTAACCAATTCAACAAATCATATTTCTATTACTGTAATTGTTAGGGACCAAAGAACAAAAGTGTAAATATTAAAAAAATAAAAAATAATATATATATATATATATATATATATATATATACACACACACACACATTTTCTATCAAGAAATAAGGGACAACAAATTAATGCAGATTAATAAATACTTTATTTCGTACATTTTCACATTCTGCGCTTTGTCACACCCAAATCCTAATTTTCACTGGATGTTCAATTCATCATAAAATCTCTTTAGAATTAATTGCTGTACACATTTAGAGTGCAACCTTAATCACCATGCTGACGTATAGCCTTAGAGAACATATCTTAAGACAACAAAACCCTCCTGTAACACAATACACATGTCACCGCTCACAAAGGTAGATTTGAGTTTCCACTTGTGCTCGTATCCAAAAACCTCGTACAAGCACCACCAAGTCGCTGGGCTCGGTCAATGAGAATCAAGGTATGGGTTCGGAAATTAGAGGCAGAGGTCGTCTTAAGTGCAAACTTGAGATGAAACACATTCATTAAAAACAACAGAGAATCAGCAAAAAAAAAAAAAAAAAAAATTATTGAGAATTCTATCTTCTGCATTGGTTTTCCTTGAGATGTCATGAGTGCACTTAATTCACACTGGTGGTGGCAAACCAGTTGCCACATGCCATCTTTCGGTTACTTGCGCAGGCAGCAGTAGTTGGTGAATTTCTCCTTCAGTAACTGTCGATACTTGTGACGGTTGTTGTAGAACGACCGATTTCTTTCTAAAAATGCCTGAATTTCATCTTGGGTGAGACAGTTCTCTTCATCTGAAATTGCTTCAGAATCCTCCTGCGGGAAGAGTACAACCTGAGTACGGTATTTGACAACATAAGGTCTAGTTACATGACAGTAATCGTCACCTACCAGGAGGTCCGATAAACTGATGTTGGCCTCTGATGGCTTGGAATTAAGGCTAAGAAGGTTCTTTCCATGGACGGCCCATGGTAACTGTTGTGCAAAACTGTCCATCTTCTCACCGCATGAGGAGGAATTTAGATCTTTGGTTTGGCAAACATGAGACGATGGCACACTGTGACTTTCATCTTTGTGTCCCTGTTAACATATTTGACATACTTGAGTTGGTAGACTGGCTCTAATGCAGTGAATGAAGCTTTGCAATCCATTTGAGCCCACTTACCTGATTATTACGTAAAGCGCTTCCCTTTCTTTTCTTCTTTCTACTCTTGCATTGAGGCTTTTCTTCCGAGTGTGTCCAGCAGTCGACACAGCTGTCTGTTGCCTCCTCCTCTTTGTCTTCAGCATAGTTGTGTTCATTGGGCTCGCCTTTCGAGAAGCGGTTGGAAATACAATGACCAAAAGGATGTAAGTTCCAGCCCTTTTGCATTTCAACATGGTTGTGCATCAGTTTAAAGCTGCTCATATCTGACCTGCTTCATCATGATTGCAGAGTCCCTCGGAGCAGGCGATGTCAGAACCTTCTCGTGATCCACTCTCACTGCCCTCGATGCTTGAGGAGTAGCCATAATCACTCCCGGTAGAATCTGGAAAAAAAGTTGAAAAATACAAACTTGTTTCCCTCCTTCACTTGTTAATGTGAGTTTTGGACAATTGATGGTTGTCTTGTGTGGATGTTGACCCCGTTTGTCTGGACAACTGGAGGAGGCGCTAGCATTAGAAGAAATGTTCTCCCCCTCATCGTGGCTCCTGCAGGCAGTACAACTACCCTCCTCAGACTTGAGCGATCCCTACAACAAAGGGAACGTGTGAGTGTATGAGACATGATTTTATGTCAAGGTGCAACTATGGCTGAACTTACACTGTACGGTTCAAGTGATATAATTGAATAATTTAATTTTTTCCCCCCCAAGAGGCACAATTCGGATCTTCATTTTGGCAAAAACTGAGTCGGACATCTTCAGGTCAGAATCAGCCCTCTTCCAAATGTAGATACAAATCAGATACATTAGCTTGAAAAAGGGGGGCACGGTGACCGACTGGTTAGAGCGTCTGCCTCACAGTTCTGAGGACCAGGGTTCAAATCTCGCCCCCGCCTGTGTGGAGTTAGCATGTTCTGCCCGTGCCTGCATGGGTTTTCTCGGGGTACTCCGGTTTCCTCCCACATCCCAAACACATGCGTGTTAGGTTGATTGAAGAGTCTATAATTGCCCGTAGGTGTGCACGTGAGTGCCAATGGTTGTTTGTTTGTATGTGCCCTGCGATGGGCTGGCGACCAGTTCAGGGTGTACCCCGCCTCCTGCCCGATGACAGCTGGGATAGGCTCCGGCACGCCCGCGACCCTTGCGAGGATAAGCGGCTCAGAAAATGGATGGATGGATGGATACCATGAAAAAGTATTAGCCCAAATCTCAAATCCTCATACTTTTGCATAGTTTAACCCACTTTAATTTTTAAGATCATCAAACAAATGCAAATATAACCCAAGTAAACTTAAATGCGGTTTTTAAATGGGGATTTCATTTATTAAGGAAAATAAAAACTATTCAAACCTTATACCTGGCCCTATGTGAAAAAGTAATGGCTCTCTAAACCTAAGAACTCGTTGGACCATCCTCAGCAGCAATGACTGAAATCAAGTGTTTTCTATCTTTCTTCCTTGCAGAATTATTTGAATTCAACAAAAATGGAGGGTTTTGGAGCGGAACGGCCTTTTTAAGGTCATGCCACTGCATTTCAATCGGACTCAAGTCTGGACTTGGACTAGGCCAATCCAAATCCTTCATTTTGTTTTTTTAAGCCATTCAGAAGTTGACTTGTTGGTGTGTTTTGGAGCATTATCCTGCTGCAGAACCCAAGTGCGCGTCAGCTTGAGGTCACAAACTGATTGCTGAACATTCTCGCAATAGGATTTTCTGTGAAAGAGCAGAATCAATCACAGCAAGTTGTCCAAGTCCTGAAGGAGCTAAGCAGCCCAAAGACCATCACGATGTTTGACTGTTGGTATGATGGTCTTTTTCTGAAATGCTGTCCTACATTTTTGCCAGATATAACGACACACACCCACCCTTCCAGAAAGCTTAACTTTCATCTTGTCAATCCATATAATATTCTCCCAGAAGTCTTGGGAATCATTCAGATGTTGTTTTGCAAAAGTAAGATGAGCCTTTATGCTCTTTTTGGTCAGCATTGGTTTTCTCCTTGGAACTCTGACATGGATGCCATTTTTGCCCACTACCTTCCTTATTGTTGACCTTAACAGAGGTAGCGAGGCCTGCAGTTCTTTAGATGTTGTCCTGAGTTCCTTTGTGGCCTCCTGGATGAGTCATTGCTGTTTTCTTGGGGTAATCTTTGCAGACCGGCTCCTCCTGGGAAGGTTTACCACTGTTCCATAATTTCTCCATGCGAGGATAATGGCTCTCCCTATGGTTCGCTGGAATCCTAAAGCTTTACAAAAGGCTTTTGTAACCCTTTCCGGATTGAAAGATGTCAGTTACTTTATTCTTCGACTGTTCTGGAATTTCTTTGGATTGTGTCATTTTGTTGCAGCTTTTTTAGCTCTTTTGGTTCGTGGACAGCAATTTTCTTATTGGGGTCCAATCAGATCCCAAGAGAGAGTATTGATTTTATAAAACGTTGGGAGCAAATAACTCCTAAAATAATACTGTTTCTTTGGAATTATTATTATTATTTTTTTTTCAGATAATAAACACATTTCTACACAATAAGATCTTGTGTCATCTTCACTTATTGAAAATATATTTATGGGATCCAAAAGGGTAGAAGATAATTACCTAAAAAGCCAGCAGAGGGAGGCAGGACAACGCAAATACAAGCCAACTCTCACAAAACAACTCGCTTGGATAGAGGAAACTGTAGTACATAGATTAAAAAGTAGATTAACGCGAGTAAGTAACATAACGCACTAAATATTACGGTAATTAATTAAATCGCAAATAATGTGATAATTTGACACCCGTAATTATAATCCATCATACGCAATTGCAATCTAAATTTAGCATCAGCGCTAACGTCTGACCAGTACTTGGCACTGCTACTGCGTTTGTATTTTACCCGCAAATATCGCCAAATGTCACATATATAGAACGTCAGACATTTATCACATTAACAAAATGATTAGGAAATACTACACAGGATGAATACAGATGCTATTGTCATTACGTTCTGAAGGGCCCACATCGCCCAAGACACGAGAGCACACTGTACAAGTAGCGACCATGCAGTCACGGTTTACATTCCATAGGCTACTTGCCATTTCTGCTGTGCCTCAGGTTGTTTATATGCTTGCTACTTGAAAGAGGCAACAGAATAAAGGTCCTATTTATAAGTGACACTAAACAGCATACCTACAACACATGAAAAACACCAAATGCATCATTTATTGTACCGCTTATCCTCGCGAGGGTCACGGGTGTGCTGGAACCTATCCCAGCAATACATAACGCATTAAAAAACAGCTATTGTAAATGATAACTACAGGGAAAGCATATACAATTCAATATGGTCCAGAAATGCGTCATAAAAGGTGTATTGAGCATTAAATAAGAAAAATAGTTACTGACAGTAATGTGGCGGTGGCCCTGGGAGAAAAAACAAAAAACAAAAAAAAAAAAACCTCAAATCACCAAAAGAACACTATACCTACAATAAAGCATGGTGGTGGCAGATTTGGAATGTTTTTACAAAGATGAACACCGGAATTGAGTACTTGGACCTGTCGTGTAAATCCAGCCAATTTATTCTTGGTTCTTACCTCATCATGACTCTTTTCCTTGATCTCTGCTTCCCGATCGGAGATCTCAAAGCCACACCTGTTTCTGCGTCGATTTTTCCGCTTTTGCCTTTTTTTCTCCTGCTTGAGCTGTTTCGCTCTCTCCTTCTCAGACAGCTCCTCGACAAACTGCTCCAGCCGACTGATCCCCTGCATCTTCTCCACTGCCGTCTAGGGGACATAATGATTCCTATTGTTAGGAACGTCATCACATGCCGTAGAGAGGTTTGTCAGCTTCAAGTGACACCAACAACCAGTCTTTGGCTTTCAGAGCAAGTACCTCAAAGCTTTTGCGCAATTCATCAATGCCCACATGGAACAATATCTGCCATGTCTGCTCCTCTGCTCGAAGTTTCTGCCAAATCCTATGCAGTCGCTCATAGAGATGAATGCCTAAACATGTCAGGACTTCTTCCTGCGCAACGTCAATAGTCTTGGCATGTCGCTCCCTATAAATTAAGGAGCGAACAACACAAAATGACTCAAATGAATCGGATTACATTCTGTTGTAAGGTAAGTAACGTTCACGTACTCGTAGGCTCCTGCAAACTCGGGCTCTGCCCGGCTAAGGAGATGAGCGATGAAGTCCGTCTCATAGCACACGTGGATGTGGTGCTCACGAGGGCAGCAGCACAATCCCTCATACAAGGCAGCGCAATAGTCCTTCTCCTCGCTGCTGTCCACTTCCCCAACCAGGATATTGTATGCCCTCAAGACTTTATTCTTACAGTCATTGCAAAACCTTAAAGACGACACTCGTTTTCTTTCAAGAACAAAAAAAGTGTTATTTTGAAAATGAAGGGTGTGAATCAAGCATTACCTGTGTTTCTGCAAGTGTGTCTCCAAGGTCTCTAAAAGACAGGCACTATCAACGAGCACCACCTCATCCCTGCACTCCTGAGACATCCGCTCCCACACATCCATCCAGCTTCCCCTGGAAGTGAAGTGAACACAACACTTTTATTTAAGAGGACCCGAGAGAGCGGAGCGATGCCTGGATGAGTACATGCTTGGATCTTGATGGCTAAAAGGATGGTTCATCCAGAATTTTGCCCACATCCCAAGCGATGAGATATAACACAAGCCCATCATATTCCACACGCATCTGATGAGATTTCACAGTTTCTGAACATGTTCAATAGGATTGTCCATGTTAAACCTAGAATGCAGCTAAATGCACCATCTCAATCAACCTCGATGAAACCTGGCTCGACGATAAAGCTTCTGACCCTGCATCCAAATCAATCCGTCAAATGTGTATGCAACTGGACGGGATTGGGGTACAAGCATTAAATACGCTACAGTAAAGATGATGTTTTGTTTTGACACTTTCATGTGTAGACTCCTACCGAACTGTAATTGTAAAATATTGGAAATACAGGACATTCCCAAACATTTGACATCATTTCAAGGTCAATTTTTGCTCAAATGATTTCAAAATTTAACAAGATGTGTAAAAACTCACCCAGCAATCAAAAGGCATTTGGGATGTTACAATTTGTTGAAAAAAAAAACAGTCAAACGAGAGTGCAGTGGGCAATTGAGCAAATACGATAAAAATACACCTAATGGAAACAAGATTTGGATATGGCCCACATAAAGAAGAAGGCGGTGTGTATTGAATATTTGTGAAAACTATACATCTTTGCTGGAATTTTGAATAATGAACCCAACATTTTCAACCTGAAACCTGTTTAATTTGTTTACCTTGGAAGGAGATGTAGTTACTCAGATAATTATATTTCAAATGAAAATCATACACTGTATAGGGATAATCATAAAAAGGTCCGGGTTGGAAAAAAAACAACAACAAAAAAAATATAATATATAATCTTAAGTCGCACACCAGGAGGAAAAAAAAAAAAAAAACCTGACAAGTAATACAGGTCACAGTGTGTAGACTCACACATCAAAGTCTGCAGATTTGCAGGTTCTGAGGTGCTGTAAGGTTCAGGTTAAATGTTCAGACAAGCAGGAAATAAGAGTTGCACTCTCATACTGCTACTACCAGAACATTTATTGTGGTTGACAGTCCAGTAAGTTCTTCTCTCTTTCGCTCTTGCTCTGTTGCTCGTTCACTACCTGCACTGTCTGCTCATCTGTGTTTGGATTTAAAAAAAAAAAAAAAGGCTATATAGTTGGCTTCTAATTGAATTGCTCTTGAATCCTACGTGCAAAGTTATTACAACTTTTTTTTGTTCAATAGTTTACGATTAAGAGCTTGTGAAGTGTTAAAAATGAACTCCGACCTCCTAACTTGCTGGATTTAGTTGCTAAAGTTGCAATAATGAGCTTGATGTTCTGGAATCAAGTTGATCAAATTTCCTCCCAGGTTACACAAGTCACACAGCAAACACAAACTTTACACTGCGCATTGTCAATTTTTGAGGGGCATAAACTTTAAAAGCTGTCCCTGAAATCAGCGATTCCCAACCAGGGTGCCATGGCGCCCTGGTCTCATGAGACATCACGAGGGTTGCTATGGGAAATGATCCTATTTCACTTCATTTGTCAGAAAAATCACATTATTTTACAAATATATATCTGTTCATCTATGCCATTGACATATAGTGACAGGCAGTCTTTCATTAGTTGATAGAAGGTAAAATAAACTTGTGGATCCACCTGTTGCCCTTCCTACAACAGAATATTGTAGAAGTCATGGCTTGTTCTGAGTACATCAACTTTGTGTTCAATTAAATAGGCCCAGATTTCACACTGAGTAAAATTGAGATCTTTATTACGGTATTCATAGTTTTTGTGACATTTTAGTTTGCTGGTGTGCCGTGAAGTTTGTCGTGTAAAATGGGTGCCTTGGCTCAATAAAGATTGGGAAACAGTGGGAATGACTAAACCATATGGTCTCCTTTCAGTGGTGTCTTTTGTCAATTGAAAAATGAGGGGACAGCGATAAGTGATGATAGATGTGCGTGTTTAAAGTATGTGGTTTCCATTTCCGATTTGTAAGTAAGTACTTCTGTTTAATAAAAAAAAAAAAAATAAATAAATAAAAACGTACAGCAAGTTTGCAACACGAACTAATTATTATGATTATTAAAAAATAAATAAAACACACACACGGATGAGAATGTCCTTACCCCAAAGGTCTGAGTTTGTTTGTGTCCAAGGAGTGTAACTGGCATCGGTTGCTCTTTTTACTTTTGGGAATGGCATCAATTACATCATTCAACTTCGACCTGTTAAAAATAGTGAGAGAGAAATGTACAAATAGAGAAGCTATATACATGCACAACTGTCACTGAACAAGAAAAAAAACATATATTCTAGTGTAGTCACAATACTGTCAAAAGACACAAAAACACAATACGTTCCTACTCAAAAAGGAGGGAAACAAACGAAGTTGTTCAGATGAAGACTGCGTGAAAACAAGTACTATTTCTTGCGATATTTCTTACCCTTGGACGTAGAAGAGTCTGTATAGCTTCTTTGCGTCTGCTAAACAAGCCTTCGCGACAGACAGCATACCCGCGGGTTTCAATGCGAGCGGCTCCAAGGCCGGGGTCCCAGATTCCACTAAATGGGAGAATAGGCGCTCCACACTGCGTCTGCAGCCCACGCATGGCACCAACTGGGATAACGCTCTGCAGACCTCTCTGGACACCACCGACACAGCCACAGTCAAGTCCTGTTGCTTCAACTTGGAGTGACCCTAAAGGCAGAGGGGCCATCATTTCTGTTCAAATTGAAGCAAGAAATGCATGCGATAAAGGGACGGGGCGGGGGTAAGATCCTTAATGTACCAACCTCTGTGAACTGTTTCCAATGGGAACTACTAATTACATGTCTGTCAACATCCAAGACACCATCAGAAAACTCCATCACCATCTGTCAACAAAAGAAAATGTATCATAACTCCTAAACCGGTCCATTGAAATGCTTTTCTTAGAATTGATTACAACTACAGGCACAACAATGGTAAAGAATTATGCAAATAATATTTGTGATTTTTATTCACTTCCAAAATGAGCCAATTACTGTTTTATGGAAATATCTCACTGAGAAGTCCTTTGTTTATGTTAGGAAAGCACTGTGTGACATTTTATCTTACATTACCACTTTACAAGCATTTAGTCAGAAGCATTTATTTAAAATTCCACAATGGTTTAATAGATTTGGTACAAAGCGGGCATGTTTGCCTCACAGCGCTGAGGGTTGGAGTTCGAATCTCAAAATAGCTTTAAAATGATACCAAACCGGCACCCGAGTGATGTAGTTTGAAGTTTAAAGTTAATGGGCATCTTAAATTAGCTGAACGTTCATTAGCCGATCTCTCGCAAATTAAGAGGTTTGTAACAAAAATATTTTGTGTTGCAGTCTTTCCTCTCATTTCAAACCACACCTTAACATTTGAAGAAAATGCAAGAGGTAAAAGGAACATTCTCTGTTGATTTCACATGGGATGACCCTAACTGTAACTATGGCATGGAAAACTAGTAGTTAGCACATCTGCCTCAGTTCTGAGGCTGGGGGTTCCAATCTGGGCTCCTGCCTTCCCGTGTGGAGTTTGTATGTTCTTCCCGTGCTTGCATGCATTTTCTCCGGGTACTGCGGCTTCCTCTCTCATTCCAAAAAAACAAACAAAATGCTTCTTAGGTTAAGTGAAGACTCTAAATTGTCCATAGGTGTGAGTGTGAATGCTTGTTTTTCTTTGTGCGCCCTGGCAACCAGTCCAGGGTGTAATCTGCCTCTTGCCTTCCACCCTAGTGAGAATAAGCAGTCTGGAAAATGGATGGTTGGAGACCTTTAACTTTGCCCCACCCTATGGCTAATCTAGCAGTTTACCTTCAAAACATTATTTTGGCAGTCTCAGACATATCCAGGTTTACCTACCGTCAACGAGTCATCAATATACAGAGGAATCTGTCTGGCAAGAAAGGGGTAGTCCTCTTCATTTTCTCTGCATACAGCTACCAGACGAGCCATGACGTTTTTATTTTGTCAAATACAGCTGACCTGCAGGTTTTACATGACATCCAGTAAATACATTGGACATTTACTCGGGATAAGGCAAATCCACTATAGGTCACAGTGAGCAGCGTCAATTACGTTACCGCTAATATTTGTTTTCTTACGGACAACACATTTAAAAAAAATTGACAAATTCTGTAATGCTGCCAATACTACCACTTAGGCTTAAACTGTTAAGCAGTTTAAGCAGCAGTTAGCTTAATAACCAAGAGGGAGCTGGCCCAAAAACCTCTTGGTTGTTTGAGTCTGTATTGTTTTTTTGTTTAATTATTATTATTATTATTCCGAGCATTTTATGTCGTGTCGACAAGTCTTGAGTGAGTTTACAAGGCAACGTCATGCTAACGTTAATCTGCTGGCCAGGAAACCCGGGGACTAGTCGTTGGCTCACTCGTATAACAATTCTCCCGTTTGGTTACTGTACGTCGAGAAATGTGGTGCGTGAATGCAAATAGTGTGTATTACGATCATTGGTGCTGTTATTGTTGTTTGTAGCAAGTAGAGGCGAGATAACCTGGCAACCCACTTGTTAGCTTCACTGCCCTTACACCGTTAGCATTAGCAAGCTCGCAAATGTAAATTCAACAGTAAACAAGAGCAAACCTTCTATCAGCGTCTATTTTTAAACATTTAGCGAAGTGTATATTTTTAGACGGAGGACAATTATAGTCCTAACTCACCCGCTTTGTACAATTACTTATCAGCACAAATAACCGCGGCTGGCTTGTAAATTGCTGCTGCGTTCCGGTTGCTCTCGGAAGTCGGATTTTCCGGTTTCCAGTCGGGAAAAGCGAGTGGAAACAACGCCCCTTGAACGTCGCAGGACTCGCACAGCCTCTGACGTCAACAGTCAAAATGGCTGCGAGAAGGCACTTTTAGGATGTCTTCATCACTGTTGATGTCACGTTTGTCTAGTACTGTATTATCAAAACTCCAAAAATGTCAAACAGGGAAAATAAACATACCATAGCATACTATTTCGAAGTGGCATGTGACGCGACATTTAAGCCTGTCAATTTATTCGGCTAATACAACCGCAGGAATACCTTTCATAATTGTAACGTTACGTATGTCATTTGGCGTGTTTTGATGTGTCCTTACAGAACTATTTGATGTATTTGACGTTGACGGTACGTGGGTGTGGACATTTGGACAAAACCCCGTGCTTGTAGTACAGTGTCGATCGGAATGGTGACGTATCAACCGAGTCCATGATTGACAGTTGAAGTGGTCATGAGGGTGAGCCCGCCTCTCTCCGACCAGAGATTATATTATGGCAAAAGTATTCACCGTTTTGCCACGTCTGGTACCAAATAAGAGCAACTCACACTCTGTACTTAAGCAATACAGATACGTCGGTTTAAAAAAAAAAAAAAAAAAGATTCCACTCCTCTACCTGAGAAAAAGTAGAAAAGTAAAAATGAGTTTTCTTTTTACTTTCAATGCTATACCTTACACATTTTGATAACTTGGCACAGCGAAAACAATTTTCTGCACACAAAATAGTTTCTCTCAGTGCTTATACTGAGAAGGAAAGAAAAAAAAAAAAAAAAAAAGTTACTTCACTTTGTTTTTTTTAACCCAAGAGCTAGCTTGCGCTGGCTTTAGTTTTATGCAGTCAAAACAATGTGGTCAACTAACAACAAATGACAATTTAGCTGATAACTCTGAGGAAAAGCGGTTCAGAAAATGGATGGATGGACGAAAAAATACACCTTATGTGTTGTGTTTTGGTCTTTCGAATTAGATGGAGAATCTTTGAATTCCAGAAACTTGTGGTTTCAGGCTGCCACAAGACAACGCATTCCCCACAAACCATTCTTGTAGTCAATTCTCATTACTAAGGCCGTGGACGGGGAATATCTTGCTTCTCTGAATCTGTTTTCAGCAATGCGCCCTGGTTCACGTTCCTCAGTGTTGCTGCTGTCGTTGTTTTTTTGTTTTTTTTCCCCCAATCAATCAAGATCTCATGCAAGGTTGACTTTGCCTGTCTTTATTCACGTCTTATTTTTTTACATCATATGTCGTCTCCCGTGGAGGTTGAAAAAAGCAACGAGCCTGTTTTGACTGAGGAGTATGAAGTGCGTCTATTTTCAAATGTAAAGGTAATCAGACAAATGTAATAATTTAGTCAAGTACATATATCACAAAATCTACTGACAAAGTATTTGTACTTCGTTAGTTCCCGCCACTGCTAGCTACATACATACTTTATATGACTACTCGTATAATGCAAAAGCTGTTTCAAAATTGTTACTAATCGCTGGAGAGATGCTCAGCTGTTTCGTGACTACCTAATGTTGAGCGATGAGTGTACAGTAAATCCAACTTTGCTGTCATTTTTACATCATTGTTTTTGTATGCACTGTTAGGGTTAAAATAAATAAGTAAATAAATGAAGCCCACCCATCCATTTTCTACTGACTTTGAGCGAGAGGTGGGGTCAACCCTGGCCTGGTTGCCAGTCCGTCATGGGGCACATTCGGACAAGCCTTTACACTCACATTCTCAGTGTCATGAAGTGGCGAATGACCCCTGCTGCCTGCACCAAATTCAGGGGAGTGTCACTACACCATCAGTGATGCAATACAAACTTGAAATCACATTTTTTGCAATTTAGATGTTGTCACATAGTCTTCGGGGGTTAAGTCATTACAATTGACAGTCAGCTCTCACATTAAACCTTGACATTTTAAGAAACGTTCTAGAATCGTACCGTTATTCCAAGGAGGTAAAAAACATGGATTACAAAGCAATTTCCGAACATGTATAACAACAAGAAACATACGGAAAACAAACTGTTACAACCAAGAGTGTCCACAAAGCAATTGGTCAGTATTGTGAAGATATTTGCAACCAAGAAAAATAACATCTGATTCTTGTTAATCGCTTGAATGAGACATGAAGCTTCAGTCTTATCTTCATTTTTGGGGGTGCCTGAATATGAATTCCATGATGACGGAACAAAGTGATAGCCTGCTGTTATTTTGGAAAACAGTACAATCAAATCAACTAAGCCAATACATGATATAAAAAGCAGAGACAGCGCAATACTCCAGAGGCAGAAAGGTAGATTCGCTAAGCGGCGAGACACTGGCTCCACTAAAGTCTGACACACGCACACAGCAGCAAACAGTGCGAGAGTTCCCGTTAAGAGGGTAAAAACCGCTTTGAGCCAGTCTCGGACATGTGATCTTGGCTGCATCACGTAACATCCAACCTGGACTCCTGCCATGTAGATGGCGACGTAGCCTATAATAGAGAAAACGCCCTCTTTGTTAGCATGAAGGAAGTCCTTCTCTCGGTCATTGTTGTGCATGATGAAAGCCTTGAGGCCTGTCGTCTCCAGAGCAAATTGATAAACGCTACTTACGACGAGAGCCGAGATCCACGACTGTCTTGCTGGTAGAACAACCAAAAGCATTTTGGTCGCCACTCTGACAATGGCCAACGTGAAGAAAAAATTCCAGTGGACGCCGTATTCAGTCACATGTTCTTGGTAGCCCCTCAGTTTGACAAAGACAAGTCGCGCTACACCGAGAAAAAACAGGGGCCGCACAGACAGCAACTGCTTGCCGACGCGTTTCATCTTGGAGTCGTAAACCTTCTTCCCACGTGCTTCTGGGCACACCAGACCATTTGCGAAGACGAACGCTCCAACACCGAAGTCCATAACGCCTGTTCCATAAGTTTCTGTTTTGGCGTATCTCCTTGGAAAGACTCTAAAGTCTACAGCCAGAATACTGATAGCGGTTTGTACATTCACCATCACTCTAAAGACGGTCACAAAGGGAACCTGTTTGAATAGAACAGTCCTATTGCAGAAGGTGTTGAAAGACGTTTGCCGGTTTCTACGGTAGATGTGACGAAGCGCACATGACAAAACAAAGGTGACGCTCAAGACCACCTGGAGAAGATGGTCGCTCAGGACGGTGCATGACAGGACCAGGGGAAGGACCAGCACGGAGAAATCCAGAAGCAGGTGAGAAATCCGCGAGAAGGGCCGAGGGAGATTCCCCGTAGCTCGACGGTGGAGGATCAGAATGAGCGATCGGTTGAGGATGCACAGCGGCGTGAGAAATGAGCCCACAATCACTTCCTGTGAACTGGTCCCATTGAGATGACTGACAAATGCTTCTTTCAGTTCCTTCTGAGACATGGCCTGAAAAGAAAAAAGCACTGCGAATGAATTGTTTATACAAAAAAAAAAAAAAATACAAATCTTAGCATTAGTGTAGAATATACAGTAAACGGACACCTTCAGCTATTGAAGTTGGAAAACTATTGTCTGTGTATTATGGTGGCTGAGAAATGCCTGCAAGTGAAGCGGATGTTATGTGACGCGTATATTGCTCTGAATGTCTTTGGGTTCTGAGAGCAGTTCAAGATATCTAGGAAAACATACGAATGGAAATGGGTCCATCAAAGCTCCGTATGGCCCTACCAAAATATTTGAATTCAATTGAGGCTGATCCCCGATGCAGTCCCACCTCCACCTAAAATTCCTTTGTCACACCTCTCCACTGTTCTGCTGCCTTCATACATGTCCTGTATTCTTCTCTGCCACCTCCAGACTTCCGCATGCAGTACCGCAGTTCCTCTCTGGCTACTCTGTCATAGGCTTTCTCTCGATCGACAAAGACACAAGGTAGCTCCTTCTGACCTTCTCTGTACTTTTCCATCAACATCCTCAAGGCAAATAATGCATGTGCGGTCCTCTTTCTAGGCATGAAACCATAGTGTTGCTCGCAAATACTCACCTCTGCCCTGAGTCGAGCCTCCACGACTCTTTCCCACAACTTCATCGTGTGGCTCGTCCACTTTATCCCTCGATAGTTCCCACAGCTCTGCACATCACCCTTGTTCTTAAAAAATGGGCACCAGCACACGTTTCCTCCATTCCTCAGGCATCTTCTCACGTGCTAGGATTCTATTGAACAAGCTGGTCAAACCCTCCACAGCCACCTCTCCGAGATGCTTCCATTCCTCCACAGGAATGTCATCAGGACCGACTGCCTTTCCATGTTTCCTCCTCTTTAGTGCCTTTCTAACTTCCCCCTTACTAATCATGGCCACTTCCTGGTCCACCACGCTTGCCTCTTCTCATTCATCAACTCCATCGAATTATTCTTTCCATCCATCTAGCACACCACTGGCACCAGGCTCGCTCTTTCTTCTCTCTTCCTCACCTCTAACAAGCCAATGTGCGCGTGTTTACGCCAAGTCGCACGTGTCTTTTGCAGGATCCTACTAAACTAGGACTGATGGCCCGTTACTCTCAGTGAGGAAAAAAAATAGTTTCACTTTTTACACCTAGTATCGTGCAAAGTCAGCATAAACCACTGGATCCAAACTAGATATAACGTAACTACCTCTTGTTAGCAGCACTTACCACAGGTCGATCTGTACCGAATCAGACCAAATGGATCATTTCCCGCAGGTTTTATGTGCGTGATGACCTCACAAGCCTGCCCCCATTTCACCAGGTTCCGGGTCGCATTTACGGGGGCTCGGATTTTTGACAACTACATGTTTGGGGGGGTCACCAGGTTCCGGGTCGCATTTACGGGGACTCGGATTTTTGACAACTACATGTTTGGGGGGTAACAGCAGGCTATCACTTGACGCCATTGTGCCGCACAAAATAGGTCGTCAATGATCATTTTTGGGGTATTTACCGTTGCATCCATGTGTTAAATGTGTCTTCTGTTTGAGTCCCCCTTTCTGTTTAGAAGAGGATTGGGCAAACGTTTGTGCCCTTGGGCCGTTTGATGGTTTAATAAAACGGACAGCTGGGCCAGCATGTGGTTTTACAAAAAAAAAAGTAGTTTTCACTACTTCTTTAAACAGGTGTAACTAAATGATATCATTAAAATACGCAAATCCATTCTCACTTTTAAATAGTATTATTTTTTTTCGTTCAATCAATCAATAGCCTTTCTTTAACCTATTCTGAAACCTGTTCTCCAAGAATGGCCTGGTCAAGATGGCAGCACAAAATCAAATTGGTTACAACAAACACACAAAACAACAAGTGGGATTAAACAGTGCAAGCACAAAATGCAACTGAATTGATTTGTCTCTTATAATTGTCTTCATTTCCCCCATTGAATTATAGTTATTGAACCAATTGTTTGATCAAATAAATACAAATTGTTCAAATGTATAAAAAAAGTTTAAATGTTCTTCATTTATTGTAATTGTATTTACAATAGAGCAACTAACCACGTCTTTATTGAGACAAAAATGCATGTATAAAATGCGTGAAAAATGAAAAAAAAAAAGTAATTTGAACTAAGTCGTTTTGAGGAAAACAGCTGAATTCATCCAACAAATGTTCCAGGACTCCCTGATGACGCAAATGTCGGCTGCACTGGATTGATTCCACGGCAGGAAAAAGCCATTCATTTTTTCCAAAGTACATTGTAAATCAACACACTTTACTGGCATGAGTAAAACAGTTCATTTACCAAAATTTGAATGTAATTCCACAGAGGAGCAAAACATATATAATGGTGCAGTTTGTGAACATGTAAGACAGCAGGACACACACAGAAAAGAAATCACTGCAATTAAGTGTGTCGACTAACGCGTTAGTCGAACCTGTCAAGACATTGGAGAGCAGAAAAAATAACAACTGATTCTTGTTGATGGCTTGAACAAGGCACAATCCTTCCATCTCATCTTTCTTTTTGTAGAGGCCTGAAAATGAATTCCATGACGATGGTACAAAGTGACAGCCTGATGATGTTTTGGAAAAGAGTACAATCAAATCAACTGAACCAAAGCATGATAGAAAAAAGAGGGATTGAGCAACACTCCAGAGGCAGAAAGGTAGATTCGCTAAGCGGCGAGACGCTGGCTCCACAAAGGTCTGGCACGTGCACAAAGCAGCAAACAGTGTGAGAGTTACTATTAGGAGGTTCAAAACTGCTTTGAGCCAGTCTCTGACAGTGTGACCTTGGCTGCATCACGTAACAGCCTACCTGAACTCCTGCCATGTAGATGGCAACGTAGCCTGCTATAGAGAATACGCCCTCCTTGTTAGCATGCAGCAAGTCCTTCTCTCGGTCATTGTTGTGCATGACGAAAGCCTTGAGGCCTGTCGTCTCCAGAGCAAATTGATAAACGCCACTTACGACGAGAGCCGAGATCCACGAGTGTCTCGCTGGTACAACAACCAAAATGATGGATGTCAGAACCCTCACGAGGGCCAACGTGAAGAAAAAATTCCAGTGGACGCCGTATTCAGTCACATGTTCTTGGTAGTCGCTCATTTTGACGAAGACGAGTCGTGCCGCGCCGAGAACAACCAGAGGCCACGCAGACACGAGCTGTCCGGTGACGTGGTTCATCTTGGAGCCGTAAACCTTCTTCCCACGTGCTTCTGGGCACACCAGACCATTTGCGAAGACGAACGCTCCAACACCGAAGTCCATTACGCCTGTTCCATAAGATTCCGTTTTGGCGTATCGCCTTGGAAAGACCCTAAAGTCTACAGCCAGAATACTGATAGCGGTTTGTACATTCACCATCACTCTAAAGACGGTCACAAAGGGAACCTGTTTGAAATGAACAGTCCTGTTGAGGAAAGTGCTGAGAGAGGTTTGCCGGCTCTTCAGGTAGATGTAACAAAGCCCACAAAACAAAACAAAGGCGAAGCTCAAAACCACCTGGAGAAGGAGGTCGCTCAGGACGGTGCATGACAGGACCAGGGGAAGGACCAGCACGAAGAAATCGAGAAGCAGGTGAGAAATCTGCGGAAAGGGCAGCGGGAGACTCCCCATGACTTGATGGTAGAGGATCAAAATGAGCGCTCGCTTGAGGATGCACAGTGGGCTGAGAAATGAGCCCACTGTCACTTCCTGTAGACTCGTCCCATTGAGATGACTGACAAATGCTTCTTTCGCCTCCTTCTGAGACATGGCCTGCAAACAATACAATATTCATTGAGAGCACGACCCAAAACAACCAATTGTAGCATTGACATTGAGTGTAATGGGACAAACTATCCGGTCCCTGGACAAACCTCAAAACTCAAGTTACACCTGAAGTGTTCACATTACTGCAACCTTTTACATTCACTATCTGGGTACCACACATTTCCACTGTGCATAATAGCACTACTGTCACTTTTCCTTGAGGGTTTCACATGAGGCTGGATGCTGAATCGATTTTGATCAATTAATTCGAGTTGAATGATCAATGACCGCCAATGCCAACGACTTACTGTATATTTTAGATATGCGACTTGCATTCCCTCGAATAAACAAACAACACGAACGGAATCATTTCCCCGTTGTTTTCCGTATGACGAGAGAGGAACCCAGTGGAAATGCACACGACTATTTGGCAGAGGCCACCTCGCCTCACTTTTACCGAGAAAACTGGAAAGGGGGTGTGGTGGTCCGCAACAGACATATGGACCAGCTCATCCAAGCAGTTGGACGGCTCTTTTTTTTTTTTTTTTATGTCAAATTGCTGAACATTTTAAATGTTAATTTATTGAGGATCATCTTTACATACATGTTTTTCCACGAGGAAAACACTTGATTTCATATGATCTGAAAGAAGAATTTATATGTACAGTGCCATGAAAAAGTACTGGCTTGCCTAAAAATCTTGACAATGAATTATAACTTGATATTGAGATTGTAATACTTGTGAGTACGTTGAGCTTAAAATAAGAACCGGTATCGTCCAAGTCCAATTTCCCTGTTCTATTGGCAAGTAGTTTTGCTTAAATGCGGTCATGTATTCTCATTTAATTACTCTTTATTTCCCTTGTTTTATAAGCCCAGTTGACAGTGCATAAGGGGAAAAGGGCCAAATTGGTTTTGAATACCTGTTTGCTACAGGCGAAGGTGCAAACGAAGTTCAAATGGTAACTCAGAGAGCTTTTCTATTAAGGCCTGATCACCCAGCCCTAATTTGCACGTCCGTATTGTACTTTCGCTTTTGCTATTGAGAACGCTCCTCGGCAAAGCTACCAACTCTGCGTCATCAGGAAACGATTTCATCATTATTATTTCCAGCGGTGCACTTACCGCGATTTCTTTCCAAATGCAGACTCACATATGTACTGTAGTTGTGTGTCGGTACAGGTTGGTCCACACTTGGTCTGAATCCAAGCATCAAGGATGCTCAAAGCGTGAACCAGATTTAGCAAACGCGGAAGTAGAGCGATGGCGGAAATTCTACGGCAGCCCCACTTGGACAAACTACGAGTGTCGAGTCAATAATACTTTGGCATCGCGAATGTCGGCAAAATGATAGCTTAGCACAACGGATTCAAAAAAAAAAAAAAAAAAAAAAAGATTCTTTGCACACAAATTAGTTTTTGTCTTTTATTCCGCAACGTCGGGCTCCAACTGAGAAGGAAACAAAAATCACCGTACACGCTATCATAACAATGTGCCCTCAGAGCTTTGCTAAAGTTATGAAATGACCAAAACAAAAAAGCTAAAATAGCTAATGACAACAACTGAACCAATGGGAAGCTAAACAAGTAAGTCAAATTGGAACAATAATTACAGCAATAATAATATTAATCATAACATGTGTTGAGCACAGTCACGGACTTTTGATGAGACTGGGAATGCAAATATGAGGAGGCTATTAATTGATCTTGTGAGAATTTTAATGACCCTATGATGATGATAAACCAGTCCAGTGCAGCCATTTGCATGCAGTAATTATTATATTTCCCGAAGAAGACAATTTGTCTATTAACTGTTTGAATGGCGTCTTCACTTCGTAAAAGATAGCTTTTGTTGCTGGATGAGCCATAGATATTACCGCAGCAGTGTTAACATTGAGTGCCTGTACTGCTGTCTTAATTCAAAACCTTGCTTTCCCCCCAACATTCATTGTATTCAAAACAATTCACTTGCATCAGTCAAAACTGCCTGCACCCCAATTTCTTTACCGACATTTTATTATCATTCCACAGAGATGTAAAACATATATTATGGTGCAGTTTGTGAACATGTAAGACAACAGGACACATACAGAAAACAAATCACTGCAACAAAGTGTGTTGAGTAAAGCATTGGTTAATCCTGTCAAGATATTTGAGAGCAGGAAATATAACAACTGATTCTTGTTGATGGCTTGAACAAGGCACAATCCTTCCATTGCATTTTTCTTTTTGTCGGAGCCTGCATATGAATTCCATGATGATGGTACAAACTGACAGCCCGTTGTCGTTTCGGAAAAGTGCACAATCAAATCAACGGAACCAAAACATGTTACAAAAAGCAGAGATTGAGCAACACTCCAGAGGCAGAAAGGTAGATTCGCTAAGCGGCGAGACGCTGGCTCCACTAAAGTCTGACACACGCACACAGCAGCAAACAGTGCGAGAGTTCCCGTCAAGAGGGTAAAAACCGCTTTGAGCCAGTCTCTGACGTGTGATCTTGGTTGCATCACGTAACAGCCTACCTGAACCCCTGCCATGTAGATGGCAACGTAGCCTATAGTCGAGAAGATGCCCTCTTTGTTAGCATGAAGGAAGTCCTTCTCTCGGTCATTGTTGTGCAAGACGAAAGCCTTGAGGCCTGTCGTGTCCAGAGCAAACTGATAAAAAACACTTGTGACGAGAGCCGAGATCCACGAGTGTCTCGCTGGTACAACAATCAAAAGCACAGATGTCAGAACCCTGACGAGGGCCAACGTGAAGAAAAAATTCCAGTGGACGCCGTATTCAGTCACATGTTCTTGGTAGTCGCTCGTTTTGACAAGGACGAGTCGTGCCGCGCCGAGAACAACCAGAGGCCACGCAGACCCGAGCTGTCCGGTGACGTGGTTCATCTTGGAGCCGTAAACGTTCTTCCCACGTGCTTCTGGGCACACCAGACCATTTGCGAAGACGAACCCTCCAACACAAAAGTCCATAACGCCTGTTCCGTAAGTTTCTGTTTTGGCGTATCGCCTTGGAAAGACTCTAAAGTCTACAGCCAGAATACCGATAGCTGTTTGCACATTCATCATCGCTCTAAAGAAGGTCACAAAGGGAACCTGTTTGATATGAACAGTCCTGTTGAGGAAGGCGCTGAGAGACGTTTGCTGGTTACTGAGGTACACGTGACAAAGCATAGATAACAAAACAAAGGCGAAACTCAACACCACCTGGAGAAGATGGTCGCTCAGGACGGTGCATGACAGGACGAGGGGAAGGACCAGCACGGAGAAATCAACGAGCAGGTGAGAAATCTGCGGAAATGGCAGCGGGAGATTCCCCTTCGCTTGACGGTAGAGGATCAGCATGAGCGCTCGCTTGAGGATGCACAGTGGGCTGAGAAATGAGCCCAGTGCCACTTCCTGTAGACTCGTCCCATTGAGATGACTGACAAATGCTTCTTTCGCCTCCTTCTGAGACATGGCCTGCAAACATCCAAATATTCATTGGCAACATGAAAACAACGAAAAAAGCAAGACCTCATCACATGCAAGTTACACCTGAAGTCTTCATATTCATGTTTGACACATTTACATTTACTATCCAGGTAAAAGGTAAAGCCATCTTTTGTCCATTCTGCATCAGAGAACGTTCTCTTCCGGGGGAAAGCCTGGTAGCGGTGTTGAGGAAATGAAGTCTGCGATGGTAGATAACCTTATAATGACCTCTTGTACTTACCACAATTTGGACACAATGCAGGCTCTTAAAATAGTCTCGGAGCAGGACAGGTTCGCTCGCAGGTCTGAATCCAACCAGGATGCCTGTGGTTACCTTGAAAAAAAGCACATACGTAACTAGACCGGCGCACGCGTACACCGAGCGCCACCTTGGAAAAATGTCACTGCTGTTCTGCTACTTGCTGTGTATTTCTAGTATGCAATCTGGTGGTTATCATGAATAACCGGTAGGGAAGCGATCACGTTGAACATATGACACGTGCATTAACACAATCCTATTCAATTGTTGGCCAACACCAATCTTTAAATGGGCCAATGAAGGTTTCAGTTTGAAGACCGTGCGAATGTGCGTGAATCCCTCAAATCCCCAACAAAAGAAAAACGTAAAGATGAAGCAATTCTATGAAGATGATCAGTTATGGACGGCGCTATTAATGCTCTCGCCCTTTAGCCGACTCCGCGTGTCATCCCAGAGTAAGTCAACTGAATCGATGTAAAAATATACTACACGTATATTGCAGAACGTGCAATTGTTGACGTTAAAGTTTCGTTTTAAAAAAAAAAAGAATGAATGAGTTGGGTTATGGTCTTCCACTTCGGGATGAACAAGGTATGAAATATATTTTCTTCCGATTGACCTTATTTGGACCTCTGTTTTCAAGAATCGATTTGAAACTGGGCAGGAAAACGTTCTTATTGAAGAAAGAAAGAAAAAAACTTTTGCGCAACCTGCTGTTCCCTAACAAGGAGCTGAGCGGCAATATTCACGCGTTTGACCTGTGAGTCCACCAATAATTCCTGGTTCGAAGAGAATTGGCATTTAAAGTCCTCTTCATGATGCTGTTTACATTTTGACACCATGAGACCGGATGACACCTACAAATTGACCTTCAAACGGGACGTTCTCAAAGGCCACTGAGCTCAAGAGTATCGCCAACAGATTGCGTCAGAGACACAGACGGACTGGAAGAGTCACAGAAAGGCATATATGTGAAGCTGCTTGGAAATGTATTGTGTCCGTAAGTCGGAACCGAACGTCATTGTCATTTTTACAGCAAATAGTATTTCTATGAGAACAGTTGCCGGGTTTGTGCTCTTTGCCGACGTAATATTGTTTCTACTTCATCTGGAAGATCTTCCTGGAACTGTTCAATACACTTCATGATCTTTTTTTTGGGCAAAGTCTTATTATATTCACGATGACAAATGTAAATTCGCCAAGGTCAAACCGACTTCTGTGTTTTTACGGAAGAACTGGAGCTGCGTTTACTGTCAATATTTGCTGCTAAAAAGAAAAGAAAGCTTCATGACCCCATTACAGTGTTTTAAATTGGATTGAATGTATTTTTGACTGGCAAAGTTTCTTTTTTTGTCCTTTGAATTTGTTGTCTGTGCAAAATTTACTCTCGCATGTAAACAGTACTATAATATTGTTGTATACTATATATATATATATATATATATATATATATATATATATATATATATACTATCTGAGCACCTCTGGCCGCTTCAGTGCATTTCTTGAGATTCGACAGATAGAGTTAAAATACGACTACAGTATTGCTGCAATAATAATAATATATTACCCGTTATATTTACATGTTCACATTTTGCAAGCAAAAACCATCTTATCAAGAGATAATTGTTTATTATTGATGCAGATCTACGAAATTCAAAGTTACAACACTAAAGTTGAGAACATTTTGAACAGTTTATAAATCATAGCTCCACTTCATATGGCAACCGTGGCAAAAAGAAAAATGACAACTGCCATTTTATAAAATCCATTTTGTCTTGTTTGGCCACACCCGCCGACACGTTGCTGACGTCAGCGGGAAGTGGGCGTGAATGAGCGTGTGTACTTCAGGAGCTTGGGAGCCAGTCGGCTGTTGCAGGAGTTGCCCTTCAACTCGTGTTATACGAGGAATTAGCAGAGTATGGCAAAAGTGAATTTGACCGCGTTATAAAAACCTCGGTGTACGTTGCAACCCCTGCTCGAAACGGACACAGCAATGGCGGTGGAGCGGTAAGCTTTTCACTGTCCACGACACGGAAACTTTCTCTCACGACTGAGTGTGGTTCATATTTTAGGCGCTGTAAATGCATTCACACAAGCGTTAGTCTTTAAAAGGAAGCAGCAAAATGGACGTCCGAAGAAGCAGTTGATCGAAAACAGCACTACGACAATGAATTTGCCTGTTTCGTCAACGTTGATTTCCATTCAAGAACGTGGAGTGGGACACGTGACCAAAGGCAGCGTGTCAGTGCAGGTGGCCTCATCTGGCTGCTGTCCACCTTGCACTAAGTGACTACTACTGAGATCTAGTTCTGGTTGTAGGGGGCGGGGGAAAAAAAAAAAAAAAAAAAAAAAAAAGGCTACAGTACCATTTATTATATTGCCATCATTAGAGTATATCGGTCACCCACTGCACCTCGGTGGAGCCCATAGTGGGTGTGAACCATACCAAGTGTTGCCTGACCGATTCCCTTAAACGTATTAGGAGGTTTAATAGCCATGTAGGGTGAAAGCTCAACTTCTACTGTGCATGTGTCCGCACAGCTGAGACTGTCGAGAGCCGCCCAGGCGCCGTTGCACGTCCGGCCTCCATCGTCCCAGAGCAGGGGTGTCAAACTCCTTTTTGTTCCGGGCCACATCGTAGTTGGGACTTAGGACTTCCCTCGGAGGGCCGTTACAACAACTGTCGACCCATATAAATCAAAGATGACCGCATATACCGTAATTACATACAGTATACACAACACATTGACGAATAACCAGTTTTGAAATCAGAACCCTATAAAAACATGTTGTTGTTGTTGTTTTTTTTCCCACTGTTACAAAGTGGGATTGGTAACAAAAAAAAATGCTTGCAAAAATATCTCAATGGTATTACACCAGAACACAAGGAGCAATTTTGATTTGCTTTCGCGGGCCGCGTAAAATGATGCGGCGGGCCGGATCTGGCCCCCGGGCCACCAGTTTGACACACGTGTCCTCGAGGGACAGAGAAGTTGCCGGGCTGCGGTGAACGCGATCGACTCGATTCAACGGGACACGTTGACGAGTGTAGCGGGATTACGTGGGTAAAACCTTGGCCCGTTAGCATCTGCTCGGAGAAGCCACTTCGCAACAATATAGAAGGCGGCCTCCATAATACGTCAGTGCTTACAACTAAAGGACATTTGCTGTCAAACTCTTCTGGTCCACTTCCCACTACGTAGGTGCGATGTTTCTCCCAAGGATCGATGCCTTAATGAGTCACTGGAGGAGGAAATTCTCGCCTTCCTTATGGATGACGAAGCCCAGCTGCGCACGTGTGACGATCTCACCAAAGTCAACCCTGTGACGCCGACAACGGGTAACGGCAAAGAAGCGTGGATTGTAATGCCTGCGGTTGCACTTGCAACTAACCTGTTAATATTGCCGGGATTTTCAACTGTGAAAATCTGATATAGCGAGAGCATATCAATTATTTTTGTGTGTGTGTTGGGTAGTTTTAGCTGGCTTACACGCTTTAAACAACATGAAAACTTATTAAGACAAACTTAAACTTGTGAAAACACTTTTAAAAGTATTCTTTCGCACCTGTTCTCACTCTCCAGCTCTCCAGCTCTCCAAATAAGAGGCCAGGCGTGCTTGCATCAAGCTTTTTATTTGTCACTCCCAGGCGAAGTTTACTGTAAAACCGATGCATAAAGCAAAAAAAAAGAATCAAACATTGTGTATTTAAACGGCAAAAGTTCAACCAAACCACATCATTTTGTATTCTGCTATCGTAATACGAGCATATAATGCAAAACTCCGTAGCTGGGCTAATGGAAATTAGCATAGATGTTACAGTAATGATAAATCTTCAAACAACTGCTTCTCTCACACACATGGAGCAGGAAAACGTACTGTAGCATATAACAATACCCACAGGCATATACTGTATTCTCTCTGCTCGACTTAGAAGGGGACCTACTCTGCCTCTTCTTTTTGCTTTTAACTACGCTGCGTCAACATCCAGTGTACCTCAGTGCTGTCCAGCATCTTTTGGCACTACACTGGCGGCGCGCAACTATACTTGCCTGTCTATTGTAAAAAAAAAAAAAAAAAAAAAACTAGGCTTCACCCGACCGGGATTTCTGGGGCCGATCAGTGAGTTTCAGGTCAAACCAACATTACAACGTGACAGAAATAATGGGTGCTAACTTACTGGATTGAAATTACTTTATTGCAATGGAATGACTTCACCCACACCGAAACGTTAGCGCATGATTCCACGGAACGGCGGCACGTTGACGTCCAACCGTTCGTGCGAGCGCTAGCCTGCTAGGCTACACCACGCTTCGTTGCCTGCTTGCGAGCCGTATCGTATTCAAAGTACGGGAACGTACCTCAAGCGAGCCTTAAACGAACGTCCTCTCCCGTCCACGTTTCCCCCCCATTTTGTCCTTCCAATACAGTCGGCGCGCTCCACTCGTGTTGTCGCCGCCGCGGTAACGAGCGATGCGGTGGCACCGGAATACAAGATTTTATTGCAGTAGTCTGACAGTGCCATCGTGAAAGAGTAACTTGGTCTCGTAGTCTTATCCACGCGTTACGCGCGGTCTGTCTCAGACGTGTTGTCTGTCCCACACCGCCGACATTTTTGTCTTCTTCTATAACTTCATTGGCCGTCAGATATTGATATTTTTATATCTGATCTATTGTGTTGCTCATTTCCTCAGGCCTAAATGTGTTTTTCTGTGTGATAGTGCTGAGATGCCTGCAGGCCAGGTACAGCGTAAAGGTATTTTACACCCATGCCGGCTGCACCTTGGTGGCCCTTAACCCCTTCCAACCCGTTCCTGACCTTTACACCCCGGATGTGATGAAAGAGTACCATCGTGCTCCACAGCTCAAGGTATTGACTTGCGCACAACATGCGATTTCATACGAGTGGCGGTAGGATGGTCGCGAATAGCCGAGCAACATTCAAATTTGGCATTCTTCAGGATATCGCGCAGCGAGCCAACCGCCAAGCGCTCCATAGGCTGGATTTGCACCGCATGTCCGAGTGCCAATTCCGATTGAACGCCTATATCCCATCTTCTGTTTCCACGTCCCGTTCAAATAATGGCGATCAAGCGAGGCTGTGTTTATGCTGACGAAACGCACGAAACAACCCACGTGTGTAGATGGTCCGAATGGCCGAAAGTCAACAGTGCAAATGAAGACGGTTCCAAATGTGACCTCTGTCCAGTCGCGTTGTTGTTTTGTCTTTCCTCGGGCCTCGTGTCCCTGAATGAAAACCTTCTCAGCAAATCATGTCTCTGCAGGATCCGAAGCCACATCTCTTTATCGTGGCAGAGGAAGCTTACAGGAGTGTTCAGGGTCAGCTGGTGCCAGTGGACCAGTCTTTGGTGGTCAGCGGGGAGAGCGGTGCAGGAAAGGTAAAGCCTTTCGGAATGTTGAAATGAAGGCAAACTCGGGAATTCGGGATGAGCGGGATTGTGGCTTTTCGGTGAACGAAGAAGAGGTTCGTTTTGTTGAGCACCTTGAAGGGCTTTTTTTTAGTGCGGCCAGGATGTTTGCGTCTGTTAACGCCCCTCTAAAATGTTACATTGAACATTTGTGTCATCACTTAAGTTTGTCTCGTATATTTCAGGCGGCAGTCAAGCGTAATGAGTTTCATTCTCCGCGCGGATGTTTCTGTGTGGTGTTCGTACGGTCGCCCGTTCGGTTTATTGGAGATGCGGAAGTGCCGGTTGTGTGTCTATACTGTACGCGCCTTGCCGGGCCGGCGAGCTCCAGCTTACCCGGGATCCTGACCGCGATACAGCAGTAGAAAAGGGATCATGTTTCTTCACAGACGTGGACTTCCCGTTGCCTGATGAAATACTATGCCACAGTGGCGGCAGCGTCCTCCTCAGTGGTGCAGAGTCAGGACGCTGTGGAGAGGATAGAGAGGAGAGTGCTGGACTCCAATCCCATTATGGAAGCTTTTGGTATGACGGCGGGGCTGCTGTTTTTCCCCAAAAATCCCAGCTGTACGCGAGTAAACCCTCCGCCTTCCGTGCAGGCAATGCGTGCACGCTCCGCAACGGCAACAGCAGTCGCTTTGGAAAATACATCCAGCTCCAGCTTGACGGGTAATTGCCGCTTCTCGTGAGGAGCCTTCCGGCACACGGTGACCGTTTGGCACAGTCGGTAGGTACTGATCGAAACCTTTTTTGACTTGAAGGTGTCAGCTGCTTGTAGGGGCGTCTGTGCAGACATATTTACTGGAGAAGACGAGAGTGGCCTACCAACCTGCTAATGAAAGGAACTTTCACATCTTTTACCAGGTGTCCTCCAGTAAACCTCATAATACTGTTTCACTCTCAAATATACACTAATCCTTGAGCCCAATGAGAAAATCACTTTCCGCCCCGCGAAGTACAGAACCACATTTGCTTGGCTGTTCAATTTCACACAGGCCTATTTGTATCCATATTATCTCGCATTTAAAATGCATCCAAATTGTATCGCCGCACTCACACTTTGGACCTTCCCTGCTTTGTCGTAGTCACACCGGGCACCCTGTTTTTCAGATGATGAAAGCAGCCACCTTTGAACAGCGGAAGGAGTGGAATATGCCACACGGTCACCCCTTTGCGTGGCTGCCAAATGTGGACAAAACAATGGAGGGTTGGTCTTTATTTTCTTCATTTCGTTTAAGTTTTGCAAGTCCCGGTGACGGCGGTATATTGGATGTCTCGCAGAGGACTGTTTTCAAGAGACCGTTGATGCTATGGTTCACCTGCGAATGAATGCAGAGAGGCAGAGACAGATATTTCGGGTAAGCCATCATCCACTTGTCGGCTACGTTTTGTTTCTCGTTTCCCACAATCTATTATTTCGTATCATCTGTTCTGTCACTTTAGATACTAGCAGGCATTCTGCATTTGGGGAATGTGAAATTCTCAATTTCAACAGATGAATCCCAGCTATGTGACATTAAGGAACAGTCCAAAGGTATTTCAGGAAATCATATGAACACCGACTTTGCTTTATCCCCTATAACGGTGTGAAGATCACGTGCCCGTTAAGGTTTCGTCAACGAATGTGACCTGCGTGTGCATCTCGATGAATAAGAATATCACGGAAGACTTCATTTATTCCAGTAGTTCCGTTGTAAAAGGTGGCACTCCAATCTTGGTCGTTCGCTACCGCACAGTGAAATATTTCATGATGTAAAAAACAAAAATTCTCTTCTGATGATTTTACAGCTAACGCAAGCTTAAGAAATGACAGTATTACATCGACTTATTTTCAATGGTTAATGAAGCTTTAGAACACGAGTGTAACTTACAGAAATAGCGGGACTTTTCCACGATGGTCCCCTTTTTTATTTATTTTCTTCGTGTGTTGTAGACTCCTTGCAGGGGGCCGCCGAACTGTTGCAAATCCCCGCTGAGGCGCTTCGGACCTGTCTACGTGTGAGGACATTAAAAGCCGGGAGACAGAGCGTGCGCAAGCCCTGTTCCCAGGTCGAGTGCCGCACGCGGAGAGACTGCCTCGCCAAAGTCGTCTACGCCCGGTAAGGAGGAGCCTTTGTTCATTAAATGTATACAGTAGACACCCTTGAGGCTGCTTTTCCTCTGTTGCCAAAACATTTTGTCATCCAACGCTCAAAACGTGAAGCCGTGATGCCTTTTTGTTTACGCGACACCCTAGTGAGGATGATGTTTGTCTGTCTTCCCACACAGATTATTTGAATGGCTGGTGACGTTTATCAACGGCAGCATTTGTGCTGACAAATCCGCTTGGCGCAACTTCATCGGTACCTGAAGTCATTTGGTGATTCCGAGCGCTTTCGTCAACTCTTCAACTTACTCGTCACTGCTGCGTCTTCCGTTCGTTTCTTCTCCAGGTGTTCTCGATGTGTACGGCTTTGAATGTTTCCAAAGTAACAGTTTGGAGCAGCTTTGTATCAACTACGCCAATGAAAAACTCCAGCAGCACTTCGTTAGCCATTATCTACGAGCTCGGCAGGTACCAATTATTGGCTGCGCTATTTTTTCTGATTCAGGCCTCCCATTCGAGGCTCTCCTATTTTCTCTGTCTTTCTTATTATTTTTTTGTCATAAAACGTGTTGTTAGAAAACCCTTTTGTTCTCTTAATATTCAGCGTAGATGCAATCAAAGCCGTCCGTCCGTCCGTCCACGTTGTTGGATTATTGATCTCAATTTCTGTAGCACCTCCTGTCCTTACGAGGCTTGCAGTTATACCTCTCCTCGCCGACGTTGGGCCAGAGGGCAGGGTACACCCTGGACTGGTCGCTAGTTAAACGTCGGGCATTCCCACTCATATTCACACCTACAGATATTTGTGAGTGAGCAATTACTTTAAAAAGCGTGCTGTGGGATGTGAGCGGAAGCTAGAAAAAAAAACTGCCGCAAGAGATTCGAACGCAGAACATCTCGACTGTGAGGCACAATTGCTAACCACTACTCTCTGTGATCATAAATACTCGGACTAAAATAATGTTCAGTGGGCATTGCTATTAGAATTCAAATATTTTACATTCAAGTGTTTTTTTTTTTTTGGCGGCACGGTGAACGACTGACTGGCGAGCACATCTGCCTCACAGTTCTGAGGACCTGGGTTCAAATCCCGGCCCTTCCTGTGTGCAGTTTCGCATGTTCTCCCCGTGGCTGCTCGGGTGGCTTTTCTCCGCGTACTCCGGTTCCCTCCCACATCCCCAAAACATGCGTGCTAGTTTAATTGAAGCCTCTGAATTGCCCGTAGGTGCGAATGTGCCTGCGAATATGTTGTTTGTTTCTATGTGCCCTGCGATTGGCTGGCGACCGGTTCGGGGTGTGCCCCGCCTCTCGCCCGAAGATAGCTGGGATAGGCGCCAGAACGCCCGCGACCCTCGTGAGGAGAAGCGGTACGGAAAACGGATGCACGGATGTTCTGTTTTGTACATGTTTGTATTTTCCAAGGAGGAATATGTGTCAGAGGGATTGCAGTGGTCCTTTGTCAAATACAAAGATAACCGGAGCTGTTTGGATCTCCTTGAAGGAAGCCCGATTAGCGTGTTTTCTCTTCTTGATGAGGTAATTTCCTCTAGTTTGGTGCCTTCATTATCATTCCTTTTTTTTTTTTTTTACCCCCATCTGCGGTAAAGTGTCCTTCCCCCCACGTGCGCTGTAGGAGAGCCGTCTCAATCGAGCCTCGGATGCCGAGGCGCTTAGGGTTCGTCTGGAGAAGGAGCTCGGCGACAACGGCAACATCGGCTGGGATAAATTCAGTAAGGTGCCGCACTTCAGTGTGGCACATTACGCCGGCAAAGTCGACTACAACTTACAAGGCGTCGTGGAGAAGAACAAGGTGTGTTCATATCAGCGGAGATAGGCCCCACCCAGTCCCCCGTCAAGCATTGTCGAAAACGGAGAGAGGGATGACGCTCCTCTCGATTTGCGTTCCAGGACCCGGTGGCACCTGAGATCGTCGGCCCGCTTCAGATGTCAGATAATCCCCTGCTTCGGCAAATCTTCAAAGACAAGGAGACTGCGAACTTGTCAAGCAAGGGGCTCAACAAAGTCACTGTAGTCTCAAAGTTCAAGGTGGGCGCAATTCAAATACGAAGACGGCTCGCGTTGTCGTAAATCCGAATTAGTCTTGTTTATGCCGTTGTAGAACTCCCTTGAGAGCTTGATGAGCATCCTCCACACCACAACTCCTCGCTACACTCGCTGCATTAAACCCAATTCTGACTGCAAGCCGTTCATCTTCCAAAAGGAGGAGGTAAATCCGGGGAGGACATCGAGTAATTCCCTTTTCGTGTAAATTTCCCATCTTCTGCCAGGTGATAATGCAGTTGGAGGCCTGCGGGATTGTAGAGACGATCCATATAAGCGCTGCTGGCTTTCCTATAAGGTAAAACCGTTTCTCTTCTCACTCTGCCCGTCATTTATTGATGAATGTGTTTGAGAAGTTACCATTTCGGTTGCACAGAATTCCATTCAAGGCTTTCGTACAACGCTATGGATCGATACTGCAAAACTCAAGTTTCATGTCAGGAGCTCCAGATCCCGGTAAATCCAATTTGTTGCTGAATCGATTTCAAAAAGAAGAAGAATGAAAAAAGCAATCATTTGGGATGTTTACAGTGAGCCTATGGTGATTTTGTTTCCTCCCTTCTGGTTTATTCTAATTTCCCCTCACTAGCGCTCTTAAGTCAGTCTGACGCTCAGTTCTCTACTTGGGATAGTTCGCGACTAAAACAGGATTGTCTAACAAAAAATGCAAGTTCTTTTGAACTGTCCAGGTAAATGCATGTTGGTAAATGTTGTCTGGCTGTCAGAGCTTGCTTTGCTTCTGACTAAATGTTGCGAACTGTGCTTGAATTCCTATTCGTTTTCAGCCACTGTCAGGTGCTTTTACTTGCACGATTACAATCCGTGTGTGTAAGCGGTGTTGTCAACTCATTTTTTGTGCTGAACACCCATAGTTGACACTTGCTTTCAACCGTGGTTAACTCCAAATGGTCTTTTTGTGTTCAAAGTAAAGGCCGGCAGCGGCAACGAAATGGATCTGCAGAGGCTACTCGACGCGGTGTTCCAACTCTCCGCACATATTGGAAGGGAACCCAAATCTTTGGTGCATTGTGGGCAGACCAAAGTTTTTCTCACCCAGTCAATGGTTAGTCAATTCAAATAATTCAGCCTCTCCGTCTGAAATGCAGTACGAATGGCGAGTTTGTCATTGGACGGCCTCCTCATCTTTCTGTCTTTGGCCCCCAGTTTGACTTGCTGGAAGATCACAGGAAGAGTATCCTCTCAAAGTGTGCTTTCTGCATTCAGCGCTGCTGGATGCGCTACCGACGGCGCAAACGTCACGAGCGCCGGCATTCCGCTGCTCTAATCCAAGCAGGTGAATTTCTAATGCCGCGGCCAGGACGAGCCGCTTCCGCCCGGCCCGTTGCGAGCAGGCTGCGCGGCCAAACGGGAAGCGTCTGATCGCAGCGAACGTCAGTCGCAACGGTGGCCCGTCTCGAAAAACGTCCACGTTTTTGACGAGAATAACGTTGCTGCAAAGTGCAGACAAATTCAACCCATTTTGGATGTAATCATGAGTCATAGAATGTATTACTCTGCAGAACTCAGGTGAGTTTTAAGGTACAGTTAACCTGTGTACATTGAAGCCCGCATATTCAAAGTTGGGCATTTGTGAACTTAAAAGCGTTACAGTGGACGCCGCGTACTCAACTGTGCGGCAGCCGTGGATTCACCTTTTCACAACTTTTTTGTGTGTGGGCGGGGGGAATACTGAAACGCTTATTGGGGGTTTATCCCCTCTAATTCAAACAATTTTAGGTTCAAAATATATATATGTATATATTATCTGCTGCGTTTTGCTGTACCCGGTCCGGCCTGGCCCCAATCCCCCGTGAATAGCGGGCATCCACTGTACTTGGGCAGCTTATTGGCACCAAGGAACTATATTCAGAATCAGAATCAGAATCATCTTTATTTGCCAAGTATGTCCAAAACACACAAAGAATTTGTCTCCGGTAGTTGGAGGTGAATTAAGGAGCTTCATTTAGAAAACAATAGCACTTTGCCACAATCTTGGTGTCAAGGAAAACATGTTGAAGAGTTTAATTTTGACAGCCAAAAAAAAAGATTTTCTGCCATCTTGTGGTCTCTATAGGCAATTAGAAACTTTTTGGTGGCTTCTCAATTACTCACAGAGTTGGGGTATTTTTGGCAGGACTCATAAAAATAATTGATGGGACAGCTATAGCGCTTTTAATGATACTCAAACCCGCTCTCTTCACTGTAAGGGATTTTTTCCCTCATGCAAAATAGCGGTATATGGCTTGGCACAAAGGTTGGGAAACACCGCAGAAGAAGATTCAGAAGCTCACTTGTGGGACACGTTAGAGTCATTTTCATCTGATTTGTATGCTTCTTCCAGCGGTCCGTTCTTGGCTGGTCAGGAGGCGCGTGCAGAAATGGGGCAGAGCTGCAGCACTTATCCAGAAATGCTGGAGGAAGTGGAGGGTAAGCTGAAGGAGGGCCGGGCCTCACGTGAGCTGGAAATAATGCAATTGTTGCATTCTCGCATCAGGCAACGTTGAAGTCGTTAGCCGAGGCAGAGCTCGACGATGCAGAAGACCTCACTCGGCAAGACGTGCCGGGATTGAACGCCGTCATCGGGGAACGGGGCTCGGTGCTGCTCTCCGGCATCCAGGAGCCCGTCACGGCGCGAGGGTGGCCCGCGGGGCTGGCTTTGCCCTCGGCCCCATCCATCACGTTGTCCATGAGGGCCACGGGCTTTCACAAGATGATGTCTGTGGTGGCCTCCCTTAAAGTGCCCTCCAGGAGAGGAGAGTACAAGGTGGAGACCAACCAGAACACGCAGGGAATCACCTCTATTCGAGCTCAACCCAAGGTGGGGACGTCTTAATAGAACCTTTTCTCCTATGAATTCCTTCATTGGGGTGTTTTTTTAGTTGTTCTTATGGAAGTGCTTTTCTACCGCATTTCAGGGATCTGTCAAACTTCACTGCAAGCGCTCGCCCCTTCTCTATGCAAACAGGCAACCAGAGATGAGGAATTATGTGACTGGCTTCAATGAACTCCTGCTGGAGAAGGCGCAATAGTTCCTACTTCCATGAACAACTTTTCTGCAAAAGCAGAAAAGTTGTTCACTTTTGTCACGTCACCGTTCAGCATAAGGTGACTTTGAATGTCAAGTGTAAAAAGATGTGCGATACATAATTGGCCAGATCATTTCAGGCTGAACCTAAAATTCACCTAAAGAACCTAAAATTCACTTAATTGGACTTTCTCTTAACTTGTGAATGCATATGGTTGCCCTGCAAGCACCCCACCTCCTCCCCAAAGTCAGCTGGGATAGGCGCCATAATGAAGACGAACGCTATTCAAAATGGATGGATGCATGTTGCTACTTCAGGAAAATAACTTTTGTTTTCTCACTGCTGCCTTCCATTGAATGTTGCTGATCACGGTGTTGTAACTTAGTTAAAAAAAAAAAAAAAAAAATTCAACAAAAACAGTATTTGTATCACTAATCGGCTATTTTGAGTTGTTTTGAATGATTTACTGTATAATGAAAAAACATTCCCTCACACACACGAACATAATGTCAACACATCATTTTGCTTGTATGTTGCAGAAGCAAAGTAGGATATGCATCTTTGCACAACTGATGCAGACATTGCACACCAAAGCAACATTTGTGCAGACTGCTGCTTTAATATATTCACGAGAGGAATATTTGGAACTTTTTGTCCATTTGTCCACATTTTTAAATGTGGTATGTTCATACTAAAACATGCATGCTTTATAGAAAATCTGAATTCTGTGTTCATGGGACAAAATGCACCAAAACTGAATTCCAGTATTGAATTGGTTGAATTGTAAAAAAAAACCCAAAAAAAAACATCTGTCACATACGACATGAATGCATAAGAGCGGCTTCCTCCGAGATCATTTTTATATTTTTAGAAAAGCTATTCTCGAAGTAAATACAGCAGGTTTACCAGTCCGTAACCTCGCTGAACTCCCGCGCTTGAGCGTCTTTTTCTACGACCTTCAAACATCGATCTGAAAACTCCACAAATAAGGGCTCCTGCATAGCTGCCTTCATTGCTTCTCCCTTGCTGTCTGCACTGTCAATGGTCCTTAGTAGTTCTCTCAGGTGGGGATTACAAAGAAGATCCTTGAGCTCTTTTGACTGACCTGTGGAATTATACATCGGAGACAATTAATGAATCACATCTGACTACCGGAATATAAAATCTCCGAAACACTCATGTGTAATGAATGGGGCCTGGTGGCGTGTGATGTCGGCCAGTTTGCATGCGAGTGCCTGGGGCGAGCTGTGGCAGACCGCAGCTTCTGCGTGTGTGCTTATTGTGTTGTACTGTTCTCCTGGTGTTCAATAAATGGATGAGAAGTGCATCAGTGACTGTGGCTCTTCTTTCCCACATGGAAAGTCATCACGGTAACTAAGCGTACTGTAAAACCCCCGCTAAAAAAAAGGATCCCTTATCCCTTAAAATGCACGATATAGCGGGGGAACACTGGATTTTTAAAAGACAATTTTGAGTAAATACCCAACAACTGGAGCTTCTCTAGAGGTACGACATCGGCGAAGTCCTCTTCGTGCAGAACATCCGCCACACTCCACGTGTCTGCAAGGGAGATTGTCCATGTTCTTTTTAAAATAGTGCACCACATATTTTCTATCATTGCTATGCCTTAAAATGGCCCACAATGGACAGACTGACATTTGTTTTAAGCTCGTCAGGGCAAAGTATGCTGACGTTTTCACATGGGAAAAAAAGCAGGCGTGACGCAGAGAGCGTCAATGCTCTAACTTTTGGTCTTTCATGTTTATCCGAATCATTTCTAAACATTTGATATAGTGGATCACGTTTCGAGGGCGAGTGAATCATACCAGTCCTGACAGCATCCTTCGTTCCATTGGGTATAAACTGCTGAACAGGATGACACCCGCCTGAGGATGCATCGACAGTAGATCATGTCATACCGTACTTAAAGTTATTATTTCCAAAGTTAGTTTGAAATATATTATTTTATTTCAAAAATAAACAAACTGAAACTGAAAGGTCCCGTACTTGGCCCAGCTAACGTTTTCATAGCATCTAGGATGTTGTATTGTCCCTATGGTGCCTCAGTAAACTTGAAATAGGAATTCAAATCATCCACGCATTCCTGAGTTCCCGATGTTTTTGTGACGAGAGGCCTGAAATCAGGTCGTTGGAATTTCTCGAGCACATCTACGTCACCGGCAGAGATCTCCGCCTACCTCTCCGCTCCCGAGCCAGCGCCGTCGACATAACGAACACGTGCGCTCGCGCGAGTGGGTCCAATCAGAGGAAAGTGGGCGGTCTTAGCCAAATATGGACAAAGCAGTTGAAATACTGGGTCAAACAGAAGTAGCTGGCAGAGGGGCCTTTTCTGGACGCTCTTATAACAAAACCAAGGTTGTTTTTTTTGTTCAAATGGAAGTGACACTTTTGTGTTACAGTCACTCTATGGAGGCCAAAATATGGGACCTTTAATCGTGAACTTATTTCAGATGTGGATGATTTTATATTAGAACCGCAAGATTAGTGTGTCTTACCTTTATGCCTCTTGTAACAGGAAAGAGAACAACTGAAAAGGGGAAAATCAAGTAGTTAACATAAATAATAAAAGGTGCATTGCGATAGTTTTGTGTAATTACTCCATTTAAATAAAAATACGAAACCAGACATCATATCAATTCACTGGAGCGAAATTAAGACACTTCTAAAAAGTGTGATTTCAAAGAAGTATGTATATTAGCCGGATAACTGCAAACACGACAAACAAATCGAAGTGACGAGCATTGATCGACGTTACAAGGAAAACATTGTAATGTTTGATTACTCGGAGTGGGCTCTCTTAATTTGCCAATGGGAATCGAAAAAGTGCCCACGTGTTTTGCAAAACGTGTTAAATGACTTACTATCTTATTCGGCAGGCTGGACATCTGTATTTCGGTGTGTGTTCGCTGCACACTTTGCACAGCTGCATCATGGCACTGTGCGTAAACAAATAGCAGATAATGCAATACTTTAGTTCCGGTTATTGCATGAGAGGATGACCCGGAAACACTTGTCGTCTATTTCCGGCCAATTTAGCCTTCAAGACAAAAGCGATAAATTCTCTGTCCCGAATCTCGACATAGGACTTTTTTTTTTTTTTTTTTTTAACAGTGTAAATTGTGACCAACACTTCGCCGCCATAAATATACAACCGATCTTTTAAAATACTGTGTTATAGCGACGCCTTTCCTCTCCCGTTGTGTTCATGTGTGGTTTTATTTTGCTAATTACTGTCCTGAAGCGCACTCGGTTCGAACGTGAACCACTTTTTCCTTTCTGCTCCAAATTGCTTTCGGCTGAAGCGCAAGTAAACGTGTGTACGCCCAAAGTTACAACACTGCTGCTTGACAGGGCATGGGCCCAGAAGGACATAAGTAAACGGCGAAGCTACAAAGAGGAATATAGAGCAGTACAAAGTGCTGTAGCATCTGTAACTCTTGAGTGTGAGCAGCTAACTGTAGCTAGACAGGCACAAGTCTTATCGCTTATCATGCAAATATAAAACACATGAAGATGTCAGTGTGGCATGCTTCAAGTGTGGAATAAAAGGACACAACGTTAAGACAATGGACTCAAAAGGTGTGGTGCGTTCACTGCAAAGGCGCAACACACAAAGAATCCCTGTGCAAGAAAAGGCAAGATGGTGCCAGAAAGGTTGCAGAAACCCAACAGTTAGGTGGTGGCGGTGGTGGCGATGATGATGTCGTCTTCATGACAAAGCACAGAATGAAAGCCCTCCATCGCGGAACGCAAAGACGAAGGGCATCATGCCGCACGGAGGAGCGACATCCCACATTGTGAACGGCGTCCACTGGCTCCAGAGCTCGGTCGACACATTAACACCGCGAACCCGTTCGGTCGCCTTTCAGACGGAACAGCTCATCGCAGATGAATCCTTTGGAGACGTCCAAATCCTCGGAACTTCAGCCGAAACATTTTCTGATCTCTCTAGTCCTCCACGGAGGCAGACCGATTATCTTTGCGTTTAAGACGACGGTCAACATCTTGGCCTATTTTCTGACATGTAACGGACTTGACCGGTAACTGAATCGTAATCAATTTGCATTGTACTTTCGGCAAGAAACTACTGCGCGCTGCAAGTCATCACACAGCGCGGGGAGGCTCGCTCAGTGCAAACCGATCCTGTGTTAGGAGCGTTTGTAGCTTCAATATTTTAGAGCTTTTAGAACAGTTCCACTTCGATTTGACTTTTTAAGAATGTACTGTATGGCGGACCAGATGAAATGCTCTCACTGGCTTTGTGCGGCCCACGCGCTGTAGGTTCCCCACCCTTGGTCCCACGCAAGACCCATACGGGGGCTTCGCTGAGTACGACAGTACCCGCGGCCATGTTTTGAGGGTATGAACGGCACCCAATGATAATCGGGCAACAGAGACATTCCATCAGCACGCTCTGGGAACCCAAAATTGGCGAAGAACCCAATCCTACTATTGCGCTGAATTGTACGAGTACGCCCGTTGTCTTCACTAGCTACGACTATTCAGCATACTAATAGAATGTCGACTGTGATGTTTCCCCCCCCACTACTGTATGACGTTTTGGCACAATTATTCATTTAAGACATTGAGAAATTGTTTACAGAAAATGTAAGGAACATTTCTAAATCATCTATAGCTGAGCAACAAACTCATTTGAGTAACATCCATTTTATTCCAATAAAATAGAGTAAAACATCTTCTCCGCCCAAAAGAAAGAAATTCATCTTTACATTTGGATCAAGCACACATGGCCGACGTACATTCTCAGCTCAACACAAACTATTTTTGCACAGCTGTAACTTGAGACCGTCAGATCCCGTTGCAGAGGCTACACAGAGAGCGAGAGCGAGCGCGAGCGCGACAGACCGAGCTGTCAAGTGACGCACGGTCGGCCACGCTTATCGCACTCCGGTCACGAGGTCAGGAAAGGAAGAGACTCTTGGCCACAGTCAACATTGGGAATCCAGCGTTAGGTCCAGACCTATGCAGAAATACAACAACATGGTCACCATCTCGTCTTCGATGAAAGCGTTTTATTTGGCTTTGGTCATTTGGTGGCGAGAGGCAGCGTACGTACACGTGCCCCTCACAGGGGTTTCTCCGTTTACGATTCAGTTCCGTTCCTGCGGGGGCGACAGAACCCCAATTTATACATCAACCGCATCGTAGCCTATCAATAATGCCCTAGTAAAGTACTTACACACTCACAATAAATATTTGTATGAAAACACTTTCAGCCCATCGTACTTCGAAACAATTCACGGTAAATGAAATTGGCGATGCGCCAAATTTCGGCGGCTGAAATTAGCCCAAAAGTGCATTTTCGCTTCGGATCGAACGACTTCAGTCACGGAAATAAAACGGCCGAAATAACGTCGTTTATTGCTTCTAACTCATAGCTCTGCCGCGGTCGTCGCACAAGCTTGCACACGACGTAGTTAAGAAAGGTTTTTCTTATTGCGAGGTATCGCGAGTCAAAATTCAAATGAGCGACGTTCAGACAAGCCGCCTCGCGATTGAAGTGGAACACAAAGAAGGACAGCGACAATCACTGATGCACTTTCAGCCATTTCATTGAACGGAACTAAGAGTCAAACGCTGCCTATGAACGAATGTGATGTTTTGGTGGTGGTCGGCGGGGCCGTAGGCGCAGAATGGCAGCCACGCTTCCGTCAGACTGCCCCAGGGCAGCCGTGGCGACACGAGTAGCTTACTACTAATACGTGAAATTGTACAGCGTCTTGGAGTGCCGAGAAAAGCGCTACATAGGCGTCGTGCGTTATTATTTATTATTATAAACACGCAAGTAAAATGTGAAAACACTTGCAAGGAGCATGGAGAAGACACGTACCACTGGTGGCCCGAGTGCCACACTTTGAGAATCGCTGCTCATCACACACACTTAGTAGTAATGTTAGCAGTGTGTGTTCTTGACATTCTCTCTTATTATGTTGTATATTTTATTCTGCAGTGCTAGTTTTCTGAATTGAAACACAGATGAATGGCATTTTAATGGGAATAATTAAATTTGATATAAAATATAGTAAATTGAGTCACAGTCACGGAACGAATTAAAATTGTAAGTCAAGAAAGAGCACTGCTGCATTTTGTTAGTGGCCTCTAACAGCTGCTTTAAAAAAAAAAAAAAAAGATGACGGCCACTGACTTGCTTTTCTTCGACTCATGTTTGTTGTTGTTCTACTTGACAAAGAATTAAAAAATGACAAATAAAAAGGCCCAATTCAATGCTGTTTACTGTTACCTGTAAACAAGCGATGAGGCGAATTGGGCGACATCAACGAGACGAGCTCTAGCTTCTCCTGCGTATCATCTCGCTATTGTAAAATTTGGTCGCAATCTTTCTTTCGTGTCCGGCGGGGCAATGGCGGTTCGTGTGGAGCTCCGTTTCTTTCTTGGACCGCCCTTTGCCACCGACGTGGCACGAGTATTCGACCAGGTTGTAATAGTCATATCGGTCGTAGTAGGCCGCCTCAAACAAGAAGAGGGTTTCGACGTCGGTCGCCATTCGGTGCGAGTTAAAAGCTCAGCCGCTCGTCGCGGGGGGATCGCGCTTGGAGTTCGTCGCCACGTGACGTCACCGTGAGTCACGTGACCCGGGTCGGCCCACGTGACAGAGCCAACGTCGCACTCCGTCGTCGCTTATTTGTTTTGCTCATTGAATGCGCGGAATAAAATAACCACCATGTTATTTTAATGCCTTCACGAATGTGTAGGGGGGGGGGGGGGAGTGTTGCAAAAGTAGTCAACGACAATATCATTACTCATATTTAAGTAGGCTAATATGTGCCGCTGCTTTTGTGGCTCCATAAAAGTTAGTTGATTTTAAAACAAGTTTAAAAACAAAAAAAAATGTACAACTACAATAATTAATATATAGTATATATATTTTTTTTTTCTGCTGTGCTATATGCTAGTTTATCCTGTGCACGATTTGCTGTAGCTTGAATTTCCTCGCTGAGGGATCAATAAAGGAGTATCTCGTTTTTCTCTGAAGTGGATCATCTGTGCAGGGTACAAAAATATACATTGAGATGAAATAGTCATAATTGCGAATTGCAGATTAAAATACTCCCCGAAACTAACATAAACAATAAAAAAATACATGATAAATCGTTCAAAATAATAATAATATTAATCAAAAATGGATCAATCATTCTATGCATTGAAATGTCTTTGTGAGGGCATGAATTCAAAATAGAAATCATCATAATGAAAGAGCAATCAAGATCAATAATATATTTAGTGTTTAATATTACGACTTGAACAATATTAGTGGCCTTCATAACTAACTTCGCAAATAAGTATAAAACGTAAAAACAATAAAATATAAATAAATAAGAGTAAATGAATCGTAAAATTATAAAATAAACTGCTAAATTGGTCAAAGACTAGAAATCATTTTAAGAAAGCATAAATTAAAGATAAAAATAGTAGAACAACAGACAATTATATTAATAGACTATTATTTGATAATATTCTTTTCACGGTTTGAACAATATCAGCAGTATTCAATTGTGTGTTCATAACTCGCTCGCTACTAACTAACTAATCAAATAATAATGCAGTAAAATAAAAAATAAACAAACTTAAATCAACTTTACTTTGTGGAGACGTGAGTTAAAAAATATATACAGTATAGAAAGTATACAAGTGAACAGCAGAAAATATTGTTGAGAAACATATTTTATTCTTGAATATTATTGTTTGCACGATTACTACCCTAAAAAAATAAAAATAATGATGATATATTGACTTAATCTATACATCTCGTACCCCCGTGGGTTATTGTTGGATTTGCTGTTAGCATCCTAAGTAAATAAAGCCGAGGGTATTTCCTCCCTCGATACGCGCTTCTTCTTCCGCATCGCTTGAGCGAGATGTTGGCGTGTTTTCGTTGTGGGCCTCGGCGGCGGCCTCAGCGGCGGCGGCGGCGGCGGCGGCTGCGGCTGCGTCCCGCCCCGCCCCGCCCCGCCCCCCTCGCCGTGTGGCGCGTCCTGACGCCTTTCCACGTCGCAGTCGAGTCCACGCACAGACCAGCGCGCTGCGTATGTCTGCGTGTCTCCGGCTCGGCTCGTCGAGGGAGTGATGGCGGCGCCCGTCCTGAGAGTGTCCACCCCGCGATGGGAGAGAATAGCCCGGCTCCTGGTGTGCCTGCTGGGGATCCTATTGTCCCTCTATGCGTTTCACGTCGAGAGGGAAAAGGCCCGGGATCCGACTTACAAGGCCATGTGCGACGTCAGCAGCTCCATCAGCTGCTCCAAAGTGTTCAGCTCAAGGTAATTTGAATTCAGCCGAGGGCGCCCACGGTGGCGCTCGTCCCGTCCCGTCCCGTCCCGTCCCGTCCCGTCTCGTCTCGTCTCGTCTCGTCTCGTCTCATCGCTCAATGAATGTAACTGCTATTGTAGCAAATCCGGCCCGAAGCTTTCTGCTAAAATGCTACCCCCAAATGCTCTGCCTAGCTACCGGCTATTTGGGTTAGCTTGCTAACTGCATTGTTATTATTATTATTATTTGGCGAACGCGTTCAATTGAAGGCGCTGTTGACTATTGCTCCTACTAGCTATCTTAGCACGATGAAGCTAACTGTGCTATCTGACCGTTTGTTGTCATTTGACCCCTCTCACGTTTCTTAATTTGTGTATTTCACGCCGCGTGTGCACATGTAACGTCAGTAACTCTGAAGGCGTACACGCGTCCTTCAGTCTCCCCCAAAGGTTTCGGTTGGTTACTGTAAACCCACGAGTTTGAGCAAACTTTGTAGCCGGTTCTTCCTCTTCTTCTTCTTGTGTTAGCTGTCGTTAGCCGCGGAACTCATGTCACCAACCAGCAACAAAGTGTTGTTTGCTCACCTTATGGGACAGAAGACCTTTTCTCTGAGGTCACAGTAGAGGACTATTCAACAGCATGTACTCATAGATACCGGGCAGCTGGTGCTTGGGGCTTATTTTCTCAATCCACATAAATCATATTTAGTTTACCCTATCAACCATGTCATTTATAGTCTTAATACAATTGTTATTTATTATTTCTTGTACTTCAACTGCTCATAAACTAAGAAAGCCCCGCCTAGTTAATGTATTTGAATGAATCTGTACACTGAACAAACATTGCTGGAATGTAACCTGTCAACATAATGGAACATGAGCGCATGAATTCGGTTGTCTGTGCAGAAACAGCCCTCTGCTGTAATACTGTGCCGTGGGAACCATCAATTTTGAGTATGGAAGGACTTGTCAGTTTACGGCGGTCCCGACATACGACAAGCGCAGGTGTAACCGGGTCAATCTGTGTGTTTAATGAAGACAAAATCTGTTACTGCCTGACAAGAGAATGCCTCCCGATCCAGTGTAAACTGTGCGTATGTAGCTCGGCGCTCCTCCTCCTGTCATTTCTTCTTCTGCGCTCCCCGCTCGAAATGTTTTCCGCGGCCCCGTTTGTCCTTTTGTACAGTCTTCCTGTGGGACGGGTGGGCGACCATATTTCATTCAGTTGGTACTACAATGGTACTTGCAGTTTTTCATTTGTTTGTTTTATATGGATGGCCTAAAAGTGTTTTTCATACCTGTATTTATGAAATGTTAAAGTTGGAGCATCAAATGTAGTTTTATCGCAGGCCACATCGTAGTTATGGTTTCCCTGAGAGCGCCATTATCACACTGTGAAGCCCTATAAATGTATACATAATTGCCTCATATTACAACTGCACAACAAATGGATGGATGACTAGTTTTGTAATCAGAAGCTAATAAAAATTGTTAGTTCAACTTTTCAATTTTTTTTTAAAAGAGCGATTTGTAACATACAATTGTTGCAATTGCTCGACATTGTGGGCCACATAACATGATGTTGTGAGTTGGATCTTGGGCTTGAGTTTGACACCTGTGTTTTAAAATTACGAATGGCGTGCAATGAACAATTTTTTGCAACGGCATAAAAATACGTCACCACGCGGCACAAGAAGGCATGCTCAGTTACCACCGTACTTAACTGTTTTTGATTAGATTTATTTGTTATTTTATTTATATTTTTGTTAGTTTTTCAGTGATTGAGTTCCGGCCATTCCTGCCTTCAAGATAAAGCATCACTAAAGGTGCCGTCTTGTAAAAAAAACAATGCACGGGGTCCTTGTTTTACATATGCCATTTCAAGCTTACGAATGGCATGCAGCAAAAGAAGATGTCGTCATGCAGCACAGGAAAGGCACGCTTAATTACTGCTGTCATTTTGATACAAATGTGTTTTATTTTATTGAACGTTTTCCTCAACTATAACACTTGTTACACACACACTCACATATCATTGAAAAACAAAAACTTGACTTGAGCATGTAATAAGTATCACTCAAATATGCTGCGTCTTTTGAATGTGCCTTAGCCTCCAAGGGGACAGTGTCAGGGGCACACATGCAGATACACTAATAGTATGTAGATTTAATAAAAACACAAAAAGAATGTCACAGAAAAGCTCCAGTAATATACAGTGGGTACGGAAAGTATTCAAACCCCCTTAAAATGTTCACTCTTTGTTATATTGCAGCCATTTGCTAAAATCATTTAAGTTCATTTTTTCCTCGTTAATGTACACACAGCACCCCATATTGACAGAAAAAATGGAATTGTTGACATTTTTGCAGATTGATGAAAGAAAAACTGAAATATCACACAGCTATAAGTATTCAGACCCTTAGCTCAGTATTTAGTAGAAGCACCCTTTTGAGCTAATACAGCCATGAGTCTTTTTGGGAATCACAACTGGATTTGGGGATCCTCTGCCATTCCACCTTGCAGATCCTCTCCAGTTCTGTCAGGTTGGATGGTGAATGCTGGTGGGCAGCCATTTTCAGGTCTCTCCAGAGATGCTCAATTGGGTTTAAGTCAGGGCTCTGGCTGGCCATTCAAGAACAGTCACGGAGTTGTTCTGAAGCCACTCCTTCATTATTTTAGCTGTGTGCTTCGGGTCATTGTCTTGTTGGAAGGTGAACCTTCGGCCTAGTCTGAGGTTCTGAGCACTCTGGAGAAGGTTTTGGTCCAGGATATCCCTGTACTTGGCTGCATTTATCTCTCCTTCGATTGCTACCAGTCATCCTGTCCCTGCAGCTGAAAAACACACTCACAGCATGATGCTGCCGCCACCGTGCTTCACTGTTGGGACTGCATTGGACAGGTGATGAGCAGTGCCTGGTTATCTCCACACATCCCGCTTAGAATTAAGGCCAAAATGTTCTATCATGATCTCATCAGACCAGAGAATCGTATTTCTCACCATCATGGAGTCCTTCAGGTGTTTTTTTTTTGTTTTTTTTTTAAGCAAACTCCAAGTGGGCTTTCATGTGTCTCGCACTAAGGAGAGGCTTCCGTCGGACCACTCTGGCATAAAGCCCCGACTGGTGGAGGGCCGCGCTGATGGTTGACTTTCTAGAACTTTCTCCCATCTCCCGACTGCATCTCTGGAGCTCAGCCACGGTGATCTTTGGGTTCTTCTTGACCTCTCTCACGAAGCTCTTCTCCCCCGATCGCTCAGTATGGCCGGACGGCCAGCTCTAGGAAGGGTTCTGGTCGTCCCAAACGTCTTCCGTTTAAGGATTATGGAAGCCACTGTGCTCTTAGGAACCTTAAGTGCAGCAGTATTTTTTTTGAAACCATGGCCAGATCTGTGCCTTGCCACAATTCTGTCTCTGAGCTCTTAGAGCTCGTATAATCAAGCACAGCTGGACTCCAATGAAGGTGTAGAACCATCTCAAGGATGATCAGAAGAAATGGACAGCACCCGAGTTAAATGAGTGTCACAGCAAAGGGTCCGAATACTTATGGCTGTGTGATATTTGTTTTCCTTTTTTAATAAATCTGCAAAAATTTCAACAATTCCGTTTTTTTTTTGTGTGTGTACATTAATGAGGAAAAAACATGAACTTAAATGATTTTAGCAAATGACTGCAATATAACAAAGAGTGAACATTTTAAGGGGGTCTGAATACTTTCCATACCCACTGTAATTCATTTTTCACAGACTAGAAAGAATACATGCCTGTGAGTATTGGTATATCATTTTTCTGTAGAAGTCGTCACACCTATTGTTTATATTTTTGTTATTTAAAGGTTTCTACTGCGAAATTGATGGCGTTTCTTAGGCCGTTTGTAGTGTTTCACATTATGTGTAAGCATTAATCTAGTGGACGTTTTGAAAGTCGAAACTGTGTTTTCTTGAATACACAGTGTAATTTTCTTTATTTTGTTTAGTTTTACAGGAATAAACTTCAACTGGGACTGTCAATAAACTGCTCGAAGCAAGCACATTCACGCTTTTTGAAGAACTTCTGATTATCTGCCAAACTGCACACTGCATGCTCAGGGAGGACAAAATTGTGTAGTGTCTGACAGCCTGGTAAAGTGGTACCGGGTGTCGTAGTTCAGAGTACAACTACAGATGTACAGTATCAGCACCGAATCCCTACTGAGGACCCCATTAGGTACGCCTGCACATTGAATTGATATGTAATGTAATGCCTGGCATGGTGGTGACTGGTTAGCACATCTGCCTCACAGTTCTGAGGACCGGGGTTCAAATCCCGGCCCCGCCTGTGTGGAGTTTGCATGTTCTCGCCGTGCCTGCGTGGCTTTCCTCCCACATCCCAAAAACATGCGTGCCGGGTTGATTGGAGACTCTAAATTGCCCTTAAGGTGTGAATGTGCGCGCGAATGGTTGTTTGTTTCTATGTGCCCTGCGATTGGCTGGCGACCAGTTCAGGGTGTACCCCGCCTCTCGCCCGAAGATAGCTGGGATAGGCTCCAGCACTCCCGCGACCCTTGTGAGGATAAGCGGCTTGGAAAATGGATGCATGGATGTAATGTTGCCTTTACAAAGCTAATAATGTTCCATTTTGATTCACAGTCAGAGGTATTGTATTAACAATCGCAGCTTTATTATTTCTTGTACTACAAATGAATGCCTTACAGACAGTGGCAATCCAAAAAACTTAGCATTAATATTGTACAGGCAGAATACTTTCTGATTGAATTTACGAGTCTCGTTCCTATGGCGGTGATATAACCTGAATCTGTACACAAGTCAGAATATGCCGTAGTCTATCACTAACCTATGCTAACGCAGTAGAAAAGTCATAATTAGAGTAAATATTTGTATGAAAAAAACAAATGTAAAACAGTCAAATGAAAAACAGTAAGTATGGTGGCTAAGGAGCGTACCGTCTTTTGTCACGTCGACGGATTCTTATGCCACCGTGCAAAGAAGTTCATTACTTGCCGTTGGTAACCTCGAAGAGTCGTATATCGGTCCCGTTCTAAACCGAGAACCCCCTTAACGGTCTTGCATTGGACCGTGGGCCATAAAAGGCCTGTGAAAGCGTTTGATCCGGCGTGTAATACATTCTAAAAAAAGAATTTTTCTGAATTGTTATAAAATACCCTTTTATAACCCACAAATGCTTGTAATACGGTTTGTTCGACCGTTGCATAAAATGTTGTCATTAATTTAGTATGGCCTTCGGAGGACTTGACTTTAGTCATAATTACCGTAAATATTTGAATGAAAAACAATTCTATAACAAGTATAAAAATTAATAACAGTCACCGCCGTGATGACGTAGTCTTACACTCCACTGTGCTCTGTCACTAACCGACACTAATTCAGTAGTAAAGTTATAATTACAGTAAATACAGTATGTTTTGAAAGTCAACACACACTTCCTTTTTTATATTTTATTTCACGTATCCTTCGGACAGACATCAGCATTTGACAATTTAGGCTTTGCTTTTTTGGTAAACAATTATGTACCCAGGGCTCGCTATTAGACATTGGAGGAGCGTTGCAAAATTGCCACACGGCAAGAAGTTTTTCTGTGCCCGACTGTAGTTGAGCATTATAATCTTCGGCTTGAAGCCATTAAACAACACAGTCGGTCCAGGTAAAGCTTTATCACTCTCCGAAGCATCTGCTGAATCGATCTTTTGTTGCTCCGGAGTTCCAGTGCAGCCCTACAGATAAACGTTGCCTGGATTGCGCGAATGCCTGCTCTAGCAGTTCTAGTGGCCGGTTGTAAACAAATATGTATTAGACGGAAGATTATATTGACAGCGCATGTATGCACCGTGCACACTGCTTTGGTGCAGCCAACGTGGGATTCATTTCTGCTCAGTTACCACACTGATGATAGTGAAAACTTAACAACTATTTAGTAACATAACAGTACCAAAGTGGGACCTCATGAATTTGATCGCCACTGAGGTTGTACAACTGAGCATTCGGCCCAAAAAGTAAAGTCACACAAACCGGAGTCATGTAAGAGGTCATGCGAGATCTCAGTTCAGCAAGCACCAAAAGATTAACTGTGGATGTGTTTTGCTTTTTCGTTGGCTCCAGTGGTGTCCCAATACTTTTGTCTAATGTCACCGTTTGTTAATTGATTGTACATAAGACAAAAGACAGTGGTTAACTTCTATATGCGTGTGATGCTTTTATGGTTAACGACTTGTTTTAAAAATAAAAATGTTCAACTTTTTTCTTTTTTTTTTTTAACCCTCGTTTGGGAGTTAATGTTCAAATGTTTTTTTGTTGTTGTTTTTTTTTTTTACACTTTCAATGTTTTTCGACAGTTACTAAAGGTTCAGCTCATCCTTACAGATTTTCCACCACAACGAGTACAGCATAAAAACAATATTAAGAAATAATTTTAACTGAGCAATCATTGTTAATTTTCCCCGGAGTCGTCCAAGGACCTTTTGACAAATTCCCATCACAGCTCCCAGAACTATTTTTAAACTGAAACTAAAATGCACATTTTGGAAGTTTGTGTAATGATTAGTTTAGCCACAGTAAAAAATAGGACAATTTTAGGACACACACGCAGACATTTGTGGGAAGAAGCCGAAGTACCCGGAAGACCCAGCAAGCACGGGGAAAACGTAAACGTCTCACAGGATGGCTGGAGTTGCGATTTGAACCCAGAAACTCAGACCCTGTGAGGCAGACGTGCTAACCACTCGTCAACTGCACGGCCTTCTCCAGTATTCGGCTGTTTAATATAAAAAACTAATCATTTTTTTAATGTGAACAACATTGAAACTAAAACTACAAACGTATTGTGAAGCTGTTTTCTGCAGTTTTGATATACTCCTTGTTTTTGTTTTCAAAAACTGACAAATGTGTTTTACGCTTAATTGATTCTATTTGTTAATTTTCCATTTTTGTGTTTTTTAGGTGGGGTCGAGGATTTGGACTCCTTGGCTCCATTTTTGGAAATGACAGTGCACTGAACCAACCAAACAGTGTCTATGGAATTGTTTTTTATGCTTTCCAACTCCTACTAGGTAAGCAGACGTGATTAGCATTACAAATTATGTTGCTCAATGTCTGTGGCCATTGCACAAATAGTGCGGACTCAACAGTTATAACGTCCCGGCTACATCTGACTCACTTGGACTCACATGACACTAAAATGAAATTTAGTGGACAAAAGAGATTTAATCTTGAATTTTAAATTGCAGGCTCGTCTTGATCAGACCATCAGAGAGCATTTGTTTGTCCCCAGAGATAGTAAGTCATCAGTAATTTTGACTGTAAGCTGTTTGACTCCCTGGAAGTGACGAGTTTGAGCATATACAACCCCAATTCCAATGAAGTTGGGACATTGTGTTAAACATAAATAAAAACAGAATACAATGATTTGTGTTGATTCATGTTCAACCTATATTTAATTGAAAACACTGCAAAGAGAAGTTATGTCATGTTCAAACTGATAAAGTTGATTGTTTTGAGCAAATAATCGTTGACTTAGAATTTTACGTCTGCAACACGTTCCAAAAAAGCTGGGTCACGGTCATGTTTACTACTATGTTACAGCACCTTTTCTTTGAACAACATTCAATAAACGTTTGGGAACTGAGGACACTAATTGTTGAAGCTTTGTAGGTGGAATTCTTTCCCATTCTTGCTCGATGTACAGCTTCATCTGTTCAACAGTCCCTGGTCTCAGTTTTCGTATTTTACGCTATATAATGCGCCACACATTTTCAATGGGAGACAGGTCTGGACTGCAGGCAGGCCAGTTGAGTACCCACACTCTTTTACGACGAAGCCACGCTGTTGTAACACATGCAGAATGTGGTTTGGCATTGTCTTTCTGAAATAAGCAGGGGCGTCCGTGAAAAAGACGTTGCTTGGATGGCAGCATATGTTTCTCCAATACCTGTATGTACCTTTCAGCATTAATGGCGCCTTCACAGATGTGTAAATGCCCATGCCATTGGCACTAACACAGCCCCATACCATCACAGATGCTGGCTTTTGAACTTGGCGTCCATAACAGTCCGGCTGGTTCTTTTCCTCTTTGGCCCGGGGGACACGACGTCCACAATTTCCCAAAACAATTTGAAATGCGGACTCGACACAGAACACTTTTCCACTTTGCGTGGAAAAGCGTGAGGCCATCTTAGAAGCCGGCGGCGTTTCTGGGTGTTGTTGCTAAATGGCTTTTGCTTTGCATAGTAGAGTTTCAAGTTGCACTTACAGATCTAGCGCTGAACTGTATTTACTGACATTGGTTTTCTGAAGTGTTCCTGAGCCCACGTGGTGATATCCTTTACACATTGATGTCGGTTTTTGATGCAGCGCCGCCCGAGAGATCGAAGGTCACGGGCATTCAAGGTTGGTTTTCGGCCTTGCCGCTTACATGCAGTGCTTTCTCCAGATTCTCTGAACCTTTTGATGATATGATGGACCGTAGATGATGAAATTCCCTAAATTCCTTGCAATTGTACGTTGAGGAACATTGTCCTTAAACTGTTGGACTATTTTCTCACGCACTTGGTCACAAAGAGGTGAACCTCACCCCATCTTTGCTTGTGAAAGGCTGAGCAATTCAGGGAAGCAATCATGTCACCCACCTGTTCCCAATGAGCCTGTTCACCTGTGGGATGTTCCAAACAGGTGTTTGATGAGCATTCCTCAACTTTCTCACTCTTTTTTGCCACCCAGCTGTCCCAGCTTTTTTGGAACGTGTTGCAGCCATCAAATTCTAAGTGAATTATTTGCTATAAACAATCAAGTTTATCAGTTTGAAAATTAAAAAATCTTGTCTTTATAGTGTATTCAATTCAATATAGGTTGAACATGATTTTCAAATCATTGTATTGTGTTTTTATTCATGTTTATTAACACAACGTCCCAACTTCAGCGGAATTGGAGTTGTACATGCGCACACACACTGCCCTTAGTGTACTGATACTGACGCTGACTCAGCCATGCTGGTTTGGTATGTTTATCTGGCCACCTGGCACTGAAACAGGACAAGAGGTCCGTTTCATTAGACGAACACAATAGGTGCCCAGTTAACTGCTCTGGCTGGTCAAGATGTCTGTCGATGATCCTTTCAGCCACTTTTTTTGTGATATCACATAGCTGTGTTTGATTTAGAATGTACTAATACCAAAGTATATACACTGTTCCCGTCTACTTGGGACCACGCCCCACCACGAATGGTGAAAATCTGTGAGTATATGACGCCTACCCAAAAAGGTCTCTAATATAATTCAATTTGACTTAGGATAGCCCCTTGAGATGCAGCATCTTGTTTTCAAGGTTGTCCCGGGCATCAAATTGCCTATAGATACCATAAAATGGTGGCAAATCACTTTTTTTTTGTCCCATTAGACCAGGCTTTAACCTCCCTTCTACACACGTATACACCTAAGTCAAGGCCAGTGCACAGATTTGGGTGTGTACTCGGTACCAGGCCGATTTCCCCTCAAGCAATGGAGAGGAGCAATCTGCCAAGTAAAACTTCCTTGTCTTTAACTGGTGGCCCAGGTTGGTTTTGTTTTCTAAGCTTCACATGATTCCTTAGCAGACGTTATTTAAACATTGCTTCCAGTTTATGAGGAGGCTCCTGTTAGTCACAAACTGATGTTCGCACATGTACTGTGAGTTTGCACAATAGCAATCACTCTTCATTTCATTATGTTGTATTTATTATTAGAATGTGTTTTGAAAAAGCTTTGAAATCAAATGGCAGGTATGAAATAACCTTTCAACATAGTTAACATATCGCTGGTGTTGGGTGGAATCCTCATCTAGCTCCAAAAGCATTACTTTTTAGGACCCCCCCCCTCCCCCCCAAAAAAAGCCATTAATTATGAATAATTATGAAAGCAAGGCATTTTCAACACTTTAGATTTAGACTCGCGTGGGGACTGAACAATGGAATAATCTGGAATAACAAGGTATTCATAGAATCCAGAAACGTTTCATGGAAGAAATATTAAATTTACTAGATTTGGATGCCGGAGGTTTCGGCCCAACACCAGCAAAATGCACATTGTATTGATTGTTTAGGACAAAATCTTAAAGTATTCCCCTGCTCAGCAGAGGATACGATACGGTTTATAGTCGCCTATATAAATGCTATAAACCGCAAGTATACCACAACCATGATCCATAAGCAGTCAAATATAATTTCGAACTCTTCTTCTGACATTACCCTTACAAATAAATGGCTAGCAGTTGATATGATTTTCAAACAAATGCACCAGTGTGCATGTACTGTACATGTGGCGAAGACTTCCCTGAACAAGCCATGCAAAACCAGCTCCTCCGGACATACAGAGTTTGTCTCTCATTGGAGATGTATCACTTCAACAGACTTGTCGCCGCCAGTTACTGCACTACTTTTTTATTTAGACACGGCTTTGGTGGCATTTTGTGGAATCTTAGGGCGTTTCAGAAAGAGCGCAAAAAACGCTAATTGGTGAATAATGAACCACAATTATGCAGTGATTACTACATCGACATTTGGGTAATTAACCTCAATCGTTAAAACAATACAAGGTACAACATTTACTGTGTTCATTTATTGTGACGTTAACCTATTGCCAAAGTCTTTAGGTACCTTTTTTAAAATGAGCACAACATGTGGCATGTTCTGCTCGTGCTTGCTTGGGCTTCCGCCCACATTCCAATGTCATGCGTGTTAGGTTCCTTGAAGACTTGAAATTGTCCATCGGTATGAAAGAAAGTGAATGGTTGATTGTTTCAACATACCTTGCGATTGGCTGGCAACCAATTTTGTGGACCCGGCCGGAACAGACTTACTCACCCGCCATCCTAACGAGAAGCGCTATAAAAAAAAATTGGATGAGGCTGTAATTTTAGGTGGAAGTTATAAATCACAAGCACAAACGTAACAGGCTTGACATAACGTTAAATATATGTATACGTTCCTTATCACGGTTTACTTGCATGTTTTCGCTGCTCGGTGTCGACAAGTGCAGTAGTTCACAATTCATTTTTTTGTGTGGGTTGTTTGATGCATTCTGTGAATATGAACACACTTGGCTATGTTACTTGAAAATGCATTAGTACTGAACATGTGAAAATATCGGATAAAGGCATCACATGAGAATTGGGAGCTCAAGACCAGCAATGTAAATGCAACCTGACAAACAACGAAATGAAAAAGTGTTCTGTGACGGTATATTGACAAACAACCTTTCACATTCCAAATCACAACTACGGACAATGAAAATATATATATATAACTTTTTGTAATAAATAAATTTTAGTTTTTTTTATTTTTCTATATTTTCTATGGACAATTTAGTCTTCAAAGAATGAACCTTGGGTGGGTGCATTGAGCGACTTGGCCAAAAGCGACTGAACTGGTTAATTGTGTGGGGGGGGAAAAAATGTATACCATTGGGGATTCTCTGGTGCACGCTTGGCGATTGACCCCTGCACAGATAATCAATTTGCTGCAATAGAAAAACTGTGACCTCTGGTGTTCTATTACGTTTTTATTCAACCACAAACAACATAGTGACTAACAGGGCTAGGTTAAAAAAAAAAAAAAAAACGTCATGCAAACCTCACACAGGAAGGCCAAGATTCGAACCCAGAACTTCATAATTGTGAGGGAGACGTGGTAACTACTAGCCCACCACCCAGTTGCGAGAAAGCTCGTCAAACAACTGCTTCAGACTGATAGCGCTCAAGGACAAAGAAAACCCACAGGCTGATTACTTGTTTTAATCTTTAACATACTTTTTTTTTTTTATTTTTTTTTTTTTTTTTATTTTTTTTATGTAGGAATGACTGTGAGTGCAATGGCTGCCCTCATTCTCATGACGACATCCATTTTGTCGGTGATGGGCTCGCTGTACCTGGGCTACATCCTCTACTTCGTCCTAAAGGACTTGTGCATCATCTGCATCACCACATACGCGCTGAACTTCATTCTCTTTACCCTCAACTACAAACGACTGGTATACTTGAACGAGGCTTGGAAGCAGCAGCTCCAGGCCAAGCAGGACTAAAGAAAATGTGCCGCAAACAGAAAAGAAAATGTGACTGACTGAACATTTGACTTGCCACCAGGAGACCTTGCTTCCAAACAATGTTAATTCTGCTGTGTGTTCACAAAAAAACAACAAAATGAAGAAATCTAACCTACATGTTGGGTCTGAAACCTCTTGATTGTGGAAGGATTCAGAAGCGAGAGGTAATTTTATTTTCTAGTGGTTCTAAGTTGTTTAACATTCTAGTCACTACAAGAACAAGGCATCAGCCTAAGCGGCGAAGGCGTACGCCCACAACCGTGTGGCTTGCCGGTGGGCGGTTCTCCAGTTCTCAAACAAGAAGGATCTCAGAGGAGACGAGGAGACTCGTCATAGCGCAGCAGATGCACTAAAAATGTAAGGCGGTGGATTCCAAAGTCACCGCAAAGTACAGCCAAGAGCTTGCAGATACGTCGAGTTTGGAGGGAACGAAAAAGTTAACAAAAATACAGAATTGTTTTTTTTTGTCCCTTCATGTTTACACTTTGTAGTATATGCTTTTTGTTATTTTCTTCTAAGAGGACCACTAAAAACAAACGTGTGTAGATGAGTCAGTTTGTTTTCCTTTTCTGTACATAGCTGCTGAGCAATATTTCAAGCTAGATTGGTGGACATAAACGGAGGAAAACAACAGGTAGAAGACAAAAAGGTGAGCAAAGTCACAGTCGCTGTGAAGCCGCAGACACAAAATGGCTCCTTTCACCATGCTTACAACAAAGCACCATCACCTCTGTTGTTGTGTGTTCGACATACAAACGTGCCTGAAGCATTAATTCGATTTCATTTGAAAGTGGGGGTTTATTTGACCACCGCTTTTGCTTGTTGATTTTCCTGTCAAAGGCTTTATTATTATTATTATTATTATTATTATATTATTTTGGATCACAGTTTTTGTAATGTAACATACCAGTGGAGTGTTAGTCCCTCCTCAAGTCTCACACGGTAGCAGAGGCTGCTACACTGTGATAGGTATTGTCAATGTCCGTTGAACAAGTAATGGTGATGCGTCCCAGCTGAGTTACAGTTCATGTGATGGACAAAACTTGCGGGGAATGTTCTTTTGACCTAAATAACAGACGCAAAACCAGTCGTTTGGACTCCTCAAAATAGCAATGTCAAGCCATAAAAGACCAAGTGGGTGTTTGGGAGACCAACAGCTGAATGCTCCCCATAGAGCGGGATCGTACCACGAGTAGGAAGGTTGTTTCAGTTCGAACTAAGAAGTGTTAGGGCCACAAAAGAGAGAAATAGTCGAAAGTCGTAATTTTGTGAGAAAAAGTCATTCGTCGAATGAAGCGGAAATTTGTAGCACACGGACCGAGTGGTTAGCACATCTCCCTGGCAGTTCTGCGGTTCCCGGTTTGAATCTCAGCTTTGGCCTTACTGTGTGGAGTTTGAATGTTTCCCCATGCCTCCATGGGTTTTCTTCAGGTAACATTCCAAAAACATGGAATGAGTCATTGAAGACTAAATTGTCTTATGTGCTCTGCAATTGGCTGGTGACTGGACTACTATTTTTTATGACTTTTTTTCCGTAACAGTATGACTATTAGGTCGCAAAAGCTCTTCCTCTTATTCCTATAGCGTATGACTTTTTCCATACAATTATGACTTTATTCTCATAATATGACCACTCTTTTTGATTTCTTTATAGCGTGGCCTTCATATCCCTTGTACGTTTCCACTCACGAGCCTCGCTTAAAATCATCCTGTCGGTCACTGGGCAGTCTTACGACTACAGCCGTGTCAACGTGATCCATTTAAAACTCTTTTGAAGTCAACGGCCCGAAATCGAATTTTAAGCATGCGCTGAACAGCATTTTTCACAAAGGGAAGGACTGTATTTAAGTATGGCGATGGCAACGATTAGGAAAGTCAATTCAGTAACATGCTTTCTGTAATAACTTACAAGTTGGTGAGCAGACTGCAATTTCCCCATGTTGTTGTCCAAAGTGTTGGTCTGTTCCGGCAACTGCTCATCATACCATCGACCTCTTGCCATGTCCCGAAGCAGAATGTTGATTTATATATATATATATATATATATATAAAAAAAAAAAAAAAGGAGTGATGCTGTACCTCAGCTCTCGACGAACTGTGCTTTCCGTTCCCTGGAGGAAAGTCATGTTCAACTTGGTGGTTGGGTGGCTATCACTCCCCAAAGCATGCCCATTGGAATTATCCTCCTCACACAGCATATTTTGTGATCACTCCCACACTGTTTATTTTTTTTCACTTGCACATACAATTGTTTATCGAGTCCAACTGATAACCGACAAGCTTACAATCGTATGCCTCATTTCAGTCGGAGTGAACAAGGCGTAACATGTTACTTTCGCACAGATTCAAATTTATCTGGAAAGGAATTCATTTTTTGAATGATTTAATGTTAGAAGTAAAAAAGGTCAACGCTTACCAATAATTAGTTTTTGTTCAATATTGAGTGAGACCCTGAGGATAACTGCCATGTTAGTTGCATCACCAATGCCAACTTAAGTGCCTTCTGTTTGATCACCAGGCCTTGAGCCAAAGACGGGCAAGTGATAGCCTTTCAAATGACCAATGTAACAAACAGGCACTTTTGTTTGCTTCCCTGACAATAGAAATGGAGAAATGGGCAAATTTGCCCACAAATGAAACGCCCCTGTCATGCAGATGGCCATTCCTTATCACCTCGTTAAATTACCCCTTTAAATGTTCAGATGTTCTCTAGTTATAGGACATGTTTGTTAGCAAGGAATACACTGTTTCATGAAAAGGATTGTAATGTTCTTCATCTTGAATTATGCCCTTTAGCTCTATGGACTGTTAACATTCTGAGTTATTTTAGTAATGAAAAAAAAAAAAAAAAAAAACTTGAGGGGTGGATTGCTGGGAATCTGTGTCAGCAGAAGGTTTTTTTGTTTGTTTGTTTGTTTGTTTGTTTGTTTTTGTGGAGGAAAACTTATTGGGTTTGCTTCTGTATTGCCAAATGCGTTTTAAAAAAAATGCTGTATTTTCTTACTTGGAAAAGTGTTACAACCAATTGCAGGAGGGTGCATTCAAAATTCACGGCGAAACCGGATGAGACTGACATGAGAACATTTGAAATTGTGGCGCTGTCATTTGGAAATGATCAACCATTAAAACATTCCCTCTGAAACCAGCTGTCAGTGGAAGTAATTTCACTGGAAAACTTACATTTTGGTGGGAAATAAGATGACGACTACGTAGTAACTCTCATTTGTCTTGTCTAGAAAAAAAATGATGTAGCTTAACTACAACTTTGAGAACATTTGCTGAACAGTTGAAAGATAATCATGCTCAGCAGGTCTTGTATCGAAATGCCGACATGCTGCATTATTATCTTAACAATGACTAAAACGTCAAACCCTGCCCATGCAAAAGTCCATTTTGGAAACGGTCAATAAAAAGCACTTCATGCAGGTTGCATTTATACCAACCGAGCCAAATCCGAATTTTTATTGGCGTTTGGGGGGGGGGGGGGAGAAAAAAAAAAAAGCATTTTCACAATCATATTAGTTTTGATTGACACACTCCATTTTTTAAAATGTACATTTTACAATGCCGCAAGGGGGAATTCACGTTATACGCTACTGTATAGGCCCTGCAAACAATGCTGCACCTCTTGAGCTAGAGTTGGAGGGCGTTTCGGGGCCTTGCTCAAAGGTACCGTGACAGTCAGGAAGCAGACGAGCAACGACTCCCAACAACTGATTCCCATTTTTTTTTGTCTGCTGCGGAACTGGAACCGTGCCCTTAAAGGCCCAAGCCGAGACCGACGAGCTACTGCTGCCCCGAGATGGGTATCATGAATGAGTTGAGAATTTTGCCTGGAATTTCACATTGTACCAGTGCACCGCATGGGACTTTTTGTGGCTAAAAATTACATTCAAAAGACATTTTTTTCAGTGTACTATAATCATCAGAGGTTTTTTTTTGCTTCAATTCAATGGAGCTCGTACTGCCACCTGGGAGCAGTATAATACAGAAAGAGGCACACGAAGAAGAGCTTCACAACTGAGTCTGCACTGAAAAATAAAGTGCTAAATTTTCTGTTGCGGACGATTAATGTGGTAAACTGAAGTAATTTCCCCTTTTCCTTGAAAATAATCACATATGTTAGTTGAACGTTTTAATCATGTGCAACTGATGTACAGTTCAAATTAAGTACCTTCAAATGACACTTTGACAGTGAGTAAACTGCAGTAATATTAATGGTCTTTTGCAGAGGAAAAAGAATATATGCCTGTGAGTATGATATGATTTTCTGACTACATATGTTGCGCCACCATTTGTGTTTAAGTATCCGTCGCTTAAAGGGTCGCAACGCTACAGTACCGAGGCTATTCGTTACCCGGTCTATGGCATTTTCTCAATTTATTTGCGCATTAAGCTAAACGGACGTTTGTAAGACAAAGGTATATTGTTTTAAATCCACAATTTGCAATTGTCTTAGTTTGAGGTTTAGTTTGACAGTAAACTTCAATAGACAGCTTGAAGGACCAAGTTATGCTTTGAGGTTACAATCGACGCGCAATAAACTAGTTTGCACTGTGGCATAAGATTATGTGGTCACACAGCACAAGAAGGTATCCTCAGTGAGCGCCGCATATTTCCTTTATGGTTTTTTTTTTTTTCATACAGATATTTACTGTAGTTATTTATAACTTTACTACTGCATTAATGTAGGTTAGTGATAACACTATGGGTTCGGGTTAAGTTACCAGAAGTCTGTTGTAAACTAAGGACCCCAAATATAGTGACATATTTTCTAATGTGGGGGGGGGGGAAGCATTATTTTGAACCTCATGCGTCAGAAACATTACTTGGGGAGGGTGCAACGGTCCATGTATTCGTATTTGGAATGCCCTGTGTAGCATACCAAGTTCACACACGGAGCATTCGAAAAAGAAAAGATCAGTGCCGAGATAAGTGACATTTTGTGGCCATATTTTGTGCAATTTAATTTTACTATACATGTTTTTGTACATGCAATTGTCTTGTTCATCCTCAGTTTTTGTTTCATAAGGTGCTCTGAAAAGCACATTCAACATGCAAGCCTGTGTAGTTATGTTTAAGAATGTATGTTTTCTAGGCTATTTTTGAACGATGCATTTTCTTCATGAATAACTTCCATTAAAGTTGGTCGTGACTTAACGACAATAGGAAAACGCAGGTCCCAGTGTGACAGCAATTGAGAACCATTCTGCTACTGTAAATACAGTATTAACAATAGGTAGAGCGTAGCGCATCAATGGATAAGACTGGTCGCAAGTCAATCACAGGCCACATAGAGACAACCATTCAACCATTCGCACTCACGGGGAAAACTCAAAGGAGCACTGGGCCGAGCTGAGAGTCGAACCTGGACCCTTTTGGCTGTGAGGCAGACATACTTAATTGCTCCACAAATTGAAACAAAAATGTTTTTAAAGAAGACACTATATCTGAATGAAATGTATGGATCCAATTTAATATGATCGTCAATGTTTTTTGTTTTTGTTTTGTTTTTTTAAATACATATTAGCATCAACAATGATCAGTTCTTGAAAAGTTTTGCCCTGGTAGGCAAAATGAGTCGTTTTTATCCATATCTTAATCTTCCTGAAATTTGTCTTATGTTTTATACAATCACTCATTAAAAATACATAAGTATAACAAATAATAACCCCACAATGATGAAGAAATCTTTAAGTACTGAAGAAAATTGAGGAGCTGACATAGGAATAATCACACTCGCTGTCTACAAGAAGAGTGTGAGCGAGTGTTTTTTTCCACCTGTTGAAGCCCAACCATTTCCTCAGTATTCCTTCAGGTGAATCAAAACATCAAGCAGCTATTTGCATTACTGATAAGACACTTCATTGCCTCACGATTTTGCTGGTGATAGATCAATAGATCTGGTATACAGTAACTGAAACGAGATGTAATGTTAGCAGTGAATGACGCTTACGCGGTGGGTGTCAGAGCCCGCAAGGATGTTTGGTCCAGGGAGGTATCTTCCCAGTTTCATTCGCGAGCCTCCAGTATCTCTCCTTCAGGATGAACGCTGCTGCTTTGGGTTGTCTTTGCCTGGTGAAGACGCCTTTCTTGTTGCCCACCACACGTGTGATCCCTGCAAGACAACGAGCGGGGAGTTCAGCGAATGGAATCAAGGAAAGTGACATTTCAAGCACTCGTACAACTGAGGTTTATGGTCATGTCACAACGTCAAGAGTTTATTAAGAAACCAAGATGCACTGTATGTAAAAACAGACAAACTTCAATATGCTTGTATCACGTCTCCCCAGAAAACGATAAGCTGTAAAGAAGAGGACCAACTTTCTGGTTTCTTTGATTTTCACTTCCCAGTACTGGAAGTCAATACTTGGCATATATGCTTCATTTATTATTTACCGTGTGCTCATTTTAACACATTTCATTTTCCAACACGGGGGTGAGCAAACTTGGGCTTAATGGCCACAACTGATTTTAAAAATGAAGCGATGTCCAGGTCAATGTGTTCTTTTTTTAAAATGTGTAAAATATGTAAATGTTTATTTGAATAAAATTATGAATTCAATTTTTTCCAATTGTATTATTTATAATTATTGCACATTAAAAATGTATATGTATATTTTACTAGTATTTTATTATGTTCATCAATTAACCTAGTATTTCATAACGCTACATTTGAGGAAACATCAGCTAAATGAATGGGACAAATATTAGAGGACTCTTGATAATACAGCATGTCGAGAGCCTGTACCCCTGCAGTTGCGCCGCGTCCTGCGGCGTTGGCCGAGGTTAGTACCTTGAACAGTCATGAAGTCGGCAAAGTTCCAGATGAGTTCGCCGATGACGTATTTCTTCCTCTTCTGGTCAAACACATGGTGGTAGCTCTGCAAGACCACATTCTGGTACTCCTCGGTAAACATCACGGGCGGATCCTGCAGCGAGACGACAGCGTCTTATCGGCGGGCTTCGTCAACACGCTGCACTTTTGTGAGTGTAAATTCACGCGCACGCTCCCTCACGCTGTGAAGGCCCGGCACAGCGTCCGCTCCGTATTCACTCTGGATGATGGGCTTCTGGTACTTTCCGTACCAGTTCTCGAACTGGGTGTCGAGCTGGATCGGGATGACCTCCACGTGGCCTGGATCGTGGTACCAGGAGAAGTAACTGTTCACACAGATTACGTCCACATAGGGGGCCTTGGCACGGAGGACAGAAATGTGCACAGATCACGTATTCAACAAAAGTGCATGTTTCGCAGACGCACCATTTTACAGGACATTCCGGATGAAGTCCGATTGACCCAAATACATTGAAGTTCAGAAGTACGGTATTTGCACAGTTTTGGCTTTTCCACACCACCCTAATTGATCATGTGAAATAAAACAATCGAGATGCGATTGAGGTGTAGAGGTTCAGCTTTAATTTAAGAGCACAGCCACAATACTTTTGACTTCTTGAGCACTGACACAACGTTGGTATCCGCCACATTGAATGCAAGTATACTTTAGTGACACCTCTTAAACTAAAACTGAACTCCAACCACAGGTTGGTCATGTTCTTTCACTCCTTTGTGGTGGTGTTAAAGGTATGTTTAAAACGTGAAAACTCACTGTCCAAAAACTTCTGGACCTGAAGGTCGAGTGGTCTTAACCGGTTTATTAAAGATAAGGTAGCCGCTGTTATGGAAACAACAACTAATTCCAGTATTTGTTAAATATTAGTTTCATGATTGCAGTTACCTCACTCTCAATGCAAATACACAAAAGCTAATACTATCGTGACTCAATGATCAACGAGGTGACAGAAGATCAAACTTACCCCTCTGTCTCTGGCGTAGTTACTATCTGTGATATAAGTCACGGGCCGGGTCGGGTCCAGATCTTTAGTATGTGCTATCAAAGTCCTGACGGACAAACAAAATGCACATTTTAGGCTCTAAATTGCATCGCGATCACAGGACTAACGTGCGGTTACGCAGCAGTTATGTCATTTAGAGGAAATAGACTTCTCGCAATCTTTCAGCCCCACAGCTGGAAGAAAACCCGAAGAGAATGAACACATGCTCCGTACGTCGCTATCCTATCATTTAAATCCATCCCAAATGTTAAATATTGAATCTAGAAACAGCATTCCCATAGTTTACTGTTTTAATCTTGAACAAGCCCATCTTTTATTGTCATCATTCTTGGCAAACTGTTCCTGAAAGTAGACCGAGTCAGTACGTGCAATACTTACTTACAGTAGGTTTTGTTCTGTCTTACCTTATTTAGCTGAATAGAAGAGTTTATTCCCCAAACTATCGAATGACCTTAAGCCCCAAAACAGCAGCATTTAACCTTAACAATTGAGCAAACTTCGATGCGAGTTCAAATGCCCACGAGATGAGGAAGTTCAACCCATCCGCCATATTTGCTCCCGTGCGGCGTCGCGCTGATCTTCGGCTGTTCACGGTGCGCTTCGTCCAATAAAATGCAAAGCTGCGGCAGGGCCAAGCTGTCTCGCAAACAAATACGTTCGTTGCACTTTTCTGCAAGTCCACTTCAACAAATAGATTTTGTGGCACATGCATTTGTTCAGTGGGGGAAAACAAGGACATGGGGGATACAAACAGCGTCACAGGAAATCGATGACGAAAACTCACTCGAAATAAAATTCAGCAGGCGGCATCTCCGACGCGGGCTCATTGGCTACTGACCACATGACCACGGAGGGATGATTCTTGTCCCGACGCACGAGCTCATCCATGACATCAAGATGATGCGCCAGGGAGGCGTTGCCGAAACTACGACTACATAAATACATAAACGACATAACACTTGCCACCGAATGTACATCTTATACAGAAAACAACCACCGGACAAACCGTTACAGTTGAAATTGAAAAACAATGGCATGCAAATACAGTACACATTTTTGGTCTTTAAACTTCAACATGTATGTGAGCGTCTTGCATTTGTAGTTAGCGACTGGACACGACGGAGTTGTACCTACATGTCTTTGATGCCGACCCCCGGGCATTCATCGATGACCACAATGCCATGGCGATCGCACATCTGCAGAATCTCTTCCGCGTAGGGGTAGTGGCTGGTGCGGAACGAGTTGACACCCAACCATTTCATCAAGTTGAAGTCTTTGACGATCAGGGGCCAGTCGAAGCCTTTACCTCGAATCTACGATACATACACATGACATCGGATTGCATTCGCGGATCCGCATATTTGAACACGTACTGACAATTTTCGGCATTGAACAAAAATGGAAATCTAACGGAATCTATCCCAGGTGACTTTGGGCCCCCTGGACTGGTTGCCAGCCATTCGCTGGACACGTACTGTGTCGACAAACAACCATTCGCATCTATGAACAACCTGGAGCAGTCGGCTCACCTGAGAACCCACGGGAACATGCAAACCCCACAGAGAAAGGCCGCAAGGCACAGTTGCGCATGAGTCATGCTCTTCAGTCAGCAAGTTGTATCGCCTACATTGTAAGTGGATTCACATGGTCTTACGACCCTGTCAGCCAGCATCTTTCTTCAACAATGAAGTTTTACAATTCTAGTTTTGCTTAGTGTGGGACCTCAAGCAGTCCTCTGCCACCCTCTGGTCGTACTCACGTCAGAGTCCTCGTGCTTGTTGACTCCGTGGAAATAGAAGGGCTCGTTGTTGATGAGGAACTGGGTGCGGGTGACACGAACAGTGCGGATGCCGACCGGTAGAGTGTACACATCTGTATATGCTGATCTTTCACCTGCTGCCATCAAGAGAACCTTCACGTGGAATTGAAACATGTATAATATACCGTATATGTTGTATTGTCCACGACCTCCATTGCTACATTGAGGATTTCACTGGCAACGTGAGTTAACGTTGGCTCACCTCCAAAGAGTAAAGATAAGCCGGATTTTCGTGCATCAAGTACGGCCACCAGAGTTTGACATCGCTGAATTTCAGCACTCCAGATGGCTCGCTGGACGAAGCCACACAGTGTCTGTCTTTATCCATCAACGTGACCTTCACGGTGGCTTCAGCAGCATTTTGGACCGATATCTTGTACTTGACAAGACCTGAAACAGAGAAGACTGACCACTGACAACACTTTGGTACGTGCGCTCTCTGACCACAACATTACCTGTACGATACAACAAGATCTGAGGCAAAAAATAATTATCTACCTTGACAAAGATGATGCTCAGGAATCAATTTAACTAGGTTTGTTATTGTGGTTGTCTTTTTCCATTATATTTTGGTCCAGCGAGAGGAGAGGAAATATTGAATTGTTCCAAAATAGGTAGATCCATAAATCTGCTTCACACCAACGTAAACATCATAAACTGCTCCTAGTATGATGGAGGGCAGTACTACACAACTACAAACTACAAGTGAAGATGATTCATTATCTTTATGAAGATAATGAATCATTCTTTGTGCAAATGTACTTCATCAAGTGTCTGTTGAGCATACGTGCAAGATTCTAATTTGCCCTTCTGTGGGGACTTTTCAGGGTAGCGGTTAAGACCGTCAAGTCAGGGATTTGTGCCAGCTCATTTGGCTCAGTCCGTGTTTCAAGTTTTGTTTGGGAGAAAAAAAATAAATTAAAAAAAAAAAAAAAGGACTACCTGCGCCATCCAAGAAGTCCGTCATCACTGCGATGTCGTCTACGTAAGCCTTGGGAGTAGTGTACAGCAATACCGGACGGTGAATCCCAGCATAGTTGAAGAAATCAAAGTTGATGTTTTGCACAAAAAAGCCATCCGGATACCTGCGGAAGTAATTCAATCTCTGGGTACGGATGAAGAGGAGGTTTTACAAAGGACTTGTGACATGAACATTTGTTTTCATATAATATCAATGTCCTCTGTATTGTTAACACTGCAACCAGTTGAGGAGCACACGCATGTAGGCGAGAGTACGTAATATTCAAGGTCGGTATCTGAAATCCCACCTTTTTTTGTGTGTGCATCTTTTAGGTACTGTGCACGTTCACAATCAAATTAAATTCAATAGCAAAGGAGATAATAAAGCTCAATTTTGATTTGACACGGTCCGAATGGGATGAATTGAAAGGTATGTTTATTCACGCGGTCGTAGTTTGTAGCAGTGACAACGGAAATGGTCACGGATGTTCAAAGACCAGGACAAACGGTGTAAATTTCCGTCTAGTATTATGATGCTTATATTTCTTCCGTCAATTGAAGTTTGATTGAAGTATCAAGGGTAAAGTGATGATGGAAAAGAAGATTCAGGGAGACGAAGAGTTGACTATTTAACTGGTACATTTTCCCGAGACAAGCAATTTCAACGGTGGCACGGATAAAAACAGTCTTCAACGAGCGCATCTGAAGCGGTTACTTGGTGGGGTCATCGAAGTACTGGATGGTTCCAGGAGGGAGCGTCTCCAGCGTGAGAGTGTTGTTGACCGCGATGGTGATCCTGCAGGGGCTCGTCGGGTCCTCTCGGAGCACGCCGCCGATCTCCGCCTCAAAGGGAAGATGGCCACCGTTGTGCTCGGTCACTTTCACCCCGTTGACCCACTGCGAAATATGGCAGACCTCGACAGTGATGAACGACAAACGACTCGTGTGGTTTATGATTCCAAATTCACGCGTACCACCACTGAATAATAGTGAGCACTTCCCACTCGGAGAACCGTTCTTGTTCCTTCATCTGTGACCCAGCGGGCGGGCACCACCGCCTCTCGCTCGTACCACACCCAGCCAATGAAATCTCGGAGTTTGGGGTCCTGCGTGATGTCGTTGAAGCTGGCGGGAACGGCCATGTCCATCACAGGGCCCGTCTATTGCAAGATATCACCATATGAACAAAATGGAGACATTGTGTGACAAAACTACGATGTGGCCCGTGACAAAAATGAGTTTGACACCCCTGACATAGAGTATGAATTGATTAATAAAGACCTGTGTCAAAGTGTGCTTGCGTGCAGAAAGTAGACGAGAGGCATGTGGAAATGCTCAAGGCCAGAAATTTGAACACAAAACTTTCTACTTAATTGCAGTTTGTTCATTAGTCTAATCAGCTAAAAGTTTTTCATTAAAAACAACAACCGTATGCAGTACTTTGTTCCCATCTGCACGGTAAACACAGGCGCTTGAGGCCACCAAAAGGTCGCTGCCGGAACAGCAGGCAGCCAACAAGGATCGGTCCCAAGACACAGGGGAGGCGCTGCACGACTTAGTTTTCAGAAAAGTATATTTTAATTAAGAAATTTTTTTGTTTGTTTGTTTGTTCTCGTTCTATTTTGTACAGCCTTTTATAACAGATGCATTTAAGGTCTCTAAAAAATAAAGATGGAGTAATGAATATAATTCTAAATTCTATTTTTTTGTAGAGTAACGAATGTAATTCTAAATTCTATTTTTTTCCCCCCCTTCCAATGACATGACAGCTTTGGGTTGTAGTTCACGCGGTATCAGAAGAAAATGTGTCGAAAGTGCCCAAGAATGAAAAGAGCCGCTCACCTCAGCCAGGCGACTTTTGTACCAAGCCTTCTCGAAGCCTTGGTTCCTGTTTGGCGACTTGTCCGCTCTGAAGCTCCACAACCCGCTCAGGTCCTTGACTTCCCGTGAAGAAGACTCCCGGGGGAAAAGCATTCCCGCGCCCACTAGGCGAACAGTGTCCGGCAACACTCCACAGACACATAGGTACCAGAGCCAGCTGGGGCTTCCCAATGGAAACATCTTCAAACTTCCACGGGTCCTCTCACCGGATGTGACGTTTTCCGCTGTCACAATTTAAGTTGACCGTCAATTCCACGTTGTCATTTGTTCCCCTTAGCTAACCCATAAAACGTCAAGACAAAAAAATACGATTTTAGTCGAAAATGTGATTCCGTATTTTTTAATATACATATATATTTTTAGCTGTTTAGTTATTTTCCCTATGTGGCAAAGCGAACCAGGAATCAGACCCGGAAGCATCAATGTCATTCCTAGACTTCTGAACTGATAGAAGTCAAGTAAAATACAATATTAAATCATAGTGCCGTACTCAAATGTTAAAATATTTCCTAACTCAGAAAGCTGTATGTGCACTCTAAATTGTGACGTAAGGATAATGGCGGTTCTGGATAAATTCCACTGAAATGTTACGGAATGGTCCTGCGTCTAGCATGCAAGTTTGGACTAAAAGGGCGCAATGATCTCGTTTATTGCTGTTTCGCTAAACAGAGAAGACTGGCAGAGCAATTCTGTAACACAAATAATCCAATCACATTGGCACAACATTCTGTTAAAAGTAAGAAATGAATAAACATCAACTGACAGCCATAAAAAAGAAAATACTCAACCATCCAATTGTTTTTAGTCAATAGTATGGACAGATTTTGTGAAGCCGAGTGCATACTTCACACTCATTCATTTGTGCATTTCATTTTTTAAATATTCGATTGTATGACAACAATAGTACAACATCCCCCAAAAGAGGAATAGCTCAAGCCCACTTCCAGCAGAATGTAAAAATACATTTTTTTCAAACTCGAATCAACAATGTTGAAACTGCTCGGCGCAGGTCCTCTTATCTGTACGAGGCCAAACAGCAATTTTCAATCAAAACATTCAAGTTAAATCATCCACGTGACCTCACGTTTCTATTGTCCACTAGTTGAGTTCAGTTGATGACAACGATGGTAGGCACCCTGTTTGCACATCCGTGTGCTACTTGTTTTTGCAGATGGACTCCAACCTATTAAGGAGTTTAATGTCATCCTCCAGCTGCTTCATTTCCACCTCCAGACGCACCTTACGATTCTTCATGGACGGGGTGTCGATCATAAATGGGAGGCGCAGGTACTCTGCATTCAGCTCGTTGTATTTCTGCTTCAGGTCCTGGAATGAGAACCAGTTTAAAATTTCAAAGCGTTGACATGGGATTTCATGCGTCAGTGAGTACAAAAAAAAAAAAAAAAGACATAAAAATCATTAGTGTTGCGCAAGACAATATTTTTAGTGGACGGAGAATGAAATCTCTGCAGAGCAGCCGTCCAAAGTCTCGCCCAAAAACAAAAACTACAGCGGAACTTCGAGTCATCAAAACATCCATGCATTTCCTACACAGCTCGTCCTCATTAAGGTTGCCGGTGAGCTGGCGCCCATCCCAAGAGGGAGGGTACATCCCGGACTGGTCGCCAGCCAAAAGTAGGACAAACAACCATTCATCCTCACATTCACACCAATGGACAATTTAGACTTCTTAACCACAGCGCCACGTGTGACTAAGTATTTGCATGCTTCTCAAATTCTTCAGATTTTTCTTTGCATAGTTGACCCACTTTTTTTTTTATGATCATCAAACAAAATGTAAATATCAACGGTAATCCAAGTAAAGGTAAAATTTAAAATGTCTTTATCGCACGATGAAAACTATTCAAAGCTACCTGACCCTGTGTGCAAATGTAATGGTGGCCCTTGTTAAATCATGAATTAACTGTGGCAAATCACATTGTTTTAGAAAGCTGAATGCAAGAATCTTTTCTTGTTTTAACATGAATGATTTGTACACTGTATGCGTTAAGAATGCTCCTTCAAAATTCCCTGTACCTTCTTATGATGCCGCCAGGTTGACTCTGAAACGGATTATTATTTCTATTTCTGATTTGTAGAATCCGAAAGAAAGTCAGAGAGCCCAGAACCGATTGTTTGACCTCAGGAGGCCCCGCTGAATGACGTCAACTCATGTGATGTGCAGCATTTTCGTAACGCAGCCTTGCGATAAAGTACCTCAATGATGGCCTGACATTCCTTGTCGGAAAGGTACTTCATGGTTTCGTGCTGCTCCTGCTTTTTCAGATTCATGTTGTATTCTTCCAGTGCCTTTTGATGCTTTGCTTTGCGCCGCATCAGATAGTTTGGTACTTCTCCATAATCCTGCAAACCGCAGAGGAAACATTCACGCCAGAGGTTGACGACTTTAAGGTTGTATTCATGGGGAAACACGTTTCCAAACCTCTCGCTATTGCTGCTTTTCACCAAAGGTACTCAGAATAAACTTCTTGTCAAGTATCTCATGAAAATACCTTTTTCCATATGTACACAGGAACAAGTCCCGAGTTTCTATTATGGTACTCCTTGTGTCCCTTGTTTGTGTCAACGACACACGGCGTCTGTTTGGGCCCCTTCGTCGTGGCGGTCTTCCTCTTCGTCGGGGTGCTCACTGGCGGCAGAAATGGCCCCGTAGGGATGCCCGGTTTCTTCGCTGTACAGGGGTAATGACCCTTGACCTGTTTGACTGGGAAACAAAAGTTAAGGTGAAGAACTAGCACAGGAATCATTTCAAGCAAGGGTGGGGACCTGGTGGCCGATGTGGAGCGCATTTGATCCACCTTTTCATCCAGCGCTATATTTTCTATAGCACTTATCCTCATTGGAGTTAGGGGTCAGCTGGCGGCTTTTTATTCTATTTACTGTAACCCCCTCTGGGGGAAATTCAGGCTCACACTCCGTCCGCTCTGTAGTTTGTGTTGCACACCACACATAAAACCCAATCTGATGTCAGAGCGATTGGGGCAATGAAACGGTGCTGCACCACTCGAGTCGGGCGTGTTTGCCTCGCTCAAGGTCACCCTAAAAATGAGGCAGGATAACAGACTAGCATCTCTTCAACAAATACTTGCTAGTTTTCCATTTGTCCGCAGCGGGACTTGAACGGTCATCCTCTGGGTTCAAAGTCCACGTCCTTACAGCCCTAATCACCAACACCCCGTTCAAGCTACGGCATATAACGTTTGGCGCCCCCTACGCTCCAATTCTGCATCAGGCTATGCACGTGACGCGACGTTTTGAAGGACACGCATCATTTCCGTGCCCCGCCAATCGGGCCGGCGCGGGAAATGACGCGCCCAAAAAGTTGTGGATTTTAGGTTCAAACCCAAAATGATCGGAATGCAATCGTGTCATGTTTTGGACCGTTACGTCGACTTCATAAATTCAGTCTGAAAACGCTCGCTTTAAGCGGGGATTTTCGAGCAGTGTGCTGTGAAACATCAGGTGTGCTTTGGGCGAAAGGATTGACTAGAAATAAAGAATCTTTGCTCATCTATCTATGCCGGCGATGTATCGTGACAAGCACAGCAATTGAATGCTGTGTATCTATTTTCTGTTACAGTTTTTTTTTTTTTTTTTTTAAATCTCGTTTTGTGCAAAGATAGATAGCGACAACAAATAAATGTAAAGGTACACAACAAATGAAAACTCACTCTCGGGTAGTTTGGGTTCTTTGGAGTGCTTTTTCAGGTAATTGGCCGGGATGGGCACCTCCAGTTTGGTTGGGCCCATCGTTTTCGTGTAGTTTGTTGACCGATTCTCTTCGAGAACCGTCGGCCTGAACTTTGACACGTACCTTTGGAAGCAGCACATCGGAATGCATCGATGATGTCACTGTAAATATATTCCTAATCGCTACAATAGTTGTGGTTACTTCTTTGCGAAGACTATATTTGGGCAATTGATTTTTGCCAGCGCCGCCCAGGTGAACGTCAACTGTTACCTTTGCGGCTTCTCGATGATAACAGTCCTCTCAATGAAATTGTGAATGGACTCATGTGGTGGGTACAACTCTCCAGCCATCTCTCGTGTATCAGACCAGGTAAGCTAATTGCTAACCAGTAGTCAAGGTGTCAGCTGAGGGTCACGGGTTCCGATCCAAATATGGCCGAATAATACATGTTTCGCCGATGTCTAGTGCAAAGAAAGCGGTGTATGCAACCCATGGACGACGTGAATCTCGGCAACTGTGTATAAAGGCGTCTGTTGCTCTGCACGGACGCGTCACCGCCCAGTGAACGCGTCGCTCGGACACGTGACGTCGTGCTCGACTCTGGTGACGCGTCGCGCGTCACGTGACCGCGAGCCGCCCGAACGCTGCCGTTCTCTTCTTTGACACTTCCGAGTTCGGCAACGGTGACGTGACGTCACGCGCCAACTCAGGACACGAAATGGACACAGGCTCTCTCAAGTGGATGCAAGCAATTGTTACAAATAATCATAATCATTTTAAAAAACAAAGTCTATTAAAATGTATATAGAAAGTTTCAAGATATATTTCGTTGCATATTTATTTGACTTACTTTGATTTAAAATATGAAAGCGAGACATCATTTTAAAATACAATCGTTCATTCTCTTTTTTTTTTTTATCAGAGGTCATTCATTGCGGCGGTGACCGGTTAGCACACCTTCCTCGGAGTTCAGAGGTCATGGGTTCCAATCCAAGCTCACGCCTCCCCGTGCATTCTTTCTCGTGCTACGTTCCAAAATTGTGGGCGTTGGCTTCAGTGAAGACTCCAAATTGTCCTCATCGGTGCAAACGTGAGTGTTTGGGTTGTAACGAGGATCAGCAGTGTGAACAAATCTGTACAAAACCTTATGGCAACTTGAAATCTTTATTTGAGAGCTTCAAAGTAGCTTATTCCAACACTGAGAAATGGTTTCCATGAAGTAAAAACCTTCAGGTTGAACCGAAAAGACGATTTGCCTCAGTGGTGTTGCGAAGCCAATTCCAGGGGGCCCGAAAGCCTCCGACTTTGTTGTATTTGACACGCGCGGTCGTGTTGCGCATCATCTACAACCGAGGACAGTCTCTCAATCAAGCGCACTTCAACAGTCGTCAGGAAGTAGACGAGCCCGTCTCAAACAACTCGTTGCGTTTTTGCTGTCCTTTTGGCCAGTGAGTCTCCGATTCCAAAGCCCGACTCCTTCCAAATGAACCACTAACGGCTCCCACCCTTCTGCGAAGACTTTACTCGTCACCCAAAAGATGTTCGGCGGGGTCTCCGTCGACGCGAGCCTTTACGGGCCTGACTTTGTGCAGTCACGCGGGAACGGAAAAGGGGCCTCCCCAAACTATTACAACAAGGTCGGAAGCGTCCGATGGTCCTAAATCGGAACGAAGGGGAGCTACGGTCAAACGCAAGCCCTGCTTCATTAAGAACAAATAAGCACAGTAAAAGCAAACTTTATTGACTCGACAAAGCATTTGATGTTCACTTATAATAAACCCGTTTGTACCGATCCTAAACATGACTGCAACCGAGTCCTCCGTGTGGTCATTGCGAGCGGCCCGTCGCTATCAGATCGGATTAGGACTGAGGTTTTAAAAGGTCAAGGTGAGGACACATGCGGCACATTTGAACTGAAGTTCTAACATTTCAAACAACACGCAGTTATGAGAGATGCGCCCAGAGGCGACGCGGGGGGGGGGGTATGGGGGGGATGGGGGTCGATATCCCCCGGGCCCAGGCAGGGCGCGCCTCCGACTGACTTTTGATGAGTTTGTTTTGGAGCAGACACGGTGCATCTGCACATCCGTTACTTGTTGGACACCAAGGTTTCAAGGAGTTGGATGTCGTTCTCCACCTGTTGCATATCCCCCTCCAGTCGCATCTTACGGTTCTTCAACGACGGCGTGTCGATGACAAACGGGAGGCGCTGGTAGGCCGTATTCAGCTTTACAAATTTCTTCTTCAGGTCCTTGTGGGGACAAAAATATGACAAAATAATGGAGTGACACACAGTACCTAAATAATGCAATGAGCACAAGTAAGTTTCCAGTGTTGATGGATGCGGCGTGCGGGCGGAGTGGGTCTTTGTGTGGATCTGGCCCCGAGGCCTCGAGTTTGACACCTGTGATCGAAAGGATTCACTCCAAAATAGTCTTTGGTTTTTTTTTTGCGTGTGATGCCACCACAGAAGGGTACGTGCGCTTACAAAGGGAAGAACGTTCTAATAACGGGAGATCGCACAGGCGGAACGACGCGGCGTCCGGAGCGGTGCGGACTTTGTATCGGTCCGTTGTGGCGAAGAAGGAGCTAAGCCGAAAGGCGAAGCTCTCGATTCGCCGGTCGATCTACGTTCCTACCCTACAACGAGATCCCGGATACGGGCGGCCGAAATAGGGTGTTTGAGATAGGGCGAGAAGCTCGGTCATCCGGGAGGTGCTCAGAGTCGAGCCGCTGCTCCTCCGCATCGAGAGGAGCCGGACGAGGCGGTCCGATCCGGACGCCTCCACGGTGAGATGTTCCGGGCACGGCTCACCGGAAGGAGACCCCGGAGACGACCCGGGAGACGCCGCAGTGACTACGTCTCTCGGCTAGCCCGCCGGGAACGCCTCGGGATCCCCCCTCCCCACGGGAAGCGGCTGGGGAGAGGGACGTCTGGGCGTCTCCGCTAAAGCTACTGCCCCCGTGACCCGACCTCGGAGAGCGGACGAGACATTTCCACTTTTATTTCCAATGATCTCCATCTGGATCTTGTCCACAGCCTATGAGAGTGCATTGTTTGTAACAGAATACGACATTTTCAGCTCGTCAAAAGTATTGGACCAAAGGCTAAAAACAGAAGACTTCATATTTAGCTTCAAATCCTTTGCTTGCAATAACTGTGTCACGCCTGTTACCCGTTGACGCCGCCAAACCTTTGCACTTTTTTTAGGGGGTTCGTTTCTTATTGAGCAGGTAAAATGCACGCTCTCTAGCTTCGAGTCGAGAGATGGACTCGGGCCCATCGAAAACCTTCCACTTCTTGCTCCGATTACTCCTTTTGTTTTGTTTTTTTTCCTTTTTCATTATCTTGCACCACGATGAAGTTCTCTCCCGATCGCTCGAGTTGCGCCTTTCTTCAAATTGTCCGATAAAATGTTTCTACAGTCTTGACTGAATTTGGCCGCGCCAATAAAGCGTCGCATCGTCAATCGAGATTCGTGAGCCTGTGGAAGAAGCCACGAGAGCCGAAACCTTCGACCTTTTGTTTCTTGAAGCTTGAGCCTTTACATCAAATTGGTAAAGACTGATCTCAGTCAATTAAATTCTCTCCCACAATTCGAATTTAGATTTGTCTCTGTACTCAACTTTATTTGCGATGAAGGGACGAAATAGAAACTACTCAGTACGTGGTGCAGTTGTGCCGCTACGTTAATCGACATATTGCTAAATGAATACCTTTGACCTTTATCGTCGTCGTAAAGCCTGCCTGCCGTTTTGTTGCATCTGTGCGTCAGTTGAGCGAACGGAATTAACTTGTGTACTATCTGGAAACTGCGGTGGTTAAAAAAAAAAAAAAAAAAAAAGCAAACGATTTCAGACATTTTGCAGCTTCGTGATCAATTACCTCAATGATTTCGCGACACTCCTCGTCTGTAAGGTTTTCTATTTCGGGCTCCTCCGGCGGTGACAAAACCGGATTTGTCACCTCAATAATACCGCTCTCCTCCGCAGCCTTCGGACACTTCCCTTTGCGTCGCAGCAGGTACGCTGGCACCTCTCCATAATCCTGCAATAGCAACGGGTAACTTCACCAGCTCTCGACGGTAGATGAGTGTTAATAAGGGAGTCCGTCCAAAACGCGATTGCAATCATTCCCTTGAATCCTGGAAACGTTCTTTCGATAAACGTGTCAGGAAAATACCTTTTTCCTGATGTACACAGGGACGAGGCCTGAGAATTTATTATGAAACTCCTTGTGTCCCTTGTTGGTGTCAACGATACACAGGGGCGGCTTGGACGCCTTCGGCACGGCTGCGAACATCCTTTTTGCCGGGAGGCCGGCGGGGAGCAGAAATGCCCCCGCCGGCACCAGCGGCTTCTTTGCAGCGCTGGTACAAAAAACATTCCTGACATGCTGTTTGACTGGAAAACAAAGCGCGGGTGAAAAAGAAGAATGACTTGCCGGAAAGACGCGGAACAAATCGACGGCGGGTCACGTGACTCACCGTCAGGCAATTTCGATTCGATGGAGAACTTTGTCAGGTAGTTTGCCGGATGCTGCAGCTCAATGACTGTCGTTGTTATGTTATTTTGTCTTGAGCTGGAAACATACCTGAGAAGGGAAAATAGCACAATCACTTCATCATTTGAGAAAACCGAGCCTGTTCCGATCTCTACGCCCGTCCGTCCGTCCGTTTGCCTCCGCTTAGCCGAGGTCGGCCCAGACTTCGAATCCGAACCTCGAGTCGGTGTGATTGTACAGTGAGCAAACGGGAAAAAACAAATCAGCTTTTGTCGACCCCCCCAAAAAATGTCTTTTTCCCCGTCGGCGCAATGAATTGGCGGTATTTCTTGGATTTACCGGTGACCATTGTTGTTCGCTACTTTTCAAGATGCATTGAAGTGACTCGAACCTCCACTCGAACAGCTGTACCAAACTGCGGGCCGCGACACACAGCAGTCGGGAGCGATCGGTTAGATCTGCGAATATTCTAAAATGAGCGTATGTATTGAACGTTGCCGAAGACGCCGATAGGTGGAAAGACACAGAAACTAAACCAAAGCCAACAGTACGGGCAACTATACTGTACTTCCGCCAGGGACGCCACCGACCGAAGTTGCGGGTGTTCGTACATTCGCGCACTTGTGTGTCAATTACCTCTTCGGCTTCTCCGTCCTAACATTGCTTTCCATGCAATGATGAATGGCGCCCTGCGGGAACATTTCCCCCCCGTGCAGCCCGACGAGACGACTCGTCGGTTCCGATCCAAATACCGCGGCGCGGCGCGGCGCGGCGCGACGCGAGCTGCACCAAAAGGCGCCGCGCGGCACGTGCCGTGTCACGCATGACGCGTGTCACACTCGACGATGCGCTGTTGTGGCTGTGTATAAAAGGCGTGCTGCGTTCGAGTGCGGCCGCGTGACGTCGGCGTGTTGCAATGTGCATCAATGAAGGTGTCAACTATTTCGATCCCGGCGAAAGAGCACGTCGACACATATGTGCCGCTTGTTCCTCATTTCAGTCGCCCAAATACCCGAAATGTGCTACGAATGTGCTGAAATGTTGTTCAGCCGCGATTGCTCGTTTCGACAGCGGCTCTGTTGAAATTTACACCGAGGCAGTTTCGGATTGAATTGTCGCGACTTTCTTCTTTTTCTTCTCCGTACAACGACCATTCAATGGCTACCATTTCAATTTGCCCATTTTCGCCTTGAAGCAACACGATGAAATGCTGGCGTCCTCGGTTTACGACGAGCAACGTAACCCGAATGTGTACGTACGAGCGGCAGTGCAGCCCTAAATGCAGCGACAAACACTCTAAACAGGCGACAAATATGAATACTGGCTCAGTCAGCGATGTTCTGCAATAACGCGAATCCGACACTAGGCGGAGCCACATACAAAGCTGAAAGCCCCGCTGGGCGCCGTTTGGCAAGCCAAAATAACACCAACATTCGCACACGTTTCGTTTTAAAAACTGCTCTCACTTGTTTTGCACATTTACAGCAATATTTTTCAACTGAAGCGGCAAAAGCCAAATATTCACTCTCAACGTTAAATATACAAGCCCAATTCCAATAGCGGTTAGGATGTTGTGTCAAATGGAAACAAAATCGGAATAGAACGATTTGCAAGTCGTTTCTTAACCCACATTCAATTTGATACACTAGGACGACAATATATGTCACGTTCGGACTTTGTTGCCTCGTACTTGCGCTCTTTCACGACAAAGTCGTAACACGTGCGGGCGCGTGGCTTCTTGGCATTGTCTTGCTGAAATGAGCACGGTCGCCCCTGAAAAACACATCGCTTGGATGGCGGCACACGTTGCCCCGGAAGCTTGCAGCATTCATGTTACCTTCGCAGATGTGTAGGTTACCCATGCCGTGGGCACTCGCACACCCCGATACCATCACAGACTCCGGCTTTTGAACTTTGCGCCGACAACCGTCCGGATGCACGAGACCTGCGCAAAGGTGGACAAAGTACGAAAGTCATTTGAATGACATGGTATAATACACTGCGTTTGCGTTGCCTGTCGACCTGACAATGAACCTCTTGAATCTGGCCCGATTTACAGGAGGCCTCTTACTTGACTTTACTGTCAGAGCTTTTGCTTACTTTACTTTCAGATGAATGGCTGACATTTTATTTGCGGTTCCCTCCTCGGGTTTGTTTCCCCACGCTAAATCGACACGATGACGTTAGGATATCATCGAGAGCGTTTTATATGAGTATTGGGGAAAAACGACCCCAAACCCAAAGATAATCAAGCCAGCCGGCGGTAGCGTATTCGAGTCGGTCGGAGTTCGGCTTTCTGGCACTGGATGGTGGAATTGAATTGATGGGGTTTCTGAATCTCCACTAAATCAGCTTTGTGTTCCACACAGGGACAATCTCATCCAAACAATTCATGCTACTGACATCTTGCTGACATTAATGCAAGGTTAATGGTCGCTTCTCTTTTCATTTCCTGTGCGAAAAGACTTCCAAGTCAGTTTCCCACCAATTCATTGAAATTGTTCCAAAATAAAAAGGACTATTTTTGGTGCTTTTAATTAGATTCCCCCGTGTTTAACATACACGGCAACGCTCGGTGCGTCGTTCTTGGCCAGAATTGCTTCTTCAGGAATAGAAACGAACATTTCTCACAAATTTAAGTGCGAGAGCAACGCTACAGATCGGAGAATTTCGGTACAAAGTCTGCATTTTGCATGTTTTCAAGACGTCCGTTGCCGGTTCTGCATTCATTTTATAAATAGATGCAGAAGTAGATGTAGATTTTGATTTTCACCAATCAGACATTGAGAATATCTATCGGTTGCTCGGTCGGATGTTACGTTGATTAAAACATTCATGCCATTCAAAAAAAAAAACCTACACTTCTCATTTTGGGTGTTAAATAACTGCTGCTTTTAATGGCGTGACGTTACTATGGTAACTAGCCACAACATTAGGGACATTTCACTGTCCGACCACCAATCCCAACTTTCTTGATGACCAACTTGTATATATGTATATAAATATGTTTTGAAATCAGCTTCTTTGGGGTACGATGTTGTCGCTATCGCTTCCTTGCATTGTGAATACATTTCGATTTACTATGGACAGATTTCAAATAGCGAAGTCGATAAATACACACCTATATATACTGAAACCTTTTCAACCGTCAAAGCACAGGTGTCAAACTCGAGGCCCGGGGGCCACATCTGGGCCGGCCAAAGCAGATCAAGTGCGTCGACTTCATGTTTCTTGCTAAAATAACAACATTGCAAATCGTCTTCACTTTCAAAAAATGTTCATGACAAACAATTTTGTTCCCAATCCCGATTTCCAAATAAACGCAATTAACAACTTTTGACTTCCGATTTCAAATACAGTTACTCATCGTTTTTGGCGTGTCTATGTATGAATACGAAGCAATTGTACATTTACCGTATATGTGTTCGCAGTCATGACGGCCCCCCGAAGGAAACCGTAACTACGATGTGGCCCGCAGCAAAAATGACTTTGACACCGCTGATGTAGAGGAAGAGTAAAATTGAGCGAGATGACTCAGCAGAAATGACATCATACAAAGCGTACCGTTGATAATTGAATCACAGAGGATGGTTTATGACTTGCCGAAACAAACGACCATTCACAGACATTCGCACCTGTGGGCAATTCGGCCTGCAATCAACCTAACTTGCATCTTTTTGGAATACGTGGCGAAAGCTGGAGCACCCGGAGCCGAGAATGAACCCACTTGCTGACACGAGAGGAGCGGGCCGAGACAACTTGACAACGAGCTCAGAGGTGAAGGTGAAAACCCGAGGGATATACACACGCGACACTCGATGAAACATTTGTTTCCTCCGATGTTAATTAAACAAGTGGTGTGCGCCCGAGGGTGTTCGGGCATTATTGGCGAGGTGAGATGCAAACCCCAGGGTGAGAAAAAGGGAAACACAGGGGCTTCCTCAAAGATGTTATCCTTTGTCGATACATTTCTATTCGTACTGAGCGCCTCAATGGCCGTAGTCCGACTGAAATGTTGGCAAGAAATGGTCCCTTATTGCTTCATCTTTCAGGCAGACTTTATTCAAAGCCAGTGAGTAACCCAAATGATTCTCAAGTACTGTACCCCAATTCCAAGGAAGTTGGGATGTTGTGTTACACATCAATAAAAACAATCCAATCATTTGCAAATCATCCATCCATCCATCCATCCATTTTCTGAGCCGCTTACCTGGAGGCTGTCCCAGCTATCGTCGGCCACCGTGCTGCCTTGATTTGCAAATGTTCGACCTATATTTAATCGAATACACCACAAAGATATTGGCTGTTCGAAGCGATAAACGGGATTGTTGGTAGCAAATCATCATGAACTTAGAATGTGACGGCTGCAACACCTTCCCAAAATGCCGGGACCGGGTCATGCTTTCCTCATCCACTCTGTTACATCACCCTCTTCTTTTCACAACATTCAATAAACGTTTGGGAACTGAAGACGCCAATTGTTGAAGCTTTGTAGGTGGAATTCTTTCCCGTTCTTGCTCGACGTACAGCGTCACCTGTTGTCGTAATTGACGCTTCGTAACGCGCCACACATTTCCGATGGGAGACGGGTCCGGACTGCAGGCGGGCCAGTCGAGTGCCCGCACTCTTTTACGACGAAGCCACGCTGTTGTGACACGTGCAGAACGTGCTTTGGCATCGTCTCGCTGTAATAAGCAGGGGTGTCCGTGAAAAAGACGTTGCTCGGATGGCGGCGGATGTTCCTCCAAAACCTGTATGTACCTTTGAGCATGAATGGTGCCTTCGCAGATGTTCCGAACAGGCGTTGGATGAGCAATCCTCCACTCTTTTTGCCACCTGTCCCAGCTTTTCTGGAACCTGTTGCAGCCACAAAATTCTAAGGTAACGGTCATTTGGTAAAAACATTCAAGTTGATCAGTTTGAACATGAAATAGCTTGTATTCAATGAAATATAGGTTGAACATGATTTGCAAATCGTTGCATTCTATTTTTAGTTACGTTTAACGCAACGCCCCGACTTCATTGGAATTGGGGTTGGAAAATGAGACCAGTCCAGGTCTGTCCAGTGCAGGTGGGATAGGAAGAACCTTCGAAACGGTTTGTGGAGATCATCACGAAAGGCGGCCGTTTTCACCCCCATATTCACTGCTCGATGACAATGACCATCAGGTGTTTGGCGGTGTACTTCTATCGTCATTTTAAACGTGTGTTCCGGAAGGGGGAAAAGTAGTGAGAAACACGACAACTTTCACTTCGTGCCATTACAGTGTCAAAAGCAATCCAGTCATCCTCAACCTCATGTGAAAATCACATCGTCACCCATTTGGAAAATAATGACCCCATAATTGAGCGCATATAGCTGCCAGTCAACCTAATGAGGTGTCTAATAATAGCTGGCATTAGATTAGGCTGCGAGATGAGTTGAACATTATAAATGGCCGTGCAAATGTGTTACTCGGCTAGGAATGCAGGAAGCGCTTTGTCGTTTCAGGTCAGTCTTTCACATCAACACAAAGGCATCATTGCATTTCCGCTGTGGCATTAAAAACCGAAACCGACTTCACGCTCATTGTGTCATCGAAGCCGTATAATCATCCCCGCTGAGGTGTAAGCGGTGTTAAAAGCTGGTTGTATATGGCTACACTGAGGATACAAGGAAGCGCAATATTCGGACAGATTGATTGCGTGGGCGCACGCTTGACATTTCTGAAGTCCCGCTGTGCCCCGGTGTGCCAACGTGTCTCACTGCCAAGACTCAGACTGCGATCAAGAGCCTGCGCCATCTCAGCCGCTCCATATTTCATTCCGCCTCCCTTCAGTCGTCCTTGTTTTGACAGTAGATATTCCAATTGCGCGATAGGGCTGTATAGCACGCGTCCGCTCGCCGGACTTCACCAACGAAAGGGCCATAATGTACGGAAAATGTTAAATGTAAAGGATTCATAACGTCTGACATTATTTTGGCATTGGTGTTTCGTGCCGCGAGGATGAGCAATAGATTAGTGCACGTGGCGCATGCAGCGGACCACAACCGCACGACGGGCCTGCGGTTTGAACTATCCTGCTGCGGAGCTAGCGGAAAGGTTTGCCGCAGCTCGCTAAAGGTCAGAAAGGGTAGAGGCGAAAGGATATTTCCGAATACGGCTCGCCGAATCAACAAGCCTCGTCGTCTTCGCTCATGTGCTATTTGCTCGACGTTTTCCATTGGGCAACGCACGAATACATAGATTAGCGATGACGTCAGATGAAGTCCAAGAGGGAAACAAAGGCGTCGCTGCAGCAATATTGAAACATCGAGTCAAAAGCAAACACTTGGCAACGGAGAGAATACAAGGTCACCGTGCATAAGATATCGCACGAACGTTCCCAACAGCAATTACGATTACGCATACGAAGCGAGATACTAATACAGCATATACAGTACATATACGGGATATTGTGTTTGGCAGTAATACTTCAGTATATTCTAATTTCATACGCGCCTGTGGTGAGAAAGCGAAGCACGCAGAGTCTCTGTCACTGAATGGGGCGATCGTTGCCAACAGCCTCTCAAATATCCACTCTCTCTTCCCGCTTCTCACCAATTTTGCGGCGGCGGCGGCAATCGCCTTCGTCATCGATAATCACATGGTGTTTTTTTGTGGCTCAATTAAATAACGTATGTGGCTCTTAAGAGCACCGAGGGTCACCGCTTTTTAGGTGCCGCGAGTCGGTAAGTGCGGCTGTCACGAGACATTTCCTAAATTGCTGCATTTAAAGAAAACTCGAACCCTTTTGGACGAATGGCCCTGAGGTACATTTAATTGCAGGCTACCCAAAGTAGGGCAAGAGGTGAGAGGCGAACTCCGGACAACGCGGGAGGAGGCCTGAGGGACGAACGAGGGAGCGCGGGGAGAACACGCAAACGCTACATCGTAAAGCCCGAGCCGAGATTCCGACCTGTAAACAAAGGTCAAATCGAGCTTTTCTGTGCTCTAACGAAGACACCCGGTAAGAAATGAGATCTGGTCGAAAGCGGTACATCTTATCACGTCTTCATGTTGTATGTATCAGAGCCGAGAAATAAATACTGCATTTGTAGACGTGGAGACGATTCCTTTCCCCGCGCAACACTTTGAGATCACGATCACGGATTTCAGCAGAGACACAAGAACGAGGCCTTTCCAGTCCGCCCGGACTCCCCGAAGCGAGAACGTTCACGCTGATCGGAGGTGAGGTGGGCATTTGGCGAAAACGTCGAAGGCTGGTCTCGGCCTGAGGGGGAGAACAGAATTCAGACACACGGCGTTCCTCGTATCGTCTCTCGCTTGCTCTCACGCGGAAGTACGAGCGTTGAATAATTCATTGCCCGTGGGAGGCCAATAATGAATATGTGCGAACAAATGAATGCGTGCGTGCTGAGGAGCTGGAGAAGAAGCAGAAGAAGAGGAGGGCTTCCCCCTGCTGAGTAATCTCAGCGGCACGCCTCGCCAAAAAGAGGACGAAGCAATGCTCCAGAAGGCCAACTAAAATAGCTCCCTTTCATTTACGGGAGTTGGTTCAGCCTGTACGCCGAGTTCCATCTCCACCAGACTGTACGCCGTACGCCCGACGTGCTCACGCGTCCCCCGCAAAGCCCCCCCGACCGTCATAACGGAGTCGTCGAAAGGAGCGGCGTGAAAAGGAGAACGGGCTTGAACGAGGTGAATAATGCATCAGTGCGGAGTCGCGTCTACCGGCCGGGGTTTCCTCTGCATCTGAGGTTTACCTCCCGAGTGGTGCGTGCGTCTCTGACGTCGCGGGTGTGCGCAGGTGCTTCTGCACTGTCTGCGCTCATACATATGCATGTGTGCTTGTTATTTTGAATTTTTTTTTTTTTTTTTTTTTTGCCAGCACTTTCACTTTCATCCTCCCACGCCAATGCCCTCCGCTATGCGCGGCTGTTCTAAATATACGCCTCACATGTATGGAAAGAAGCAGCAGCCCTCAGGCAAGACAAAAGAGCTGATTGAAAGAATGTAGGGAGGTCACCATCATTCATGCATCATTAAAACACCGGGGAGCAGTTCTTGTGTACTGTCAGGCCTTTCTATTCTTGTACGTGAGCGCGCACTATGACAGAACACAGTACAGTAGAGGGACTTCATCGGTTCTTATGTAAGGCAGAGGTCCCGCTTTCATGACCGACTGCGGGCACCAGCGCTGCCTTTTCAGCAGGTGCCGCGGCGATGACTCACGCTGCGCGTTGTGAAGAAATGCTTCGGTGTCCATCTTTTGGACCGGCAATAAACGCTAACCATGAAGGAGGCCAAAAGCACTGAGGACAACTGACGGGAAACAAACCGTTGATGGTTCTGTGACAGTGCGAAAGTCGCTCATCTGCCCACTCATCTCCAGAATCACATTTCATGGCTTTATTGGGATTGATACTGCCACAGTGATATTGAATTAACGACACATTTGCTATTGTGGTCGTGGTTTGCAGTGAGATTGATGATGACGCATGTCACTATGGCTTCCAAAAATATGGAATTTCAGAAATGTGGCACTGGTCTGGGCATGTTCACAGCCAACTTCAAGCCTACCCAATCGAAGCGGCTCCTCTCATTCCCTTTAAATCTGTTCACAGTAGTCTAGGACGGTCGCGTCCACATGGGGAAGAGGACGGAGCGAGCCGTGCGTGGCTGGGCCATTGAACGTTAGCGGGTGCTCTTATTAAATACACAATGAGTTGGTGACTCAAATATGTCCGCAGACATCATTACATTGTAAACGCAGAATGGCATCATCTCAACTTTTCATCGTATTCTTAATTGTCACACAAAAGTCACCTTTTCTTCCAGGACTCCACTGATGAGGATTCCTTCTCCCATGCGGAAACTGGATCACCGAAGGTCGGTACAGATTTGGGGATTTTATTCAGCATCGGGTTGGACGCCGATGAGCTTATAGCGAGATCGCAAACTTCAAATAAACAGCTTGCAATGTAAATGTAAATGCCATCTGGTTATTACGACATAACGGTCCTTTAGAGGACGAATAAACCAAAACAAAAATCCGATTTGTATGGGCAGGGGTTGCCTCAAAAGCAACTCTTGAATGTGTACACCCGTGTATAAGCACGTCAACACAAAAACATGGTTTTTGTGTCGAACTTTGGGAAACCAGCTGTTACATTGCATCGAGTCATTCAAAGGGCACTTTGCTTGTGAGTTATTTATTGGAAACAATGGAAAGTTGGAGATTTCGCTGGTGCGTTGAATTATTTTGATTGCAGGTCTTCACCGCGTCCCGTTGTGACGGAGCCCTTTGCGCTTTCCTCCGAAACGCCCCAGACGGTGTGGTGACGTGCTCTCACGTGGAGTAAGAGCGGACAATGCGAGGCACGGTCGCCTTGCCAGATTTAACAGGGCGACCGCGCTGCCAAGTCAATCCTCCCGGCTAGATTTCCAGTTAGGAATATGCGTCACATCATCTGGGACACTTTTAAGGAAGGCGGGTCTATGCCAAAACATTTTGAAGAGAAAATTGCACCCATTGTTTGCTGAGGAATCAACAGTTCAGTGGAACACACTTTTATCAATGGAACTCTTGTTTTATTTTCATCACTGGTGTTGTTAATAATTCATGTACTTTGAAAAGAATTTGATGACTTGCCAAAAGTCGCCTGAAACTCTCTACAGGAAGAACAAGCATTTGCTTTTGTATTATTGTATACAGTACTGTATTGACATATTCACAGAGGAAAACAATTCAAAACATTTGGCCACTTTAACGAGCGTTTAAGCGAGTTGGATTTAGTAGAATAATTCAGCCAAAAGAAGAACGGTTCTTCATGCGAAGTAAACATTTTTAGTCAGGTCAACTCAAGAGCTTGTATTTTTCGCCATTGCGGGCAGTTAAGGTTCTGTGTCGACACAACTAACACAACACGATCATACTTCGGAGACGTTCAATCATCGGGTCTTGGCCGACTTTGAAGGGAAGCGGTGGCGCGCTCGTACAGGCGTGTTAGACGGGTTGACTGAAAACCACACACGTCCACCCAACCTTGTCGAAGGAAGACTTCATGAACGAACCCAAAAAGAACATATTGCGTGCGGATGCACTTAAAGATGTTGCAGTCCACTTCGTGCCGAGTGTAGCATTCACCCACCAGAAAAAGCTTCTGTCTAAAAACATCATCATGGGATATGCGCAATCACCGCGTACAGAACTGAGGCGTTTTGCCGTATTACACCGCAACCTGGACCGGCTGCCAGTCCACTACAGGCAGCGACCATTCACGCTCATTTTACAACTACGGACAATTTAGGATCTTCAATTAGGTTAGCAGGCAATCGTACTGGAATGTGGAAGGAAGCCGGCGAGCACGCGGGAAACTCCACAGGAAGGCCGGTGCCGAGAAATCAAATCCGGGACCTCTTGACCGGGGGCGGAGACGCTAACCAAAATGTCCCATCTTTCAAGCAAATGTGACCGGCCGGCGGCCCTCTGCCGAGGTTCACTCCAGTGTGTTTAATTGACAACAAAGATACGCAACTGCTAATCGTTGGAGGGGAAAACACGCACACAATCTCGCTTGACAACACCGAGGGCAAGTGAGCAGAAGCTTGCCGAGCGTTACTTGGTTGCATGTAATTATCCCCGCAGAAAAGGAGCTTTCTGCGAGCCAAACGCTGCCGTACACGAGCCGTTTACCAATGCGAGTCCGATTGCTTCAGTTTCAACCGAGACGAGGTCAGCGGCCCGGGGTCTTCAGCTGACAAAATAAAGCGGCGCTCCGCTCGCGTTCCCCAGTGTGACCTAATTACAACCGGGGAGAGGGCAGATAGGAACTATTTCCCCACCGCCGCGTCATTCGACCTGTTCGTTTTCTCACGTGACGTCTTGTGTCGTCAGCCGAGAAGTAGCGAGGAGGTTTTCTGATAAACGCGTGAGCGACTCCTCCGCCCAATCCAACACGTCGCTTCCTCTTCCCGCTGCTGAGGCGCTTGAGTCACAGGCGACAGTGAGGGAGAAAGTCGCTAGCGACGCAAACACTGAGGATGTGCGCCGTGTCTCTGGTCATTGTGCTGTGGCGAACACACGCGTACAACACCGCACGCCCAAATTCTTTTGCTGGGAAAACGTGCACGTCTCAGACTTGAATTCAAGTCTGGACAGACGTCACGGGCATCACATGCGGCAGTAGAACAATGTGAAGAACTCTAATAATAATAGGCCCGCTTATAGCAGCCCCCCAAATGAAAACATGTCATTATTCCGAATTGAATTGTGGGGGTTTTTTTTTTTTTTTTTTTTGGGTGGGCGGAAACACTCAGGAAAGTGTTTTTAGAATAGCGTTACAATGTCCGCCGTTGTGATTCACTTTGATACAATGGTTGCTGTTGTTAATAACCAACCTCTGCTAAGAAAACAAATGTTGTGTGCGCGCGCATTGGTTTGTTTCCTGCGACCGGTCCGAGGTGCTCCCAGCTCAGGCCCGCTCCCGATCAATGTTAACGCGAACCTAACGAGGAAGATAAATGGATGCTGTGTTTCTTCGTGTTAACGCAATGACTGAAAAGCGACTCCAAACATTTTCCTTTGCAAAAGAAAAAGATTCCTGCCGGCGCTGCGAAACAGTCCTCGGCATGTCTTCCACGAGAGGTCGTGACCCCCATCCCCCCCCCCCCCTTTGCGGCGTTTGCGCCGGTTTTCTCCGACTTCCTCCCGCATTCCCAAACCATCGCCGGATCGTCTGCAGGTGCGAATGTGAGCGTAAACGGTTGCCCCTGTGACCGGGTCAGAGCGCAGCCCGGCTCGCGCCCAAAGTCAGCAGCGACGGGCTCCGGCTTATCCGCGGCGGCGCGCCAAATATCTTTTTCGAGGGCCGAGCGAGGCGTCGTTACGTCTGCGCTCTGACTTGTCCTTTGATTGCTTTGGCTTCTTTCTTTGAGGTCTCCTCAGGTAAACCGCGTTTGCCTTTCAGTTCCCATCCTTTCCTGGTGCCGATGTGTAAAGACCCGCCCCACAGAGGATACAGCACTTTATACACCGTTTCATTGCTACTTTTGCCATTCGAACGCAAACTATTTGTAGAATTAGGTTCATGACTGACGTCCAAAGTGAAACAAGAGATGACCCGTCAAGATGTGTGTGCATGAATGAATGGTGATCCTATCTTACACGTACGATGCAGATCGGTTCCTTTACGAACAAGCTACTCTTTTATTGTTCTTGGCATGATAGCGTTGGGATTTCCTCGCTCTTTGCTTCTGCCAGCGGCGACTTGATGAGCGTTTTGATCTTATCGGCGGTGCCGGCACAACACGCGGGCGCCGGGCACGGGCTTTGCTCCGAGTCACCTCGCGGACGACCTGCGCTGAACCTGCTTGACCTTCATCCTCCCTCCCTGCCAAATGGCGACACGCTACGAATGGTTGTGCCGTGACGCGACGCGGGTTGTTCCCATTGTCCCAGAGTGGACACACCGTCCCTACCCCTTCCTTTCGGTCATTTCGGGAGGCTGTGCCGCGCACAGGCTACATCGCGACGCTTTTCCTGTGTTTGCAGACGGCCGAGCGGCCACTTTACAATATCAAATGGTGGAAGAATCACTTCTAAGCTGAGTCGGCTGATGACCTTCGGGGAAAGCCCGTAGGTGAGTTTCAAATCAATTTCCCTTCGGTCCAAGAAGCTGCTCTATGGATCATGCAGGAAGAAAAACCCAGTCCACCATTTGATGGCCTTTTGTACAGTATTGAGGACAAACATCATCAATAGAGAGGACATTTGACAGGAGATATCAGACTCTTGTTTGGATTCGCTCAAGCGGACCGTCTCTCCCCGACTGCGATCCACGTTAAGACAGCCGTGCTCTTATCTGACAAGAGACCGCGCTCCTCGTTGTCCGTCTTCGCCGTGAACGTGGCGGGAAATCTACCGTATAGCACGATGCCACAAACGTGCTCACCACTATTGGGACAGGGAGTGATCGTGGCGTCCTACTTGATGTATATTTCCATTTTTCCATTCTCTATCCCGCTGAACCTCCGGAATCTATCCCGGCTCACTTTGCCAGCCAATCGCAAGGCACGTAGAGATTGACAAATGTTTACACACGATGCCCTCTGTGACTTCAGCCAGTATCTTATATCTACTACGTCGCATTACATCATACACCCTAAAAAAAAAATAAAGCAGCGTATAGTCTACTGTATATATATATATATATATATATATATATACACACACATACTACCCAAATGGCACGCATCGGGACTCGCTTCTGGGATACAGTACTATTTAGCACCAGAATCAGTGTAAAATAGTACCCAAATGTACCCCAAAATAATCTTTGGGTGCTAAATAGGACCGAAAAGCGCTTCTTCCCCTTTGTGTACAAGCCAAAGCACCACATTTGGCTACGATGCACGTGTAGCAAAAACATTTTTGTCCTGGGCCACACTGTACTTTGTAGTAATGTTATTCCAAGATAGGAAATCAGCCCATGATGTATTGTTTACCTTATCTCCAGTTCTGTCACACGTCAGCTTTCCCCAGACCGAAAACAAAGTATCTGTCGCGCATCGTCCCTCCGCCCGGCCTCCCGTGGAGCCTCGTGACCTCATGACCGCGAGCTACGCTGTCGTCCGGGGAAGAGGGCGACCTGTTCCCTGTCCGCGCGATGGCCTTCCAGGCTCGAGGGACGGGGTCCGCCGCCCGGCGCTGTGTTCTCTCCGTCTGCGGCCAAACAAATATTGGCGAAAAAACAAACAAAAAAAACACAATCTTGGGATAAATCTCACCTTGGTGTCGAACTCCATGAATGTGGTGAAATAGCAACACATAAACATTTTCCATTTTCCGTTCCGATTGCGCATACGGTACATCGTTTAACATACCATCGCCTTTGACGAAGAGCCTTCCTTTTGCACGGTCCTCATCGATATTGAACATTTGGCTTTACAATGGAATTGCAGAATGAATGACACAACATGTGTTCCAGGTGGAATCTTATCACATTTCTGTCGCCGATGGACAGGTCATCCAAGCCGACATCTCGTTACTTCAGCTAAACCTCCTAACCGGTCCCGTGAGCGATCATCGCGGCTGCCGAAAATGAGGATTTCTTTGCTACGACGGAGGTACCTTATTTCCTCTATCTATGCCCGTGACAGACACGGTTTTCCATCGAACGGCGGACGGTGCAATAAGCCTGTCGCTATTCAGAACAGAATCCGTCGTGGCGTCCCGCCAGGCTCTCACCTTTGGGTTCAATTAAACAGGCCCAGGCTGCACCAGCGACCGAGTACATTTATGCCTTATACATTTACACTGCTCTTCAGTATGCCAGATGATTTCGGAAATTCTGCTCATCTTTCGTCCCTGTTGTGTTACGTCTAGTTATGTTTGCTTTAACCCCCCCTCCTCCCCCCCAAATGCACACAGGGGGGTCTTATGTCACAAAGTCTTCATCTGCCCTTTTGTACTTGGTTTGTACTTTTACCCGAGGCGATACGAAAAAAAAAGAAAGAAAAGCGCAAACTCCTCTTCCGTTCTTGTATGCGAGTCCGTTTGGTCGAGCGAGGAGTGTGATGCAAAGTTCTGTTTCTCAACGAACGTATGACAAAACATTGTTAGATAAGCGGTGGCGAGAGCACCAAAGTGCACTCAGTGGCCGCGAATCGCAACGCTTGCCGACGACACTCATTGCGCACTTGATCACTGTTACATTGGATTGATACTGTTCAATCACAACACGTTGATTATTCTTATTGTCAGTGCACGTCGCAATGGTGGATAATCGCATTGCGTCCGACTGAAAGTTGTTTCCGACGTAACGGCCCTTTCACGTAGTTTAATAGTGCAAAGGAAGATGATATTAATAACAGCTAAATGGCGAAAGGCAGCACGGTGTACGACCGGTTCGCACTGCGTCCACGTCGTCGGCCCTGATCGGTCCATACCGGGGCGGATGCTAGCATCCAGATAGAAGCTTGGGGCGGCCGAGCATTCATAGCGGCCACTTTAGCTCCTTTCTACACACTGAACGCACATCGGCTTCCTTCGCACCATAAACATCCGCTCCTCCCTCGTCGGTCCTTTTTAGCGAGTCGTCGAAGATTCCATTTTTTTCTTCCCGGTTTTGCTCCCCACTCCATCCTCTCCATCCTCTCCACCCGGCGAGCCTCACGGCCGCCGTTGAGCAGCTGCGGCGGTCAGAAGGCGCCCGTCGCCCGTGACTGTCATTGCGAAGCGCAATTCACCAAGTGTTGGATTACTAATAGAAAGTGTGATCTGAAAGTGGGTGTGGTGAGAATTCAAAAAAAAAGGGGGAGCGGGGGATATTTGGAGGTTATGCTAGTCATCCCTCCCATTCACTAGAATTTAACCTGAGCCGAAAATGACTGCAAGCTTTGCTACGTCATTCACGGTTACATCATAAGCTATGAATATCGTTAAGTATTGTTGAAAACACAACATGCAGTGGCTACGGAGACTTTTCAGAACCCTTCCAACTCTTCGCTCTTTGTTATATTGCAGCCATTCGTTAAGATCATTTCAGTTCATTTTCTTCCTCGTTAATGTACACGCAGCAGCCCGTGTCGACAGGAACAAAGCGTAATTGTTGACCGGATTTTTGGCTGATTTATTCAAAAAGAAAAGCTGGAATATCACACAGCCGTAGGTATTCGGACCCTTTGCCGGGACACTCGCGTATTGAACCCGATCGGGCGCTGTCCATTTCTTCTCCTTCGGATGGTTCTACACCTGCTTTGGGGTCCGGCTGTGCTCGATTATACTGATTGGACTCGATGAGGAAAGCCACACCCCTTTCTGACGGAATTGTGGCAAGGCACACATCTGGCCAAGGATTACAACCAACATTCTGCTGCACTTCAGCGGCTTCCATAAGATCAGAACCCTTGAAACGTTACTTTTTGTGCCCTTCACATCAACGCCACATATTGAACAAATACTTTTCGCGAGCCTTTGTCAGTCATGTGCTCTTACACTTGTCATTTTTGTTGCCATCTCCCATCACGACGGCACCTGCTCACGGGCAGCGAGGCTACGATCTCACGGGAATTCCTTTTAGGGTGAAAAGAAAAAGGAATGCGATGCCTCGGGTCGGTCTACGTGATGTGTTCCACGTCACTGTCACAGAGGTCATCGGCGTCACCATCGAGATGGCGTAGGAAACAATGGAGTCAAATGGAAGTTCATCATCCAGTTCAAGGCAGGCAGCAGCATCTGAGTCAAATATTCAAACAATCTTTTTCTCCAGATCCGAATAACGCCTCATTCGGCGACGCCCTGTTTCCGCAAATAAACGCTGCCCCATTTTCTATCGGTTCGAGACAAAATCTCATCCCGTTGTGGAGAATAATTGAGGGCAGGATGTGTGAACGATAAATATTAATAAATCTATGGAGCCGATGTTTTGAAAGTCTGGAGTCATCTGGAGGGGGGGAAGAAAAACCCAAACATGCTTCCAAAAATGCATGCAAGGCCGTGGGAATGACAATATTGGGCAAATGAATAACCTTCGTACGGGGGGATATTTATTTGAATAACCCTAACCCACCCATCCACCCATCCACCCATCCATCCATCCATTCATCCATCCATCCCACGCGGGTCGCGGCGTGCTGGAGCCTATCCCAGGAGGCGGGGTACGCCCCCAACCGGCCGCCGGCCAATCGCGGGGCACACACAAACGAACAACCATTCGCACTCACATTCACACCTACGGGCAATTTGGAGTCGTCAATTAACCTAGCACGCATGTTTTTGGGATGCGGGAGGAAACCGCTCGCTACATTTTTGTGACATTATCAGTTGATTTTTGTCAAATATTTCTCCTCTTTTTTTAAGACAAAACTGTTTTTTTTCCCCAAACAGTTTATTTATCAAATGTTGCAAAATTTGCCGACTGTATATTGAATAGTAGAAATTAACCAAAGTAAGTAACGTTCCAATTGTTTGTGTATTTCATTCCTCACAAGGAAGGACTCACACCCCACTAAGGGGACGTGCCCCCGGGTTGAAACCCCCGATAGAAAGCGGAAAAAAAAAAAACATGGCCATAGTTCCCCCAAAAATGTAGCTGATGGCGCAAAACCAGTGTGATGTTTGGGTTCGGCCCGTGACAATTGTCCTAAATCAGCTAAAAAAAAAAAATCATCTCGGGCAATCATTCCAAGTATCTAAAAAGAACACAACATTCAAGCTAACTTGCCATCATCATCATTTTGACTTTGCTTATATTTATTTAGCGCTCTTGTTTTCAACAGCCTTTTATCACTCTCGATTTGTGCATTTATGAAGCGCTCTCGTTTGAAACATCTTTTGAAACAGGGTGAGGGAGTTATGTTTTCATAAGGACAGTTAACTCCTCTCTCTTATGTTTTTTTTCTTGTCTCGAGTTTCGAGCAGCTTCCGATTACCTTGATACATTTTTTTTGTATTTTACCTGTGCTGTTTTCCATTCAAGTCATTCGTGAAATTTGAGCGCATTTAAGTTGATATGTAGCGGGTTGGCCGCAACACATTCCCGCCGCATAGGTTGACCACGTCGCCAACCGTACCCAGAAGCATCCGTGTCTTATTAGCGCGGCTCTTTGGATGCCGACGGAAGCCGTTGCGTGCGCACGTGCGTGACGGGGGAGGACAGGACAAGATAGAACAGGACAAGGACGGCGGGACGAGGCTCGTGAACCCGGCTCTACAACTTTACTGGGGTGGGATTAACGATGTGAATGATAAAAGTCTATCGGACGAGAGTACGAGTGAGGGGGATACGCGAGCAATTCGCATATTCATGAGTTATTTGTCCTTTGAAAGAGAGAATTGACAGCGTTTTACATGCACAAAGAATGACAGAAGTGTCCCGTCATTGCTGTGCTGGGGAATGGTTTGTTTGCCCTTGACAGCAATGGTGGCCAGGCCTCCGGCATCTTCACATAAGCCACATTATTTTGACGTCACAGTAGTTTAACATCGATGTTACGTTGAGATGAATGTTGCACGTTTATTAGCGTTCATCGAATGGCAGATTTCTGACCGAGTGATTCGTCTTGTGGGCTACATAAGCAGGCGGAAGATCACTTCGCGGTTGGCCGTCCGGTTTTCTAACGGTCACGGTTGATTTGAAGACCACGCCGCCGAAGTCTCCTACCGCTCTCGGTCCAAATCTCAAACCGACACGTTGGATTTGAATTCGGAAAGAAATCCGACTTAAGAGGGTTCGCCGCAAATGTATCAACTCCAAGCTTCCCATTGGTCTCGAATTCACAGAATTGCTGTAAAGGTTAGAGAAACATGGAGAAGAATGGAAAATTCTAATCCCTCTATATACTGTACAGCATCTATGTAAAATGGGTATTTTTCACCAATATAACTGCTTATTTGTTGAAGTACATTACGCTTTCCTCCTCGGCAACCCTGAACAAGCAAGTTTTGCAAAGTTGTTTTTTTTTTGGGGGGGAGCTGCAAAATCAGCGCAAATTCAACAGAAGTAAGCGGCAGGGTGAAGAAAGCCCCCCCCCCCAGCGCAGGAAAACAGCTGAATGAGGCTAAAGCCGACATTTGTGTCTCCCACCACACGGTGCAGGAATCGTGCGTGTGCGACAGAGAGAGAGAGAGAGAGAGAGAGAGAGAGCACACGTGCGTGCGCAACGTGTCACGATCGTTGTACTGTAAGATCATTCCCGCTCACATTCTCCCCTCTGGAGAATAGGTCTCGTGAAGATATTTTGAACGTTGCTATGTGATTTTGGGATTCAAATTAACGGTATTAACAATACGCGAGTAGAAGTCAATGGTGGCTTTGCGCATGGACCGCTATTCTCCACACTGTTGTGGCTGGCCAGTGAGATCCATCTCATCTATTGACACAACTAACCTTTTTGAAAAAACCACGTTCTTCGACATTTCCCCAAGTGTTTCGATAGGAACACCGTCCGTCCACGTCTGCAGCCGGCAGAGGCCCGAGGATCAAGTATTACAGTCGTTTCATGTTTTTAAGGGCCGAGTGTTGTCTCGCGCAAGTGAGGTCTGCCTCCTTGTGTTACCGTGGCAACCGGGGCAGCTTTGCGACGAGAGAGGCTTGGTGGGCTGCCTTCCGTCGCCTCGCCGGCAAGCGTATGCGTAAGGGCGGGCCGCACCTCTCCGGTGAGCGCGACAGCTTGCTCATGGACACATTTTTAGAAAGAAAAGGTTTACTCGGTGGTTAGAGTTCACACTCGAGGAGTAGGCAGGCACTGGAGAGACCGACCTATTTGTTTACAGGCAAGTCAAAAAGTGAAGGTTATATATTTTCGTGCGCGCGTGTGATTCCCAACGGTCAGAAGAGGTTTGATCCAGTTCATCAAATGCAAACGAAAACTATCCTCAGAATTCCTCACCACATGGAAAACACAATGGTTTTTTTTTTTCTTTGGGTAATTCTAAACATCCTACATCATGTTGAGAACAATACATTTTTGGGTTCTTGGAAAGCATCATGTAAATACTGGTGTTTATCTTTTCTTTCTTTCTTTTTTTGGGGAAAAGACCCTTCACCCCTTGCTGGCCTGGAGAACAATGCCACCACAACAAAAACAAATCAGCGTTGGATAGAGAAGAATAACCTCTATCCCCAACCTCCTTCCTGTTAACACAATACTTTTCACACTTTGAACTCAGTTATGAACGCTCAGTAAATGGGATCGCTCAACATCTTATTTCGGGACTGCGGGTGGTGTTGATTCACTCAATTCAGAGAAAACTAGGTGTCAGTTAGCGCAAAGCCATTTATTCCCGCTTGAGGTATGGGGGGGGGGGGGCGGGGCGGCTATATTCGTAGTTGAACATATTATTCGATCATTTGGTATATTTTTCAATGGTTTGACTCCATATGATGCTTAGTTGATAGACAGGCACGTCTCAGTAAATTAGAATATTGTGGGGAAACATTTCATTGAAGTCGATGAAACTCGTGAGCGGAACTCACGCTGTCAGCAGGGAAGTGAACCGCAACACCAACAATCGCCATTTGCAATATTGGTCAAGCGGCAGATTTATCATCTGAAGGTGCGGATTTCCCGGGGAACAAAATGCGCGCGTCTAAAGTCGATACACAAGTTATTCTGAAATGAGGCGTTTATTTGTTTCAAGCGGCTCTCTTTCACTAAAGGAACAAAATGAACAAGGCAACTTTGCGCAGACCGTAGCTCTCTCTTTTCGATATGACAGTCTCCTTTATTTAGTCCGGGACAAACGTACAGTCCAGCGATAGCGGCCGGCGTGTGCCGAATCGTATCGCCGGGCCGCTGCGGTGACAACGCTGCTGTCGACGGTCGGGGAGGCTAAGCTTCTCTGCGAAGTCGCACAGCCTCGGCGGACTCCCGACACATGAGCACAGATGCGCCCGATTTCCCCCCCCAAAATCAAAATGGATGTCCACCACTCATTGTATCGGATCGCTGAATAGTGGAATACCAGGGGAGCTCCAGAGTGGAAGATGTGCGCAAAAAGCGCTAACCGCTCGAGGGCATCTCGGCAGCGCTCGGCCAGCAGGCGAGCATCTCTCATTTTGCCATTTTTGCTTTCCTTTGACGACCGCAGTCTGCCAAAAGCCTTCTCGAAGGCGTCGAGATGTTTGGGCGGCAAATCTAAGGGAGGCCCGCTCGCGCCCGGGGGGGACCTGACCGAACATCTCCGTCCGTCAGCAAATGTTTTCTTGGCGACTGAGGTCCATTCGAGCAGTTCCGGCAATGCGCTTGGAGGCTTCCTCGCTTATCTTTCTCACGATCATCCTCGCTCCATTGGACGAGATGTCGGAGCTCCAGACCTCAGGGCAATTGAGGACCTTTTGTGCATCTTTCCCGTTCAACTAATGACACCGAGAGTTCTCGCCTTCCCATGGAGCCTTTTGCTGCTGCATCTCAGCAGGATGGCGCACGGCTGCGTACCACTCGGAAGGGCACCTGAATTCTGCCTGACTTCTCGGGAATCCAATGCTTCGTTCACTCATTAAAACATTTGATAACTTTTTATATTGTGTGTATATTTACGTGATATTCTGTCTGCATGCATCTCCATAATCAATAAACAAGTGATGCAGCTTTCGTTTGAAATGTTATTTCTAACTGTCCAAAAGCAATTTCACTCATGTTGAAGACAGAGTCACTCATGGTTTCGTGGTTCACGCGCGGGCTAAGTTAAGTTCCTACCCAGCGACGGTATGAAATGCCTCGCCTGTCTCTCGATGCGTCCTGGGATCGGCAGGCGACCGGTTCAGGGTGTACCCTCTCGCTCCCTGCGTCCTCAAACAGGATAAGCCGTCCAGTAAATGGAGGCACACACATCTAGATGCATCTTTATAGAAGTAGACTATCACAACATACGTACGCTCTCTCTTGTCAAGCGTCAAACTTGCTGACGCTTGACGCACATCTACGGCAATTCTGCCTTTTCAAAGTGAGCAACGTTCCATTTTGATTGACGTTTTCGTTTCGCAACGTTTCTTATTGCGGTTGGAGATCGTTCACAACGAGACGGCGGCATACAGAGAACATTTGGAACATTTCCGCGTATCCCGTTGCGAGAGTCGCTCGTAAAAGGAACAATGATAGTGGTCGAGGTACACCTGCTGATCATAGGGCCGCTAACAAATGAAGCTTTGAGGCCATTGACCTTTGACCTGTCCAGCCGTTGATGCTCAAGAGTCCATGAAAGGGGGAAGCGGTCTTTTGAGAAGTCCACTTCAAGTCGTCGTTCCGGCCTGTGCGATCAGAAGGCCTCAAGTCGCTTTGCGCTCATTTTCCATTTTGCGGCCGCGTGTCAACCGACGTCACGGGCCCCCAAATGACCGTCAAGTCCATTTGGGGGCCCGGGGCGAACCCGCTCACGTCCGGCGAACGTCGCGCTCATCTCGGTGCTTTCAGCGTCGTCGATAAGAACGTTCATCAGCATTGGACGTAGTTCACGAAGATGCGAGTATTAGCCCACGCTCGTCTTCATGCTGAGAAACGTCACTCGCGTCCATCGGCTTTGGCTGACACTGCCAGCAGCGCTACTGCTGCTGGCAAGCGTGTCGGACTCTTGCTGTTGTCAGCTATGCGTCATCGTGAATCGGGCTGAAACATTTGGTCGTTTCGATTCCAAAAATGTTTGTGTGAGAGGAAACTTGCATTTTCCTCGTTTCCGCTCCAATCGGAGAACTTCTTCTCCCAATCGCACCGACAAGTTGGGTTAGATACCATCTTTTGCAATCGAGACGCAGGAGAAGGGAAGGGTGGTGGGGGGGGGAGGCGGTCGAAACAATTTGATGGTTTTTTTTTTGAAGCGGATGAATTGAGACTAAAATAATAATTGCTTTAAACTAGATAAATACATTTTGAACGAGATTTTTGGAGGCCACTGGAAACCTCGGCCAAGTCTGGCTGCCCTGCGGTATTCCGCAACCTATCTGAGGTCAGTCCGGCTTTGACGATATTTCGGGTTCGGGGGACGAGACTCGCAATTGTCAGCGGAGAAACCGTCTCGTGTGCGGCGTGACGCGTCGGCCATGTTGACCACACCGCACACGACAAGAGAAGGAAGAACACTCACAGCGCTTTCTTCTCCGCAGTCTGGATGCCCGGTGGCACCGCGCCGCCTCTCACGGGTCAGTCTCTGTACTATGCGGCCATCTTGTTCTGGGGAGGAAACTAGTCATCGCGGGTTCAGATATCGCAATGTCGATCGTGCGCCGCGTTGATCGTCTCCTCTCGAGTACACCGCAGACTGTAAGAGACGGAATGAACACGCACGGCCATTTTGTTCCGCATCATATGCGGGGTCTCGTCGTTTTCATATTCAGGTTAACCGCGGGTGTCCAGTTGCCGTCGACCCAACGGCCTGAGAAAGTGACTTGTGGACTACGCTTTATACTTTCATTCCCTGGCAACGAGATCTTTGACCAGAGTTCATCAGATGATCACTTCGTGGAACTTCGGGCATTAGCGGCTTACGTCGTGAGCCAATGAAAGGGTTTCTTTCCTCGGTAGGTGCGCCTCTGCTTTCTCCAAAAGAGAAAGCCGTCCTTTGTCACAGAACGCAGTCATTAAGGGGACGTCGAAGAACGGCGGCGGGCGGGTTTTGTAGCTTCTGCCAGATATTAAACATCCTCCTCTTTGATTCCCAGCCTTTCCCGACAGGGATGAACAGGAAGCTTTCCTTCGTGTTTTTTTGTCTCTTCTCTCGCCATCTGCATTGTGTATCACGGAGAAGCCGACGTCTTCCTGCGTCTGCACATCACAAAGAGCCTTTTGATTCCTTAATGGTGGCAAACAACAAAAGAAGGGAAGCGCAACGCGATTAATAACTCCAAAGGAGATAGGCTTGAGGAAACAACATGCAGTTTGGGTGATTTGTGCTCGTGTAAATAGTCCGCTGCATGGCATAACGTAGCGTGCAGAGGGAAGCGCAATCTGGGAGAAAGGCACTCGAAAAATACATGGATTTGCTTGCTATCGCTATTTGATGATTTTAAATGCACATTCGCAAAAGGTTATCATAGAGCAACGTCATAATCATAAGTAGTGTGAGTCGTATGAGCTCATATCAGTTTCTAAACGCTTCGGCACCATCGTCACTATGGGTGCGGCCGTCTTCAAACCAATGCCGACCTGCTCAGTCCTATCTGGTTATTGTATCTTTTACTTGTATTTTTGTTTCGACTGTCATCAGTGGGTTTGTGTGAGACTGTGTACACGATTGGGGGATGCACACTGCAGGGTAGAAATCAATCGCCGCGAGATCGAGTTCAGACGACAGCTAAGTCACCTCGTTAGAGAGTTGTGTGTCATTTTTCCAAATTTGGCATCGAATCCGGTCACACGCGGTCGGCCGCGCACCAAGCCACGCCAAATAATGCAACGGAGCAATTCAAGTCACGTCGCATGCGGCTCTGCAACCCGTTTTCATGAGTCGTTGACTACTTCATTTACACCTGTGGCTAAAAACGGAAGCGTTTCGGCGAGCCCTTTTTGCCCCCCGAAACGAAGACATGAAATCCACGGCGTCGGCGAACGGGGCTATCATTGCCGACAGCCTCTCGAATATATCCTGGAGAAATTGGCAAAGGACGCACGATCGCCATCTCGGAAGCCGGTAACAAGATGACAAAGGCGGGGCTTTAGCCACAGCCTCTCCTTTCATCTCATCGGTTTCCTCCCTTTGTATTGTCGGCCGACGCGGAAGTCTTCTCTGCGGCCGCCTCGGCGATCCACTTCTTCCAGGACGATCTTGACATGTTGTTTGTGGTTCAGCAAAAGAGCAGAGGCGGCGCTTCGGAACATCGTTGTGCGATAACGCCGGCGGGTTTTGTTGCGCCGGGTTCTGGATCGGGTCGCTGTGCGAAGGTCAGTCGCCGACTTGAATTGGTTAGTGACGTTCGAGTTCCCAATTCCCAGAATTCTGCAACCCTTCCCGTATCATGTCGTCTAATTTCTCTTGTGATTCTGCGTAAACCAGCAATATACATACGCTCCCAATTAGAACATTCGGACATATAAAAGTTTGCTTCGCACTTGTTGCAGGAATTCTCTTATTTGTTGTTGGAGTCTTGTCGAACACCTTGCCCCAACCCTAAGATTCCAAACGGGACTGTTCTCGTCGGTTTGTCACGGGGCGGGAAATGAATGACTTAAATGTAACTAATTGCGCTGAAGCGTGGCATCGAAGTTTGAGAATCATTTTGAGGATTTGCCACGAAAAAGGGGGCAGATAAGGTAAAGGGCGCGTGCCGAGCCGTAACGTCAACACTTACGAAGAGGCCGTTGCGTTGGTTACAAAGCCGTGTCCTTTATTGTTCAACAGCATGACGTTCTTTATATCACCTATGACGCATTTCACAAGTTGCCATCCTGAAAAAGCGTACAACTCGATATATATGACAGTACATAAATAATACCGTGCCGGTCGGTGCAGCTCATATCAATAGACACATTCGATGCATAAAACACACGTGGATCGTGTGCATTAGAGCGGCATAGAAATATATACGCTAATGCATCACGAAACTATGGGGGGGAAAAAATATACAGCGTCCTTGGCCGTCACGACAAATCGGTCCCGTCTCCCGTCAGAACACACGTAAAGCGTTTAGAGGAGTCCGTAGGATGTCATTCCGTCAGTAGCATTCGGCGCGTCAAACTCTGCGGCCGACGGACCCGGTTGCAGTCGGAAACGAGACGCGGGACGCTTGAGGGGCGGACAGCGCGTGTGTGAATTTGGATTGCGCGGCCTCAAGCGGCAATCGCGCAGACGTGCAACTTCCGATCGTTTGGCGGCGGGAGCGGGAGCGTTAAGTGAATTGCGTTGCGCTCTCCCCACCGCGACGTCGTTCCTCAGAGAGCCCCGGCGTTGACACCGGGTCACATGGACGGCGAAGACGGCCGATACCCGCCCGCCTCTCTCTCCGCCGGCAAGGACTTTGAGATCGGAGGGAAAATAAGGCAAAGTACTGACTACTTCGACCGCCGGCTTTGAAACCGAGCTTTGTTTTTATGACTCAGTCGTGCTATTAATAGCTCTGTGCTGTTCTCACGCGCCATTGAGAGAGAGCGAGGCGTCACGTGCCGGCCGCTCACGCTGACATTAGCGGAGACCAGATTTGCTTGACATTGCTCAAGGTGGATGAACTTCAAAGTGCATGAGGATGCGTTTGGGTCGTGTGTGTTTTTGATGACGCTGCGAAACATCAGGGCAGGGGTCTGACTGCACTGGTCACCGAGTACTTCATGACATATTCATGAGGCGGATGTACGACCTACTGATTCGCTATGCGCGCAGCGCAATGCTGATCAACCCTGATACACCTCCAAGGTGTTCTTTTAAGACCCTCGTCACGCGTGCGATAAAGGGGAGTGGGGCCACCCGGTGAGTCATGCATGCACTGTAACCATTTCGGAGACCATGCGGCGACGGTGTCGCAAAACCAGGAATGACGTTCAATGTTCATGAGTGTCGCAGTGCAGCACGGGCGCTTCGCTCTTAATTGAGCCGGGACAGTCCCGCGGCCGTAGCCAGGGCGGCCGCGAGGAGGCCGGAGCCGACCGAGACCGCCGCACCTCCGGATCGGAACACCGGTCGGCCATTCAGGGGCTGCACCGGCCTGAAGGTCCCCACCATTGGCTTCCCATCGTGGAACTTGAGCTCGGAGAAAGCCCGCAGCTGATGGAGAAAAAAACACATCGAAACGCTCAGAAGAATGCGGCGCCTAAAGAGATTTAGTTCGTCAGAATGCGCTTTTGGGATTTGGTCTATTCCGGTTTGTCGGATTTGGAAATACTAACGGTACGCAAACAGAAGTGAATTGTGGCGTTCCACAAGGCTTTGTGCTTGGACCGCTATCATTCACACGGTTGTTGCCATCCAGTGAAAGCCATGGATTTATTTTCATTGCTGCATACACTAAATAAGATTGTACACTATATATACACATATAGGCTGTATTTACATATTTATACAAATATATGTACACATTTACAGTACATAAATAGTGTACATACGTGTGTGTGTGTGTGTGTGTGTGTGTGTGTGTGTGTACGCGTGTGCGTGTCTGCGCATGTGTACAGTACCTTTAAAAAATTAGTTGCATGTATGAGTTAATGTGGGGGGAAAAAAACTCTATCAACATGAATTGTTATGCCGATGACTCCAAACTATATCGATCAGTGCAACCTTACGAGAGCGCAGTTATTCAAGCAGACATGAAAGCACGTCACGTCATCTGACGAGGTCTCTCCGAGGACTGAAGACAGCGATACCATTTTACTCACGAATCGGCATTGTCAAACCGCACGATTTGCGTTTCTTTTCACAAATCCTAACCTGTTCGAAGCTCAGAGGGATGGGGTTCTCGAACAAGGTCCAAACCACGGCCTCCGTGCAGCCCGGTGTGGTCAGAGACCCGTTATAGCGGTAAAAGGTGGTCAGGTTGCGCTCAGGCGGAATGAGCTGTGCCAAGGAGGTAGGAGGCAGAGAGGCAGTTGGCGTCTAGGGGGGGAGAGGAAAAAAAAAAAAAAAAAAAAGCAACAACAATGTAAGGACGATGGCCATGTTTTCCCACTTAACTTGTTTTGATTGAACATCAGCACCTACTTGTGGGTTCGATGCTTCGCAGAGCGCTGATAACGGGGTCATACTTTCGGTTTGCGCTGTTGGACATCTGGAAAGTGGGAAGCGACAGATTTCAGCTCGGCTGAATTTCCACTTGTCCGACGGTGTGATTTTGAAAAAGTGTGGGATTGAAATAATCACCTCATAAAAAAAGCCCAGGACCGCAACTCCTTCTGGATCCGCAAGTGCCGTCATCAAATCGTTGTAGTGATGCTTCACGTGCACGATGTGCAGCTGCACGAAAACAGTTAGAATGGGACCACTTTTTCCGCGCAGGCCTTTCTGTATGTTTCTGCACACTTGACCAACAAAACTATTGGAGCTTTATCAAACTGTCGACATTTCAACAATAGGTGGCAGCAAAAAGGGACACGTCAGCAAAAGCTACGACAATCTAAGGAATGCAGCTTGTGTGAAGGCGCTTAGCTGTCAAAGGAAAACCTCAGAGTTGCCGACGTAGCCGAAAACAAAAGGATGAAATTGGCTATTGAATGGGGCGGTTAAGGAAGCGAGCTACATGTAATAATTTGACCTTTAGTTCACAGCTTCAGAATCATTTGGCTGGTACACTGGCCTATGCGCTGCCATAACTAGCATAACTATGGGTTCATGACACGATGGTTTGAATCCTGCTCAAATTTTGTTCAAATCACCATTTCTTCAAGTAGTTGGTGAGTGAGCTAGTTATGGCAGCATGCACGGGGGTCCGCCAGCCCCCGTTTTACGGGTTGATGTGCCCTTTAAATTGCTAACCGTACAGCCTACGCCCAGCAGAGGGCGCTTCCGCTTCCATCCATTTTCAGCAACGCTTATCCCGGTTAGGGTCGCGGGGCGCCGCAGCCCATCCCAGCCGACTCCGGGCGAAAGGCGGACTCCGCCCTCCACTGGTCTTAAATGCAAATATCATTTTTCTCCACGGTCAGAAGAGGATCTCGCCACTTCCGAAAATCCGAATTGCGTCATTCGTTTGCACGCTTCAATTGCTCTGTTGTCCCAAAATCCATAAACGATGTCATCGAGTAGATGTTTGAGTCGAGAATGAAACTCATTCGACCCAATTTGTACGATTCCATCCGAGTCATAACAAATAATGAAAAACAAAATGTCGTTTCGATGAGTTTAATTGGCCAAAAGTGGCCACAAAGGAGCCAAAAGGTACATCGGAGGTCAAGGGCAGAAGTCGCAAATGATAAAACCTTGGGAGGTTTCGTGACATCTATTTTACTTTCTGCACAGCTAACGTGGTGGGGAAAAGGTGAGGCTGACACAAATGGCCGGCAGAGAGTCCAGCGGGTGAAAAAAAAACAAAAAAAAAACAAAAAGGCGTGTATATTTGTTGTAAGGTACCTCCATGGGATAGCGCTCCCCGTCGATGGTGTGTTCAGAGCCCGGCCCGCCATTGTTGCCCCAGTGCAGGTGGAACTGGACGGCCTTGTAGGTGCTCGGCAGACCTCCGCCCGAGACGGTGCACAGGTGAGGAACTCCCACTTGAACTGGAGAAGACAAAAGAGAGTCACGGTCACACGTGGACTCCTCCGCTGTCGCCGCTCTGACTTGGCGCTCACCCGAGTGGCCGTTATTCTTCACGGTTCCTCGGAAGATCTGCTGGTAGTCGGCGAAGTCGAAGGGAGTCAGACGCTCGTCTTTCAAAGTCTTTCTGGTGACAACGTTGATGGGCGATTGGGACTTTCCAGCACAGGCGCCGTCGGCGCGGTTCCACTTTTCCGGCGCTGCAACACAGCGACGCGCGTTCTCAGTTTGGGGTTTTCCGATGCTACAAAACGTGCCGAAATCCGGCTTACCGTTACATTGACGCTCACAGGTGAACTGCGACTGATAGCACCAGTCTGAAAGGGAAAAGAACAGGACCGAACCCATTGGTGCATATTTAATGTATCTTTTAAACACTGAACCGGTCAAGTGTCCTTCTATATTTAACTCCGCTCTTGTAACCGGCCATACAAATGCTCTACATACCGCATCTGTTATTATATTCTCAAATATTTTTCCTTCCTATCGGAATAAACACACAGATACAATCTCTTACATGAGCGGGGACACGTTCGCACATGGTTGGACAGCGAAGTTGATTCATATTTCACAATGGGAGCGCACGTCGCCGCCCCGTACCCTTGAGACAAATATCTCAAATATCGATGCCGTTGAAAAGATTGCGGGAGGGTTTCCAGCTCTGTTCTCAGAATAGTAACGAAGGCTTCTCCCAGCAGTGGAGAAGGAAGTCTTTGGCATGTCAACCTTTTCCTCTCACTCACAATAACGGTTGCTAAAAAACAAACTCCCACCAGCACTTCTGCTGTGGCAGCCATTGTGATTCACGTCAAACCTGTCGAGTTCCCGGTGATCTTATCCGCTGCACCTTGTTTATGTTCATGTTAATAATAAGGCAACGACAGCCGGCGGCACGGTGGGCGTCTGCTTAGCGTGTCTGAGGACCCGCACTCAAATCCCAGCCTCGCCTGTGTGGAGTTGCTATGTTTTCCCTCTGCCTGCGCGGGCAACAACAGCAATTGGCTTACGAAGGCCGGAACTGTATGACGTCACGCCCATCCGTCCGTTTTCCATCACCGCTTCTCCTCACGCGGGTCGCGGGCGTGCCGGGGCCTATCCCGGCTGTCTTCGGGCGAGAGGCGGGGCAACCGGCTGGCTGGCGACCTTGAACCGGTCGCGGGGCAGTCGCGGGGCACGTAGAATAGAAACGAACAAGCATTCGCACTCACGTTTGCACCTACGGGCAATTTAGAGTCCTCAATCAACCGAGCACGCATGGTTCGGGATGTGGGAGGAACGTGCAACCGCCACACAGGCGGGGCCGGGATTTGAACCCCGGTCCTCATAGCTGTGATTCAAGAGTAAGGCCCGTCCGATTAATCGGCCGTCCGATTAATTGGCCTATATCAGCCCCTTTTATTTCCTCCGAAAGCCTTTATATTGGTTGCGCGCTTCAAATTACATTCAATCACAATGTTCATTTTAGACACACACACACGCACATACATACATACATATATATATATATATATATATATATATAGTGGGTACGGAAATTATTCAGACCCCCTTACATTTTTCACTCTGTTATATATATTTTTTTGCCTCATAAATGTACGCAGAGCACAAATATTGGCAGAAAAAAAAACAGGATTGTTGAAATTTTTGCAGATTTATTCAAAAAGAAAAACTCACCTATCACACAGCCATAAGTAGGCAGACCCTTTGCTGTGACACTCATATTGCTCTCGGAAGCCACGCCCCTGTCTATATAAGGAGGCGGGGTACACCCTGAACTGGTTGCCAGCCAATCGCGGGGCACATAGAAACAACCATTCGCACTCACATTCACACCTACGGGCAATTTAGAGTTTTCAATTAACCGGCTGTGTGATATTTCAGTTTTTATTTTTGAATAAATCTGCAAAAATGTCAACAATTCCATTTCTTCTGTCAACATTAATGAGGGGGGAAAATGAACTTAAATGATTTTAGCAAATGGCTGCAATATAACAAAGAGTGAAAAAATTAAAGGGGTCTGAATATTTTCCCTATCCATTGTTTATATATATATATATATATCATTGTCTATTTGAATGGGGGATCAAATATTAGCCTGATTCAGAATGAGGCAGTTTCATCATTGTGAACAATAATTATGAGAATGTTAAACTATTACCTCCGCCAAGGCTTTGCTTATTGTGTTCCAGTTCAGTGCGTCGTGCGCGTTCTTATCATAAACGGCGACTTCGAACGCTTTGTTTTGAGTCCAGCCAATCAAATGCCTGTCCGCGCAGTCGTCGGCCAATCAGAGGTCGTCACGAATGGCGCCTGACCGTGCGAGGAAACCGGCAAGAAAAGGACAACAAGCACACGGGAGGGAAAACTAAGCCTCCGCGTCCCTTTTTATGACCGTGTGGTACCTTTGGGGGGGAAAAAAAGCAAAAAAAGAGAAAACCCTTTCCGGTCTGCTGCCGTCTCACGCCGCGGAGACCGACTGCAGACGGCAACCGGCGCATCAAGCCGAGACCTGCACGGGGGCCACGCGAGCGCACGGACGCTTTGGTTGCAACAGAAAACCATCCTTTCGTTAGATTGCCGCGCGCCCGTAGCGAGATTATCGGAGAGTCTTGCGTTGTGAATAATTATGGTTCATCACACGATAGCATAAAAGAAAAGAAAAGAAAATAGTAAATGCCAACTATTTTCTTTTTTAAATCCAATAACCGGAATAGACCTTGGACAGTATATTGGCGCTGGGGGTGCCAAGGTACATCGGAGAAGGTTCTGCCGCAGAAAAGACGCAAAGGCGCCATACGGGGGAGGGGGGGGGGGGGGGAGGGGGGAAGAGAGAGAGAGAGAGATAGAGAGATAGATAGATTGATTGATTGATGGTTCCAAATCCTCCTCGTTGTGTCCGTGGACCAGCTCGGTCCAGGACGCGCGCGCGAGGCGACGTAGATGGGGCGCACAGGGGACACGTCGGCTATTTTAGTCGTGCCAAACAAAAAGACAAAAAACAAACAAAAAAGGAGATTCCGCAGGTACTAAATCAACTTTGTCAATATGGTTTTTATAAAAAAAAAAAAAAAAAAAAAAAAAAAGAAAAAGCGCACTGAACTTTCATGTCCCATCCGTTCATCTGTATTATGTTTTTACATGAAATAAAAACGCTGTGACATAGATGTATATTTAAAAAAAAATAAAAAAAGTTGCTCTTGTTTTAAAATAGAAAATCTGAATAAGCATGAGTACATTGAAAAGCCACATGAGGCACCTGCACCGACGCAGGAATTCCAGACGAAGGGTCCTCTGAGTGTGTGCGGGAAGGCAAAATATCACCAAAGGGAAACGAAGGCCAGCGGAGCAGGTTGACTCACCGCCAGCTGCGCTGCACAAAGTCCAGGAAGATGCCAGGAAGGCGGCCACCAAGGCGGGATGCTGCATGTCGGCGACCACTCGTCGATCGTGCGGGTCGCATTCTTGCAGGGGGGTCTTATACTTAGCCATCAGCATGCCAGATGCTGGCCCCTCCCCCTTCTTCAATGAGCATCTCCTCAGTGTGCGCGTGCGCGGCAGTCAAACGATGCAACCAAGGTGTTGCTAGGTAAACACATCCTGCTGGCAAGAAGGTGAAGAGAAAGCAGCTGGTGAAGAGTTGAGAAGCAACACAGGCATATTGGGAATATCGTCAATCGTTATCAAATCACGCCCAAGACACTGAAGAACATATTGCGTCGAGCTTGAATTCTTCAAGCTGTTCAAGTTGAGGGAGTACAGTTTTTGCGCGTTTGCGGAGGACTCGTGCTGTGACGTCTCGATCCGGTGCAGGTGCCCTGGCCTCGATCCCAGGCGCAGCCGTCGACGACAAAGGGCGCAGCCTAGCGGACAAATGAGAAATGACACCCACCTTCAAACTCCTCACAATTAACGGAAATATTGTCGGGGAACACAATCGGAGACCTTTCAACATAAAACAGACAGATGGAACACAACAAGGAGGATGCTGGGAAGTTGAGCGTGTCGTCTTGTGCCCGCAAACTTTTATACTAGGTAGCCGACCACCTAAAAAAAAAAATAATAATAATAAAAACTCTCCAAGTGCCACTAAATAACCAACAGCCCAATAGTTAAGTCAGAGGTTTTATTTCTAAATATATATATACACACACAACAAGCGGAAACGGGTAGAATGTTGGAAATTAACAGCGACATCCGGTGGACAAATTGAGAAACTGCATCCTTCGGTTTGGCTCTGGTAATCTTATAGCTATTTATATGTACATAGTGTATACAACAGAGTTTCATATATTTTATCCTGAAAGGTAAAGTTGATTTAAAATGCTGTGTTACTTTAGCATACATTGCAGTACATAAAAGTGACTTGTAGACATGTAAAATTCAAAAAATAGCACACAATGCCCATCGGATAAAGGAAGAAACTTCATTGAAGCATTTTCGGAAAACGGACGGATGGAAATAAAAACTACCAATTGCTCCATCTCAGATTTTACATTGTTATACATTACATTACTTGAAACATTTGATGTGATCTCATGAATTTTACATACAATATTTATACTAGTTTCAGTATGTGTAATTGTCTTTTAAATTGTTAGTGTATGACAAGCACCATACTATGAGGTACAGGTGCGCACATATCGAGGGGTTCCTGAGGGGCCGGGCATCACTCTGGGTTTCAGCACGCCCAGGTGCCCTCCGGGATTTGAATGCAGCGCATACACACACACACACACACACACACACACACACTCATCCCCATGTGTTCTGTGTCTGTTACACAGGGTAGTGCCAATGACTGCCAGTCATAGTAACGGGGGCGGGGTTATCACTTAGCTTCGCGGCGGAGCTCCTGAGGCCGAGCCCCCCGGGCTGGATGACTGCTTGGCGTTGGGGCCACCGCACTTGAGTTGTACAGCCGGGTTCACGACCCTGGCCCCTGCATGCTTCTTCTCCTGTCCTTCCCTCACAAAGGTGTAGCACGACAGCCCCATGCGACACTGGAGGTCTACAGTTTCATCGTTGTAGATCATCTAATGCTTTACTTCTCTCATCCCGTTTACAATTAGTGCTTTGTCTTCTTTTCTCACTCCACTCGAGAAACTTTGTTCCGTTCGACTCCGATTCTCTGTACATCGAGCAAGAATGGGAAAGAATTGCCACCTACAAAGCGTGAACAATTAGCGTCCTTAGTGTGGAGTTTGCATGTTCTCCCCGAGCCTGCGTAGCTTTTTTTGTCCGGGCACTCCGCTTTCCTCCCACATCCCCAAAACATGCGTGGTAGGTTGATTGAAGACTCTAAATTGCCCGTAGGTGTGAATGCGAATGGTTGTTTGTTTAGGTGTGACCTGCGATTGGCTGGCGACCGGTTCGGGGCGTACCCCGCCTCCTGCCCGTTGATAGCTGGGATAGGCTCCAGCAGTGAGGAGAAGCGGCTCAGACGCTGGATGGATGGATATTCTAATTGATTGACGTGCACTTGGAGTCACCGCCCACAACATTAAGAGGACAAATGAGATACCAAGCTTGACTTACACCGTCAGAGGGTTAGCAATGTTTATTGGCGTGGTTGTAAAAGTGCAATATACCTCACAGGGAGACCCGTTTAAAGTATGAGATAACAATAAGCAATAATACCTCTGACGAATGGCAGTTATACACCACTGCAAACAACCACTTGAATTAACAATACTGTTTGTAATGCACTTTTTGACAGGTCTTGTATTGCTGGTTAGTGTATCTGCATTGGTAAACGTGTACAAGACAGATGAGGCAGAGCTGAATACAGTATTTATTACAGCCATTGCATTATTATTGTTGGTCACCCATTATCTATTGCAAATCTTCTCACCTTGCAGCGACATCACCAGACTGTAGCACACGGCCATATTGATGCACTTTGAATAGACTCATGTTCCGTTACCTTTGCGCCTCTGCGGTGATGTCTCATCCTTGTCGAATCCCTTTTGTATTCCGTGTTCCTTTTTTCATTGTCTAAAATAAAGAAGCTGGGAAACAGATCCATCATATCATCTTTTATCTGAGCCATTGGGAATTAACTTGAACAGTGCAATTCTTTACAACAGTTATTCATGAATTAAATGACTTCTTTTCGCCACCACCATGGATCAGATATTCTGATGTATGGTACACTTCAGAGCTTGCTCTAAAAGAGATGGTGTTAACGCCATCGGAAGAAAAAATCCAAATCATTAGGTCAGCTAATTTTGTGACATGATCCAGTGAAATCATCAGAACAATATTTGAATCTTTAGCAGCTAAATGTCTGTGCCATGAACACATAGGAGTCAAATAGTAACCTGCTGCCAGCTATTGGAAAGAAAAACAGCGGGGGGGGGGGAAAGAAAGCATGGCACAATGGAAGTATGCTGTAAATCGGGGAACTGTGGTCCAACTCCCCTATTGAGAAAATGAACTGCCAATCATTGCTTCAGTCTTTTTTCCTCTCGGAGCCAATCAGAACGACAGTGAGGCTTTTGGTGGCCGTTCAGTCAGAGGTACGGCAGACCCTGTTGGAGAATTCTCAGTCATTTCCCAGAAATACCCTCAAGGACATCACGGAAGCACGCCGTGCCCAAAAACAGACCCCCGCCGTGCTTCACATACACCGCGGCACCGCATCAGCGTGCCCCCCGCAGAGCTTCCAAACACCAAAACGTAGCTGCAAAAAGCATCGCTGAAGACTCGGCCACATTGACTGTGCATACACAGGAAACACAAATGACGCACACGCACGTGAAGTCAGTCCAACTGCCCATTAAACATTTTACATTCAAAGTTACAATGGCAAGGTCGACAGCAGATCTCTCCCCTTCGCTCAAGTTTGGTCTCAGGATTCCCTTCAATATACATGACGACATGTAGAGGTGCACAAAATAAGAATACAAAATTAGACTTTTAAATACAATAGCAGCAATTCCTCTCTTTCCGAGCTTAAAGCCTCTCGTAGATCAGGTAAAGGCTTGGAGTCGCCGACCGATTGTCCCTCTCAAGTGTGACGGCGGCATCTATATGGAGAGTGCAGGTGTTTGGTACTTAAGGTGGGGTCAAAAAGGGGTACCGCTAGAGAGCGCTGCCGCGCTACAAGCCGAAACATCCTCCTGTCCAAGAGTTCGTCCTGGGGGACACTTGCCACTTCCTACCACCAGAGCGCGCACCCCCCTCCCCCTCCCCCCCCCCCCCCTCCCCCAAACACCCTCGCAGCAAACATCCACAGCGGATTGGGGCGACACCTCACGAGTCCAAAAAAGGACGGGAGCCGGAGCCTTCTGAGCTACAGGAGACGCTCCCATCAACTTGAGGCTGTGGCGATGGCCTTTTTGAACTGCTGGCTGCGGATCTCGCGGGTTCGGGACTCGAGGAGCAGGTCGTGGCAGGTGTTGCACACCAGCACCGGGTCGTACAGCTGCTGGTCTGGGATGGGGAGCTTCAGATGGCAACAGTCTTTACAGAACACGTTGCCGCAGTTCCTACAGAGGGACGACAAAGACGGCTTGAGAACGTCGGCGAGCAGCGCTTGGAGTAGGAAGCGGTTTATTATGTTCGGCAAATTTAAAGGCAACCTTATGGACCTAGTTTGCTTAAAGACGCTGTCAGCCATAATTGATTTTGTGGCGCTAATGTCACAAGGCAAATGGAGACTCTTTCACACAAACAATAGGAAGCACACGAGATCTTCATCTTACATAGCAGGCACGACACCAGGTAACAATTGGCTTAGCCTTGCTTATGATGCAAAGAAACTAAACAGGAAGTTACTATACTGCACACAACTCACAGTCGGGGTTTCATGAAGACAAAGTGCAAACAAAATATAACCCCAGAGTTAAATAACAAACCATAATGATTAACATCCCTACGATGGCAAAAACTCAACTTTCTTGGTGCAATGCATGCTGGAAACCAAATATATACTCTATACTGACACCAAGAGATGGTGGCAAAGCATCATTTTTGTCTCAATTAACTTAACTCACATTGACGTAGTTCCTCGAGACGAAGCTGCCGCCAAAGAAATACTTTAAAGGCCTTGGCTTTAGCACAACAATCAGAAAATACGAGCGTTTTTTCCAGCCTATTCCAGGGGACAGGTTAAAAAAAACAAACAAATGGGCGAATAAGCGACTGCTAAACAGCAAATATGCGGCAGTTCAATGTATTAAGATATGTCATTAGGCAGGCTCATTTTTCCCGTGCTGAAAAAAAAAAAAAAACGCAAACAATTGAACCAAAAAAGGAAACCACACCACTGATTTTATCAGAACATAGAGAGATTAGTTCAACATTTTTTTGGTGTGCTTGTGTGCAAGGAAAAACGCTGTCCCACCTGCAGTGGTGACGCCTCTTGGCTATCCAGAATTCACAGTCGCAGTTGAAACAATGAGAGGCCATGTGGTCAGGCACCCACCTCGTGACCTACACACACACACACGGGGCTAATTAGAGGGGCTTAGAGCCGAGGCGGGCGGAGATGATGTGAAAGTGAGGATAGAAAAGGATGCCGACCTCTGTGTCCTTACTCTCCACTCGATCCCAGCTGCCCTCAGACAGTCTGTCTTCACTCTGGGTGGACAGAGAGTCTTCCTCGGGACTGTTGTCCGACTCCCGTAAACATGTCTGAAAGCAGAGCAAGACACGGAGGGAGGTGAGGAACGGCTTCTTGAAACATTCCAAAATATGGTGCCACAAGGGGGGGGAAAACAACTACTCACGATATCATCCTCGTAATCGATGTCAGGCTCCGAGGGAGGGGTGCTGTATTGTTTGCGCTCCAGTCTCATGCGCAGCTGTCGCACCTGCTGCCGCAGTACCTCCACTTCCTGTTTGTAGCCCGCCTCGATCTGACGCAGTCTTTGCTGCACAGCGTCCGTGGGCACCGGCAGCCCGTCGTCGTCGAGGTACGCCGGGGTTTGGGGCGGGAGAGGGGAGCCGGAGGCGGAAGGTGAGGGGTACGATACAGCTGGAAGCTGGTGGCACGCAACGGGCGCGTTCAGGCTCCTTGCTGCAGACGGCCACGCGGGCTGCAGGGGGCCGCCGGGACAACAAAGAGCCTCCTTGCGGCAGCACTGGGAACCACCGCCGGCGAGGGCGAAGCCTTGCGAGCGGAGAAGCTTATCGGCCAGTCGGCGGCTCTGGTAAGCGTTGGCTTGCAGAGAGCGGCTGGCGCGGTAACTGGCACCGTTGCAGGCGGACTGCATTAGGCCCTGAACGCTCTCCCAGTGGGGGCCCATCAGGGACATGTCTGACAGTGGGCTCTGGGAGATGAGATGGCGAGCGGCTCCCTGGATGCAGTCCATAGAAGATGTTGCAGCGACTAACATCTGATCTCTTCCCTTGACGAGATCTGTCGCCCCCTCTTTGAGCGGCTCAACTGGCACCTGCTCCTCATTCAGAGTAGGCCCCTCGCTTTGCTTATGAGGGAGAGCGAGGGAGACTTCTCCTTGGTCCGTAAGAGTCTCAGTGGAGTCCTCCATGGGCACCAGCGGCGTTAGAAGCTTCAGAGCCATGAGGTCTGCAGATTCCAGCAGGCCATTTTCCTGGTGGTCAAGCAGGGAGCGGAGAAGCGTGGCTGCGGGTGGGGTGGTGATGTGGCTCAGCGGTAGGCACGGCTCTGATTTGGGAGTGGGCGCTGTGGCGCTCTCAACGATATTACAGGGGCTCTCGGCCTCCGGCAGAGGTGTTGGAAGAGTTGTGTGTAGTAAAGCTTGTTGTAGGACAGGAGCGAGGAGCGGAGTGTGAGCATGGATGATCTCAGAAGTAAGGTGGACAGGAGGAAGAGGCAAGGAGGGCAGAGGCTGAGTGGTGAGACACGGCTCCTCTGGCGCATCCTCGCAGAATTCGCCACCTGAGCTACCATCCGAAGGCTTGGGAGGACTCTGCTGTGGGGGTTCGTCATCCCCACCGCCGGGTAAGACCTCATCTGCAGATGGACCATCTAGGGCGGGTGTGGCCTCCTCCTGGCAGTGCTTATTAAGATTGGGGTCGCTGGATGTCCGTGTCAGGGGCATGCCATTCTCAAAAACTGACAGAAGGTTGTCCATAGAGCGGGTCTTGGGAAGTCTACAAATGGACATAAGAGGTTTAGTCCAGTGGTTCTAAAAGTGTGGTAAAATACCACGAGAGGTACGCAGGCCCCCCCCTCTAGTAGTACGCGGAAGAATCCCTGAATTAAATATTCAAATTGCGCATAATACAGCGGTGTGAACTTTTTAAAAGCATTTTTTTAATCCATTTGTTGAATACAGTTTAGTTCTATTTTACCTCTAGGGAAAATACATTCACATTTATGTCAATGTGAATGTAAATGTGTTATGTATTTTTTTTTATGTAGTGTTTATTTGGGTATAATCTTAATTGAACTTTTATGTGCAATATATTGGAATTGAGTCCGTTTTTTTAATTTTCCTATTGGCCACCATTAAGCTTGCAGTTTTAACAATGCTATAATGAACAATTACAGACAATTAAAATGGCAAATGGCATCCAAAGAACTACAACCCCAATTCCAATGAAGTTAGGACGGTGTAAAAACAGAACACAATGATTTGCAAATCATGTTCAACCTATATTTAATTCAATACACGACAAAGATAATCAATGTTCAAACTGATAAACTTGATTGTTTTTTGCAAATAATCATTCACTTAGAATTTGAACTGCATCGTATTCAATTAAACACAGGTCGAACATGATTTGCAAATCATGGTATTCGGTTTTTATTTGCGTTTAACACAGCGTCCCAACTTCATTGGAATTGGGCTTGTAGTTCGCACAGCAGCGGGAATACGTTGCCACCCAGTACAATGGGGCATGCTCAGTTCCCGCCATACTCGTTTTTCCACCCCTGACAGGCAAAAAGCCAAACTTTATAGCCAAGGGGTGCTTTTAATACAAATATGTACTGTAGTTATGAGTTAGCGTCGGCTGATGATAGACTACCACATGTTCCGACTTCAAATTGAGGTTTTGTTGCCCCTGGAGGAACGGAACAATTGTAACCTGAGGACCCCTGTGTAACTAGAATGTCTCTCAATGGCGCCACGAACCCCACCAAGGTAGAACTTAAAAGTTAAAAAGACACGTAGCATTTGCGTTGGTTAGTCCATCTATTTATTAGTGAGTTGACTGCTATGTGGGTCATTGAGGAATTCCCATGTCTGCATGTGTCCCAATACTATCACTCGACAAGGTTTTGTAGTTTCTGAACTGTATAGGAGTTTTGCATTGACAAGTAGACATTTTTTGGGGTGAATGGCTTTATCCATTCATATTTGTTTCAATAAATGTCACGGTTTTACTCTATCATTGATTTCTAAATAAGCCAATGTGTCAATATGCAATGTTGTTGCATTTGTGTCACAGGGGAAAAAAAACATTTATGATTTGGCTACAGAGTTGAAAACATTTTGGAAACCCTGCTTTAGTACCCAACCGTGTGAGGAGAATTGTTAAGAACACCACTGAAGCTAAGCGGTGAGAGTTGCATCAAAATGTACCTGTCCAGGGAACGGGAGGCAAGTTCATCCCCTGTGACACTCTGGGACAAGTACAGCTCCATAGAGTCGTCCACGGCAGTGCAAGGTGAGGATGTGGGGAGGTAGACTGCCGTCCACAACTGTAATGCGCGCGTGTGGCAGACAGGCTGCAGCACCTTGTAGTCAAACAGCGAGAGAGAAACAACACACAACTGTTAAAATGTCACACTCAAGACCAACAGGGGGCAGCATGTAACCTGAAGCATCTACAATGTGGAAGCAGCAATAAAATGCTAAATTCTTTTGCGAAACCTGAAATTAGGTTGAGGCACTCCTGTTCAATTAAGACAACTCCAAGCGAACTGTTTTTGTAAAAGGTAGAAGTGTGAGGGCCCCATTTTTGTAGCAGCTGGAATTTGTTGTTTTGTAGGTTGAATTGGTATAATACCTCTCCTTTACATTTGAGGGTCTCAGTAGAAAGAGAGAACTGCGTACTGAAGCAGTTATAGAAAGGTTCTGTGATCCAATGCACAGAAGAAGAAGAAGAAAGAAATAATCTCACAAAACTGACCATATCATGACTGGGGATGTAGAGGAAGTTCTGAAAATTCTTGTTTCCTGTGCGAAGCAAGGACCAGACGGAGCAGGTACGCTTGTAAATGTTCCTCGCCTCCCTCTCACGAGCGTTGTTACACAGGAAAGTACCATATAGGCACGAGTACATATGCTGCACCAACTTGACCTGAACAAAAGCACAGTAAAATCATCATCAATAATTACAGGCGAATGCAACGGCATGATTCTCTCTCTAAAAATGCCTGGAAGGTCTGTGGTATATTGATGACAGTCATAAGACGAGACCGTCATTAAAAAGGCCAAATGGCGCATGACGATCACCTACCAAGAAGGCCTCATTGAACTCAAACAGGCAAGGGAATTGTTTTAGCAGCTGGTGAACACAGTCAAGCCACTGCAGGAAGACAGGCGACTGCTCGCTAACGTCATCAGCGTTCTCCTGGTGGCCACAGCGATCTCCAAACTTGTGACCGTAGTCCAACCAGTCAGTCTCCACAAGCAACTGGAAACCCTGTCGATCACAGTTGTCAGTACTCGAGAGATGATCATGTGAACATCTATATGCACAGAATGCGTCATTTTATTTCAATGGTCACAGAGAAAAAGCACACCCAGCAGACCATCACCTCTAGTGTTCTGTAGTAGGGATCCAACAGGATCTTAGCCAGGGCAACAATCTGGGGTGTACGGTCCCATCCGTCTGAACAGTGCACAAGGACAGGACGACCTTCTCTCTCCAGAGAGGAACACACCAGCGTGGCCGCCTTCAACATAACAGACAGGTGCTGCAGCCAACGGGTGCTCTCCAGAGCTGAAAGCCAGCTAGGAAAAAGAAGAGACCGATCACCCGTTAATCAACAAGACGGTGGCGTCGCGCAGAATCCTCGCATCTCCAAAAGCATCACTTTTCAGGAAACCCACCCCCAAAAAATGCCATGTTTGTTTAGCTATTAACATTGTATCATAAAGGAGAGCAAGCCATTTTCAACACTGCAGATTAGTCAATAATTTGTAAAAATAACAGACCCACGTGGGGACTGACCAATAGTATCCATCGAAATGTTTTTATTTTATTTCATTTTTTTAACATCAGCGATGTGGAAAAAGTCATACGAAGCCAAGACATTGAATAGATGACTCCAATCAGATTAATTGAAAGTGAGTTATCAGAACACAGCTTGGCAAAGTGTGGCCCAAGGGCCACATACGGCCAGTTCCCTGAGCCTATCTCCTGCATCCTCCTCTCAAACACCAACTGCCCTCATGTCTTCCCTCACGACATCCATCAACCTTCTCTTTGCTCTTCCTCTCGCTCTCTTGCCTGGCAGCTCCATCCTCATCATCCTTCTACCAATATACTCACTATTTCTCCTCTGGACGTTTCCAAACCATCGAAGTCTGCTCTCTCTGACTTTGTCTGCAAAACATCAAATCTTGTCCCTCCGATGAGCTCATTTCTAATTTTATCCAACCGGGTCACTCCGAGCGCGAACCTCAACATCTTCATTTCCGCCACCTCCAGCTCTGCTTCCTGTTGTCTCTTCAGTGCCGCTGTCTCTAATCCGTCCATCATGGCCGGCCTCACCGCTGTCTTAAAAACTCTTCTGTCACACAACACACCTGACACCTTCCTCCACCCGCTCCAACCTGCTTGGACCAGTTTCTTCACTTCCTGACCACACTCGCCATTGCTCTGGACGGTTGACCCCAAGTATTTCAAGTCCTCCGCCCTTGCTATCTCTTCTCCCTGCAGCCAGCCTCACTCTTCCCCCTCCGCCCCTCTCATTCATTCACATATCTTCTGTCTTCCTTCGGCTAATCTTCATTCCTCTGCTTTCCAGTGCATGCCTCCATCTTTCTAACTGTTCCTGCACCTGCTCCCTGCTTTCACTGCAGATGACAATTGTCATCTGCAAACATCGTGGTGCACGGGGATTCCAGTCTAACCTCATCTGTCCGCCTATCCATCACCACTGCAAACAGGAAGGGGCTCAGGGCGGATCCCCGATGCAGTCCCACCTCCACCTAAAATTCCTTTGTCACACCTCTCCACTGTTCTGCTGCCTTCATACATGTCCTGCATTATTCTCACAGACTTCTCTTCCACTCCAGACTTCCGCATGCAGTACCACAGTTCCTCTCTGGGTACTCTTGTCATAGGCTTTCTCTTGATCTACAAAGACACAACGTAGCTCGTTCTGACCTCTGTACTTTTTCATCAATATCCTCAAGTCAAATAGTGCATCTGTGGTCCTCTTTCTAGGCATGAAACCATACTGTTGCTCTCAAATACTCACTTCTGTCCTGAGTCTAGCCTCCACTACTATTTCCCATAACTTCATTTTGTGGCTCATCCACTTTATTCCTCTATAGTTCCCACAGCTCTGCACATCACCCTTGTTCTTAAAAATGGGCACCAGTACACTTTTCCTCCATTCCTCAGGCATCTTCTCACATGCTAGAATTCTATTAAACAAGCTGGTCAAACCCTCCACAGCCACCTCTCCTAGATCCTTCCATACCTCGACAGGAATGTCATCAGGACCGACTGCCTTTCCATGTTTCCTCCTCTTTAGTGCCTTTCTAACTTCCCCCTTACTAATCATTGCCACTTCCTGGTCCACCACACTTGCCTCTTCTACTCTCCCTTCTCTCTCATTTTCCTCATTCATCAACTCCTCGAAGTATTCTTTCCATCTATACAGCACACTACTGGCACCAGTCAACATATTTCCATCTCTAGCCTTAATCACCCTAACCTGCTGCATATCCTTCCCATCTCTATCCCTCTTTCTGGCCAACCTGTATAGATCCCTTTCGCCTTCTTTAGTGTCCAACCTGGCATACATGTCATCATATGTCTCTTGTTTGGCCTTTGCCACCTCTACCTTTGCCCTACGTCGCATCTCAATGTATTGCTTTCGCCTCTCCTCGGTCCTCTCAGTGTCCCACTTATTCTTAGGTAACCTTTTCGCTTCCTGTACTGTGAGGCTGCCTATGCTGTCTAGCCACACTCTGCCCTACCACTACCTTACAGTCAGTAACCTCCTTCAGATTACGTCACCTGCACAAGATGTAATCCACCTGCGTGCTTCTACCTCCGCTCTTGTAGGTCACCGTATGTTCGTGCCTCTTCTGGAAAAAAGTGTTCACTACAGCCATTGGCATCCATTTTGCAAAGTCTACCACCATCTGTCCCTCCAAGTTCCATTCCTGGATGCCGTACTTACCCATCACTTCTTCATCCCCCCTATTTCCTTCACCAACATGTCCATTACAATCTGCACCAATCACGACTCTCTGTCAGAACTACTTAGTCTCGCTCCTTCCAGAATTTCTCTTTCACCTCTAGGTCACATCCTGGGGCATAGCCACTAATCACATGATACATAACACCCTCAATTTCAAGTTTCAGCCTCATCACTTGATCTGATACTCTTTTCACCTACAAGGCCTTCTTAGCCAACTCTTCTTTTAAAAATAACCCCGACTCCATTTCTCTTCCCATCTACACCATGGTAAAATAAAATAAACCCTGCCCCTAAACTTCTAGCCCGTTCCCCCCCCCCCCCCCCCCCCTCCCCTCCCCCCTATAGACTGACTTCAGTAAATACAATATCTAGAAGCCCTCCTGTGTCAATAGACGACACCACCACCACAACAAGCTTTAATGTAAAACAATGCAACATCCCAGCTGCACGTACACACAGTCAACGATGTAAACAAACCTGTATTAAAGAAACATTGATATAAACACTGTGGTAAACAGAAACACATGGATCCAATGTCTGAGTGACCAGACAGACAGCTAGCCCACTCAGCAGAAATTAGACCGGACGTGGGGCAGTTTCCCCGTCTCTTGTGATGTAGCTTTTCCGTGGGGGTGAGACCTTTACTATGAGGGAGGGAGTAGGGAGACACTACACCAAGGGAGACACTCCGAGAAAAAGGTCAAACGAATCGACTTACTTTCCTGGATCAGGTATCTGGCTGCAGACTGTCCTCAGGGCCTGAAAACTGTTCCGGATGGCGTGGATGTTGGCCATGCCCATAAACATCACCTCACAGTTAGGGTAGTACTCTAAACAAATAATGATAATGTTACACATATGTATGCTCTTGTCAAGCATTCACTTTTCAAAAAAATTAATACTGTACTTATTATTATTATTATTTTTTTTAAATCCTATTTTAACGACGACAAGTCCCAGATTCCACAAAGCCAGCAGTTCACCCAAGTTCAGTTCAGTTCAGTATGGTACTTGTATGTAGTTTTTTGTATTGCACAAAAAATAAATAAATAAATAATAATAAAAAAAATGTTCTGTTGGTGTACCAACTGCAGTGTAAGGTACATAAAGGGCAGCGCTAGACAATGCAGTGAATTTTTTTTTTTAAATCTGAAAGAAACAAAAACAAAAAAAGAAGAACACAAACAACACCATTTTCAGTAATGTAGTAAAACCTATTGCAGGAAAAACAGAAGAACAGGAATTTCTGGCTAGGGCCATTGTTGCCCTTTGTTTACTCTGTCACATTCCTGTTCATTGTTGAATTTATTGGCAGGTTACAGTGTGTTGCTATTGAGAGCGGATACACAGGCCAGATCACGGGTTACTATTACAAACCATACCAATGCACTGCAATACTTGGTCGAAAGCAGATTTTATTTCCAAATAAAAGAGCTTTTGAAGTAGAGAACACATACAGTACTGGCCGTTTACTGGAATAGTTTGCCACCCAAACAAATTATAATTCGACCTAAATTTAATTCCAAGAACAATCTTAGGGTATGCACTATAAGTACAAAAGAAAAAAGGAACACATTAGTAAGGATGAAAGGATAAGGTTCACAAAATTACTACAACTATTAACAGTTGCCACTGTATAAACATTATCTGTAGCATATTTTTGATGGTAAGTTGGACCAATGGGAATTAGTGATTGCATTTGCAAAGTGGGGAAAAAAAATAAAATAAAAAAAATAAATAAATAAATAGAAAAAAATCCTAATTAAAGATTTAGCATCCTCAAATAGGCTACGTGATTGCTGAATATGGTTAGCACAGTGAGAAAATTTGCTCAGTTAGCGCTACTAACCTTCACACTCACAACCGCCGCCCTTTGCACGGTTGGCCACTGCAGCGGTGTAAGAGCGAGCGTCCAGAATCAGCAGCTTCTGTGGCACGGTGTTGTCATCACAGCCTGAGCTGCCTGTCAGTGAGGAGTCTGGTGACATGGGGGCAAAGACACTGCTTCCATTATGACAGTACTAGCAGCCTGTGTTATGAGACAACTTGCAGGCAAAGGAATGGAGAAAACCCATGGAAAGGGAAGAGCAGATTCGGAGACCTCACAAGAGGATACTGAAAATTCAAAGCTGCGGTTGGTAATGATTGCAGAGAACATGTTTGCCACAGTTCCATTGGAGAAAAACAAGTTCTCGAATAAAGCTGCTACGATACTGTTGAGCTACTTCAAGCATCTCATGTACAACAAATAACACACTTCTCGAAGTCATTCAAGAAAAACAAACAAAAATAGAGGAGAGACCTTTTCCCAGAAAAAACATTTGTCCTTTGTGAAATCAATGCATGAACAGCTTTGACTGGTAGCTACATTTGGTTATCAGTTGCATACAGCAGAAATTCAGATTTTGTATGAGACTTGAATTTCTTTTGAGATATTATCTAAGGGAGCACTAATTACAACCTGACCTAAATAGATTAGCATTTGAGCATGCACATTGTGATTTTAACTGAATAAATGTGCGAAAGTCAGAAAAGGTGGGGAGCTGCGCACATTCTCCCGTCCAATCCAATCTGTCATTTAGACACACTTATGCTAGGTACACACTCTGCGTGGAACAACCCTAAAATATGAGCCTTCCCTGTCAAATCTGGCCCTGCGCACATGCTGCACATTCTCCTGTGGACTTCAAGCAATTTTCCTCTTCTGCACGCCAAAGGCTGTAGTAAGTCCAGCGCCCCATGAAGGTGAAACGTCATATTGCGGGTTTTGATCCAGTTCACTGCCCAGCAACAGTCCAAGACACACATGGCCCATTACCGTTCACCTACGTGCTCACTCACTGACGTGGCCAAACGTTGATATATCATATTAATTGGTAAAAAAAATATCAGTGCCAGCTAACATTTTTTGCCCTGCAAGGAGGTTTTCTGCTTCTAATGTGCTACAGGCAGCTTAAAGTATTCCCCCCCCCCCCCTTTTAATAGTGTGGCTCCACGGTTATAACAACAGAATGGTGAGTTATATATTGATATTGAAATCAAAGCATTTTTATGGTAAATTGTTGACAGTTTGCATTCTTAAGTAAAATGCTAAAATTATCTTGCACATAATGATTCTTTACCAAAATCGCTGTCAGATGAGTCAGGAGCTTCCCCACGTTGCTGGCAGGCAGGTGCACAACAGGAACCCTTGGCTCCCGTGTCCATTTGACAAGCTTTGGCAATGGATGTCACCAAGTACTCATCATCGGTGTTCCTCCAGCCCCACCAGCTAATCTCAGGCTGGCTGCAACGTGCAATCACTGCCCCATTCTTCTGGTGTCTGAAAATAATCAGGGTCAGAAAATCCTAGGCCCTAGAAATGTAAATTCACATTAACTCGCCAACCTGTAGACCACCACAGGAATCCTCTTCCAGGATCTGAAGGACGCCACACTCTCTAGCTCCTTGTCAGTTATCCATATTGGAACCAGAAACTTCTGTGGGTAACTGGAGCACAGCCTGAAGGCACAAAATGCAGTTTGTAATTTCACATTGTGCAGCGAGAGCGAGCTTGTGTGGCCAGTCTGTAATGTGTAAGGGGGGGGGGGGGGGAGAAGTAGAAACCACGCATTCCACAAAGATATTTTTGGTGCCAATGTCTTGTTTCGTTGTAAAATGTTAAATCACCTGCTAAGTGTCAAAAGGGGAGGGGAGAGACTTTCTGTGTATGAAAAAAAATGACAAAGTGCAGAGTCATGTGCCTCAGCAGGCTGCGGCTTGTTTAATTAGCACATTATCCTGTGTGTCTGGCTCCCTCAGCTGGATACTTGAGAGCATTCATGCACAAACACCTTTACATTGCATGGATTATTGTGATTTTTTTGTTTTTTAATGTAGGGGGAATTGAGTGACATTCACTGTGTAGCCAAAATATGTACTCGAAAATTATTATTTTTTTTTTGGGGCCGGGGCTTTTCTTTTTTGAATAGTTTTACTTGTAAGGCAGGAAAATGCTTGTATAATAATAAGAACCACTATATTTTCCATGTAATCAATATAATAGTGTCATGTAAGGTGACTTTTTATTCCAATTACCACTTAATATGTATGTATCCGTGTTAAAGACTTGATCAAACATGGCTGGGCCAAGCAAGCGTCCACACAATGAACTGTTAACTACCGGTACTGTGGACACAAAAGCGGGTCGAAAACAGCTAGGGGAAGAACAACAAAAATAATAAAATAAAATTTAAAAAAAACATTTTTATTTGGATTTTTCCACTCCAATAAAGAGATGTACCAATGTCCCATATGGAACTTATTTAGTAAGCAACAGGAAGTGCAGCTGCCTCAAACTTTAGCCACTAATTTACTCCGTGAACAAATACAGAGCTGCTCTGCTTCTGGCTAGTGGACGTCATGGGGCGCAATATGCTTTTGAAAATATATGTTATAAATGTGCTGTCAGAGGCTATTTTTAACCTTTTTGTTATGGTTCTTCTATAAAAGGACGCCATGACTTTAGAACAAAAAGAAAATGCGTGCCAGGGAGACAATAGTTGAGAACTATTGCTCTAAAGAACACACACACACACCAGTCAGACTGGATACAAATGCTGAATGGAGACTTGCCAAAATGCCTATAAAAGTCCAATCGAACCACTCATCACTTTAATGCTAAGATTGAAAGATGTGAAAGAGATGTCATGCCATTTATAGTACATGTGACGTACTTATAGTTGCAATTAATGGCTGACATCCTCCAGATGTTTTGTGTGTCGAAGCCCATCCTTTTGACCTCCATTTCCATTCTCTGACGCACATGATCACCTACAGACAAATGGAACAAGGGCACATAAGGGGGGGGGGGGGGGGGGGGAAAGCATTTTCAAAAGGTCCTACTGTCAAAATGTGCTGTAAAAAGAACATAATTCGTGTGTGCATTTGTATAGACCTGGGCGACACAGATGCACATGCTGGTCCTCATCATCAGCACTGCCTCCCAAGCACCATGCATGATAGGCCAGGGCGAAGAGGTCTTCCAGGCGTGACGGGTGAGCTGTGGCCCTGCTCAGACGCTTGACCCATTCCTGGCACTGCTTGAATGTTGTAAAGTGGCATCTATATAACGCATTAAAAAAAAAATTGCCACTTCTGGATTAGAAAGTGTTTGCTATCCATCATCATATCACAGTATTTGAGTCATACATTGTGGATAACAGAAGAAAGATTTGTAAAAAAATAATAATTGCATTGTCCCCTTTCAAATAAACTCATTAACTAACTAACTAAAAATGTCCAATTATTTCGACACTACTTGAGCAACTGATTAATTGATAGAAAGTGGCCAATTAGCAAGAGGGTTAGGGCTAGCAAATATAACATTACAGGACAACAGGGGTAAACCAAACATATTTCCACATAGTCTAATGTCCTCAGTTTATTTTTTTCTCTACCTGACAACTTTGGAATCTTTGCAGATAATGTGCAGCTGCGCCATCTCTCTGCTCTCCACGCTCTCAATCAGCCTGAGGGGTACCTGTAGGGGGAGACAAAGAGCGTATGACATGAGCTTGATCCTGCTGACAGAGAAGACTTACAACAAGCACATCTGCTAAGGCTACCACACACAGATCGGCAATAGACCAATCCAAGCTAGCCCTTTTCCATCACACTTTCAAGGCCTCTGTCACATAAACCAGCAACTGTAAACCTGACTATGTCCATAGGAGTGTCTACACTTTTAAATAATAAATGTGTGGCAGTAAGGAAGGTGCTTGCCCGTCCCACATTGAACACATTACTGAACCTATTGCAGCACAAACACTGAGCAGGGTTGCGGGAAACTCTAGCATTGCATTGTTTTATATAGATATAAGATGCAATTATGTCCTTGCGGTGTAGTGGAAAATGTGCCATTTCTGTGGCAACTTGGGCAAGGGGTGTTTTTACATGAGGTACTCACAGATATTTCATTGTCCACATCTGGGTAGGTCTAAAGCACAGGGACAACATGGAGCACACAGAGACGGAGGACACAAGACAAGAGGAAATGGAAACATAATTAAAATCAGGGAAAAATAAAGAATGACAAGTTAAAAGGGAAAGAAAACGTGAAAGTTTGAAGGATGTCAGATAACTGAGCGGATCACACAGCGTGCTCACGCCGCGTGACCACGTAACCTTGCAAAATTGAAATCATGGAGGGAAAGACAAACATGGACAGGAGCAAAGGGCAACACAACAGCTTGAAAGAATGAGGATAACCTGTGAACGGGGAGTGTGGGGGAGAGGTTGTGGATTGTTAGCATTCAACACAAGAGTTCATCTATGCCGCAAGGGTCACAGTCGCTAGTCAGTGTAAGGGCCTGTGTTAGCATCTGATTTGTCCTTGTCCTTGCTATCTGTTCTACAATGCCAGCCTTTCTGGAAAAGGAGCATCGTTTCTCCACGTGAATGACGTCACGAGGTCTTTATGGCTGGATTTACACGGCATGGTTCAAGTGATGCAGATCACACCCGGTCAATGCCGTTGAAATACGTAGATTGGCGATTTCCCTCGCTTTCATCATGGAGGTCAGGTTCCGGACCACCCACGCGATGGGTGAAAGTGGGGGCCGTCCCCCCACCTTCCTCAATACATTTTTAAAGCTGTATGAATCCCTCCAGTCCCACACTTATTCATCTTTACCACTTAAGATCGACCATACTTATAACCATTTCCTATACCGAAACAATTTTTATACTCTTAAACATACATAATATTAACAACCTATACGATTCTGTAAGGTTACTCACCATTACAGTTGAAATTGATGCCAATTTTGAATGCACTGCACAGAGCATTACAGCTTTCACCCGGATATTATTTATGTCCTTTTATGATTCATGTATGCCATAATGGCTGCCAACAGGCACAAACCTTCTCCCTTCCTTCAACAGGCCGTGAAGTTGCCTCTTTACTGCTACTGCTACCACCTTCCTTGGCCGCTAACTGCTAACCTTGGAAGGCACAGAACGTTTGGACAATCAAGTATTGTAACAAAACACCAAGACAGTCTATTTACACATTTATTGATAAAGTAACGAAACAGTTACTGTGAGACGTAACCGAGGCCGTCAAACTCTCTCTCTGATCCTCCCTCCTTCCTAGGTTGCCCCCGCAAGGACAAGCGATGCATTCAAAGACACGGAAATCTCAGTGCTCAGCACAACTGAGCTCATGTACAGTACAGGTCTTTTCTCTTTGTAATATATGTGTTTTAATGAATTTTCATTTTGTTTTAGGCTAGATAATGCATATTTTACCATGACAATAAAAAAATATATGTAAAGAAATCCCCAATGATATGGCAAATTATCAGCAGTAGGATAAACAAAACAAAAACTTTTTAAATCTGAAACTCACTGAATCCGCAATAGGTGAACCGTGATATAGAGAGGCAGTTACATACCTGTACAAAATTGTGACTGAAATAAGTAATGTAGCTCTTTTGTATGAGTTTGGTCTTTGAGGTGGACTTACATTAATGACAGACTCCTTGAACTTTATGTGGAGTCTGTAGTTTGAAATGGCAATGATGGCCTCATCTGCATGGCCAAGATATTCCACCCCTTCCCCCTGAAGAACTGGGAAGGGGACCTGTAAAGACAAGCGCACAGATTGTAGGAACACAAATAGCAACACATTAGCACAGAGTAGATTCACAGATCATTTTACACTTGAGACTATGAGAGTCCCAGATCTGGGAACAATGAATCACCACTATATATATATATATATATATATATATATATATATATAAATTGAAAACTTGTGCGACAGTCTAGCTGTTACATAAGTTACTGTACCGTCTTTTGAACGGTTTGATCATTTGCCGAGTGTCGATCAGTACAGAGATTAAATGATTTCCAAGCACCTGAAATCTAAAGCCTGAGACGCATTATCATTCTGCCATCACTGTTTAATCAGAGAATTTGACAGCTGCGTCATCCATTTGGTCTTGACTCACATGGACTCTTTCCACTCATCACATCTGCATGATTATCTGCCTACACTAACGTGTCTTCCAGTATCATCACATCGGGGAACGATTGCAAGCCCAGTCCCGCCGTTTGGCTGGTGGTGGGACCACACTAGCAGGCAATGTTGAGTCACGCAGGGGAGGACCCACTGATGCATGTTAAAGAGGACATGCAGCAGAGCAGATGGGGATTATTGTAAAATATCAGAAAAGTCAAGCTCACTTAAAACTTCATCCAACTGGGTTAACAGCACAGTCTTAAATCACATAGGGAAGCCACAATAGACAGGACGACAAATTTGGATGAAACATTTACAGCAACTACAGTTGTCATGAGACGGACAATAAATGTGGCTGTTTCGGGGAAATTGTTCAATGTGGCGTATCGAATCGTCACTGCACCTGCATTGCGTACGCGTTGGTTGAATGCATGTCGGTACAGCTTAACCTGGGAATTGGAACACACTGTACTCTGCATGTTGATACCGAAACAGCCAAATATAGGCAGTAGGCTGCCTGACACCGGCTATTCAGATATATGGCGATGCCTCTATTTATAAAATATTTGCTTATTACAGAGATAAATAGATTATATAGCTAAATGTCTGAAGAGTACGGACTTGTTGATGGTGAAATGTCGAAATGCATTGCAGTCGGGGGTGGGGTGGGGGGGGGGAGAAACATTGGGGATGTAATCCAATTGAATTAAATATTGATTCAACAGCAGCAGAAATGAGAATGTGAGGCTTTGGTCTGTTTGCTACACTGCGGAAGAGACCAAAGGTGTCCTGCTGAGAGTGCCACAATTAACATGTTGTACAGCCTGACAGCATTAAACCAACTGCACTCCAAAAGTAGATGCATGAGTCACAGAGAGCCTGCAAGTGCAGCAGAAGATAGTGTCACATGTCCTCCACAGGACTTCAGCAACAGAAATAATTTAGAAAAAGAGAGCGAGAGACAGAGCGAGCGAGACCAAGAATAGACGCGTAAGAGAGCGAGGTTCATGAATAACAGCGGCTTGTGAGTCGTGACTTCCAGTTGAGGAAGCCGGCCAATGAGAACATGCAAGTGTGCACACAGCTGCATGCATGCATCACAGCTGAGAAAGGAGAAGGGTGTACTTTTAAGCAATATATTTAGTGGGGGATTGCCTGCAAGGAAACTCGCCAGTCAGTGAAACTATCGTGGGAGTGTCTTCACAAAATCAGACACAATGTGGGAGGCCATGTGCAAGTGGGAGAGGCACCAACAAATGCAATGAGATGTTTCAAGATGCCTAAAATGAGAACAATTACCAAGTATTAAGTTACTGCAAAGCCTTTTATTCTCTCATTTGATGTGTTAACTAGTGATTCAATGTAAGAATATGACGTGAGAAACAACATTTTGAGGTGCCATATATACTATATATATATATTTTTTTACATTTACTTTTTGATTGAACCACAAACAACCTGGGATGATCATCAAGGAGGAAACTGCTTGTCCTGGCCACTGCACCTACCACGGCTGGGGTATTGTAAATAAAGATCTCCACAATTCAATTTGATGCTAGCCAAACAAAGTTGCTATCGGGATAATTTTAACAGTTTCAAGTGACGATGTTCAAAGTTCTTTTGAAAATATATCACGTAATTAATTAATAGGATTCCCCCCGGTCGCACGTGGCACCCAGTGGACAACCATAACACCGGGTCCGACATTAAGCCTTTTTGAGTGGTGACGCTGTGCCTGCCACATCACTCCAGTTTTAGGGTATCCTCAAATGTTCCTTGCAAGTGTTTTCATTTTTGTATTAGACTGCCCCCTTCACCGAGACTGTCGCTGTGCATTTTTCCCCACTTCACTCGAGCAGTGGCGTAGCTAAAGTTCATTCATAATTCAAATTGTGGCTGGCAAAACAAAGCAAGACATCAACCAACCAATAGCTCACAACACAAAAAAACCCGCAAGTTGTAACTCAAGGTGCTACTGTGTTTCCATTTATTTTTCTTATGGTAAAAATCGCATCAAATTCCAAACAGGATGTCCACCAGGTCTTAGAGATGTTCCACTGCATTGGTTCCTGGGCTCTTGGTGAGTTACTATTTAAATTAATTAGGAAACGAATGATTTACTGCTGGGGAGAAACTTGTCTCTTATTTGTCGACTCGATCTGATCCAAAATGCTGAACCGTTTTTCCCGGAGAGCTGCTACTTCTAGCTTCTTTATCCGATCACTACTGACAGTACAACATCAATGCAATATAAAATAGGAGCCCGTGTTGATCACGTGTGCGAGTTAATTTGTGCACAGACAAATCTGTGTTTGCTTATCCTGTTATCAAATTTTTCACACTGATCATTTTGTTGTAATCTCTCGCCTATCTCCAGCATGTCCCTGCGTGTGTGCAACAACCACCTGCAGGCACAATTTAATGTATGATTAATGTGCCCTTTAAAAAACTACAGTGCAACAACGGACTGCGCCTCACTGATAGATTAAGGTCTCTTAAACAGAGGGGAAAAAAAAGATTGTATGTGCGTTTTTGTTTTTAAATCAATTGTAATCCATAGGACTGTAGCTAAAAGTGCTTGCTAAAGGAAATAAACTTAAGTGTTTGTCAAGGGTGGATGAAACATGGTTCCATTTACCTGAAGACTTTCATCTTCCTTCACCAGCTCCTTCTGGGGGAATAGATCCTTGGCCTTGATGTACTCCAGACTGGGAGGGCCCTCTTCACCCTACACATAAACAGTTAAAATAAATCATTTTGTCATCACTACAGGATCCATTAAAAAAAAAAAATCAAAAAAGACAAATACAACTAAAACCATACCGCAATACAAATGGAGCACAGGAGTGGTCACTGAGGAATGAATGTCAGTATAAAGCAAACGAGGTTAATATTCTCAGAGTGCATCAGGGTGCTTGCTTGGCCTTTGATGTGGATTGTGGAATATGCCTCACAAAATTTCACAATGTGCACTTACTGCCCCACGGACAACACGTAATCACGTGCATTGACCATGAGAGAGCAAAAATTCAATATAAAACAAAAGGACAAAACTTGCTATTATTCCAGAGGGGACAAAAATAAAGTAGGGGAAAGGGTAGTGCATCCACTGGCCATTACGCAGTCATAATTGTTTATGTGTCAGCCATCAAGGCTTCCTGACGATCATAAATCAAGTTGTTGATTCTGAAGACGACTGACACTTGACCTTGCAGTAAAGCAAAGAGAGTTCATCACAGAATCATCAGTGAGACTGAAACTTAAACCCGTCTTTACTTCTAGAGAACAATATGAAGTCAGAGGCAAGGCGTCTCAGTATCACAAGATTAAAGAATCAGAGACGTCACCATCTCCGAAATATGGAGCACAGCTGGCCTGAGCACGAGTCTTTTTGCCTCGTCACTGTTTTTAGCCTGCACACCCTCCCCCACACCTTGGTCCAAGTACAAATGAAAGTGCTGAACCGGACATGCGCGTGCGTGCACACAAGCAAAAGCCTCTTTTCAAATGTCATCGCTGAGAAAAGTGAGAGCACAAGCAGATTTAATGTCTCGATCCTCTGATAATAATGAATGATAACTAGAAGCCTTGCAGGCATGACGTAGCAGATCAGTGAAGAGATTGTGCCATCACTCTGGAAAAAAACTATTTCAAAACAAATAATCCATCCAACACAAAAGGTGCAGAGGGACAGGGAAAAATACAAACAAAAATCTTGCATATGCTCCAACAATGTCTGGTTGTCGTGGCGACAGCAATCGTTTGATAACGTTTTTTATTTTTTATTCTCTCCTTAATCAAAAGATTACTAAATCTGGTTGAGGCTTTGTGAGCAGATGAGTGAACCACTATCTGACACCGGTATGTTAAGTCGTGAATGTGTGCAATATACCTGTATATTTCTAAAAGGCTGCTCTGCTCATACTCAAGACGGAAGACAAGGGTTAGGACATTTTTTCAGTACTGTATTTATATATAATATAAAAAAAAAAAAAAAAAAAAAAAAAAAAAGGCGTCAGTGAATGCAGGTGAAGAGCAAATGAAATATGAAAAACTATTCTGAAAAAGAGCCAGGCCAGATTGCAGACTACAGTAATGGGTCAAGAACAAGGACCTCAGAGCATGACAAATCTTTTCAAATGCACCTTTTCTGCCCATCCCTTCTCTGGCATTATAAATATTTAATAGATCACAGTGTTCTGAAGGTTCTGCCCAATTACAATCTCAGAACTTGAACAAGAACAGTATGTACGAACTGAGGAAACGGGAGACTGGGGTTTTGAAAACTATGATACAAACAATTCAGTTGAGTAACAAGCTGTGCAGATATACTTAACGTCGTTCTATTTGTACATCCACCCATTTTCTACAGCGCTTGTCCTCATTTTGGTCACAGGTGAGCTGCATTTGACTTCAGGCGAGAGGTGGGGGATCACTCTTGACTGGTCCCCAGTTGTTCTCAGGGCACATAAACAACCATTCACACTCACAAAATGGACAATTTAGAGCTCTCAATTGGCCAGTGCAGAGATTTGAACATCGAGCTTGCCAACTATAAGGCAGATGTGCAAACCATTAGTGTACCATGCTGCCAATGTGCGCTTTGGGACCCCCAAAAATAAGAGCATGCACTTTTCTTCCTCGGTGAGTGCGTAGGTAAGAGATACAGAGCTGAAAACAAAAGGCATCGCTAGTGTTTGGCCTTACTTGCAGTCTTAATTTAGTTGGTGTGCATAAGCAGAGAAAACTATTTTGAATTCAACGGCAACAGCTCCATTTTGTTGTGAAAGCATATTTTGGAAAAAGTGAATAAAAAGGAGTTCCATAGCAGCAGTCAAGACTACAAAGATGGTGACAATGAGAGCAATATGCTACAACCCAATTTCACGAAAGGACTGGCAGTGTTCATCCATTTCGAAGGGCACAGACAAATTACACGGCCAGTGACATGGAAGAACCGATGACTCAGCGGCACTGCAGCCACTTCAAAAGCAACACAAAATACTGAAATGAAATCTCTGCTCGTATGTGGTCACAGAAACAAAACAACGCTTTAAGTCATCAATGATGACGTTTATTGCTTCATTCAAAATTATTGCCATTTGGCTTTATGTTGAGCATTACAATAGCTCTTTTCTGTTTGTCTGACCATTAAAGGAATATTTGTAGTCAAGTCACCAGTTATCCAGCCATTTTCTGTAGCGCTTACCATCACTAGGGTCGCGGGCGTGCTGGCGCCTCTCCCAGCTATCCGCTAGCATTGCTATTCAGTGACATCTGTGCATGCTGCACTGTAATTTATTCTTTTATTTTTCAGAAGCATGGAGAGAAAAAAAAAAAAAAAAAAAAACTAGGTTTAACAGCTAAGGCATGCACTCTGTTCTGTTCTTCGACAACTTTTTTTCCTCCTTCACTGTATATGTTTCGGGAAACTTGCCCATTATGTTCCTTTTCCAAACGAGGACATGGGTGAATGTAATAATAGCTTCCTATGATCAACACACTTTCGAGGAGCAAATTTATTTTCAGTTCTCGATGGCTACACCCAAGGTAATATTTCCACAAATCTCACAAGGTCTACGCATTACATTTATATTTGACCTAAAATCAGCATACTGCCCAATTCAACCAGATTATTATAATGTGTATCCATAAAACAAGATAAAAAATATTCCTTTATCAAACTCTGTTTTATGATCCCTCTGTTATGAGTCTGTCAGGGATTGCACTACATTTCTGGTTTATTATACAGTGGTGTAATTATTTATACTTGTATCAAAGTTAGTTAAAAAGTTACTTAAAACATTGCCTCTGCAGTTAAAGTTTATTTTTTATTTTTTTTTTTAAATGATGGTGACAGTTTGACCTCGGGATGAATTCATTAACTTTACATCGTATGCTCTGGAACGCGACTATTTTGAATTGAAAGCAACTTAAGTCATCCTGCATCACACGTTCCATTGTACATGCAGGAAAACGCATGTGAATGAGCATCACGTTTTGTTGTCAAGTCAAAGTCAGTTTTCATCAGACAGCCACAAAAGGGGATTGAACATAACTGACACTTTTCACAATTCAAAACAGTTCCCAGGTGTTTCAAAACATTTCTGTGAAACTCCTTTTGTCAAACAATAGGAATTATAGTGTACTTTAGCCATCCTATTTCTTGCCTTGCTAAATCTAGCGAGTTTTAGTCCTGCCTCACGCAAGCAAATGGAAAACAGAGACTGAGCCTTGGGGCTAGAGCTGCTTCTCCTTGCGGCAACAGAGCCCAGAGTTTTGGGGTGGGGAACGCAAGTGCCCATAAAGACAATAAAAGCATGTTCACTCGTGGAAGCAGCACTTCATACATAACATTGTCTATGTAATGCATGGTAAAAATTGTGATGTCACAACGTGGCAACATTGGAAATGGCTGGCTCACAGACACATTTTCAAAAATAGGCTGATAAAGTTTAATTTCACACATGATGGGTGGGTAGGCACTCTAGAGACACAACTACTTGCTTCATAAAGCAATTAAAATCAATTCTCCTCAATATTTACCCTTTAAAAACCAATTATGTAAAATCTACATTTGTGTAGTTTTCATTGTATACGACGAAGAACTTGAAGAAAACTAACCCACAAAAAAAAAAAAAAAAAAAAAAAAAAGTTAGAGGCTTGCCAACAGTCCATCAGATAATCAAAATCCATAGATGAGAAAGAGAGAGTCTTGTTCTTAGCCCTCCTCGGTCTTTTCACCACCAGGACCAAAGATAGAAACTAAGTGAGCCACCTGTTTGGTATCAGTCATCGTCACGAACAGTTTGTTACATCCCGACACTCTGAGCACTGCTCCGTGCTGCAGTGAACGTACATGAGCACTAAGGCCGACGGAGCAATACGTTTCATCAGGGCAGCGCACATTTTAACCGCCAGCCTCCTGACATCCAATCAGGATCAGTGAGCAACCAGCTCAGATCCCTGCCACACAACACAGTGGCGTGATGACTTTAATAAAAGTAGCTTTTTCATTATCACCTTAAACATGACAAGACACGAGATTGAGTCTGCATAGGTTACTCAATAACTGCAGCACTCACGTGTATCGAGCAGCGCCAACAACACCCTCCCCTCAGTGATTGGCAGGCAGCCCCAATAGCAAGTTAGGGTGAGGTGGGTGCACAATCATCAAAAGGCAAACAGTCGTGAATATAAAAGATGAAATGAAGACAAAAGCCCATGGACTTACAAAGCAGTTGAGCATGGAGCAGGATGCCCTTCCTGCCACGCTCATGTCGAGGCGACGTGGGGCTGTGCTTGGATGACACGCAGCCTATGGCGGAGCAGCACGATCACCGCACGAGGAGCCGGCACCACCATTCTTCTCAACCGGATCCTCTCCACCACGAAGCCCTCCGCTTACCTTCCCCACAGCCCCCGCCTTATTCACACTGCGGGATAACACGCCAGTCCCTCTTAATTCAAGGATTCACCGCACCACACCCCCCTCATGCCATGTGCTGAGAAAGTCCATAAAGATACAAAAAAAGGGCAGCAGTCCACTGGGTCAGTAGAGTTGAGGGGAAAACAAGAGACAGCAGATGCTGTAAGGTAAGTAGACAGAGGGGGAAAAACACGAGGACAGTGAGAGATGGTAAGGCAGAGGGAGATGGCAACCAAGCTCCGCCCTCTGCATTAGCATCAACATATTCACACGCTCACATTTCTCTTCTCGTCTCCCTCTCATCTCTGTACTCCTCCCCCACTCCCTCCTTGTTCACCCTTCACCGACATTTCATAAATACGGCACTCCCTCAGCAACGAGGCAAGGTACAGCGCACACTAGCGCCGGCGCACAGAGGATGCTTTGGCTCCTATGCATGCACCACCCGACATCAGCCGCCTTGATAATGAAGCGCGCACACAGCTGTCAGTGGAGGCTGTGCCACTCATCCTCATAAATGGAGCAGCCTGGTTGGACACCAGCACAACATCATTTCATGAATAGCACGTGATTTGGGGAGGGGAAAAAAAATGAATTGCATTGCAGTGGATAGGAACGGGAGGGGTTGCCGAGGAAAGTGACTATGCAGAGATCTCCAGTGACACAGCATTCTACAGACACCGCCGCTTCCTGTCCCCCAGCTAAGAATGTGGGTGACATGTATAGTACCGCTCTGTGTTGCTTTCAGCCACAGCATATTTTCAGATTTTGAAGGTCCTAATATTTCAATGGTGCCGATAGAACAAAGGGAGACACCAGGACCTCATCTGTCACCACCCCATTGCTGCACTGGCAGTCGGGACATCCATTCGCCATCAGCTGTATAACTTCACATTATGTAACATGCAGGATATGTCTTGTTGCAGCATATGTCCTGCGTGTGCAATAGCAGACAGCACTGGCAAAATGAGAGATTAACATCACTGGAAAGTGCAATGTAACATTTGCTGTCATAATAGGAAAAATAATAAATAAAACCTGGAAATGTATTGAATGCTTCACATTTTACCTCAAGAGGAAGCAGAAGCCCAATAACATTTCAGTAGTGTTCCCAGGAAAGAAAATTAATAGTTCTTCGGTAAGAACAACTTCATACGCCCCCCCCCCCCCACAAAAAAAATAAATATATAAAAATGACTTATTCCTAAATTGTTCATTCTAATATAATGCATGCAACCAGACCATCAGAAACCAAAAGCTACAAATTTCTTGTTTATACATATAAAATTGTACCATATGGTACAGTATATCAAATGGAATTTTAGCATCCACTTTTCCAAATTAATATTACTGCAGGGTCATCTAATCTATCCATCAATTTTCTATACCACCTATCCTGACTAGGGTCGCAGATGAGCTAGAGCCTATCCAAGCTCACATGGAACAAGAGGTGGGGCACACCCTGAACTGGTCGCCAGCCAATGGTAGGGCCTTTAGAAAACCACACCCACGCAAATCAAGTGCAAAAGTGAACAACAGATTTGGCCTCCTGTTTCTCAGGTCTTATTTTAGGAAAGCAGGACAGCAAGTACCACTGCACCAATGCTGGGATTACATTGTCACGCCGCTGTGGACAACTTTGCAGTGGCGCCTTGAGATACGGGTTTTTCGAGATATGAGCCATCACGTGACCATTTTTTTGTCTTGAGATACGAGCAAATTTTGACATAGGAGTGTGTTTCGGACCCTCCACCGCTAGATGGCGCATCAAACTTGACAACGTACAACCACCATCACTTCACATTGGTTTCTTTGCAATAACAGTTGCTGGCAGTAATGGGCCATTAACATGATTTGAGATGAGTGTTTCCCGATACAAGCGTGGTCACGAAACAAATTAAGCTCCTACCTCAAGGCACCACTGTATATGAATATGAACAGGCAGTACCAAGGGGGCCTCTAACAACATTAAAGTGGAAAGTCTTAGCAAAACATTTACAATACGAAGTTACGAGTTGGAACATTTTCCACAAATTAGGTAGGCTGCTACAATGATTGCAGAACATGTCCTATGTGAAGAACTGCACTGAGCCTGATCTTACCCAAGTTGTAGTGAAGCATTCGAGGCGAAAAATGCCGGCTGCTCCCTTTTTCAACTGGAAGGACAATTCCTGGAAACATATTACCTCTACCAAGGAGGTTATTTTGTGATGCGTTGCCTTTCAGATGGATTACACAAACACGTTCCCATTAGTTGATCTCTTTCAATTACCGAGGTAGAACTATTGGTCTACAAACATATACCGCAATAAACACACAGGCAACTCATGTCGGCCAGCAAAACAAAGTCAGTAGCCTGTTCTCCTAAGTGCTAAGGGGTAGTGTTACCATACATTATAACTCCAGAGGCAGGATAAAATAACACCATTGTCCTAGCTTCAATGCTGTCATTATCCAACTTACGATCCAGCAGCACGCGTGGAAAACAATATGAACTCAATACTTCCCTTATTGTTTCAGTGAGAATGCTGGAAGCCGGAAAGCAATTAATCGCTGCTTCACAAGACTGGATTAAAAGGATCCTATTACCAATGGAGCAAAATGTCTTCTAATGCCACCTGAAAGAACTGAGAAGCGAAATTAACACAATCAGTGATATTACAGTAGTTCAGAGACATATGTAGGCTAGTGCGTCCCAACTAAGCTTTGTTGCATGAACTGATGAAGCTTGCTCGGATGAAAGAAAAACAGAACAGTCCAGTTGCGATCGATTCATTGCCCTGAGAATAAAATTACCTGGATGAAATACCATATTCACAGGCATGTTCATAGATATCACACGCCTCATTAAAGGCTTATGTTGCATCTATAGAAGAAAATAGGAGACTCAATATTTATTTTCACCCGCCTCAAATGCAGCTACTAAGTTAAAGAATGGAGAACTGTATAAAACTGAATGTTAGGATAGGGCTAACCCTGGACAAACTACGGTCTGTCTTCTCTCATTTACATGCATGGGCGGGCACATTATTTGCTCGTCAACCACGCCTCCAATTAAACCAACTGCTTGATTGAGTGCCCCATAAAAGCAAAGTACTGGGCGCCCCGCCACGTTTGCATTCTGTCCACTCAGTTGACCGGAACTTTGGGACACATATCCTCCCCCCGCACCTCCCATTTGTGCTGAAAAAAAGCTGTGCCTACGGGTCTTTTGAAATAACTTGTGCCTCATCTGGTCACCGTTCGTTCTCTCGAAGTACTGGCTGAGTAAGAGCGAGGAGACCGGCTGTGTCTTTTTATGATGATACCCTTCCTTTCAAAGAGGAAATGGGGAACGTCTAGTCAATAATCTCTCCAGAAACTAGATGCCAAGTTTCCACCATTTCAATTTTCAACAGTGAACCTTCAGTTATTACATATTTGATACTGCCATCCAGTTGGGGCGTATGGAGCATTTCAGGCAAATACAGCAACTGTGACAGTGCCTAGGTTTTTGCATGTGACATGAGAAACAAATTATTAACGCCCTATCCTGTAGAGAAATGACAACCCCATAGGGCCGAGTTGCAACAAGACCAAACAACTAAACTGCTTGTTTTCACATAAACACTGCAACATCCTATAGATGGAGATGTATGCAGCATTTTAAAGCAGCAACAGTGCTTGACCAGTTACTTGCATACTGTAGTTATAACATGGTTTTATTTGATCAGTATTTCATCAATCAAAGTATTAGTAACTGAAGGGGACACCGTATTGGAGAGCCAAATGGGTGAGTTTCATTGCCTTTACTTTGAAGACATCATTTGACAGATTGTAACTCACTACTGACTCTGCTGATCAGGCTTGCGAGACAGCAGAAATGTACGCCTTCCTAACCAATCACAAGTTTGACCCTTTAAAGAGCATTTCACCACACATTCTTGATCCTTTAAGGTAGGCATAGGCAAATATTTCTGCTTAAAATGTGCATGTAAAAAAAAAAAGTTCATTTCTTAATAAAAAGATAATTCACTCATTTTATTATTTAGAATGAACCATTCATTCAACAAAGTATATTTTTATATTTCTACATTTACATCAAATCAACCAACGATGAATGAGAAACAAAGAATGTTTAATTAGCCAACTTTGGCGAAGGGCGCTAGAGGGGTCGTACGTGGCCCACAGAACATACTTTGCTCGCCGCTGCTTTGAAGCCACCCTATTTGTCACTTGTGCTCGGCAAAGCCTGATGCAACTTTCATTTTGTGGATCAGTAAGACCTCCACCATTCACATACAGACATTATGTAAACATCCATCTGTCCACTCAAGACATTGTAAACTTGTTCGTTGATGTACACACAAAAAGGTAAAGATGTTCCATTGACATTCAGCATCTACACGTTTTAAAGATTCATTCATTCACATGATGTAAATTTCAGCGTGAGAGAGGGAACAATGTCAGTCCATTTTAAGGACACTCTCCCAATCACTTCTGTCCATGCTGGTCTTTGTCAGTTCTCTTACCTGATAAAAAAAAATAATAATAATCAAGCTCAAAAAACTAAATACTAGAGTGTAGACGGTATTAAATTGCAGGTTCAACACGTGATTAACAAGCTCCATGTTTGCTCATTGACACATGTGGTGACGAGTAACTTACCAGATAAATGGACAAACCTCAGATCTCCCACGGATTGAAAGTAAGATGTTAACAGGTCTCGAGACACGTGGCAGAGAGTGACACTTCGGAGCAACTCATTTAAACTAACCTTCTAGTAAGTGTGTACCTTACCACTATACTGTAACCCGGAGCGGGAGTCAGTCAAGCAATGTGAAAGACCACTACGTGTTGTGATAGAAGCAAGAACAGATGTCAGCCAACAACAAACCTGGCTAAAGTGTGCTTAGCGCTGGGATGTGCCATCGTGCCAATGACTGAACTGCTGTCGGAACTGAAAATGTGTACAGTATGATACAAAGAGAGAATCGCTAAAGGAGTATGGACTGTTGCTGAACATGTTACAACACACTGCATTTTGTTTGGGCATGCGAGAGTGGAGTGCCACTTCCTGTTTGAGGGCAGCACGTCCCGGAATATTTGTGTGCGCGTGAGTAGAAAACACCGTGTGAAGAAGCAAAAGCATTTGGAACAAACACCCGCACCACGCTCCTCATTGGCTCACCATACTGAAGACAGTAGGCGTGGGTGCTCCTCGTCCCGCTCTCTCCTCCTGTCTGCTGGACTTGGCCTTGCCACTGAAAACTCCTGCCAACATAGGGGGGAAAAAAAAAACAAAAAAAAAAAACTGAGATGCAGTAGGTGTGTGCGGAAAGATGTTTGTGCGTGGGCGGTTGAGTAGTGTGCATGCAATTGCAAAGGAGCTAGAGTGAAAAGTAGCCCTTCCCTGGTCTAAAGTACAGCGTGCAGTATAAAAACTGGCACAAAAAAAAATAAAAAAATAAAATAAAAATCATAAAATAATTCACAAGAGATTGTGGTTTAAGCAGTTGCTGAAAACTACACGCAGCCATTAAAGATGGGTGGGAAGTCCACATATAGACCGTACTGCACGTTAAAGACTGGAGCCAAGTGACTAAATTCCATGTTTCCACTCCACACCCTAGACACAAACTGGTGCTCTTGACTGTGCTGCCACGGTGGCTGACGTGGCTGTCCGGAACTGCGCGATAACATGCTTCCGCAAATCATTCTAGCTGGATATCTGCCATGAGAATTTTGAACCGCAACGCTGACCTGGAACAAGAGAGGTCTTTGCAATCTGATGAAAGTATTCAGTGGGGACAAGGTTATACTGTTCATTAAAACCGCTAATGGCAAACAATTAATGTGAAGACAATTCTCCTGAAAAAAACTAAAATAAAAATATGCCTCTAAAGTCCCAAAACTTTGGAGCTTGAATCACCATCACGCATTTAAAAAAATAAATAAAACATACATACCCGATATACGTACAGTGTTCCCTCGCATCTTCATGATTTGTAGATTTCTTTTGGAACCTATCTTTTTTTTTTTCCTCCAGTCTATAACGTAGCCATTTGCTGTTTTTGTGCTCAGGCCAAAGCCCTGCCTAATATTAAGTCTTGTTTTTGCACCATCTTGTGGCATCTATAGACAAATCTTCTGAGTTTATAAATTTCTCACAGATTTTTGCCATTTTCAGCAGGCCCAAGTCACTGCCACCCCCCGGCCAGTGGCAGATTACTGTATGTCACTTGAAATGTACATGTATATACAGAGAGAGAGGAGGGAAAAAAAAAAAAATGAAATAAACAATCAGATACCAGCATAAAATGGGAACTGGACACATGGACCTGCAGTGTAAATCCAGCCATAGGAGCAGAAGCCTCAAAATTTATGTTGTATGAACGCAGTGAAGTAAGCAGACTATCATTCTGTCTTGATGCGTGCCCTTCTCAAAGTCACATTTCTTCTAAATTAAAAACTGATGACCAGCGGGATGGAATCGGGCCAGGCGATGGCTCATGTTTTGCAGTTTCCTCTTCCACCTCTCACAGAGCATGAAAGCACAACTTGCGGCGGCAGCAGTTCACTGTGTGGACGGACGCGTCGGCAAACACGTATACTCTCCGCCGCCGCCGCCGCTATGTCAACAACTTCACAGAGCAATCAAGTACAACAAAGTTAGCTAGCACTTCTCTGTTGCACTCACATCAATCCAACAAAGCGCAGTGCAGCTCTGCTTACATTGCGCGAAGCCACGACCGTTACGAGACCGTGGGCCGGAAGTGTAGAATAGCTCGTTCGCAGACAAGTTTTCAGAAACTGGCAGAGAAAAGATTGACTTGCTTGTTTAATTTCACACTTGATCAGTGAGAAGACACTCAAGAGACCCAGCGACTTCCATGCAAATGACACCTTTAGATTTAAGACTTGAACGTTCAATACCAAACCGCGTGTTATTTTACACTTGACATTAAGAACACTAAAATATTTCTTCAAACATTGCTTTCATAGTAAATAATGGATTTATGTTGGCAAGGCGAAATGTATTGAGTTCCAGCCACTGTAGTTTGAAGTCGGGCAGTGCAGCGAGCAGAACAGATCAGTTGACGAGAGTGTAACATGTTACACATGTACGCAGCCAGTCGCAATATAGGCTGTTGACTCGATTGCACTGCGGCCTCGAGGTCATGTGGAACCGGCGCACCGAGCACAAGGATAACTTGAAACCAGACATTTTTTCACAGTGCAGAGCGGTTGTCTCACTTCACTGCGCCGCGCCGCGCTCTCCCCTCAGACACACCCCCATCGACACACAGCTCCCGAGAGAGCGGGGAAAGGGAAAAGGAAAAATAAATAAATACATTTGAAAAACTGCTTCGCCAACATGCCAAAACTTAATGGAAACTTCTTACCGCCGACAAACCGCAGAGTCCTTCGGTCCGAGGCGTGTTCGGCGAAACTTTTGACAACTTATTTGTTGGAGTAAAAAGCTCAATGCCTTGCAAAGTAGCAGTCGTTGCAGTTTCCCCAAACACACACCGAGTTTAATCCAGGGCATGACACACCTCCCTCCCTCTCCCTGTGTCTAGTACTTACACTGGCCCTCCCTCCCACTCTTTCACTGCCAGATTTGTCAATGTGAAAACAAGCAATATAACTGGGCATTCTACTTCACCCACATCTACTCATGACTCAATAATCAACAGGAAAGGCCTCCATTGTAAGTGGACCATGAAAAGTTAATCAACACATGCAGTCAAGCAAAAACGATAGTTTATATGAATTCAATTTTCATAGCAATGCAAAAGGAGTGCAGTAAATGCGTTGAACCGAGGCGTTTCTAGGTTTTCTCATAAAGTTTTTATAAACGCATCAACAAGCTGTTTTGCATGTGACTATTCTGTTTGTGTTATATACAGGTGCCTCGATAAATTTGAATATTGCAGAAAAATTTTGACCCAATACCAACTAAGGTATTTTTTTTATTTATTTTTTTATACAAGACTTATACAAATAAAACAACAATGTATTCAATATGATAACCAGACCTGCCACTAACGACGGTTTTAATAAATCAATTACTCGCTTCATTATTTTTTTCAATTAAACGATGACAAAAAAAAAATAATAATAATTCCATCCTTTATTCAAAAACAGGACATGAATTCAAATTTATAAAGCAGGAAATGCACAAACATGATTCTGATTCAGTTACTCATTTGGGTCGTAACTGTCAGAAAAAATGGGCAACAAATGTTGATCATTGGATTCCAGGGTAAAAGCAGATTTTTGAAAATGTCTTATTTTGATTGAACAAAGCAAATCAGTCTGCTTTGTGTGTTTGTTTTTTTTTTTTTTTTTAAATACAGAAATCTGAGAACATTTACTGTTGGAAAACTATAGGATTTGGACAATTTTAAATTAAACAAGGTCTCCAAACAATTAATCGATTATCAAAATAGTTGTCAATTCATTTGACAATCCCTAAGCGGTTGGTTAATAGAGTCATTGTTGCAGCTCTAATGGTAACACGTATGCCTCAATATTTACTGAAGTAGCAAATTAATTTTGCAAATATTGCGCTCATTTATTTTAATTTCTGCGCACACCTTATCCATCCACATCCTCATGAGGGTCCCCTGCTGATTTTGCGGCTCTCACACTTGGATGAACCAATTTGTGTCTTCCAAGTATTCGAACACGCGTGTTATGTGGAAGGACTCGCGAATGAGTACCAAAAAAAAAATGCAAAACCCACGCAAGCACTGGGAGAACACGCGAACTCCACACAGGAAGCCCGGGGGGCCGAGATTCGAACCTTCGAAACGCAAGACGCCCACCCAAAATTGGGCGGGAAATATGGCAATAAAACAAGTCAAATGCATTAAGTGGGTAAATTAGGAAACTGTACCTTCCTCTAAATGATGTTCTTACATAGGCTTAGCAATACCTGGTGAACGTAGTTGTCGTAGTAGTAGTAGTAGTAGTAGTAGTAGCAGCAGCAGGAGCCAACGCGTCACTCACCAGGCGCCTCTCACCAATTTAACAAACAACAGGTGTTGGGAACGTGTCAAAAGCGGTAAGAAGTTGAGAGACGTGTCAAGTGAAAGTGAAAGGGCATTACCGCATACGCCAGCTGACACGCTCATGCCACCCAAAAGAGCAGAAGAAGACAAAGCGAAAGTATCCGACTGAGGTGGGCTGTGTGTGCAGACGTTAGCACGTCAAGCTAGTGATGACCGGCCCCGGCTACCACTAGTTGACTACGGCTGTATGTTTTGATCGCGCTGCACGCGCACGTTCCAAAGCGGCTCTTTACTCAACTCTTCAAATACATGCCCCGAAAACCCGTTGAAAAATGTCACATGTATCGAGTTTACTATCGAGTTACATCGTTTTAAAAGTTAAATCAAGTTACTCACTAGGAGAATCAGCTGACACGACGGTGACTCAGTAGACTAGCACGACTTCCGCATTCTTGTGCGATGACAAGCGCGTCGGCCAATCGTGAGAGCGAAAACTGGGTCTTATAGCCCAATTGCGATAGAATATTCCTGACGGCCAATGACAATTGATGATACTAAACCGTGCGGCGCATACACACCCACAGCAAAGCCAATCACGTGTCAATAAAAGCCCGCAACCCACCAATAGAAAATCACAGCGCGGCATAAACGGGACACACGTACACTATGCTGCGCTTGAACTCAGGCTCGCATATGACAAATAAATAGCACATGCTGTCCAAAATGCGAGAAATAGGTCAATAATGAATAGAAATACAATAAAGATACTTCGCAACACGAAGTATTACAATTTTAATCCCAATTTCATATTCATGTAATTATATTATTATTAATCGCTTATTTGTAGAAGTAATGTCAAAGGTGCCGGCACGGTGGACGATTGGTTAGCGCATTTGCCTCACAGTTCTGGGGACCGGGGCTCGATCCCCGGCCCCGCCTGTGTGGAGTTTGCATGTTCTCCCTCCTCCGCGGGCTCTCCGGTACCAAAAGCAATGCGTGCTAGGTTGATTGAAGACTCTAAGTTGCCCGTAGGTGTGAACGTGCGTGCAAATAAGTTGTTTGTTTCTATGTGCCCTGCGATTGGCTGGCGCCCGAAGATTGCTGGGATAGGCTCCGGCATGCCCGCGACCCTAGTGAGGAGAAGCGGTAAAGAATATGGATGGATGGATGTCAAAGGTCAATATGTATCACCAATTTTGCCCTTAAAGTGTAATATGCGTGTGTACTTTTCGTTCGTGACTCGGCTTCATCGATCCATGTTGAACATTTAGATGAATAATGAACTAACAATTGGATTTTGTTTGCTTTCAAGACTAACAGAAAATGATGGCCATTGGGCAACATTCGCACAACATACATACAATGAATACTTGCTGCGGCAGCATGTTGGAAACAGTGTATCGCAGATACAGAGACGTTTGCTTTGGCTCACGCAGTAATGGATAGAACGATGATGTACGGCCCCTGTCATAAGTATGCCACATGGAGCGTTATTTTTGTCGGTTGGCCTCGGTTACAGACGGCAACTGAGCTCGAATACTCGTCAGCAGCCACAAGACACTGCAAGCAAACCCGATGTTTGTTTTGATTTACTCCAGTGACATTTTCATCCTGTATAAATAGCCAGTGTCATATGCAATGTTGCATTCTTTGAGCATACCGTCACATACAATATCTCTGTATGTTACAATTAAATAGATTTTATTTTCATATTTAACGATCAGACTTTTGGATGAACGAATTAGGATGAATTCACGCCGTAATTCAACTCATAAACAAGCAAGCGCCACAATCATCTTGAAGAAGCTTCTTCACAAAGCTCTACTGTCATGCAGAATTGCGTCCTCTGCTGGCAGAAGAAGGAATATTCATCGTTTTCCTCAGGTCAAGGGGGCACGGAGGCGTTCGACTGAGTTCATATGGCGGCAAGACTGCAAGTCGGAACGCAGTAGGGTAATTGCAATACATATTTCGTATGAAAAAAACACTTCTAGGCTATACAGGAAAAAACCTGAAAATAGAAAAACAGTCACGAGTTCCAGTTCAGGTTTATTTGTCACATAATAAGGCCATATTCAGCCGTGTGCATAAGTCCGAAAAGGCGCTCAGCAGCGCGCTTTTTCTGGCCACGCGCAATCTCCCGTCATTTACTCACCCTCATGCCTACGGGGAGAGATACGTCTCAAAATGATCAGCACCTCCAAATCTGAGACCGTGGCCCTCGGTCGGAAAAGGGCGGCGTGCCCTCTCCGGGTCGGGATGAGATCCCGCCCCGAGTGGAGGAGTTCAAGTATCTCGGGGTCTCGTTCACGACTGAGGGAAGCACGGAACGGGAGATCGACAGGCGGATCGCTGCGGCGTCCGCGGCGACGGGGACTTTGTATCGGTCCGTTGTGGTGAAGAAGGAGCGAAGCCGAAAGGCGAAGCTCTCGATTTTTCCGGTCGATCTAGGCTCGGTCATCCGGGAGGAGCTCAGGGTAGAGCCGTTGCTCCTCCGCATCGAGAGGACCCGGATGAGGTGGCCGGGGCGTCTGATCGGGATGAGGTGTTCCGGGCACGTCCCACCGGGAGGAGACCCCGGGGACACGCCGGAAAGACTACGTCTCTCGGCCGGCCCGGGAACGCCTCGGGATCCCCCCGGAAGAGCTGGATGAAGTGGCCGGGGAGAGGGAAGTCTGGGCGTCCCCGCTGAAGCGACTGCCCCCGCGACCCGACCTCGGATAAGCGCTAGAAAATGGATGGATGGATGGATTATTTGCACGTGTTTTTCAAATCCACAAAAATATCGCGATTTACGTGTTGTGTATGTATTTATCGTTTTTTAAATATTCAATTTTGCTTGTGAATGGTTGCTCAGCGGGCACGTGCATTTCTTTTGGAGACAAACGTAGCGCAGATTAGATTCACACGTGTACGAAGGACCGCCCTCCATCCGCTAGGCGGCAGTGTTGCTGTCTCCCTTGATGACTTGACTGCAAGTCATTTTTCTAGGAATCCAACAGTCTGTGGTCCGAGCCTGCCGCATCCCCAACAATTCGACCATGGCTGAACAAGGTGGACATCCAGCAGCCCCGTCATTAGTAAGTAGAATGTAAAAAAAAAAAAAAATCACCTTCCTCATCTGTCAGCAAGACACAAAAAACAGCTTATTATTACAGTGTTTAAATAATAAGTCTCTCTCTCTCTCTTGCTCATATATATATATATATATATATAAATATACATGTATTTATTTTGAATCACTTGTTTGTATTTGCTTCTATGTCAGACGTCAAATACATTAAAGTGACTGGCGCACGGCACTGCTGATCTACGGAAAGGCAGGCACAGCCCTCTTTTTATTGGTGGACCTCCAAACACACTTTCAGTCATAAACACAGTCTTCTTTTCCTTCGGGCTCGTCCCTTTAGGGGTCGCCACAGCGCGTCAAGCCTATCTCCTGCATCCTCCTCGCCAACACCAACGGCCCTCACGTCTTCCCTCACGACATCCATCAACCCTCTCTTTGGTCTTCTTCTCGCTCTCTTGCCTGGCAGCTCCATCCTCATCCTCATCATCCTTCTACCAATGTACCCCCTATTTCTCCTCTGGACGTGTCCAAACCATCCGAGTCTGCTCTCTCTAACTTTGTCTCCAAAACATCGAACCTCGGCTGTCCCTCGAATTTGATCCAACCCGGTCACTCCGAGCGCGAACCTCAACATCTTCACATCTTTTATTGTGAATAAATTTGTCTGACTTCTGACAGAGGTTGCGTGACGCAAGACAACAGTTGAACTTGTTCCGAACGAGTGGCAGTCAGAGGAGGTGGACACTGGACAGGTGGGTGGAGATATCCGATGACCAATCACAGCTTGGCGTCAGGTCACATATCAGCGGCAGAGACACAGACGATGATTTTGACGTTACTCCTGTTGAACTGAGGCTCCAATTGCAGCATGGTGAGACGGTCTTAGTTCATTAACATGATCGGCTTTCCGAACGGTGACGCAAACTGTAAACGATAAGAAGAAATATACATTGATATTTGTTGTTTCTTTTTAGACAAGCTACACTGACAAAGGGGAGAAGGTAAGTCGAAAGGAAGTGTGAGGTTTGAAGGTCTGATGGTACATTCTAGAATAAACCATTCACTTTTAAGAAGCAGTAGATGTGAAATGTAACCATTGATATCTGTGTATCTTGGAAAAACAAAAACACACATGTTCTTTCTTTTTTTTTTTTTTTTTTTTTTTTAAGCATGAACGGGGAAAATTTGTCCGGTTTCATCATATCACCTTCTGGGTCGGAAATGCCAAACAGGTCAGTATGCAAATGCTGAAATACTTCCCCCCCCCCCCCCCCCCCAAAAAAAAAACAAAAAAAAACCAAAAACAACAGTTTTGTCGATCACTGGGTGGAAACAAGACATCGACCCTATGCCAGAGAAGAGCGATGAAGTAGACGTTCGGTGGAAGAAAAACTCACACTGAAGCGACAAGTCACTTTTCTCCATTGTAAAAAAACAAAAGAATTGAGTGTAAAAGTATTGCTGCCTGTCCTAATCTTTCCACGGAAGGACAACAACGTAAAATTGGATTGATTGAAATCAATTATTTTAGCTGGAAATGTCACTGGAAGGCAGCAGAATACTTACTATAAGAACTTGATTTGAGATAAGTTAATATTTCCTGTTGTTATTCGTTTACATTTTGAAACAAAGTTCCATATCCCCAATTATTCCTACTTACTTCCATACGTATCCAATATTTAACGGATACAGCTGATTCAAATTCTCGAGATCAGGGACCGCCGACCTTTTGAAACCGAGAGCTACTTCTTAGGTACCGATTTATCCGAAGCGCTACCAGATGCAAACACACTTCTGAAATGGTCAACCACTCCCTAACCTTCCCTGGGCCGACCGGCTTTTTCTCCACGTTCGCGAGGGTTTCGTTACGAGCTACAATGCAGACCTTTGAACGATCCCATTTTGAAAAGATGGTCATTTCCGTAATTAACACAAATGCGAGTGCATTATGAATAGGATCAGTGAACAGACCTTACCTTCACAGTCGAGACATTCGGTCTGTCTGCAGGCGGCGTCCTTCTACTGTGACAAGATGGGCTTCGAGCCTCTGGCCTACAAGGGCTTGGAGACTGGCAGTCGAGAGGTAGTGTCACATGTCATCAGGCAAGCTCAGGTAGAGAGAGGAGCGGCAACATCCTTAAATCCCGGCGCAGTCGCACTGCACGGCCAAGCCTCTAATTCCACTCTCCCCTCTACTCCGGACAGATCGTATTTGCTTTTGAATCGGCGCTCAATCCCGGGAACGAAGGCAAGGAGCTCGTGAATGCGTACGTGAAAACTGTGCACGAAATATGAAATGTCAACGTGGTGGCGTGTCCTGTCAGAGATGGGAGAGCACTTGATGAAGCACGGAGATGGAGCCAAGGACATCGCCTTCCAAGTGGAGGACTGCGACTACTTAATCGAGGTACAAGGAACAACGGCGTAACACTCCGCCTCCGCTAATGCTAATCGGTTTCATTGGCGGCAAAACGCTGCTTGGCTTTCGAGTCAATTCAATTGTCTGTCGCAGCATAAAACCCTAATTCTGACTGACAGACTATGGAGAACGACGGAGTGAATCGTTTGATGCCGTGTCCGCCGCCGTCGCAAAACCTTCAGTTGTCGACGCGCCGCTGCTATCGGAGGAAAGTGTAGCAAAGAGGAAACGTGTCGAACGTCCATGTCGTGATGTGACGGAGCGCCGCAAAAAAGAAACGTAGCTTTAAGCACGTTGCAGATGCTGATGTCTATGATCGTGGTTCACGATGACAACAAACATGGAACTCCTTCTTTACTAACTTTTCTCAGTAAGCAAAGCAGACAGGGAGAGCTAAACGTGCGTCGTCACATTCCTGGGAATCAGTGAAAAGACTCGCTCATAAGCGACTACGTACAATGTTTTAAATGTATTACCCCCGCCCCCAATACTTGACTTTATTTGAGTAAACAGCATCTGATGAAGAAGATGCGCAAATTTCAAATCAAACAAGGGTTTTTAAAGAATTGGAGAGCTATTCACAACATGTTTTTGGGACACTCGACTTCGGAGTCCCCGCTGTAATTGCGCAAGGGTGATGGTAAATGTAAACACGTGAACAGGAATATCATGTTTACTCAGACTTAATGCAAATATTGTGTCAACTTCAGCGATGTCACGAGAGATAAGAGTCTTGCTTTTCAGGACACACACTGAGCACAAATGTGACTTGAATCGAGCCCGACCAGTGTGTGTAATCCTTTTTTTTCCTCTTCCGTTTGTTAAAGCAACAACATCCCGCAGCTCTGTTTTTCTTTTTTGCAGCATCTCATGAGGGATTCTGCTTAAAACAGGGCTCAACACGAGAGCTTGGAAGTTTGGGAAATCGATTGAACTTGTTCTCTAAGCCGAGGTCAAATCAGGAGTTTGAACAAACAAATAATGATACGGACTCGACATTCCGACTTTGAAATCCAGTGGGAGCGCCGAACTTGACGAGCAGGGGCAGCGCCAGAGAATATTCAGCGGGGTGGCCTCGGTGAGACCACAGGTCATTTTGCGGCGGTCCGATCGTAACGCTTCACGTGTAGTGGGCGTCTAGAAAAGAAGGGAGTCGCTCAGGCGCCTGTACACCGAAACGCTACGTCGCTTACTCTTTAGTTAGCAGTGAAGTTATTCCACACAAATGTAATGTATCGGTTTCTTGCTATTAGCAATTAACAATTCAGATTCCCAACATATTTAGCTCCGACAGCAACACTATGAATCTATTTTCTATCAAAATCTCAGCTCCGCAAACAAATTGCAAAATCCTATTTGAATTATTAACGGCTCATGAGCAAAGACATGACACATGTTGAACAACATGCAGCTTACATTGCCTGTGAGAGTATCCGCATTCCGGCAATTGGTAGAAAAGGGATTTGCAAGCTCCAAAGTCCACGAACGTTGCTCAGACAAAAGCGATTGCTCAGTCTGACATCATCGCCGTTATCATAGGTCGACATGAAACATGTTCATACTGATAGAGCACAATAATGACTGATATAAGAGGGTCGTACGAAGAACGAGCCAAGCGCTCCGTTAACATGTAGCTTTGTCGGTTTATGCAAATTCGCTCCGTTTGCACATCGCAGCGGCGGGCCCGTCCCATCCATCCGTGGCCGTCATCCGCGCAGTCCCCGCTGGCTGTTTTGAGTTTTACACGGAGGGTCCATTCCGTAGTTCAGAGGTTTGTGGTTTGAATCTCACCTCTGGACTTCCTGTGTGCAATTTGCACGTTCTCCCCGTGTTTGCGTTGATTTGAACACGCATTCCAAAAACATGAAGGTTAGGTTCGCAGAAGCAAAGCAAATGTATTGACATCGCGCAGTTCATACACAAGGTGCAAGAAATATCATTTAAAAGTGGAAATGCTCTAAAAAGCATGGGAACAAAAGACGTTTTGAACCTGGACTTGAAAACATGCACACTTGGGGCTGACCTCACTCCATGTGTGTGCGGCCTAACAGCCACATGCTGCTTCACCATGTTTGCTTTGGACTCTGCGCTCCGCTATTTGACCCGAGTCTGTCGATCTCAGAGCCCGACTGGGTTTTTATATCCCATTCGCATTTCATTCACGTATTCAGGACTTAAACCGTTTAGCGATTTATACACCGGCAGCGGAACTTTAAAATGTGTTCTAAAGCTGACTGGGAGCCAGTGTAAAGACTTTAGAATTGGAGTCATATGCTCTGAGCTCTTTGTTCGGGTCAGAACCCGAGCTGCAGCGTTCTGAATGAGTTGCAGCTGTTTAATGCTGTTTTTAGGGAGTCCAGTCAGAAGACCATTACAATAGTCAAGTCTGCTCGAGATAAAAGCATGGATGAGCTTCTCCTGGTCTGCTCGACACACGCGAGCCTCCACTCTGGATATGATTTATATGTCACAAGATATGTGTGTGTCCGAAGACAGAAATTGTAAAAGAAAGTGAGTCCATTGAGACAGGATGGTCATTATTTCGATAGATGTATACAGATCTGGTCACGTTGTTGTTTTGTGGTGTGCTGCGAATTGTTTTCCGACGCAAAAGATGTGCCTCGGCTCACTGAAGCTGGGGAATCACTGCGTTCGTCTCCAACCGCTGGAGGGCGCCCAGGCGCCCTGTAGAGTGGAGACAGAGGCACACCGATCGGTGAACTCATTGCGCGCTTTCCACTGTCAGATGGCCGAGCGGCGCGGAGCTGTCGTCGTGAAGGGTCCCTGGGTCGAGCAGGACATCCACGGGAGGGTCAAGTATGCCGTGGTTCAGACGGTGTGAAAAATGCCTTCCGGAACAGAATGCGCCCGCCGAATGGAAATATTCACACAATCCTTCCCATGTTCTGTCTGCAGTACGGAGATACCACGCACACATTCATTGAGTACCTGGGGCCCTACAAAGGCCTGTTCCTGCCTGGCTACAAAGACCCTCTGTTTAGAGATCCCCTCTTAGCCAAACTGTGAGTGTCTTTAGTATGACATTGCTAACATGGCGCTGCATGCAGTGTAACTGGGGAAAATCTATTCTTGACTTATTCTTGACTTGAAAAATGAGGACTTCAGAGTTCGTTCCAAATATTTGCTCATCTCAAGTGCCGAAATACCGTGACAGCATTTCCCCCCCCCCCCCCCCCCCCCCCCTTTCTCTACAGTCCACAAGTAGGTTTGAGATTCATCGATCACATAGTCGGAAACCAGCCGGATGACCAAATGGTGCCAATATCAGACTGGTAAGCATCGTGCTTCGCTGCGCGTCCACGCAGAGTTCTGTTATATTCAAAAAAATTATATATCAACCGTTTCATTCAGACCTAATTAGAATGAATGAACACATTTTTAAATAAAATAACCAACAATATTCAATAAATACAGGGTCAAATGATTTGTTGAACCTTTTTGTTTGTTTTTATTATTCACAATAAATGACTCAATAAATTGTCAAATAAAAATAAAGGCACAGTATATGTGTTATTTTAAACAATAAATCAATTCACCAATTATTTATTGAGATAGCTAAATAAAAAAAATAAAAACAACCAACCAATTTTAGGGAACGATGGCTCAATTAATGTAACAAAGATTACAGGACTCTTGATAATGTAAATTCTTGGTGGGACGCACTGAAGAACAGCGCAACGACAACACAAACGCGGACTCGCGCTTGACACCCTAACACTGGACTTGAAAGCCTAATTTGAAAGTGTAACTCTTGTTTAAAACCCCGACCCTGGCTTCTAAAGCCCGATTTGAAACCTTCACTCCAAACCCGAAACCCGGGTCAGGAAGCCTAACGTGAAAATGGAACCCCGGCTAGAAACGCCGATTTTGAAAGCCTCGTCCTTTCTTCGATCTGAACTTTCCACGAAACCCTAACACTCCCCTTTAAAAAGGTCTTTTTCGGGCTCTAAGGTTTATGAGTTATTCGGTGCTTTCAAAATTCAAATGAATTGGACTGAATTCAACTTGTGGAAGGTGAAAAACCCGTTTTTTTTTTTTTTTTTTACTTCCAAGGTATCAGAAGTGCTTGATGTTCCATCGGTTCTGGTCCATAGACGACAAGCAGATTCACACACAGTACAGTTCACTCAGGTCCATTGTGGTGACCAACTATGAAGAAACCATTAAGATGCCCATCAATGAACCGGCGAAAGGAAAAAAGAAGTCACAAATTCAGGTGGGAACGCACAGTAGCACAAGCTCCGCACACGCTATTTAACAATATAAAGTGGCGAATAATAACAAAAGCTTTGCTCGCCCTGTGTGCCTGCAGGAATTTGTGGACTACAACGGAGGCGCAGGTGTTCAGCACATCGCCCTCAACACATCAAACATCATTCAAGCTGCGAGTGTTTATTCATCTTCCAAATTCCGGGACCTCGCAAAACCTCGGCTGGCAAAACGGTAAAGGCAGGTAAAGACGTGTTTTGCTTTTTCCCCCCCCCCCCCAAAAGATTGTCAACCTGCGCGCCCGAGGGATGGAGTTCCTCTCTGCGCCTGACAACTACTACGTCACCCTAAGGGAGAATCTCAAAACGGCAAAGATAAAAGTGGAGGAGGACCTCGACCGCTTGCAGGTGCAGAGAGCTTTATTTCAAGAGCATTTTTCAATGCTTTTTGCTGCCATCCAAAACAGGAATAATTGCATGTTTCTTTTCAAGGAACTGAAAATCTTAGTCGACTTTGACGACAAGGGCTACCTCCTCCAAATCTTCTCCAAACCTGTGCAGGATAGACCCACCCTCTTCTTGGAGGTCATCCAGAGGAACGAGCACTCTGTAAGTTGGAAACCATACGGAGGAAAGGCATTAACCAGCACATCGTTTGCCACTTATTGAAACGCGTGCAAATACGTTTGTCGAGGAAGTGAACTTTATTCGCTTTTCACGATGTTAGTTTTGCCTTTATTTGACATTGATATACATTCCGTTGAGTTCATATTTGGATATTTTCTTGGTAGATAAGTGTGGGATTATTGACACGAATACCGGCGAGCCGTTCCAATACACACAATGAGCTATTTTCAACCCCCTGAAACGATTCCCGACGATCTCGAGACTTTTATCCATACAGTGTAGGCGGTCTAACGTTAAACGGTGCTGAGCACCTGCAGCTTGTAAGCGTCGACGCCATTAAAGAGAAGCCGGGCAAGGCTCAACACCTGTTTTTTAGCTCCCGCCCGTAGCGATCCCACGCAGATTAAAAGGCCACCGGCGAGGTTTCGGATCCTCGCTTTTATTTCCCCTCGGGAACGTCTCCCGAGAGTCTCGCCGAGTCTGTAGGCGAGGACGCAATGACGGGAGTCGGCGATGAGCTAAAAAAAAAAATATCCGTTTGGTTGGTTCTCGCTCCAGGGTTTCGGGGCGGGAAACTTCAAGTCCCTCTTTGAGGCCATCGAGAAGGACCAAGACGCCAGAGGCAACCTGACCGTGCTGACCCCCGGGGGCCAGGCCCAGGCCTTCTACTGATCCTCTCGAGCGCCAACAACACGTACGGGCGATTGGCTGTGTTGGAAGGCTAAATAAAGGTCGTGGCGGAGTGAGACGCGAAAGGAACACTTTGACAAACGGCCATCTCGATGAAAGTTACAACACCGGAGATCGTGGGGTCTATAAGCGGAGTGCATCCCACAAATGTACACGCATCTCTTGAATTGATGTCCCTCTTCGCATATGCGTAAAGGACTTCATCGACTTTAGCCATCAATAAAAAAAAAAAAAAGGACAACTGCTTCAGTTTTGTGTTGTTGTTGTTGTTGTTGTTGTTGTTTTCTTTCGAGCAATTACTCCAATATCGATTCTTCCAAGCGGGAGCGTTTTCACGCGAGCACTCCGAAAACGACTCGCGGCGAGAGCGCGGCCGGCGAACGCTTGCGAACTGAAGAAGTACCGTACTCATTCGACGCCTTTCCTTTCGTCCAATTCAAAAGCAACAGACCGAGAGGAGTTTTAATGTCGGTCATATCCAATACCTTTTCATAACTTGGCACAACAACAACAACAACAAAACTGCACACAACATGGCTCCGTCTCGCGTCGTCTTCGTACCCGAGCTGAAAAACATCAGCGGACGACGAGTTCAATTGTGACAGAACAACCAAAACCAAGCCCAGAAATTCAATCCCACGTCTCAGCTGTATGAGGGCTGTGCAAACAAGACAGATGCAGAAACGCCTCCGTCTTTCTTCGAAAATACTCACCCCAGCGGGCGCGTTGGCATCATCGCTGACGTCGAGAAGAACTGCCTGAGCTGCCACGAGGGCCTGCGAGAGAACACACAGGACCGCAGTTACAAAAGCAGGAGTGGGAGCGACAAATACTTCCCCGCGTGCATGAATAGAATCAATCTTTTGGGTATCTGCACTTTAGTTGAGGAAGAATTCTTCTGATGATGCCATCGCTCAGGCACCTCAGAGCGTCACTCTTGCAGATGCCACTCACTGTAAATATACTGAATCGTCGCTAGGTGGCAGTCACGCAACGATCTTCTGTCCTCACGACACGTTTCGAAAAATGGGTTGCCTGGCAATGTCATGGGCCGCAAACGATTTTTTTCCCCCCCCCGAGTGGGGAAAAGAAGTTCATTTGATTGTTCACACTTTCTTAAGACTTGAATCAACTGCTCCGAGTCAAAGAGTTGACAAAAGATTTATTCAATGGCTCCACTATTCATGTTCACAAAAAAAAAAAAA